>NC_051176.1:284674966-285424133 GCF_013339695.2 Rhipicephalus sanguineus
AAACAAAACGTGTTTTGTCCGTGGCCAGAACTGCTGCCACCAATCTTCACGTAATCGATTCTTTTTAAACTCTGCATTGATCACATAAGGTTTGACAACGTACACATTTGGGCCAACAAAAACCACGCCTCTTGGCGACGGCTCTCCAGAAATTTATTTCCATTCATGAAGAGACCTTGGCTTTTATACGAATCTCTCAATTCTGACACAGCACATCATCATAAGAGACGCATGGAGGGAATGTATTCTTTAGCACTCAAGATATGAATTATACTCAACTGAAATAGATGAAAGAAAAGGAGGCTACAACTGAAAGTGCCTACTGTGGGCTGATGGATGTCTAACACTGGCGTGAAGTCGCAAATCACGCGAATGCATTTAATTGGAACGGTCTTTTTCTTTACAAAACTGTTCCCACTTTCCGACAATAGATCATTGCTGTTGTTTAGCGAAGCTCAGAGAAGAAAAAAGACGTGTTACTGTATTTTCTTGTTACTAGAGATTTCCTTTACGCAGTAGCCACCACGCTCTGGAAACACAATGTTTGACATTTTCTGCTTTTGTTCTAATAAAAATGATGCGACTTGTTTTTTCATAATATCATTCTGCAGTCCTTTGAGAACATTTTGGGGGACTTTGAACAAAATTGAGGTTGGGGTTTTTTTATTATAGATTTTCGAATTGAGGAGCACTTTTCTCTTTTTGGTGTTTCGAGCATGAAAATTTACTACTTTGAAAATCATTAGAGAAAAAAATCACAGCATATCCACGGAGTGAATGATGATGAATGGGCGAAGCTGAGGAGGTTCATCGGTAAACCGTGAATCTTCCGTGTATTCTGCCCAGTACATCATCACCGACGTGAGATCGGGCGCGTTTCTACTAAAGGTTCGATGAGTTATGACGACTTGCAGCTCACTTTAATTTTACATGTACGCTGTGAGTTTTCATTGTTTAGAAAACCATTGCTTTAGAAAACATCTGGGCGTCTTTTCGTTTTGCTTTAGAAACATCTGGCGTTCTTTCGTTTTGCTTTT
This sequence comes from Rhipicephalus sanguineus, assembly GCF_013339695.2. Lineage (NCBI taxonomy): Eukaryota > Metazoa > Arthropoda > Arachnida > Ixodida > Ixodidae > Rhipicephalus > Rhipicephalus sanguineus. Next base: position 284,676,004 of record NC_051176.1, read on the forward strand.
AGAAAACATCTGGCGTCTTTCGTTGGTTTATTTCATCAATCAACGGCGTTTTGAACAAAATTCTTATTGTTTAATCACGCACAGGAGGAATCTCACCAGGCACTACCTTGGAGGTAAACAATGGCTGCTAATGGGAATGAGAGACAGAAGAAGTCGGCTTTTAGCTAACACTTACACTTCTACTTCTACTAACGTTTCCTACTGGAACATGCCAATGGCTGCTAATGGGGAATGAGAAACAGAAGACTTCGGCTTTTAGTTAACGCGCACGCTGCGAATTTTTTATTGTTCAACAACGCACAGGAAAAATCTCCCACCGGCACCACCTTGGAGGTCAAGATCTGGTACTAGCGTTACGACCGGTTACGCACTACTACGACTACGAGGGACGAACGAGTGCCGCCTTAAGGAGCTTCGCCCCTAATACAAATGCAGAGGTTCATTATTCACATAAAGGCCTATTTATACTGCAAATATGAACAAGCTAAGATGTTCACAGAAGTAGCCATAACGTCCCAAATTTGACTGATTTTCAAAAACGCAGCATTTTTTGTGAATTTTTAAAACACATAATTTGCTCAGAATTCCATGAAATGATATGAGCTATTTCCTCTTTACTTCTACTTCCACCAAAAAGAAAGATATTTGTAACATATAGCTTCAGTAGCTGCCAGAATGATTGCGAATTTACGAAAAAGCACTCTTCGTAAAATGGTCGTCATCAACCGGCGACACTTGTTGAATTTTTCTGTGTTGAAAAAAATTTTTATTTGAAAACGAACTGCGATTTCGTGCTGTGCAGTCATATGTGCACAACATACAAAATTATCAGGAAAATCGGAAACATCAAATATACACCGTTTTTTTATCTTTCGTGGAATCAACCAGCTGTCATTGCCTGACAGCTCCGAGGAGCTTGTGCATGTGGCACAGTCAGTCACAGACATGGTGCAGCTATTGCGTCGTCGTCAACTTTCCGCTGAGCGTCCGCTTTTCGTCGCTTTTACAGTTTTCATACTCCACACTGGCGGGACCGGCATGCCTTGCATGATTTCCGGTTTTTACCAGCTTATACATTATGCGAACACAGTACTGCTCAGTTGGGTTTCGGTTTTGGTGTTGTGCTTTCTTGCTTATTTAAAATTATTGTCCAATTTGCCATGTATTTCTACCATTGGACCCGTAACAGGAGCGTCTTGGAACATAGAAGCACCATTACTTTGACATGGTTAAAAAATTGCTGGAGTTGACCTTTAACTTCTAATTGTGAATTCCCTGCCGCATGCAGTGCTATAATATTTGTCTCACATGTTCACAGGATCCTCGACTACTGATCGGCAATGCTTTCTAACCATGTTCAAAAAGTGTTGCAGAGCCCCTTTAAAAACAACTTTCACCACCTTCAAAAACAGATTTTCTGAAAAAAGAAAATCCTTTTATTTTTGCTATATTTCTAAGGTCCCTGTTTATTCAATAATATTTAGCAAAAATAATTGTGTTCATCTAAACCTGTTAAAAAATTGGGAGCATCTTTCCAGCCCCTCCTGCACACACTAAAATCAAAACTGCAAGCTTCTGATTAAATATTGTTTGTCAACTCATCAAAAGTGCCCCTTTGCTGCAGTATGTTATACAATCTTAGAAAAGCATCTTATTATGACACCTGATGTTCTTAAAATTAATTAAAAATTCTACTAGAGGAATGTGGGGCGCTAGCATTCTGTTGATCTGAAAAATGTATAATAAAGCCCACTAATTGGTATAGTATTCGAGTTTTCAGTGCTGTAAATGAAGTCCAATGATGAAAACGAGGGCATACTTGACATCGAATTCAGCTACCATGCTTGCACAGTCTGTAAAGCCGTTTTGCCGCGTGGCACCGGCAGGTCATGCAAGCCGGCATCACTGCGGGACACTAATATTAGTCAGTACAGCCGCTGCCATGCAAGACATGGCGTTGTGTTCCCATGGTGGCACCACCTCGCAGCGAGGATACACAGGGCCATAAGGAGCGCCACTCTTTGTCTAGGTCATTGGGACTGGTTGCAGTTGGTTGCGTGCAATGAGGAGACCTGTGGGGCAATTCCGCGGATCGTCCCCACAGATGCCCTCTCGTGGCAAGTCGAAAATCGTTGACGCCGCATCGTGTCGTTTTGTGCATGTCACATTAGCATATTATGATTTGTATGATTCGGCTGGCAGGCTTGCGAGTGGGCATTTATTTGTGCAAAAGGCACAAATAAATGCCCACTTGTTCATTTGCTCTACAGTGTGCGCTGTGTCCGTTGTTCCTGGAGCGCAAGAGAGATCCCAAACAAACAAAGAAAGCATGCTCTTAAAGGGCCCCTAAACCACATCCGATAATTTTTTAACATTTCAAGTAAACGCGCGCATCGAATTCAGAACCCTGTCACGATCAACAATGCCAAACGCGGCAGTGCTATGAGCTACAGGCACCCCACAAATTCCAAGAAACAATTCCTTCTCCTCTCCTGTGCCTTTCGGCATTCCTCATCCTCTCAACGTTCACCGTGACATCAACATGTCGCCTGCCCGTCATCTGCAACCACCTGTTTGTTCGCTCGCAGGTACACGCGCTTGCTGCTCTCCCTCCTTGCACGGTGAGGAGGTGCACTTGGCCAGGAGGAGAGATGAGCCGACGAAAAGAGCTTAGCGAAGGAAAGAGTGAAACGAGCAAGGGCCTCTTTCGTATCATCAAACGCGTGTAACTCCGCTATTACGACACTGTTTCGAAAAATTCTCACAGCTACGTGTTCGCTGTAGACTCTTGCACAATTGCGACAGCACAACTAAATGTCGACCTCTGGGTGGTTTAGGGGCCCTTTAAACTGCTACAGGAAGGCAGCACGTCAGTCAACTTGGGGCACTTGACAGGTAAGAAAAAAAATTGTGCCCTTCTGAGCACACAAAAGAAGAATGTGCAGTTTTTGAGGGCCTAGGCTATAAGCATGATAAGTTTTACACATATTAAGTGTTTTTTTATCACACGAGCATTTCTTTTAAAATATTTAAACGCATTTTTCTCAAAACTTCCTTTTCTTTCATTCTGCAGTTATGCAAACATAAGCACCTATTTACAATGGGTATTTATGCATGAAATTTCACTCATTTATTTTTTACACTCACCTGTGCAATGAAGCAGGATAACTGAAGACAGTTACAAAGTTTTTACACTGTGGGCAAGTGTTTGAAAAATCAATTGCGTCGGAAGTAGTCTTTCTCAGTGCTTTATACACCAAATGCAAAGAATAAGAGGTCCATTTGGGTATTTGACACGGCTTGCCGTTTTCCCTGACCACATTCTGCTGCGACGTGCCTTTTTTCAAAAATTGTAACGTGAGCTTGCAGTCTTTCGCAACAAGGATGATCGATTTCCTGCACTCCTGGTGCGCTCAGTTTCGGTTTCGCCGAGACAGGGGCCTTGAATCGCGGTGATTATTATCTCAAATACGAGCATCTTTCGCGATTTTTTAAAAGAAATGGGCATGTCATAAATTGTCACATCCTACAACTCTTCCATATAAATAACAACCCTCAAGTTAATTAAAAAGTCAATTAACGAGTTTTTGTTCATTACTCATTTGAATGTAACTTTAAGTGCGGCAAAGTTCTTCCACCTCGGCGTAGAGTTCGTTTGCAAAGACAACAGGGGCCCAACTGTCACAGCATTTTTATAAAAAATCTGTATTGTCTAAAAAAAAAAACACCCTGTATATGTGCATGATGCAATGCACAAACTTTACTGTGTGGGCCATATTTTGTCAACAAGACACCAATGAATGGGATTTTATGGGAATCTATGGGGTTTCATATCATGGCAAAACCACAATGTGATCACGAGGCATGTGAGACAACAATGAATTACTTTTACTGAGTTGCTTTTCAGGCACTATAATGCAGTGTCATTTTGGTGGCGATTTGCTTCTACAAGCAGAAAAGTTAATGCTTTAAAAGACTGATCAAATACCACCCGAGAGCCAACTTCTGGGGTGAGAGAATCATTGTGATCTTGCCGTTGCGTGGCATGCTACAGTGACTCACAAAAGCAGACGTTTTGACACATCTACATGTGATAAACACAATATCAAACTTCCTTCCCATGCAGCGAAGGCGTTCTGACAATCATGCTTGTGAGCTGAAAAACTGCTATCGAATCTTGATAAGCATTTTAACAAGCAAATGCACAAAGACAAGCGATACTCCACAGACTTTAGTGTAATGCATAAGCCATTAAGCCAGCTCACCTGAAGAGATCACGGGCTTCAGTTCGAGCACCCTAAGGTTGAGGTTTGGGGGGTCCTGTGTCCTTACTGAAAGACTACCAAGATGTGGAGGGCTGTCAAACTGGAAGCGCACTTCGTATCTATGATTCACCTGAAAAATTTCAACACACCACTCTGGAGGTGCCAACTAACCAAACGTCAGCAAAGATCCCTTGCCATTTAAAGCACTATAGCAAATAAATGAATTTAGCAGCAAACAGGTATGGACTGCAACTTGACACAGCAATATGTGAATGGAACACGAGAAATAAAACAATCAGCCTGCACATGAACAGCAACACATTTGTTGGGGGGCAAGTATTTGAAATATTGGAATAATGAATCAAATATCCCGGCGGTTTGCTTCAGTCCTAGAATCACATAATATTCAAAATAATAAATATTTATCCTCATAGTTATGAACTGTTCACATTGATGTATAAATTGAAAAGTAAATGTCAAACAGAGGTGTGACGAATCATGAATGAGGTAGATGAAGATACAGTGCACAGATCGTTGTTCTGGTGACTAAGTAAAAAAAAAAATGTGCACACAGATTCAAAATGCTATTTTTGCTGAACACCTCTATGTGAATTGTTTAGGGCCGCTGAGTGTGCCTGTCACTTTTGTTCACAATTTCTAGGTAGAGAAAAATGTAAGATCTGCAAATTGCACTGTACTACAAAGCCAGCGATGTGACAGCTGCGCCAACTGCACCCAACTGCGCCAAGAGGTAAAACCTGCTACATCCTGCAACATTTAGGCAAAAATCTCATAATATGCACCAAGCTTGCGCAGACGACGTTCCTGCCGTCTTTCGGAGAAGAAGACAGCAGGCGTTTGACACAAATAATTCTTTCAGTGAAACTTTGAAGTTTATGTAGGCAAGGTTTATTCCAGCAGTCTACTACTTAAGAAGGCAGGAGAGGCCCAGCACAGACGACAGAAGCGCGTCAGCTGATTGCTTCTGTAACTCAACAAAAAGTCTTGCTCACATTCTCGGCCATGTTATCTGATGGGAGGGTTGCCGTCAGTGCCTTCTGAAGTTGTACCTGACAACAAAATCAATTCGGCTGGTAATTCTAGATGTTAAGGTTTCTGGCCAAGGGGCGCACCCTTGCTAAACAATGCCAACTAGGCCATACTGCGTAAGTAAAGTTTTCTGCTACTACTAATCGCCCATACTAAGTGATTACTTTATTGTTGAATCAAAGTAATACTTGATGCAATTACAAGTTTTTGTCAGATGGCAGTCTTTTACTTGATTACATTATCATACAGCGAGCAGTTCATGTATGCTTGAACAGACCACTATGTTTTAGTAAGTGTTACTACAAAAACTGGTAGTACTAGTTTAGTACTACGAAAAATTGGTAGTATTATTTGTTCTAATTGACTTCCAGAGGAGCTCATGCAAAGCGGTTAAGTTTTAATACCATACGACCGTCACAATTTGTCAACTATCAAACAGCTGCTGTGACCTATGGAAGTTTGCTGGGAAAGATTGGAGTCATGGTATGCAAGTGCCTCGGTCTTGTACTGTGGCGAACATTCATGTTAAAGCACTTGTCAAAATGAAATACGAAGCCTTCCATTACAGCAATTTCGTGGAGCACAGAGGATTTCAGGCACAAAGGACCAATTAATTACTAAACCCTGTATTTTGTTAATTGCCCACAAAACAGGAGACTAACGATTATGTCTATAAAGCACAGAAGCAGGTATAAAGGCTATTTCACACTTAGAGGAAATCTCGTGCATGGCATCGCGATACGGCGAGTGCGGCAGTCGCGTGCCGGCAGCAGCTCGTGCAGGCGCAGAGGCTCAAAGGCCGTAGTGTTGAACCGTGTCATCTGCTACGGCGACGCGTGCTGGCCACATTTTCGGGAAGCGTTCCTACTTTCAGGAGCAGCGCTCGGAGACTGAGCACGTTGTGCGCACATTTTGGTGCCTCTTGTAGCTGCGTATTACGGTAGCACACACGGAGTGAAGAAATATACGTGCACGCTCCAGTAGCCTGGCTTTGCGGGCGAACTAACAGAAGCATGCTGTCAAACGAGGTTTGTAGAACCCAACTTTTGCGAATGAAGGCTGAGAGGTTGGCATCGCAAAACGTTTAGTGAAGATCATCTGCTCTATTCTCGCAGTAACAATGAAATCTTCGTGTGGCCCCTGACAGTGGCACATGTGCTTTTAGAAAATGCAGCCAGTGCACGCCGCTGTAGCAGACGACGCGGTTCAAGACTTTGTTCTTGAGTGTCTGCGCATGCGCAAGCTGCTGCTGCCTCCCGACTACGGCGCTCGCTGCATCGCAATGCCATGCACTCCGAGTTTTCCCCTAAGTGTGAAACAGCCTGCACTTCACCACACAACAAAGACCAGGGATGTACTGAAAGCACGAAAATCATCAGAATAGTTCTTTTTGAGAGGAAAAAAATTATGCAGGAAATTTATGCAGCTTACGATTCCAGTACTGTAACTAAAGCATCAGGCATCAGGGAAAGCGTCATTCAATTACAAACATGAAGTGTATTGTGGGGAAATGTTAAATGACCTGAGGTCACGATACCAAAAAAACCTAGGGCTGTCCGCAGGAATACGACAAGCAGTAAGTTAATTTCATTTTCTGGGATATTATAAATAAACATGCATGCATGTGTGCATACAGTGATTTCGTTAAACATGGCATGACTGCTCCAGCTTAGGGACAAATATTTGTGTTCGAAAAATGCGGGACCAATAATTGCTCCAAATAGGCTGTTCCAAATTGAAGGCTGTATTCAACACGGAAATTTGGGCTAGTTGGTGGGTGTGGAACTTGTGCATCTTAGCAAGCACAGCGGAACAAACACAAGAGAAAGAGACACAAGGCTTCAGCTGCTCCAGAAGTTGCGTGCCAAAATGGCTTTGATCAATCACACTGCCACAAAGTAAAGGCGAAGAACTGTCAGCCATGGATAAAAATGATTTCAGGTTCATCGCTGGTAAACATGGTATGCCTATGCATAACAGTGAATTATTTTTATAGCATGCCATTAACTGGCCACAGTGCCGACTGGTGAAGCATTTTGCAAATAGTTGGAGCACAAATCATAAATGCAGCTTGAAGCTGGTGGGGATCACATGTTTAAGGTGAAATGAAAATTGCTCAAGCGTTTCCACCTGCTAGCTTGAGCTGGGAAACCGATAAGGTGACCCTGTAGATACATCCATCCATGGCAAAATGTTTAGAGTATTGGGCTTCTATGCTAGAGATTGTATGCTCAACTCTTATAGAAAACATTTTTTGTTATTATTGTTTACTATTTTTTTATTTTTTTTATTCTACTGTGTATGTGTACTTTTTTTTTCATTAAGTACACTACTATAACTCATGCACACATTTTCTAAGATTTTCACTCATAATGAGGCTTTGAATGGCTAGGCTCTAAAATCTCAAGTTACCGCAACAAGCCGCGGTAAACAATAGATGCTAAAATCTAGCACATCTAGCAAATTACCTATTCTGCAGCTACATTGCAACACATTTTAAGGAAGCCTGTTTCAACTACACTTTCCTCAACAAAATATAAGGCTAAAAATTAAGATTTACCATAACTTATTCACAGAAGCTTGTTCAGTACTCCAATGCCATGTAACAGAAATACCATTCATACTTTCACATAACTTCTTTTTCATTTAGACGTCAAAATGTGGTAAGTTAAGCTTTGTCAGGACTGGCTATTCCAAAATGAAATCAATACATAACTAACAATTAGAGAAGGAAAAAAAATGAAACAATAAAAAACATTATGCCTGCATAACATCGCAAGTGTACATGGAATGTCTCTCTGAGCAGAGTCTGAAACATAGTGGGTGGTCACTAATAATGATTTGTTGTGACTGTACTCATAGTCATTTCCACATTTTCGGTCGGTTAACGCAGAAAAATGCAAAATCTGTCCTACACAGCTGTATTATAACTCATTTAGTCATAAATTTTTATGGAGTATTCTTAAGGCCTCAAGATGGTGCATGATGTAAAGATGTCAAACATATTTAAGATGGCGGAGAAAAAAAAAGAAATTTGTACGGGTATGTAGCATTATTATTTCAGCATGATAGCCATCATAATTTTTTTTAATTATTTAATTAATGATATATACATCATGGAATGAGCCTAGACATTTGTTACAAATTTTGCAACGAATATTTGATGCACCGGGTATTATGAAGCAGGGGGTCACCTGATGAAAGCAATACTAGTTAAGAGCGGTGATATGAGGAGCAACATGTCAAACATTAGGTCAAATAATACTGATTCTGGGCAGCGGAATTAACACGAGGGACAAAAAGAATGACACCATGTGCCAATCACTGCTAGATATCTTTTGGTGACTGTGCGTGTTATTTATTTAGCCGCACACACAAAAATGCGCAGCTAGCCCGTCTGTCAAGTACCGATGCGGGTAGAGGTGTCCTGGACAGACTAGGGATGAACCCTGTTATGGATTTGGCGGGGCGTACCTCACTATCACAGGCGATCAGACATCAGCTCGTGGTGAAGCCTCTTACCAAGAACATGCTATCGGGCAGATATGACGGAAGGCGGTCTGCCAGAGCAAAAGACCTTTATGAAAAATACAAAAACAACCAATTTGTCGCGTACGTGGACACAGCCAAACAAAATGACCAATGATATACCGTAAGTGTGGTGACCGGAGGGGGACAGATTATCAATACCGCCTCGGTACAGGCGCCCTCCGCCGTAGAAGCTGAAGAGACCGCTATTGCTCGATGAAAACCTCATGAGAGCGTAGGCCACGATCCTCCGCCACATTGAAACTGACTCATTTCGGGGTCCTCATCGGCTGGCACTAATTACATGCGGATCGGATAACCTAATCTGCCAAAATTGCAGCGCGCAAGAATTGGCCACACAAAATCGCATATTGTGGGGCTGTGACGGCTTTTCTCCCCACAGAACGCTCCTGCCAGCTCGCTCACGGTCAGCATGGGAAGAGCTTATTAAAACTCCCATTAAGGAAACGCAGCTAGCTATTGCTGCCTGGGCCGAAAAGGTCGCTGCCCACGTGGAGCCACCCTGAGGACCGCGCCATATGTATAAATAAAGTTGATTCCTCCTAGCCGCGCGCAGAGAAATTAAATTTCAGTTGTTAGTACAGTGACATCCTTTTCTGTCCTCTTTTGAAGTTCCGCTGCTCAAACCAGTATTAGCTATGTACCAACTAGCTCCGGTGAATACAGTCTTGAGATTACGTCAAACCTGATAGTGTGCCTTTTCAGTTAAAATTATCTTGCATTATGGCTTACGTGCTAAGGTGTCTAATATTGTTATTAGTTAGCAAAATGCTTACACTTAGATTCAACGTGGTATAATGAAAATTTCTATCTTGTCACCAATGATCAAAAATATAGTGAAAAGTAAATTGTGTCTAAATATGGAGACAGTATGACTGAAAGGAACAATTGCGAACGCCCTTTCAGAAATGTTCAACAAATGCACACACGCCTTTGATGAATCTGAACAGTTGTTCTTACTTGAATAAAGCCGAGGTGAACGTTGATGTGAACATCGTTAAGTGGCTGAACCAGTATGCTGGAGTCGTGCCCGAACGTATCCAAGGATTCCGGAAAGTGCACCTTGTGAACTGGAATATGCATACTTCAACATTTTTGGGAGCTTGCACGAACCTATATCTCGCGGTTTCTATCAGTTAAACAGTTGCAAAAGCGCGCCTGTGACTGCAGCTACGCGTTCGTCGGTCTGCGAATCTCATATTGGCGAACATCTAAAGTATCTAAAGTGAAAGGTGCAAATATTAACGAGCGAGTAGACCGAATTACCGATGACTTAAATGGTTGAGAGGCACAAAATTAAGCAAACTGATTTGCCTTACCTGTAGTGGTGCTATCGATTTCCATCGCGGTTTCCTGAAACCAGACGGAGAAAGACGGCATCAAGGTAGGAAAATATTGCGGCGGCACAGGTTATCTGCAAGTGCTTGAAGCCAAGGTAGCCAAAAGCTGTGTAATTACGTTATTGCGAGATTGCTCCAAGCTGCGCCGCCTCAACGGCGCGCTTTCTTTTTTTTTTTCCTGTTCCCAGCTTTCTATCTTTTTCACGAGCCTATATAATTACAAGCACGGATTTGCTGCTACAAGCATCACTCAGTCGTAACAGCCATCAGAAAAGAAAACATAATGAAGGCCGCAACATTTTTGTAGCGTTGGCCAGCTGCGTTAAATGTTAACGGTGTTTACAGCTGAAGCTGCTTGAGCTGTGTGCGCACGCAGAGGCGTATTCCGTGGCACTGCTGCTGTACTCACTTGGTCGGGCAGCCAGGGCAGCTGCTCACAGCGCTAAAAAGCTGGCGATGGATATTTTCCCACTAGTCATCTTGAACTAGGGCCTTACACATTATACCACAGCCGACTGTGGTAAACGAGCATGTAACCCCTGTCCTGCACCGCGCCTGCCAGATAACCGCGCGCGCCTCGCGGCCTCGCTGCTGCGGACCGTTTTCGCTGTTTTCTTCTTATTTTCATTTTGGACTTGTTTATTAGAACCTCAAACGCATAATCGTGTTTATTTTCGTGAGACCTGCACACAGCTAGCGCCCAACAAACGTTAGAGTAAATTGATGGACAATAAATATATATGGCCTGTTAGCATTGGTTCGTTACACGCAAAGTGATGTGATGCCAGTTTTCGTTTGTTGGTAAACAAAGATGGCACCACCGGCACCACTGCTGCCACTGCGACACGCGACATTTGTTTTCGTGGCCACTACAGGGAGCGACCGCCGCGCCGCCATCCGATAGCGCCTGAAACGCGCTTCTGGGCACTTTTTCTCCCTGAAGACGGCCGCTGGCCTAGGTACTGAGGAGGAAAACGCCCCTAGCTCCACTGTCCCTAAACGCGCTTCGCGCCGGTGTCAACTCACGTCAAGGACTCAAGGTAAGTTCTTGCATTCCTTGTTCTGCGATGTTTTCTACGCGCGACGATGAAATTTCTCCACGCAGTACGCGTCTCTACTTAGAACTATTTTCAGCGTGACAGTTTTTGTATTTTCTTGTAGCCTGGGAACACCGTTCAATTTGTGCGACAGAAACTTATGCAGCTTCCGTCTCACGCTATTGTATGGAAACGGTTGAATACCGCTTGTAGTTACTTTCTTGCCCTAGAGTTGAACTAGTAAAAGGTTTGTGACACACACTTATGAGAACGAATGCAATAAGCTAGGTCTTCGCTTGTACATTAGTGTGCAAAAAAGCTTTTATTTGCGCAGGTGCCCATGCTGCGAGTGCAGTCGTAACACTTTGGCGTTGGATCCGAGCCCATGGACAAAGTTGGAGCTGTATGTAAGTACACTTTGTGCGTGCATATTCTTCGTTTGACCATTGCGAAATATGTCAGAAGTGGTGTACTAATCAGTGCACAAAAATTGATCTGCCAACGTTAAACAAAAAGCATTTAATAAAACTAATGAGCCGTAGTGTCCCCACTTCACTGCTCATGGGCTTTTTTTCATTAGCTTAATGGGCACAGGCCACTGCTCTGCCAAGAAGCCAGACATGAAGTTCAAGGGGACACAGCTTTTGCATCGGTCTGGCTTTAATGAGGGCAACTTGCGCTGTGATTCAAAATTCTATTTTCAAGCCGTTGTTCAAAGCTTTACAGGAGGCTAACACATACAATAGGGCTCTCGTGGTTCAAAAACCGTGGGCAGGACTACCGCTCAAGGTAAAAGAAATCTAGGCCGAAGGTTTACAGGCTAGTATGATTGAAAATTGGGCGAGTTGGTAACAATTAATAGCTGGTAGAGGCAAAACAGTGCGAAATAACAGAGACCAAGGACGAGTAGACACGACACGAGTGCTGACTTTCAACTGAAAAGTTTATTGAAGAAACATCATGATGTACTCTTACTGCGCATGCTCTTATAAGGCAAGAAACTCATGACGACGTCATGGCATTGAAGTGGTGTTCGCAGCCAAGAATAAAGTTGGTGATATCTGCACAGCAGTGCGGAAAAAGGCCCAGTGGTGAAGGATTCATATTCCATTAAGCACACGAATGTTTTTGTGCCATTGGCATTGTGTACGTGTGGAAGTGTTTACATTGGGCAATCGGGGCGACGCGTAAACTCGCAACTGAGGGAGCATCAAAATTCCCCGAGAAGTAATGTTCGCTCGACGCACTTGGCAATGCACTGCCAAGATTGCGGGTACACCGCAGAACTTTCTAGAATGAGGATTCTTTTCCGCCACCACGACCAGTTGACACGCGAAATCTTCGAGGCCCGCAAAATACAGAAGGCAGGGCATAACTGTGTCATTCAGTCTTCAATAGCCCTCCAGGAAAAGGAAATTTCCTTTTTAGATTCTTGTAATCGTTAACAGTGCTAAGATTACTAGCAAGAGCGAGCCAAAGAGCCCGGATGAAAGCATGCCAGTTTCATTACCATCTGCTATTGCCATGTATTAGCATGGCTCATGACAAACACCGACATCCCGGAATATTTTCTGGCTGTTTTAGGTCAGCAGTTAATGTACAAGCTTCCTAAATTCTTCCATTCCATGCTATGTTCTATCATGAATTAGAGGCTCAAGACATCAAGTACAACATCAGTTTCTTCCGTTGTTTGTTATTGAAAGCATGTTGTAGGGATGGGTACGTTTCTGTATGAGATAGATTTTGCACATACCGCAGATCCATATGTGCTCAAATACTGCAGAAAGTTTCAGTATTATCGTCACCATCTTTCAAAGTAGCATTTGGCGTTGTTAGTTGCCTAGTTTCTGAAGGAAGAAAAAAACTGGAAAGGGTGAGTTCCTGGACTCCAATCTCGAAGGTGACGCTTTACCTCCATGCAAATTCATCGACGTTCGAAAAAAAAAAAAAGACAAATTCGCATAAGATCTGCATATTTTTGTTGGAATCCTTCGGTATTACTTTTCATGTTAACTAGTTTATTTGTATAGGGAAACGCTGCTCAATTACCTTGTCTGGAATCGGTGCACTGAGTTTGTGTGCTATGCTTAATTTGGCAGTTGCAGGGTGGTAAGGCATAGCGTTTCAGATAGCAGACTTGTCTACCATCTTTCTGGTGCTCCTGCCACGGGCTGAAGCCAATTAAATCCTTGTGAAATGTTTGCCGAAGGTTCAACGGTGTGCACACTAGCATGTCCCAACCGATCAGGACAGAAGATAGTCAACAAGTTTGGAGAAAATGTGCAAATTCTGCACGGTGCATTCACATTCCAGTGGACATTTGCTGGCTGGCGCATCCTCTTGCCAAAGTCCAGCATCAGGGGAAAGTGCAGTGCTGCATGTCTGGAAAAAAGTTCATTGACTAAACACCAAGCGATGTCTGCCAAGGTGTCGAGCTTTCAAAGTGCAAAGAGAGAGTAAGCTTGCTCTAACAAACATAGCAGTGGTTATGATTATGATAATGCGCATTTGTAAGTACATACTCTCATAGTGCGCTCAGTACAAAACAAGTAACCAACTAAGGCATGCAGAGTTTTAAATAGCATAGGTGTATTATGTCCGGTACCGCCTCACACAAGAAACGCCTGCTGGTGTGCCATACCCTTCTACCTATGAACTTGCAGCAGTTGGGGACCTATTAATTGCACTTGCAGCAGTTGGGGACCTATTAATTGTACCGTGGCACTGATAACGATGTAGACTTTCTAGAACAAATGGCTCGGCAGCTACAAAAGTGGGCTTGCTACGAAACATATAATGCAGGTGGCACTTTCATCGGTACTAAAGGTTTTGAAAACGTGCAAATACTTCACAAGCTTGCCCTCGGATGCGTGAACATTTCTAAAGACACCGTGTGTTTCACTTATAAGGATTTGTGCAGGTGGTATAAATAACCATTGCGGCATCGCAGAAAGTGTCAAAAACATGCTTGGAAAATGTTCCGATTTGTCGTAATTTCTGAAACATAGGGTAAGCTGCTGCATGCATATGTTTGACTGACTTCATTGTGCGTTTTGCATGCAGGACAAAATTAGCATTCTGGTAATTCCATAACCAGGTCACAATTGTGAGACATACTGTTGTGGAGGAACTCGTTGATTTTGCCTACCCGGGATTCCATAAAACACCTAAATTTAATTGCACTGTGTGGGACAATATCAACTGTTCAGTTGCACATGCTTTTGGCTGTTACAAGTTTAGTGCTGTTTACCAATGTTTCGCTGCTGCGCTTATGTGTATTTTGTGGTTGAAATTGCTTTAATTTTAAAGGAGTACTGACACGATTTTGAGACATCGCAAAAGGGACATTTTTGGTTTCCTTGGTATGCAGTGTCAACGATGTCCACACACCGGAGTCGGAGAACACGTATCAAATATTTTAATTTGACTTTGAAGTTTTCGTCGCTGAGCATCTGCAAGCCAGCCACAGTGCAATGGGCATTATCCTGACGAGTCAAGACAGTTCCCCCGAGTTTGCAAGTTCTGCATCCTGCATGCAGCCTATATCGTAGAAATCACTGTCAGGGTCACTGGACGACAATTAACTTATTGTTGTTTATGTGCACCACGGGCAGATGATGGATTTGCTGCTAGTACGTCGCGAGTTTCTGTATCCCGGTGACATCACACTGCTATGAAACGTCACCGAGCAGCCGCCCCCTCGATATCGAAACCAAAAGTGTCTTTTTAAGGTAGCGATAAATAAAATATATACGATGCATTCCCAGGCACCACAATACTCGTTTTAGGTTTCTCGACGCCAGTATTTTTATTTAGAGCATCAATCCGAAAATTTTTAAAATTCATGTCAGTACTCCTTTAACATATCTTTTTTCCTGTTTGTACTCATAAGTAACCTCAACTTACTTGGTAAGAATCTTTAGCACATAAGCGACACACGGTAAGCGACACAAGGACGAAAAGGGAGGGACAACGTCTGCACTAACTTTCAACGAAATGGTTTATTGCGCACAAGGCACTAATAGACACAGTGGTGGTGCCCTAGCGCTTCACCAAGATGCCATGCAGAGAGATGTCTTTTTCTGTTTTATTTTGACAAAATATATGGCACACTATAATCACTTCGCGAACTACTACACATTCAATACAGTCAATTCTTTATTCGAGAAGGATAGTTGCGGAGTGCTAACACAATTGGTACCACTTTTACATTTTTTGCAGCTTCTATTATCAATCTCGTTAGTTCAACTCTATTAGCTGATGAAGCCTTTGTGTCCTGAAAGAAAGGTTCATACTCTCATGCCCTACACTGTGACGCCAGCCATCCATCGTTGCATTTGTTCACAAGATTACAGTGCTCTCTTAACCTATCATTCATGCAGTGGCTCATTTCCTGACATACCACTTACCACATGAAAGAGGTATCTGATAAATGACAGCTTCTCAGCATGTCCTATGTCGTTTTGTGCAAGCAATTGTCTACTTTGGTGCTTGACTACTAATTCTGCAAATCGATTTCAGCTTGCATGGAGCTGAAAAACTACTTGTACATTACTACGTGATGCCATCCTTTCCATAACTGTAGTTGGATAGCGTAACAACTCAACAGGACACACAGCACATGGGAAAGGTTCACACACAACGCGTCGCACAAACAGAAGTGTAAGTCGTAAAAGGCTTAAAGGGCCCATGACAGCCGATTTTTTGTTTGTGACATTTATGTTGCAATAAGTAGGTCTATGTCTTGTAATCACGGAATGACACCGCAAATGCTCCTACGTGATGTCTAATTAATCTTAGCAGCCTTAATTATGATCATTTTTAGCGTAGGCTCAAAACGCGCGCCGAAAGAGGATAAGAAACTAGCGCCGCGTGATGACGTACGCTCAGTATTGGGTGACGTCAGCCACGCGCTTGTTGAACTGCCAGTTGGATAAGTTCGTCTGCTCGTCGAGCACGTGGTAGACGATGTCATCGCTGTCAGACGCAGATTCGTGGCCCTACTCATCGTCTAACGAGCCCGACGACGGTTCGCAAGTGGCAGACGCTGAGGTTGCGAATGTTTTGAACGGAGGAGCCTGGCAATGCAGCAGCTGAAATCGAACGCGTCTCCTCGCCGCAAGGATTGCGGCTGCACTTTTTTCCAGCGCTCCGATGCGTTCGCCTATAGTGGACTCACTATGCGTTGCTCTTTTTGTCGCCACCCGGCAGTTATTTTTTTTACAAGCGTCTAGTGCTGACAGCACTGCTTGGCGCCGCCGTTGAAGAACGGTGAGAAGCCGTGAGCTGGTGTATCACTGGCGTCTGAAATATGGTAGCTGCGCCTTAGTCGAAGCAGCTGTAGTGAAATATAAAGAAAAACATAAGAGTATGATAATAAATTATAACGATTCCAGTTCACTACAGATGCCGCTTAGATGCCGCAGTTGTACGTCCTCACCCGAAAGCGCTGAACGGCGCACACCTTGAAACAGCGAAAGCTAGGCATCGAACCGGAAGACGTCATTTTGCTATCCACCTATAACATGTGTAAGTTGTTTCAACCTCCTGAAACAGCCGAGTACGATATTCATTGGAAGTTAGTCGAAGCGAACGGCATACACGTTCTCTGTTAAAGGGACCGACAACTGGCCAGAACGGGTGATTAGATCCTGGTGGAAATGAAAAGGCCGTGAATTATAGTGACAGATTCCAGAATACTTTTCGCGATCTGAGTAGGATTTATATTTTTAAATCGCGTTTAAAAGTAACAAAAACCGGCATGTCGCGCAGCCTAGCGCGAGCGCCATGAACCAGACGTATGCAGTCTTAAGCACTTTGTTGTACGTAGTCTAATGCTTTTACACGCACCAGAACGAGGGCTGAAAATTTAAATATGTATGTTATTGCCAACTCCCGTTTGTTTCTAAGGTAAAAGAAGTAAAGCATGAGATGCCGCGCTGTTTTCGTGGCTTCCAGTGAAACGGAGGCTGCGGCGCATGCATGCGGCGTCCGGCGGCGTTTCCCGCGTAGCTCGACTCTCGTCTGCTCTCGTCGTATCGGACTTTTGAAGAGTAGCACGCGAGTTTACGCTGCTGCTCGCAAAATGCCATCGACTTACTGTTCTGTGGAGGATTGCTACCACTTCATCAACAGCACTGCTGGTGTATCCTACCACTTGTTTCGTTTTCGAAGGCTTAGCTTAGCTTGGCTTGACTAAAATGTGATAAAGCGACCTGTGTACGGCCAAAGTACTTCTATAAGAAGCCCCAGAAAAATGCTATAACTATTGTAAAATAATTTAATAGGCTAGAAAGCAGTAGTCGCGGCACCGCAGGCTTTGCAAACGTAACATTGCCTTTTTATACTTAGGGCATAACTTGTCACCACTGCTGGCGTATAATCGCTATCGCGCTCACCTCTCACTGTTTGCAGCATGTGATATTAAGACTGCATAATCGCTGCAGATCGAAAAACTCTGATTACAAATGTTTTACGGCGTTCTCCGCGTTACCACTCCGTGATTAGAAGCTCTGACCGGTAAGCTTCCCATTGCACTCAAGAAAACGGGTACCACAAAAGTTGGTTGTCAGTCCCTTTAAACGCGTTACACAGTTTTATTTGGGCATCCGCAGCAGCTCTGCGGACGCAGCCTGCCAGCCATTCCCAATGACAGGCTGCGTCCACGTATATGTAGTGGGCGCTCAACTGAAACTGTCTATTAATGCACGGCACCGCTACAACAACGCGGAACGTGGAGAAATGCACACAACGCGCGCAAGCGCCTACAGCAGAAGGGGCGGTGCGACTAGAAAAAGTTGCACTGGCGCCATCTGGATTTTTCTTCGCCAAGAGGAACGCCTGAACCCTCCCGTTCGCGCCACAAGGAAGTTGCTTCTAGTTCACTATAACCACAGTGCACCGCGCGTATTTCTGTCTGTGACGTCGACAATACTTGCTTTACCTCTGCAACGTCACAAGGGGCCTACGTCTACGTCATACTAGTGGTTATGTTGATAGGAGTTCAAAGTTCAGATGAGCACTCAGGCTTACTTTAAAACCAAATTAAAATATCTTAACACTCACAATCGGTCAGAAGTGCCCCCGCATGCAGGACTATGAAACAACACAAGCATCTCTCGTTTCCAAATTCGGTGTCAGGAGTCCTTTAAATTAGGAAGTACTGCTCCATTGCTCTAGTTGGCTGTTCCAACAGTGATGTCGCTCAAAAAAGAATAGCTGATGTGCCATACTTGCACAAAATTTAGCATTACATAATAAGGTTGGTGTCACATACAAATGTGCAAATAGTTTTCCAGCTCTATGAAAGCTGAAATCAATTTGCAGAATTTGCAGTCAAGCACGGAAGAAAACTGCTTGTAAGAAAACGATATAGGATGTGGTTTGCAGAATGTAGACAAGCTGTTGCTTATCAGATACCTCTTTTCTGTAGTAAGCAGTATGCTGGGCAAACAAGCAGCTGCATGAATGATAGGTTAAGATAGCATTGTAATGTGTGAACCTTTCTTGCAGAACACAAAGGTTTTGTCAACTAACAGAGCTGAACTAACGAGATTTATAATACTATTAGCTGCAGGAATTGCGAAAATTGGGTACCAATCGTGTTAGCACTCTGTCCCTGTCCTTGTCGGATAAAGAATCTGCTTTCTTGATTGTGCAATAGTTTGTTAGTTGATTAGTGTTACGTACGTCTTGTAAAAATGAAGTGGGAAAAGACAAATAAATCTCTGTGCATGGCTTCTTGGTGCAGTGTGAGGGCACCAACACTGTATAAATGTTTGCCTCGTGTGCAATAAACGATTTTGTTTAAAGTTAGTGCATGTGTTGTGTCTCTCCATTTTCCTCCTCGTGTTGCTTATGTGCAAAAAATTCTTAGTATGTTGCCAACTAGGCTGAATTTTTCCCTAAACCTCTGTCACCCTGTGCTGCATCGTCTGTTGTCTTTTGACCAAACTATAGCCTCTTGTTTTTTTTTTTTTTGTATGCAGGTGTATGTGCATGCTTGACTGAAACATTTTTTTCATTTAATATGCCTTTTGTGTGCAAGATGAAATTAGAATTCCAGATATTTCCAAAACCACAATATGATTGTCACACACAGTGCTGTGGAGGAGCTCGTTGATTTTGCCTACCCTAGATTCTTTAGCATATCTAGATTTACTTCATTAAGTGAGACAAAATCAGCTGTTCAACCGCCCCTGCTTTTGGCATTTACAGGTGTTCGACAATTCGACAAAGTGTTGCTGCTGTGCTTGTGCGTTTGCCAAATCAGCCTTCCGATTTTTGTTGTGGTGATATACGCCTGCTCGATGGAGACACCTTGTACTTATTGTGCCTTTTTCGTGCAGGTTCTTGGACCAAGTCATCAATTCCATTGCTCTTCCTATGCCAAGTGGCCAGCATATTGGTTGGAATTGCTACAATAAAGGTTATGATCGACAACATTTGTTGAAATTTTGCATTTACTTTTGGAAGCGCAGTATAACACATTCCATGCAGCATTACTTATGAAAATGAGTCGACTTAAAATGCTTTTGTCTGGAGCGCAATGAATTAAGCGACTGCCATGTCAGAATAACAGCATTAACTAATTCTTTGGACAAAAGAACACCGATTTTGCTGATATGAAAAATTCTTGTACACGGGGTGTTGCTGGAGCTGTTTCGACAAGCGTACTTGTCTTAGTGGCTGCAACTTGGAGACAAGTCGGCTTGTCGAAATGTTGGCTCCAGTGACAGCCTAGTCAAAGCGTTGTACCATGGCAGCATTTCACAATCAAAAGTTTTAGCTGTTCACTGTTAGCCTGTTACACCTCGGTGGCGCAAGCTGAGGCATTTATGTTTTTCTTTATGCCTCCATATAACTTCTATCAAGAGTGATAACTAAAGGGATGTCTGCATAATATGGCATCGGATTAATTTCTGGAGCTTCTCTAGCCAGCAAAATTGATAATCCAAAAATGGCAGAAGTTCAGGGGAAGATGGAGGCTTGAAAAGGTGAAAAATCCTTGGACACGGAGTGTCGCTGGAGTCAGCGTTTCAACAAGCAGTCTTGTCTTCTTCAAGGGTGAAAATTGCTGCTGAATGAAAGAATTCGATGCAAGAAACCACTATTCGACACCTTCATTTTAGCCATATGGCGCATAAGTGTTTTAAAATACAGCAAAAATCCCCATATCTCCCGTGGAGCAAAGTTCTCTCGATTTCTTTTCATCGAAGTGAGTGGGTCGGCGGCCGTAAATGACGGGAGGCGCTCAAGGATAGCTTTCGGTTTCGGTTTTTGACTGCGCAAAGCGCCACCTGCTTCCTGCAACTGGTGTCATGGAGACTTCCTGTTTAACTTTTTGAAACTCCAAGCGATTGCAACCTTTCCTTGCACTGTTGTACTTGATATTGTGGAATATATATGCGTCTGTGTACGTTATGGTTATATTAGGCACCATCCGGGATATCAAGCATCGAAATCTGATGTGCGACACATGCGCTTTGCCACTAGAAGGTAAGCAAAACACCACTGCATGCTGCACGACGTTCCTGCTGTCTGCGTAGTGAAGCAAATATGTATCGTCTTTACGGCGACCGCTGTCCTTGCATCTTCGCACGACGTAGGCGGGATCGACTCCTCCCATGTTTATCGTAGAAGAAAGTGAGCCGCGCCAATACGGACACTAGAGAACCAGACATCGTGTCTTCTCATGTGTCGGCTTTTGACGCTTTTCGTCCGATTAAAGACTGATTCCTACCTCTAGAAACTTTCTGTCGTTCTTTGTGTTTATATTCTGCCCTTTTCACCGGACTTTGAAACGAGGTCGCATTCGTTCGTAAACTGACGCAACGTGCAGAATGTTGCCTTTGCCTTGTTCGCAGAAGAAGATAGTCAATACCACGCCATCGAAGGGGCCCGTGAAGGCATAAAATCCGTCAAAAAGAAATTGGCATGCTTCCTGAAGTCTGAAAGGGCTAGGTTATTTTCTGCATCGCAAGAACCAGTCACGTGTTTGGCGCTACAGGGGACCCTCCACGGGCTGCTGCGGCTACTATCCCAGCCTTTAAATCCGTTCCACTCCCAGCGCGAGTGCGCCGATACAGCTGTGGCAGACTGTCTACGATGCTTACATTGAATGCTGCAAGCTGCGTACATTGAAATTGTTTTATTTTACACGTACATAAATACGATTCGTGCATACAGAACAAACAAGGCGTTAAATAGGGCGGCATGGCTCATCTGTTTACAATCTGTTTACAACATCACCACATTGGGAACCAATCGCACTGTTTGCATGAATGGCATTCCCCGCCAAGCGGAGGTGACCGAAGACATAGGTGTAAGTGCAGTCTTCATATATTACACTATTTAAAGCCTACTAAGTGACATGGTTTAGACAAACTGTTACCATAAGGACCTACCAACATTGTGCATTTGTACAGAGCTGTCTATGCTTTCAGCGTGCCTTTAACTTGAGGCATTTAAAATTATTTCCTTATTATCTACTCCATCTAACTTCTAGCTGCCCTTATTCGGGTGCTCTCATGGCCACTTCCGTAACTGGTATTGGGCGTAAGGCATACCACTGGAAGAGCAGACGCCACCTTTGGTGCAACGTGCTAGGCAGGTTCATGTGGTCATAGTGGCTGCTTAGTCTTGCTTTGGGAGCACCAGAGCGAGCTGAAAACAAAACTTTAGAATGCCACCTGCGCTGTAATTCTGAGTGACTGGGGAGGTTTTCCTGCTGTTGCTGTGCGCTCGACAACACTTGAAAGAAATCACTACATTATGTAGCCACTGTCTTTGGAGGAGTTTTGTATGGTAGGCCAGTGCTCAATGCAGGGCGTACGCTATGGAGCCTGCTGCCAGCTTTCACATGTGTCCACAGGGTAAGAAGGTGCATGAATCTGTGAATGCAGAACTTAGAAATTGTAAACAGCTACTGGCTAGCACTTCCGCAAGGAAGATTTCTGCTTTGACGTGGGGCTGCGATGTTCGGTGAGTAGCAGGAAGCACTCACCGAGACTCGCCTGTGAACACTGCCCAGCTAATGATGCTTTTCTTCCTCAAGGTGGCCCATATGTTTCTTACCTCCATATCACCCCCAAAATTAGGTTGATGCACTCAAGCTAATTTCAATTAAGTTGACCTGTCCCAAATCCATTTGTTTTCTACAAAGCCACATGTATTCTTGTTGGAAAAGTGCCACACCTTTTGCGTTATAGACACAATATTGGCACCGAAATTGCTGGAAAACTTGCCATAGACTTTTGCACATTAAAAATTTCTATTGCAGTCTCTACACCTTGTTTTTACCCTGCTTTGTAGCTGCAAGCTCGTTGCTGCAGTAACTTCTCAGTTTCTGCGATTTCTAGCCCATTCTTTGTCTGCCGGTGTTGTTTGGAGAACTAGTCCAGTGAACGCTGCTATGTGATATTTGTCCACCTCCACGTTGCACAATACCACATGTTTTGCCTCATAGACTGCTTCTGCTTCTAACAGCAGTTGCGCAGTCTGCTGTCTTAAGCTTTGGCATATGAAAGCTGATGCTATAGGAGGTAATCACATGATGTCATGAGCAAGGAACACTAGGGCGGCAGCTGCCATAGCCGTGGTCGTCCACGTGGTCCTCATTCTAGGACTACAACCAAGGTTGTTGGCCGTGCGTATTGTTTCAATATTGTTTCTCGTGACATCAGACTTGTACGCCTGGTCGCTGTACGACTACGGCTACAATGACCAGATGTAGGCACTTGCTAGCGCCACCTGGCAGGCCGAGCTCAATGCGCTCGGTGCAGGCTCAGTGTGCTTAGTGCAGTGAGCTCAGTGCAGGCCTCCTGTAGATATAATGGAAAGGGAGCAATAGGAATCATTTTAAAAAAGAAGGCTCTTGTTTGTTTAGTGCCATCCGAAGAATGTTTTGAATTATGAAAAAGAAGCAGCTGGAAATTGCTCACTGACGAGACTGATAACTGTACATACGACACCACTTGATTAATAATAATTATAAGAAAAAAAAGGCTCTTCCCGACAGCACACACAAGTCACCATAGATGTCAATTTGCCTAAAGTTTAAATTATCTTTGAAAAGCCTTGACAACATCCACGCACTGACAGTTTATTGTGTATGCAGTTAATATGCTGCGTACTTGCAATCGCCAACTTGATGCTTCATTCTTGTATCTGCCATTTAGTTAGTTTCAACATTAGCTTGAACAAAATGTCATATGTGGGTCATTTCTCGAGGGATTTGACAGCAGGACTCGAGAGATCTCCATAATGACTGAAATCTGGACCTTGATTCTGAAATATACAGTTTTTGTTCCATGGTTATGTTTCACCGCACTGCAACCTCACATGGGGGTGCCACATGAAAAAAATGCTTAAAACCAGTCGCGTCTCTGTAGCTCATAAACATACTTATTAGAGTCTTTTAGCAAGTTACGGAAATATAGTACGCAAATACGGTAAGGCTGTATGGTAGCGCTCCTCCTTTCCCGCTCGTTGTGCTTTTGCCGGTGAAGGCAACCCAACACCACAAAAGCTTTCTCAAGTTACTGTGCGGTTGTCACGCATCACTGTTGCCTGTCAGCCTACACATTGTTAACGAGGAACCTGTCATTTGAGGATGCACAGTTTCCTGAACTGTCACCTGAACTGGGAGCGGCTTAAGCACAACGAGCAGGAAAGGAGGAGCGCTACCCTACTGCCTTACCATATTTGTGTACCATATTTCCGTAGCTTGCTAAAAGACTATTAAGAAAAAAAAGTGCGGGACAAAGACAGTCATTCGTGGGTATGCCGCTACGAAAGGTCCAGCCCGCGTGTTTGAGACCCCTGGTCTATATCATCTCAGGAACATGGAAAATAGACACTGGAAGTTTTATAAGACATCTTGTATGGGTTGGACAAGAGAAAGACATACCATTTATAGTTGGTGATTTTACTGTAGCAAACGTGCTGCAATGACCACCATGCTGCAGCCACACCGTGTAGATCGTGAATAAATGCTTTAATCAACGGTTGTCTAACAACAGTTGGCGTGGCAGTGTTGACTGTCCGTTTTATAACAATGTAATAAAATTTACATATGTACTCCTACGGCTCAGCAAGCTAGAGTTTAGCCAGTATTTTTGTATACAATTTGTGTACACACCATTTCTGCAATGCCTGCACGACTGGTGAGGTTTCAACTGACTAAAATGCTTTCTCATGATTTGTGAAGGTTATATATAGGGGTTGGTTATATTCCATGCATTTATCCATAACATCAACAGTGCTAATAAGGTCTATTGTTGAGTAGCCTGTATGAAATCCTGCTTACTCATTTGGTTGATTGGATTCTAAGGTGGTCCTAATTCTATTAGCTATTACTTTTGCAAATACCTTGTTAGCAGTTATGAGTAAGCTGATCGGCTTCTAATTTTTCAATTTCTTGATGCCCCTTTTCATTTGAACATTTATTTTGCAAAGCATGATTACAACAAAAAGGGATATACAGAAAAGGGTCCCTTGGTAATGAGACCATACCATGACCCCCTGCACATGATTATTGGATACAAATTACAAATAGGTACCGTATTTTCCGGTGTATAAGTCGCACCTTTGTATAAGACGCACCCCCTACTTTTTACGACTTTCGAAAGAAAAAATGATATATAAGACGCACCTTTGTATAAGACGCATCTATTTTTAACTCAGTCGACATGATAAAACACAATGACCCACGCAAAGTACATTGATTGCGAAATGCGTAGTCACGCACGGCACTGAATATCTGTAAGCAGCAGTGTTATTAAGGCGCAGAAAACCACTATTTATTCTACTGGATTTGAAGCCACATCCTCCGGCGCACTGTCAAAAGTTCTTCCGCTTCGGTTGGCAGCATCGCTAGGTTGCCGTCGTCAGCCTCTGAGTAACTTTTACGCAGCATTGTAAGCACTTTGAAGCACATCGTTGGCACTGCCTGTACTATGGTGGCTACCATACCTTTAGGGCATTACCAGACTTGGCGAGAACACATAAACAACGAACGCGCCGCACAGTTATCACGCGATCGTCGGATATTACCTACACACGCATACAAAACGTAAATGGCGACCGGAAGCCGGAAGCTGCGACTACTGCTGGACTGCACACTGACCTCCATTAAAAAGGCTGGACGGCGCATCCACGCTCTGCGAGGCGGGCGCTTGTGAAGCCACCGGAAGGTGCCCTGTTTGTCCCGGAAGCCGGCGTCTTCTGTGCGTCTCAGTCGCGCAATTCAAATATTCTCGGGTGGCAGCTGTTGTTACGATTGTTTTTATTTTTTTATTTTTTCAAACTCTGCGATTACGCGTCACTTTAGACGCCGACGAACGCTACACAAAAGATGACAGACGCCGTGCCGACACCGTCCGAATACGGCGGAGTGCTGCAACGTACAAAATGCGTAAAAAGTAATGCAACTTTGAGGTACTTGCGCGTGAAATGTTTTCCCTGACGACTTTTCCGGTCGATTCGTACAGTTTACTGCGGTACAAGCAGGTATTTCTTTAAAAAAAAGAAGAGAAAAGCTCCTTTCCGGGACAAAACGGCGGCTTCCGGTGGCTTCACGCCCGCGTGCTCGATGCGCCATCCAGCTCCTCCTAGTGGAGATCAGTGGGACTGCAGCGACGCCTCACACGGAAACTGATGATGATGATAATGAAGTGGTACTTTCGCTTTTGTAACTGATATTGTGGGCGCTACAACGTTACAATGGACCATTGTGGTGCTCTTTTTTATTTATTGCCTCAGTTCTGTGGGTTTAATTCTTCGTTTAAGAACAAACAATTCAAACAGTACAATGGGGCACGCGACAGTGGTGGCTTTTATTGCGGCCGTAATCTCCGTGGTCGCCGCGCTGCTTGAACAGCAAGTAGCTGACATCTAAGATCGCAGCCGCTTCATTGTTACAACAAAATTAGATATATTTTTACGAATGCTCTCGAGCTCAGTTTATCGTACTCATAAATTAAATATAAACAAATTGGTCTCGCAGAATCACGTGACTTTTTGCGTATATAAGACGCACCGTTGTATAAGACGCACCAGCGAAAATCTAGGAAAAAAGGTGCGTCTTATACACCGGAAAATACGGTACATAAGTTAACTGTACCAAAAACAAAAAAAATACATTAATACAAGACATTGATAAACAAAGCTTATAAGTACATAAAACTGTATAGTAATGTCATACATAATTAATTAGGGCAATATTCACATTCTTCAAAGATTTCAGCACGCTCACAGTAAAGAGGCACTGCATATACAAACTGGCCAGTTTTTCAAGAACAGTGTGCCCCCGTCTTTAAACAGATCTGCTGTTACCTGGCGTATTATCGCAGAGCAATGCTATTACTTTTTTTAATGCTTTTCCTCGCCATAGCCGTCTGGCACAGCTGAAAAATTCCTGGGCTGCATTTTTTTTACCAGTGGCGGATGGCTGCAAAGGGCACAAGAAAACTAATAGCATCACTGTACAGCAACACCCCTTATCATAACCGGCTGCTTTGCCCGACTGCATTCCCTCTAAGGCTTTCTTCATGTTAAAGCTGCTTTAGACACAAAAAAAAGAAGACGCACACCACGAGAGAAGATGACTGGACATGGCGCCACTCACAGCTGCTTTAATTCCCAGAAAGCACACACACATATGTACCATCAATTCGCGCCTGCGCAACAAACATCCATTTGAACATCAGGGGTAATACAATAACACACGCTCAATAAACTGTTTCTCAGTCTTATATAAAACTACTTATGTATCACTAACACACAAACTTTCTTGCTTTCTTATGTAAAAAGCTTCCAATAATTGTCTTGCTTTTGTGTCCTTGCTCCTGGCAGAATCTTCTCTAGGGGTGTGTTTTTTTTTTGTGCATGAAGCGGTTTTAAGATGAACAGATACCAATTCTTCTGACAAGAAGTTTTCGTTCCTTCACCTGCCATTGCTGGTGAGATTCGTCTGGACTACTAGTACTACTACTATTATTACTACCATTGTTGTCCTGGCTGATCTCTGTAGAAAATCATTGCTGCTTTGACTACCTTATACATATTGGTAGTGAAACTGCCTTGCCTTTCTCTTAGTGCATACACCTGGTTTTTGCCTGTGCCCAATTTTCTCTTCACTGCTTTTAGGCTTCTTCTGTTTTTTAGAAAAGCATGTTCAATTCTCTCCATATTGCACCTTCTTATGTTGGCTACCTTACTCTTGTTTACTGTCTATTGGGTTGGAGGCTTTGGTGTTTCTTCAAGTGGCAGTAAACAACCTTGCGGTCCAAAATTTCTGATGGAGAGATGCGCACTTGTACGATGTGAACATGTTGCTGCAAGAATTTTGCGAATAAGTGCTGTAATAAGGAAGGCTCTCTACGTGAAAGTGCCCGTTAAGCTTTGGACATTGCTATTGCAGATCGCATATATCGATGCAACGAGAATCCCAATATCTTCCTTGTTGTACATCTCTAAAATATCTTTGAACATAGCCATTTCCATCTTGAAGTGGTACATCCTTTGGTCATCTTGCTGTGTTGCTTCTGAAATGCCAATAACAGTTACAATGTGGAAAGCTCACTTTTGTTGTTTACTTGAAGACATCATTTAAAGTGCATATCCTGACTCACTTAAATTTGTATTGACCTAGTACATGTACTGAAACAAGTGCACAAGGTGCCCAAGAAGAAATAAGGACCCACAAGATTAGCAACATTTCAGTCTGTAACCAGAACAAGCATTCCAAGACATTCCCCAGGGCTGTGGAATAAAACCATGTTTAGAATATCAGAGAGCTGAGCTAGTTGGTAAGTATTCATTCTAAAGGACAGGGCGTGCAAAGACAGGGCGGCCACTATCGCGGAATGTTTAAAGAAGTCCGTTATGCTAAGTCCGAGCATGGTTGCAGAAAGCAATGAGAAAAAAACATGTCGCAGGTATTCCTTACATTCATTGCATGTCTCACAGGCTAAAGAAAGTGGGAAGTAGATACAGCGTTAATGCTGTCTTTATGGCTGCCAATTATCTAGGTAAGATTTGTGCACTGTGCAGAGAAAGAATGAGCGAGTAATAGTAGACACGATGCGGAATAACATTTGTTTCATAAAACATGCCAACAAATTCACTGATTGCTGTACAGGTGTGGTTTATAAGGTTCCCTTTAGCTACAGCTGCTTCTACATTGGACAGACGAGCCACTGTGTTAACCAGAGATTATTGGAACATAAAATACTGTTAAGCGGAGGCTCACCTTCTAATCTATCTTTACATTGTCGAGAGTGTAAGTCCACGCCAAAATTCGATAAATACGCAGTTTTTTACAGGCATATGAATGAACAAACTCATCTAATAATCGAGGCATGGCATATCGATAATAGTGCGCATGCACGCGTACTATTAGCTCATGTGCATGCATGAGCTAACCGTCTATTAACTTGCATAATAAATCAACTGCCTTATCTTTCACGTATACCCCCACACGTGCCGGATTGATAAGTTCATCTATTGCATCAGCGTGCGCAGATAAGTTTTCATGTCTTCTTTTTTTCCCGCCATTGTGTGCCTTTGCAGTTGATAGTTGGCGTTTGTGGTGTCTTGACTTCTTTCTTGTGTCAAAACCATGTTGTGCATCAACCTTGGTAACAGCAGCATGCTAGAACACACAGTGTATGTTAAAGTGTTCCTGAAATACTTTTCCAAGTAATCATATAATAGCTTATCAGTTTATTGCCTCATGAATCTATTGCCGCAAAATTTTTTCAAGCCAGTAAAGAATGGGCGGAGTTACAGATGACACAGTACTAAAAAGAAGTTAGCCACCTCGAGGTGCAATGACAATAATGACATCTGTGCAGGCTAGATGAGTCTTTCAATGATGTACCAGTATAGGGCACAGGCTGTGATACAACCTAAGTGTCACTGCTGCAGGTAGTGGTACCACTGTGATTTGCTTGTTTCAGGATAAGTTGTATACTGCTGTAAAAGTGGCCAGCTTGTTTTACTGCTTTCATGTTAGCAAGCCTGAAAACATCACTGCAGATCATTGTGTACACTTACAAAGTACCACCCAAGCAGTAAAGATTGCATAGGACTGCCAGACACTCCACTCTGATTACTGGAGTAAATTATTTCTTCTGGCAACAATCACGAAGAGGTAACCTAAGTTTGAAGACCTTTATCATATTAGTACATTTTCTAGTAACAGGTCGGTTTCGCCAAAAAAAAAAAGCTACTGTAAGGTGCATGAATACCGCAAAGTTTCGATACTGATAAAAGTAACAAGCAAGAAAATCTTAGCCGAAGATCTATAGGGTATAAAGCATGACCGCTCAAGATTGCCCTGTATACAAAGATTGTGATAACCGCCAGCCACATGTGCCCAAATGCACAGCCATCCAATAAAGTATTGCAACACTTATTTAAATATGCAGATGCCTCAGCTCAATGTGAAAATATAGCCATTTCCTGGTAACGATACAGCTGTATATTTTATGCATGTTATAGTGCAGCCACACCATGCACATTTAGAATTCTGAAATGTAGAGTGTGTATACAACCATACAATGTATTGAATTGTACTGTATGCCCCCTCACCCTATGCCTCTTACGGGGCCTGTGAGGTATTCTCAAATAAATAAATAATCAGACGCCTTCTAAAGTTGAAAATCGCACACAGAAAAAGAAAGTAGTGGAAAGACAGATGTAGAATTTCAATAAATGTAATTTTTCACTTTTTTGTGTTTACTAATGTGGGCCGATTCTATGATTTTTTTTAATGTTGCATGAAGCTTTAAAGGATACTCTGCTCATGAAAAAGTTGTTATAAGAGGTCATGAACTACCCGTCAGGCTTGGTGAAAAAATGTAGTCTTGGTGAGAAAACATAGTCAACGAGAGTTGGAAAGTTGGTAGATCATTAGAAACAACTGGTTGCAGTGTGAACTTGACACAAAAACAAAAGGCACGAACAAGCACCGCGTCTTCTTTTGTCCTTGTGTTGAGTTCGCGCTGCAAGCAGTTGTTTCTTTGCTCAGAAACCACATCCTGTGGAAAGCAGACACCACTATGAAAAGCTCAGCCAAGCCTTGCAGTCATGCGCAACAAGGAGAGATTAGAAGTGGAGCGTGAAGTTGCCATTTTCACAGGCACCCTCTTTTCATACAGGGGGCTGTGCTCACTCTCTTCGCAGCTGTCGGCACCTGCTGTTTGACATTGAACAACACATAGCAGGCCAATATCCCACATAAATAAAGAGCGGCATTTGGATAAGATGCGTTTCTTGCCACCAAGGTGCTGCCACACGCTGGCCCTGTGCTCTATAGTAGCCACACTCATGCACAGGAATGACAGCAGAGAGCAATCGTGTTTCATCACGCATGCTCAAGCTCATGACGTGAATTCTTTCCTCTATGCCATCCCTCCATGTGTACCTTCAAGCAAGCTGAGAGAAGAGGGGAAGCACTGAAAGTGTGTGACGAATCCCTGTAACTCTATTCGTTCTTGACGAATTCAAGAAATTTTTGCGGCAATCGATTCGTGAGGCCCGATACTGAGGTCATTCGATGATTACTTGGAAAAGTGGTTGAGGAGCCCCTTAAAGAATGAAGTAGTGGAACACTGCAAATTGTAATGGTAACTGCCCGCTTTCTTACAACTGTGCAAGCTGCTTTACACCAGAATGATATGTGCTTTGAGCAAGTTTCTAAAGGAAGTGATATCAACCGTTGCAGTCAGTGTTCTTTGAAATCTGTTGCATCTAAAGGTAAATCATAGCGATTAAAGTGTGTATGTGTGCATGCTATTCACAGTTTTAATCACAGTTGTACGTGGGCTGTTTGAACCAGGTGGCGTCTTTGCTAGGACAAAACCAAGGGAAACGACAGCTGTAATAATAGTGCAGCTGGTCTACCAGAAATACAGCAACTGGGTGCTTGTGCCAGTCAAAATTTTGCAGGTAGTCAGATTCTAACGCAACAATATCTGGCAATGCAGAATTTACAGCACCACTACACAGAGCTTGTAATGCAGCAAATTATTTTAGCATTCTACACAAACCAGACAAATGGCACATTTGTCAGCAGCGCCCAAGGTCACAGGGAATACCTAAACATTGCACAAAGTTCCAATGTGCACTGTCCTATGTGTTGTCTTGCCTATACAAATTGATGGACTGCATTATATCAAACGTGCTGCAATTGTTATGCCTGTGCCCCGTGCTGCGAAGAAGCACAGGGCTGTGAAGAAGCACACTTGCAGCGAAGTGAGGTACGTAATAAAAATGGTACAATTAGCGCTAGACAGTTGCACTGAGAACCATGTAATGTATTGGACAGATGGTAGCGTCGACCATCTACACGTGAAGTGTATCATGACATATCAAATGGAACGACACGGACATGTAGTACAAAACAGTAACTCTATTACATTGAAGCCTCCCTCCAGCAAAATAGCTGCACCGATCAGAAGCTGCAGTAACAGTAACATAATTGCACCAAATCAAGTTTCGGGACTGAGGCCGTAGCGTCACCTAAATAATGAATTGTTGAATGCAGTTCCACCTCGACTACAACCGAGCTCGAGCTAAGCACAATATACTCTGACTGGCCCATGCTCACACAGGGTGCAAATTCACAAAGGTAGAGTTCGAAGGCGAACGGCACACAAACACAACACACCAGGCAGAAGGCCTGGCCCGTTTAACTCATTTGCTCCGTCGCGCGGTAGAAAACACCGCAGGACAGCGAATGCAAAAACTTACTTTGGCGTGGGTTGACACCGGCGTGAAGCGCGCATGGCCTATGGCTGCCGATCAAGCTAGGGACAAGTGGAGCTAGGGGCGTTCTTCTCCTCAGTACCTAGGCCAGTGGCCGTCTTCAGGGAGAAAAAGTGCCTAAAACAGGCGTTTCAGGCTCTACCGACTGGCGGCGCTGCGGTCGCTCCCTGTAGCGGCCACGAAAACAAATGTCGCCTGCGACACGGCATTTGAAGTTAATGGCGCGCGGCGCTGCCACTATGCAACGTGTGGTCGTGTGGTGTAACCGCGTGTTCTAAATTTTCGACTCTATCGCGCACCAGTGTAAGCGACTGCCAAGAGCGCCGAGAGCTCGGCGGATCTAAGTTACACGTGAACTGAGCGATAGCGAAGATTAGCGCATAAAACTGCGACCGAGATAACGTCTTGCGACATGCCGGCGTTGCAGAGCATGCATCATGATGCAGAGGGATGGGTTGTAGGCACTGTAGGTGCAGCCACTAAACAAACTCTGTGTAGTTTGTTAAATGCCACGCCATAACGCACATGCTGTGCCATATCCCCTCCTTTCGGTGCTACGTTCCCACCGTGCGGCCTTTCGGTTGGACAAGTTAATTGGCACCTCGCTCGCTTCAAGAAGTTGCTCGTACGCGTTGACTGCCTCTTGAATAATGCTGACGGCTCCCACTCTGTGTCGTATAGCCTGTAGTGAAACTTAAGGGGCGACCAATTGACAAAAAAAAAAAAAGTTCAATCAAACGAGGAAAAGCACACCGGTACGCACTGGAGTGCTCGTCGACGACATAACTGCAAGTTTGAAAAAGAACTGTAAAAGCTTAGTCCGTATATTGTGTGCAGTGCGCAGCACTAAAAATGACTGAAACGGCCACGACGGCGCCGGTCCAGGGGCGTACGTAGTCAGGATTTTTGGCTGTGTATGCAACGTCAAGTGCACTGCATGCGTAGACAGTGTAGAACCGACTTAAGCTTTACTGAGTTTATTTTTTTAATATTTTACGAATTATATTTCAATTGATGCGTTTACTGCGTATACTGCCATTCAAAATTTCGCGCCACCAGATAAAACAGTATAAAATGGCAGACCTTGAACTCGTGAAAAAGAACCATAAATAAACCTGATAAATTGCTTGGAAATTTAGATACTCATTGTAAGACATTTCGGTACCCGAGGGCTTGTGTGTTCCATAACAGTGCCACGGTCTCGCTGCTGCCGTTGATTTGCTGAACTAGTTTTTTAAAATTATTATTAACTGCACTGTGACCGATGTCAGAATATCTAAAAAGATTTCCTGTACGTTCAAGTTCTCGATCAACAGTCTTATGTACTCAGGCGTACCCAGGGCGTAGGTTCAATTCCCGGCCCCGGCGGCCGCATTTCGACGGGAGTGAAATGCAAAAAAACACCCGTCTGCTTAGCTTTAGGTGCACCTAAAAGGACCCTAGGTGATTGAAATTAATCTGGAGTCCCCCACCAAGGCGTGCTTCATAAATCATATCGCGGTTTTGGCACGTAAAACGAAACCCCAGTGGCTGTGGAGCCCGGTGGGGCCGGTGGGGCCTTTTCGCTTCTTAGGCTGTCATCATCATCATCATCGCCAGTTTCTTGTCCGGTCCGAAGCGCCGAAACCAGCCGAAACAAACCGCCGAAGCTGCCACCAGAGCGAAGTGACCTCAGGAGCTCGCCTCGGGTACTGTCGAGGCATCTCCAAATTATATTAGCATAGATGTTCTCTAATATTAGTTGTAACCAGTGTTTTCGTATAGTTTTCTTGTCCATTGGCTTCCCCGCGGGTCCGTGAGATCACGAAATGTCAACTGTAGCTCTGTGATGGCGTAAGGGACCCACAGGACTGTGCCAGTGAGCGTGAAGAGGCCGATTCCATTCACTCTGCAATTGCCGAACATTTCAGTGTAATTTCCGTGCTCGTGTAAAACCGACATTGCACTTGGGTGAGTATGAAAGTGCCAGCGGCGCAGGTGAATGACCTATGTGTTATGCAGTGCGCTCGGAGTTTGTGCCTCTCGTGAACGCTGCGCAACATACGCGTATTCTAAATCCATTCCTGTACGCAGCGTAGTTGCATTTGTTGTAGTACATGTCTAATGAATTCATATGTGCCAAGCGCGACACATCATAGAGATATACTGCATTCTAGTACCCTATATCTACGACTGCCTGTTGTCAGCGCAGCGCACGAGCTGCGCGCAAAACACAGCAAGTGTACTAGAATACTGTACTTTCGACTGTGTATCCGTGACTGTCTGTTGTCCGCGTTGCAAGCGAACGGCACCGCGCACAGACCACGCGCTCGCATGTTGCCTTTCATAAAAAAAAGCCCCGTACACTATCGGCGTCAAATGAAACGCGAACAGCGGAGCGCGTTGCCGTCCAGTCATCACCATTGAAAGGCGCGCACATCCGGTGTGTCAGCACTGCGCGATCCCCTTATAGTGAACTATTTTTGCTTCTTTTCTAGTTTCGATATTTGAAAGGAAAAAATCAAATATATACACAAACAAAAAAGTGAAATGGCCAAAAGCGCAGGCACGCCCACGCCGGCCACCTTTATCACGATATAAGAACTAGAACAGAAGCGGACATATCGCACAATGAGGGGATCGCACAGTGCTGCCAAATCGGATGTACGCGCCTGTCAGTGACTGGACGGCGCGCACTAAACCTTTGCTAATGCTTGGGCCACGCGCTCCGCTGTTCGCGTTTCATTTGACGCCGATAGTACATACGTTTACTTTGTCCGGGCTCCTCAAAAACTTCTGATATTTAATGCGCTCTTTACATCACATCTGAGTTATTGCAACTTAATTTGGGGTAATGGAACAAAGCAATCTATTAGTAATCTTATTATCTTACAGAAAAAAGCGCTACGTTCTGTTGCTAACCTCCCTTTTAATGCCCATACTTCACAAATATTCGTTAAATATAAAATAATCAAAATAAACCTGCTCTACGAATATTCCTTAGTAATCTCTTTTAGATCTGATACCATAAAAGGTCGCGGCTATATACGTAGTTTACCTAACTTACAATTAAATCCTTCGACGCGCCTAAACCGACATTCCGAACATTGGCATGTGCCGAGACCGCGCACAAATTATGGTTTTGAGACATTGCATTATTGCTTGCCGAATACACTAAATAAATTAGGAATTTATTGTGAAAATATTCGTACGCTCTGTAATACTTCTATTTTAAATATGCTTTATTAGTTTATGTGTGTAGTATTATTTGCTGTTTTGTATACATCTTTCTTCCGATGTATAGCATGTGCGTTGCTGGGTTGTATAAGCTTGTATAACTTCTTTGTTCCGATGCAAAGCATGTGCATTGCTGGTTTAAACTGCCTTATGGTTTACTTTGCTTTTGCCGTTTTGTTGTCACAGTGAACATGGGGATGCGGGGCTTTGTCAAGCTGTTTTTATACAGCTTTTTTCCCCTGTCCCTGCCACTTACTGTACAACTGTATGGGGTAAATAAACTCAACTCAACTCAAGTATTGTTGGTGCTAGTGAGCCAAGTGCAAACACATAACTATAACGACTTTTTCAGATTTTCATTCGCCAAGTGTACGTGAGGTGCCAGCGCCAATCCAGAAATGGCTTCTTCCAACCACATCGTAGACGATTTTGAGAACTCTTTTCAGGTACGGTCCTACTCAATGTTTGAAACTTTGGCGGCAGATCTGAGTTTATTGTTGGGCGAAGGAAAAGCATAATAACAGCAGTTTCGGTTTATATTCAAGATGAAGTCAAGTAATTTAGTTCGTGGAAATTTACCAGCAGACAGTACGTAGCTGACTGAGGAAAATTTGTATAGACACCCAGCTATAGTAGGTTACAACCTGAGAAAAAATATAAGCTCTGCCGCGGCCATTGCGATCCATCAAAAAAGAGTTTGCATGTTGCCTAATTCAATTACGTTCACCCATTTTCGTGACGTCGAGCACTTCCGCGTGTTTGAAATAGTTAATTTTACCTTGCCAAGGCACATTTGTGTCAATGGCTTTAGATAGAAAACTTGAATATCCAAGGAAATTTTATCAGACTCCGACATCACTGCTCAACCAAAAATAATATTTTAGTCAGAAAAGACCAACTTTATTTTCCAGTATGCCTAGCACTTACACATTACCAAAGAAAACAAGTACTTGTGCTTCTAACGAATGCCAGCTGGTGACATGCATCATCTGAAATGCTATTACAAAGGTAAAGGACAGGTGCACCATGTTTTTTTGGGTTGAGCTTATATTTATCCTTAGCCTGTAACTGACTATACCTTAGCTGCCCCGCCACGGTGGTCTAGTGGTTATGGCGTTCGACTGCAGACCCGAAGGTCGCAGGATTGAATCAAGGGCCGCGGCGGCTGCATTTTCGATGGAGGTGAAAATGTTTGAGGCCCGTGTACTTAGATTTAGGTGCACGTTAAAGAACCCCAGGTGGTCGAAATTTCCGGAGCCCTCTACTACGGCGTCTCTCATAATCATATCGTGTTTTTGGGACGTTAAACCCCAGATATTATTATATATCACTATATCTTAGCTTATTTTCCTGACGTTAAGCACTTCTGTATGCTTAAAGGGATGCTGAAATGGTTTTTACGATTTTTTACAAACATTGAGCCAGTAAAGCAAGTCCTAAGGATCATTTGCAGACCAATTTAAGCTCTCTGCATCAAGTTTGTAATCTATTACAAGACTTAAAACATGTGAATTGCTGCAGATCGCAGTGGGGCACCCGAACGAGTTTTCAACTTGCCGCTTCCATTCCATGTAGCACTGTTCCACTGTATGTAGCACCGGTGACTGATCTGATTGGATATGTCCAGTCTATGTCACTGAACCTCTGGCGGACAGCGAGTGTCGTCTACCTGTGTTGCACCATGCTCTGTGTCGACGTAAGCTGCGCGACAGTGTTTATCTCAAGGTTTCTCTTCTCGGACACCATGAATTGCCCTAGCTGCGTTATGTACTGCAAATCTAGTGTTTGGTGACTTGTAAAGCTGCGGCATCGTGTAAGGCATGTAAGGCAAGTGGTCAGCGGAGTCGCTTCAGCTCATCGGTGTAGTGAGCATCAGGCTCTTTCTATTCAATCAGCGCCAAGATCCACGGCGAGAGCAAACAGCGCTAAACACTTGCTCTCGCCGTAATCATGTACCAACCAGCCCAGTTAAGCACACTCCTCCAAGATCCACACATCTGCAACTGTAACTTTACCCCCGAAGACACAACCACATTGCCTGAGTTTACGCTGATCTATGATCGTTCTCAAACACTTTTTGTTTGTCCGAATACTTCTTGGTGTTTGCAGATTGTCGGCATCCAGGAGAATAAAATAAGAACATCTGTAGTGTTGTGGCACCTGATGGAGCAGGTATCAACCACTCCACAATCCGCTTCATCTCCGCTGCCGGACAGCGCGTTGCCAGAGTTGATTGCTGAGGCCACAGAGAGGGTAGCGCAGCTCAACTCGTCGAGTGCACTGCCATCGCCAGGGACAGCTGCACATTCGATGAGGAGGAAAGGCAGTGCTGAGAAGGAGGGTAACATATCCCCTTCAGTCACGAATTATGATGCACTGTCTGCAAATGCGTCAAATTCGCATGGCACAATTCGAAGGCACTCAGTATTACATTCCATGAAAGAAAATGAAGGCATGTGTCATTTTGTGTGAGTTTCAGTAATTAATGTTAATTTGCATGTAGCTAATTATCTCATTATTCTGCCATCATTAAGCTTCAGTAATTGCATCAAAAGAATCAACTATTAGGCCCGAAATGCATTCACAGCTTGTTTTTTGATTGTATTCGTTTCGAGCGCAGAAAAAAAATTCTCTTGACGTTGGTCCTGGAACGCGGCACATCGAACGATCATCTAACATGGTGGTGTGTCCAGCAAAGTGACCTTCTGCCGCAATACACAGCAGCATGAAGTTTAGTGACCGCTAGTTGTCCACTCAGGAAGCCTGTACGAATGTGCACACTGAATTTCAGGCCATTTGAAGAAAAGCGTGGCGTGTGAAGCGCCTCCAAAGTTAGCGTACACAATTGTGTATGCCGTGACTGAAGGGGATATAATTGCCTGTAGCTGCGTTAATGCAAGGTGCGTCACTTAATTTATGATGCGAATGATTTGACGATGCTGTAGCCTAAAAAGTTGACAAAATTAAAAAAAAAAAAAACTTTTGAGGGCCCCTTTAACATAATTGGCTTTACCATAAAGATGTACATTTGTGTTGCTGGTTTGAGGTAAAAAACATGAGCGCCCCAGCAAATTTTATCAGGAAATATGACATAAGTACTCTGTCAAACGTAATACTTTGGTTTGAAGAGAGAAACTTTTATTTTAAAGTACATCTAGTATTTGCATTAGCTGAGAGGAAATACAGAAACCAGCTGGCATGACTCTCTTACAGAGCTGAAGGGTAGGCTCACTGAGGTTCTGTTGGCGAAGCTTATATTTATTCTTGGGTAGTAACTGAGTACAGGTAACATATAGCTAGGGTAGAAGTGTTAATTTCAAGGGCTCGTTTTCTTTGTTATACACAATATTAATGAGAACTAACAGACAACAATGCCAAGGAAAGTATAGGGGATGTTTTTTTAGTAATAAATGTAAGGTAATTGTGAAGAAAGAAAAGTGGACGAAAAGATAGCTTGCCGCGGGCAGGGACCGAACCTGCGACCTTCGAATAACGCGTCCGATGCTCTACCAACTGAGCTACCGCGGCGGCCATCCCCCCGTCCACTTTAAGGGGTATATGTGTGCATTTAAACGTGGGAGCGTCAGTCAGCGCCGCCAGTAGCCATGACGGCGAGTGTGGAACACTCTTTTTCTGCCTTGTTGGCGTCACGTAGCACGTGAACTTATTACGAGCTGGCAGCTGACCAGCTCGTAATTGGTCAGCTGCCAGCTCGTAATAAGTTCACGTGCTACGTGACGCCAACAAGGCAGAAAAAGAGTGTTCCACACTCGCCGTCATGGCTACTGGCGGCACTGACTGACGCTCCCACGTTTAAATGCACACATATACCCCTTAAAGTGGACGGGGGGATGGCCGCCGCGGTAGCTCAGTTGGTAGAGCATCGGACGCTTTATTCGAAGGTCGCAGGTTCGGTCCCTGCCCGCGGCAAGCTATCTTTTCGTCCACTTTTCTTTCTTCACAATTACCTTACATTTATTACTAAAAAACATCCCCTATACTTTCCTTGGCATTGTTGTCTGTTACTTCTCATTAATATAGCTAGGGTGTACTGTACTCTAACACAAGCAAGGAACACATCTGGAACAGTCTGAAAAAGTCGTCTGTGCGCTTTGACGCCACCTGGTCACGAATAAGCAAAGCACATATCTGTTTTTAGCGTATTTTGTTTACAGATATACAAAAAAACACAACATAGCTCACATTAAGCACATAAAAAAAGCTTGACTCTGTTGTGCATGTACTTCAAGAAAACAAACAAAATACTAGATGCCTTTAAGGCACGTTGTATAATTCATAAGTGTAGTTATCTTGGTGTGCAACTGTCTTCAATTAGCTCACCCGCAGTTACATTGCAGTGAGCCGCAAGCATTGTATGCTGCTGGTGCGTGTCTGAATGAAACCTGTAAAAAAAACAACTTTAGGGAAGCAGACATGCCCCCTTTGTTTTTCCATGACACATTGAAGATTACAACCAAGACCAGTACCATGGTTGCTTGATAGCATGTGTAGGCCAGTTGGGGCTCATCCAAACAGGCAATTTACAGAGGTCATGCGACCGATTGCAAGTGGTGAGCAAGCAGCGACTCAAGGCACTTGCAACTAGCACCAGTTGTGCTATCATTTTGCGACGCAATGCGTCCGATGTTCACACCGGCTAGTGCGACTGAATGCAGTGTTGTGCCAAATCTTGTGCTTAACTGGTCCACATCAATAGCAATTGTATTCCAGGATATCACGAAGAAGTTGTGGCTAGGTATTGATCATCAATTAAAGTGCCTTTTTAGGCTATCTAGAGACAAGATTTGAAATCCTCGCAGAGCGCTTCAAGTCGTTCTTTTTTTTCCTAGGCCGCAAGGTGTATGCTCTTAAACACAGCCGGAAAAATGTGCCTAATTGCCTTGAGCTATCTGGGTACTGAGAATAGTATGTTTAGAATTATCGATACCTTTGATCTGTCGAATCAATGTGTTGAATTAAATAGACCTTTTAGTGTCATCGGTTTCATCCGCCATCGTGCATGTGTGCACAATGGCGAATGGTGGATGGCATGCTTGACAACCTGTCAAGCATGCATTCGTTTTTACAGAAATACCTGCTGTAGTGTAGAGCTCAGTCTATGACAATGGCTCCAAGCTCATCCCCAATTGGGTGTATTTCTGCTATGCCGTCAGTATCCACAACCACTGCCATCAGACTACTGCCATCGTCTGCATGTGTCGTCTGCCAGGCTAGCGAGGCTGCACCAAAACGCTGCACCCATGCCCTGGAAGGTGCAAGGGTGTGACACTGCAGCGGCACCTTATTGAGGGCCTAGGTGCTGTGCATCTTGAAAAAGTGCAGAAGGTGCTGGGAACCTTGGCTGAATCGAATAGACCTATTGTTTATTTGAGCTAACTATAACCTCACTTTCTCTTTGTATATATTTCAGTTGGTATTCAAAACTTTTCTGTGTTTCTTTGCTTTGTCCCTGCTGTAGCCGTTGCACTGTACACCCTCGAAGATGCCTTACCAAGCAACCACTTTGCTCAATTCTGCACTTTCTCTTTTTACATATCTGAGTGTTTCTGATAAGAAATTTCAGTTAGAAGTCAGAAATTGTCTGTGTTTCTTTGTTTTGTCCCTGCTGTAGCCATTGCACTGTACACCCTCAAATACGCCTTACCAAGCAACCACTTTGCTAAATTCTATTTCTTTCAGGCATGTCTGGCTGCAGTCACAAATCCAGATTACTTCTACGTTCGCGACTCAGAAGAAGTAAAGACAGGTATGACAGTTCATTAATATTCTTAACTTGCAGTACTGGCTAGTGATACTTAGGCATCTTTGCCACTTATAATTGCTATCTCATGCACCAGCACCAAGCAGGGCACAGGCCCTTTTCACTAAAGATTTATCTATTTATTCATTTGTTTATGCACCTTCCTGTGATATGATATAATAATAATTGTTAGGGTTTTACGTCCTAAAACCATGATACGATTATGAGAGACGCCATAGTGGACCGGAAATTTCGACCACCTTGAGTTTTTTAGTGTGCACCTAAATCTAAGCACATGTGCCTCTAGCATTTTGCCTTCATCAAAATGCAGCTGCCGTGGCCGGGATTTGATACCGCAACTTTCTGGTTGTGATGTGGTATGTTTGGATATGTGCACTTTGGTGGAATTTACCTGTGGTGGAATTTACCTGTAGTAAAAATTGGAGGATAGGTCAAACTTGTTTTCTGAAAACCACTACCACTATTAAAAATTGGCTGCCATTTTATATACCGGTCATTGGCAGAAAAACTAAGGAAGTCTGGTCACAGTGGGTGACTATAGTCAACCAGGGGTGCCATAAAGTTTCCTAATACACTAGAGGGAAATCTGGCACTACTCAAACCTCGATATAACGAACTCGGATATAACGAATTATCGGTTATAACGAAGTAAATGAAGAATAGTCTTGTCATAGATGCAATGTTAAAAATAAACGTTTATAACGAATTTTCGGATATAACGAAGTTATTTTCGTTGCATATGCGACTCTGTTATAATGAGGTTTGAGTGTAGTATTTATGGGAGCTGCAACGCATGGCGCTTCAGCCAGCATGGGAATGATGGTTAGTACATGGATTTATCTAAGCTTCATTCTTTCGGCTCCGTTTGGCTCCGTGTCGCCTGCAGCCGCTTTGTCACACGACGAAGTTCAGCAAATGTTCAGCGGTTCCACTTCACCACCTTGACCATTTAGGCTCACCAATTCCAATCGGGTCTCGGAGTTCATAACGATTCATTCTTTTATCCGAAACAAACGCCAAAACACAACAATAAACAAAGCCACAAGTGCGTTCGAAGCCGCAAGCACGAAGATTAGGCAAATCCATGTACTACCCATAATTCCCATGGTGGCTGAACGATTGCAACGCCAGAGTTCCCTCTAGTAAATATTGCAGGAAACTCTATGAGGGGTGCTATTCTTGATATGGTCAAATTCCGCCATGTTGTCGAATTTGCCGTCTTGTCAACTCTGATTGGCACAGAGGACTGCTACAGCATCTCTGATTGGTGTAAAGTGCCTCCATTGCATAATTTTACAATATGGCAAAACTTTCAGTGTCTAGAATAGCACCCCCCGTGTGCTATTCTGGACACTGTCAAATTCATTGACCATGGCACATGACTTTGGTTCTTGATCGAATGCAAAGTGTGCACTGCTGCCACTGTAAGTGCAACAGGAAGCAGAATAGAAAGTTGTCACATCAGCATGACATGCTCCCTCTCCTCTGGCGCTTAAAGGGACACTACACTAAAAGCAAATAATAAGTTGATGTTGATTGTTGAAATAGCGGTCCAGAAACCTCGTAGTTCTACTTTTATGCCAAGGAAGTGCTTATTTAGAAATAAAACCACGTTTTAGTGGATCGCATCGCGTATAGCACTTCAAATCGCCCGTTTGAAAGCAGTTTTTTTGACGTCACTGTTGCTGTGTCCAACGTTGCCCGCCTTTACTGCACGGCGGCGTGCACTGGCGGTGTGCACCATTTGGGCATCCGGCAACATCACGTGCATGTGGCATTTTGTCAAACTTTCTGTCAGAGCGACTTTCACGAGCGTGCAAAACACATGCGGCAGTACGCGATACCGAAACTACCACTGAGATGCGACCGTGTGAGCGAAGCCGGTCGCTGGGCGAAGCGCAGTTCGGCGAAAACGGAACCTTTGAACCACGCGTGCCGTTCGCCATGGCAACGCCAAAGAGGTTCTTTTTTTATTGCAGCTAGTTTGATTACTAGTGATTAATTGTAGTTGGACGCTCTCACGTCATCGGGATCATTTCCAAAATGTCCCACTTGTGGCGCACGTCGTGTGATACATTCAGCTTAATTTCTTGGTAAGTAGGGCACTGCTGTTGGTAATATTGCTAGAGCTGTGCGAATAGCAAAATTTTGGGTGCGAAGCGAATTCGAATATTGAAGTGTGAGTGCGAATTGAATCGAATATTTTTCGAATATTTCTAGAATGTTTTTCGAATACTTCGAAGCGAAATTGCAGAAAAAAAAATTAAGAAAGGATTCCTAAGCATATTCTTATGAGAAAGCAACATTAAAGTGTTTCTTTTCGCTAGGTTGATGAAACACTGGCAGGGTGGTGTTTCATAGTTGTCTTATCAAGAATGGGGCAATGTAGAGGCTAAATTGTATTTATGTACATGATTTGGTGCAACCAAAGTGTTGCCGACAACACTTTACAGGCAAAGATGCCATTTCCTCACCCGCTCCTCCTCTTTCAATTTCTGTGGAAGCCCAACTGATGTGGCGGACAAGGGTGTGCTCCCTTCAAGTTCGGAGTTCCAGATCTGCCTTGTAGACGTCGATATACAAGAACATCTGAAATTTTGGATGCTAAAAAGCTTCGGCTTCCGATTTTTCGGACTTCCTGCCCAAATTTCAGGTCCAAAACAGCATTAATTGAGCCCCCACCTCTGCCACATATTTCATCACTATGTTGGAACCAGCGTTTTCTTGAGTTAGTACGTTTGCGACCGTAGCAGAGCTTGAAAGGCAGCTTTGCCGCGATACTGGGGTGTGATGAGGTGAAGCATATTGAAAATCTAGGGACCACTTCCAATCGGACGT
This sequence comes from Rhipicephalus sanguineus, assembly GCF_013339695.2. Classification (NCBI taxonomy): domain Eukaryota; kingdom Metazoa; phylum Arthropoda; class Arachnida; order Ixodida; family Ixodidae; genus Rhipicephalus; species Rhipicephalus sanguineus. The sequence goes on from NC_051176.1 coordinate 284,719,856, forward strand.
TGACTGTGTCTTGGCAAAGTTCGACCGTAACGGAGCTTGAAAGGCAGCTTTGCCGCAATAGCGGGGTGTGATGAGGTGAAGCATATTGAAAATCTAGGGACCACTTCTAATCGAACGTTGACTGTGTCTTGGCAAAGTTCGACTGTAACGGAGCTTGAAAGGCAGCTTTGCCGCATTACGAGAGTGTAATGACATGAAGCATATTGAAAATCTGAAGGGGTCACTTTCAATCGGACGTTGACTGTATTTGTTTTTGGGAAGTTCGAATACAGTATAACCTCGTTACAACGGATCTGTTTACAACAGACATTCGGATATTACATACCAATTTGCGGCGTTATGCCGACCTCCGTATTAGTTCCATTGATTGAGCTTCGTTTACAACGGATTCTGGTACAACGGACATTCGGATATAATTGACTAAAATTTCAGGCCAGCAAGGTGGTCAGGACTCCTTTAGAGCGGACTTTTCTACCACGGTCATTAACTTCCGACTTCAAACATCGCTTAGCATACTTTTGGGACGGGAGCAGCGCACCGCGGATATCGACGTACCGATTTAAGAACGAAGGCCGCCGATCCCCGGTCTGTCAATGATCAGCTATGCCTAGCTGTAGCGACAAAAAAACGGCGCGCAGCGTGCTTGGTGTTGCGTTTGGGACGCAGACACGCGAAATTGCGAGCCGCTGCCACCGCTTCTCCGCGCGTCGCTGCGCGGCGAGCTTGGCCGGGGGGTCTGCTGCCGATGCGCAAAATGCGCATCCGCGGTTCTGAGGAGCCAGCGGGCGATGCGATTCGTTGCTTGAGACGAAGGACATTACGGCTTCTTCGCTTTCGCATGTCCGCTAGCGCGATGTTCTTGCCCGCAGAGTTCGGATTTGGCTCGTACAGACGTCAGACTCTGCCCAGGCGGCGCTGCGAAAAACACCGCCACCAGCGCCCTCATCGTAGCCCTGGCACTAACTGGGTAGTGCAAGGAGAGCCGCCCGCAAGCGAATGTGCATAGGCCGCAATATAACCCTCCTCTTTCGTTGGTGTCGAGGCGCGGTTTCCTGAAAATCAAGGACCTGGAAAGCTTCTTCCGCCAATCCACGCTTCAGAAACAAAGGAAGCTGATCAAAGCGAACTGCGAGTACAATGCAAAATAAGTTTTACTTATTCCCGCGCGCTGCAACTCGCAAGTACAAGCGAGCATCACACGACACCGAGTTCGAGGCAAGCCCTCCGGCATCCGTTCTCTAGAGCCTAAATGCGTTAAAATCGGGGTATATACGTATGCCACAGCGATAAAGTACCTACATACACGATCAATTTACTTAGCTATGCATTTTACGATCAGTGCTACAAAACTCGGTTCATCAGGGGCGAATGGCTCCGGCGATTTTCGCTTTTTCAGTTGCATTCTCCCTTAATCTCTCGCTTTCTGTGCATTGGAGTGTTTTATTACGCATCCTCAAATGGTCTCTTGATGGTCGTCTTCCGTTTGTATGTACTGCAAATGGGGATACGTGCGTGTCCACTTTCGCGGGGTACAACCAAAGGCAAAACCGTGGCCTCCGAGATAGCTACGGCAACCGCGGAGGACACGGGCGAAACAAACCTGAAGGGGGTCACGACCAACATTCTGCGATTTACTTCTGTGACGCACGTGGTGTTAGCTAGTTAGAACCAGAACTCTGAGCCTTCAAAACGTACATACGTCCGCAATGCTGTGTTGTGACGACCAACTCGTCGCGGTGTGCGTATCACGCGTCTCCAGTCTGCCTCTAGCTGCTCACTTCGTGTTACACGACAAGCACCTCTGCTGAGCTTCATAGTCAAGGTTACCACGGTTTTGCATCAGGGCTACGCAAAACAACAGCAGAGCCACACATTCATGCCACCGGCTGTGGAGAACGCGGGCACTTCGCTTACCCAACACGCTCGCAACGGCCCGTATCCAGCGCTCTCGCCTTTCTTCTTTGTACGACAACTATGGAAATCGGTGAAACTGAACGTTGTTATTCAGTCTTTTGCGTCCGTGGCAATTCACAACGCAACAGTGCGTCTTTTGCGGAGTTTCTTCGTAGCGTGCGGAGGGCTCTCGTCTGCTGCTGTTTTCGCCGTCGTTCAGGCGTGTGATCCAGCAAGCACTTCACGACGGTTCGGTGGCGCGTCCGACTAGCGGAGAGCAATTCACAGCTCTCCTTCTGAGTGCTAAATGCGCAAACACACGCGATATTAAGCTCAATCGTTGTTTCGCACTCGCTAGTTGCACCTGGTCCCATAGCAAACTGTGCGAGAGAGTCGGTCTATGCACTACTCAATACTTCTCCGACAGGTGGCGCCACACATCTTGGAAACTCCAGAGTCTGACGTCTACATCGGCACCGTGAACGGAGTTAGGCCTAACCACGACATCTAGTAGAAAGCTCGGTTACGATGTGCGTGGCCGCGGTGCCCGATGTTTCAAAGTACGTCATGCTCGATTGCGAGTACAAGGAGTTGTCCCGCGGTGGTCTTCGTCATAAGCTTCGAAGTGCTGATAAGAAGAACCTCGAACAGCGGGTCCAACGAGTCAACGCTATTAGTCGCGCGTCTGCGATGTTCGCGGCGAGTGCGGCGCGCTATCGTAATCTGATGATTGAGCTTCCGCTTGCAGCTGCCCAACTAAAGCGTTCCAAATTATCGTCGACCCGTAAACACAGAACGAGTGCGAACGCGTCACTAAGTAGCGCAATTTTCGACAGCCACGACCTCGCGACGCACAAGCAGCAGACGACGATCCCGAAGCGAGCATTAACACGTTTTGGCTGCTGCCAAAACGTGTTTTTCGTACGCTTGTTACTGAATGGAGGAGCCAGCTGAAACGGAGAACTTGAACGCGGAGAAATGCTCTTTACGACGAGCCCAAAATGGTGGCGCCCAGTTGCGCCGTTGCCGAGCTATAATTTTGAAAAACGCTTTTTTTATATTTCCGCAATTTTCGCCAAGTCGGCAGACGCAAAGCAAATTTTTTATAGCACTTCTACGTAGTTTTCATTGAAGATATTTTGGAATCAGATAGAAATGGGCTACAGAAACTGAAAATGCGATTTTCCAAAAATCGCATTTTTTTTGGTGCCCCGTTAAAAATAAGATCATGTTTGTGACTCGTAATTCTCTCCGGTTATAACAGACCCAATCAGTGTTTACACGAAAGTCTGTTGTAACAGTACTTGGATTTTACATACTCCCTTTACAACAGACCAAAATCCTCTTCACTATGAAGGTCTGTTGTAATGAGGTTATACAATTCCAGTGCGAATCGAATTGATTAGCAAACACTATTAGAAAAATATTCGAAATTTCGAATATTTGCACATCCCTAAATATTGCCGTTTTAGACATTGTCATACATTGAGCTTTCACTCTGACATAAATTGTTACTTGTCTTTAGTGTCCCTTTAAGAGAACATAGCAGAGTTACATCGCTTGGGGATACTGAACGAAAGAGGGGGAGTGTAGGCTCTGACAGTGAAGCTTCCTCCTGGAGACGTGGTAACCGGGCTGTTCAATTACTTCTAATATCTTCAACAGTGAACCAGTGTGAAAAATTTTTAGTAAAAAGCTCCACAGAAGACACCTTACAACTACCAGCAATTAACCAAAATTTGCAAACGGACCTGGTGAGGGGACCTTTAAATATTTTTACACTTAAGTGAAACACTGAATCAGTTTAGACTGCTAAATTATACTTTAAAAACCGTCCTGTAGTTAATTTCACCATCATAGGTTTATTATTAAAGGAGAAAATCAAGATCAAAGTCTAGTTGTCAAATCTTGTGCTGAAATATCTGTACGTGAACAGTACAGTGGTGTACTGAAGAAGCTGGTTTGCTGTCGTGTGGTTAGCTTGGGGATAATTGGTATTGTGTCACACACAATTAGATGGCATTACATTGTACAACAGTACCGTCAGTTGAGCAAACTGATATGCATTCGTGGCAGGGAAGGTTAGAAACTGCACAGAAAAGAGGAAAAATAAAGAAAGAAATGCTGGCAGAAGGGCAAAGAAACAGACAAGACACATGAAATATCTGCAGTATATACTCTTAAATGTTGAATAAATGTTGAATAAATGTTGAAAAATGTATGCCTGTTAACTTGTGCAAATGTTTTACATGTCACTGCAAAGTGAGCTTTCAGCTCCTCCAACAGGTGATCCAAAATGCCCCAGACCAATAATATTGCTGGACTGAAAAGTTTGCAGATTGGAAACAAATGTCCCCTTCAAAATCTTTCTGATAACAATTTTGTTACAGCATAATGCTTATGTTTATGGTTAATACTCAGGATTCACTGAGGTAGACAAATGTTCTTATTGCTTTGGTTCATTGTTTTTAGGAGTAGAGCAGACTATACAGCGGTTCTTGGATGCTGCTAAACAGATGGAAAGTTTCTTCCTTCAGAAGAGGCTTGTACTATCTGCTCAGAAGTCAGAGCAGATGGTCATGGAGGTAAGCCCTTTTTTAGTAAATCAATTGCATTTTGCAGCCACGTTTCAAAGTATTTAGGCCTTTAGTTATAACTTTCACTATGGCACGTACCAAGTGTGCACGCAGTGCTGTGCTTTGTGTGAATTGCAGAAACAGTGTATAATTGTCAACAAAGAATTGACATGAAAAAGGTGAAGGTCTTGCTTAGAGGAGGACTGAGAATTGTTGCTTGAAGGCATAAAGTTCCATACCGAAATTGCTGAAAGGAAATCTGGTTTAGCGTCTGTCTACAGTGGTGGTGTGATGCTTTGTTCAGCATATGAATGGTGTGTAATACGTGGATTGCTTAAACTTTGACATTTTGGCTTTGAACATCCATCTCGTCATCTGTGTTTTTATTTAAGCATATCATCCAGGGTTGCCAATGGTGGCTACTTTTCGCCAAATTCGCGAATTTGAGAGGCTCGTGGCGACCTAAAATTATGAATGGCGACATTGCGAATTTTTGGCGATTTTAAGCTTAGGTCTCTACTGAGTTATGCATCCTAAGCTCAGTGCCTTCCCAACGAATGAGCGGCACTATATTCTCTGTATTTTTCTGGGTTTTGAGGTGACATTGCGCGCCGTTCTCTATGTCTGTCCTGTAACTCGTGTGTATCTCCTATATTCATCTAGATGCTTCTAACTCAATTCATCTAGATTCATCTAGATGCTTCAGAGCTTCGCTAAAGTTTCGCTTCTGAAGGGGCTAGATGACGGGTTGGTCGTGTGTTCCGGCCATTCCGCCAAAGCTCCAACTATTCTGAATAGCTTGGCGACCTATTCACTGCTGCAGTATCCCCTAATCGAGCTCGTATAGCGAAGATGGGCGGATACGCGGATGTTCGTGCAATAAAAAATTATTTATTCAGGCATTTTCTACTGTTCCCGGTGGACGTGTGCAATGAAAACAATTGCTATATAACATTTTACAATGTCTACCTGCTCAATTATAACGCACTGGATTGACGCGGGTAGATATAAGGGATTATATATGAAAGGGACACTGGCGTCCGGTATCATATTAGTTCACACTGAAAGGCATAAGACTCACTAATGAACGATACCTGTAAGAATTCTGTCTTACTACTTTCAATAAACCTGTTAATCCTTTTTTTCATATGAGGGGATGTAAAGCTGTCTACAAACAACGCCTTCGCGGCTTTCGCCTAAGGTTTACCACACTTTTACCTTTGAAACGAGCGGACAGGGATGGAAGGATATCATGAGCGTTTTATTCTTTCATACTTGCGCCTCCGCGCACATCTTGCGGCTAGTCGGAGAACCAGGTGCACCAAGCACTCCCATGGTGAAGGGGCGATGCGCCTGGCATTGAGAAATGTCAATATACTTTAAGGGCTTCGAACGGCACTGTATTCTACGGGGCTATACATCAGTGGAAATTCTTATTACTAGGATATGCCGCACATATCTAGAATGGCGACTTTTTTGGCGAAATTCGTAAAAAAATGGCGACTTTTGGCGACTTTCTGCTCGTCGTTTGGCGACATTTACTCGAAAGTCAGTGGCAACCCTGATATCATCGTGACCTCAAATTTTGCTATATGGCATTATTGATTACCCTCTGGTTTCTGTCATCGTTTCATTATCAGAACACTCCAAATAAAATTTCTACAAAATATCTGAACTAGTCTCCCAGCGTTGAGGTCACTGTCTTAATGCCATCCAGCAAATACAGTACTCCAAAGTGTGGAGATTTATTTATGTTCTGGAGATGACCTAATAGAGTGAAGTTGTTAACACAAAACACTCCGTACTCTTTAAAAGGGAAGAAAATGTACTAATTGTATGTGAAAAGTGTAAGCATGAATCACAAAGGACGATAAAAGAAAGCACAGTTTGATTCTTTAATAAAGCCATGCCATATTACAGAAAATTCATGCATGACTCATCATGTGCATGGTTGTTGAATGGCTTCAGTTCCAGGTTTCTTGTTGGTAATTTTAGCAAAAGCTCTATGCTAAGCGAAATTTTTTATCTGTTTACATCTATCTTGAATTTTCACTCACGGACAACACTAATTTTTCGCTCACAACCAACGACGCTGACACTAAAATTTCTGTGAAACGAGCTCTTTAATGCTGTCGCGTTAATATATTTTGCTCAGCGCTTGACAACAGCATTATCTTGTGATTAGAACGATTTTGTATCTTCTATGCACTAGGCATCTCGGGCCCTTTTGTTTCCTTTAGTGAGGGTTTTTGTGTATTTACTGTGATTGCCTTCTAGCAGTGATGACAAGAGGAGTGTTGTGCTTTAGCATGAAGGTATTAGTAGCGACTAGAAGCTTAATCAACTGTGCTTATGCAGGATAACACAGAGCTGAAGAATGAGCTGGCCCGCAAAGAACAGCTGCTACAAAAGTACAATGAGAAAATTCACTATTGGCAAAGTCTGCTGAATGACACAGCTAATGCAACAGGGCAGCAGCCACAGCCACAGCCACAAGCACCTCAAGGAGGCGGAACACAGCAAGGCATGCCTACACAGAGCCAGCAGTCTATGTCAATGGGTGGGACAGCACAAGGCCTGCCAGGTCCACTAGCCTACTTGGAGCGGACCACATCCAATATTGGCATGCCAGATCCCAGGAGATGAAGGCTGGAGGTGCACCAGAAGGACTTTCTCATCATCATCATCATCATCTTAAGAAAAAAAAAGCCAGAAGGTAGTGCCACGTGTGAACTCCTGGTGACTGTGGTACACAGTGGTGAGACAAAAGTGACCCAGTGGACTATTATAAAGATAGACCAATTCTTTGTAAAAATTGTGGCGAATCCTACCCACACGTTGGGATCGAATCTGAGAAGCAGGACCTGTAGAAGGTGTGCACCTTTCAGAGGAATTGGGATTCAAAGTGGATTCCACAAATAACAATAAAAAAAGTCAGTTTCGCTGCAACGGCGGAGCAATCAATGCGATAGCAACAAATTAGAATGTCACACAAAGAACGGCAAGCAGCTCGGTACTTGCAACGCGCCGCTCGAGAGCAAAGTACTGATGAAAACAACACGCACAGGACGACCGTGAACTAACAACGGTCAGAGCTTGACACTTGCAGCGCGCTGCTCAAACACAAGGAAGGACACTCGAAAAGAACGCACAGGTATACACAGGACGAGCTCAAACTAACAACTGCTACAGTTGTTACTTCTTCGTGTTTGAGCAGCACACTAAAACCAAACACTCTTAGACTCCTCCGCGTTTCCTACCGCGCGGTGGCGTTCGACGCATTGGTTACTCGGAGTTTCACATCGTCAGTGGGTACAGAAATGGGCCATCTTTTTAGTGTGCGTCTCAAGGGCAGCTTTCAAACTGAAGGAAAATGCAGGAGCGTTGCTTTAAAGTGCTCCCTTTGCAATCTCGCGGGTGATACTAAACACTGAAGCACCTCTGAGCTCTGCGTGCCGTTAGCATTAAATGGTGCATATAAATAGCTTGTCGTCGTTATGCTAAACAGCCGGTGGCACGTGGCCGAGTTGTTTAAAGCAGCGCGCTCCGGAGCGAGGGGTCGCAGGTTCGAATCTTGCTGGCACGCTTCGGAAATTTTTTTCTTCTGATTTATTTTTTTGTAGCTTTTATTTATATATACATACATATACATATCCGGGACATGACGATGACGGCAAAAACCAGCCGAGAGTGTCCATATAATTGATATCGTAATAAAATCGAACCCACTTATAGTTCATAGTCGAACCCACTTATAACAACATTCATGTACCATAAAAATTTCCTTGCTATAACTTAGTTGCGTAGAAGAAAAAAAACCATAAGGTTTGGAGAAGGGGAGAGGGACTTGCAGAGCTGCTGTTACTCTACTCTACCTGTGCCCCTCCATACCTCTTCCTGACCACGGATTATGTTAGCTTGTTTAACTAAAAATGTGGAGCTCGATTCATGCACCCCCCGCCACAGTGGTGTGGTGGTTATGGCGCTCAACTGCTGACCCGAAGGTTGCGGGATCGAATCCCAGCCGCGGCGGCTGCATTTTTGATGGAGGCGAAAATGTTTGAGGCCCGTGTGCTTAGATTTCGGTGCACGTTAAAGAATCCCAGGTGGTCGAAATTCAGATCTGGAGCCCTCCACTACGGTGCCCCTCATAATCATATCGTGGTTTTGGGACGTTAAAGCCCAGATATTATTATTATTATTTCGCTTCATGCATGACACTAGATGCACAGCTTTACCTACTATACTTCACTGACTTTAATGGCCAACCGTCATGGTCTTCTCACATTCAAAGGCTGCTCATTCCTGCAGTTTTTGAACTCGTTGCAGATTAACCACAAGATACGGAGTGGCCATGCTATTTCCCATCCTACTGTGCACTGACGAGCAGCTCACCCTGAGAAAGCGTGTTACCTTCCAGTGTCCCCAGTCATCATTGTCGGTCATTGTGTGCATGATAAGATGGTTTGCATCTCCAGCATCCTTCCTAAAGCCTTTAAAAAAATGAATTAGGAGCATGCCTGACTTCCTGTTTTTCTTTTTTTCTTTCTTTCTGTTCCATTGTGCAATGCTCCCTCCTAACTTTTTCCTTCCTCCATGTCGAGAATTGAACCTTCACCCACGTACTTAAGAGAACAATGATGGACATGCATGAAACATTGATTTGCAACAATGAAAGGCAACAATGGAATGTGGCAATGTGAAATGGCAAGTGATCTCGATAAAAGATATCAAACACGGCTGATCACTGACAAGCCCACGATCGAGAGAGCATCAATTATTGGAAAACGGCACGTACAAATACGCATGTGACTGGCACACTTTCGAGGGACGAATTTAGTGTACACCCGCATTTCTGTACTCGTAGAAACTCGTAGAAGCTTCGCTTAATAAACTAAAGTAGCACCAATGAGTACGCCTCTTTGCCTCTGCCTCTTCTCCTAGCAACTACAACAGCGCCTCTAATAGGTGAGTCCACCAGGATATTATGGCTGTGAGAGTTATACTCAATTACAACCTCAGCCATTGCCAGCGCAATGGCACTGTCTTCAGAAGTGTAAACACGGGGCGCGTCTGCCTCCAAACACTGGGCCATATTCCCTTTAGGCGCTGTATTCATAAACATGGACATCATTTTTGCATTTACGTAATGACGAACACAGATTGAAAATTGTGGTTTGAAAAGCATGGGTGACCGCACTTTTGCTTTCTCTTGACAAGTGGCATTATCGCCCTAAGACACACGAAACAACGATCGGAAATGTGGGAAAATGGACGTATCAAGTTTCTACAGTGCGTATCGTGAGTAGCTTTTCAATTTTTACTGGTTTTGTAACATTAATTCAAATGAAAAAACCCAAAAGCCATTTATTTATGAAAAGTTATGTCCCACAATTGTCAAATACTATCTTCTGTTGGAGTGTCATGTGTAAGAGTGCCGCATGCGCCTAGTGAAATTTAGTGTCCATGTTTGTGGACAAAGCGCCTGAAAGCTGTCCTTCAGAACGAGCTGCCTTTTATAGCACCTGACGCCCCTTGGCTAAAATAATGAAAACCTCTTATTTTTTTCAGGCATTTCTATGGATGCGGGAGAGATAAGGAAGGTAGATGACTAGACGTGTCAAAATTTTTGCAATTCATAATGGCGACACATCTGATGCAGATCTCTCAGATGATGAATGCGTGAGGCAACACTTGGTGCATACTTGGGCAATTTGTTTTCAATTTGCAGTGCTTAGGAATAATTCTGTCATTCGATATACAAAAACATTTTCGGACAGTCCTCCTGTTCTCATGGGTGATGATAGTGTCCATGGGCACTGCTGTCTTGAATGTACAGTATTTGCACAATTAGAAAGTGCACCTGAATGGGAATTGAAGTGTCAATGTTGGCAAATGTTGGCTAGTGATTGGGTAGTGGCAGTATGGGGGAAAAGAGGAGCAGAGACTGTAGGGGAACAGTGAGGAAGAGGGGACAAGGGAGGAAGACGATAAAGAAAATAAGGGGATTCAGATTGTCCATTTCCTCTGCCGTGGCTTGTGCTTGGGCATTATGTCGATTGAATTGCGTTGCTCATCCCTAAATTTTTTGTTTTCTCATTTTTTATTCCGATAAAGCATTATTTTTTGCACTTGGCCTGCTGCTTCTGTGTGATGCATTCTCTCACATGCAAAGGGAGGCTGGAAGGGGATGGGTACAGGCATGTGAGTGTGGAAAAGGCTGCAGCTCTGGCTCTATTCCATGAATGTGCAGTGCTTGGGTAGTTGCTGCTAGAGTTGATGTGTACACTTTTCCACTGAAGCCTTCTGAAGCCCTCTTTCCACTGTAGGGTTCCGAGGTTCCTCAGCACCTTGGAACGCATGGATTACGCTCTGCGGCAAAGTGTTTGGTGAATGACCGCCGCGGTAATGACTATAAGACACTGCTGTAACATGGCCACAGTCCCCCCTGAGAAATGAACGAAAGGTTCTGAAACGTCAGGTTTCTACATTTTTTACGTTTGTACCTTGGTGGGAGTTTGTTTGTTAATTAACTTATTTCTCAGCTAGTTTGGAGTATAGTTAAATAGAATATTAAGAATCTTCTTTATTAGAGGTTTGATGTGTCCAAGATTCCAGTACCGTATTTACTCGAATCTAACGCGCACCTTTTTTCCGGAAAAACGAGTCCAAAAATCGCATGCGCGTTAGAATCGAGTACCGAAAAAAAAAAAAAAGAAACTCGGCTATCGTATTGCCATCGACATTTCAAAATGGCCGCCTCCTACGCGCCTTGGCCATTTCTGCCAGTTCGTACGTGTGCCGAGGAGATTGTTCGCATCGACGGCATGGAAGTGCCGACTCCAAATACTCGACGAGTGTACCACGATGCCGCATTTAAAAGAATAGTTATTACATGTGCAGAGAGACGGACGGAAATCGGGCCGCATCGCGGTCGTTCGGATATAGTTCGGAGTTCTCGAAACGTGCGTGCGAGACTGGCGCAAACAGAAGCAGAAGATTTTTTTTACAGCAAAGCTTCACGAAAAGGTTTCAGTGGACCAAAGCAGGGCCGGTTTCGCGAAATCGAAGAGTGTTGACAGCGACAAGGAGTTGTCCGACAGCGACGTGGACTGATCCATTACGCGACTCGTATCGCCGCCGTAGTGGTGACAGTTTTAGCGGCAAGGCCCGCTTTTTGACTTTGTGTTTTACTTTTTTTGAAACTTCAGTTCTTTAAAACCCAAATACTTGTTCTTCTGAATGTGCAAAGTTCGACTCCTACGGACTTTTTTTGTTCTTTTCTCTCACGAAAAACGAGTGCGCGTTACAATCGATGTATTACTTTTTTTTTTTTTTTGGTCGCGGAAAACGGGTGCGCGTTACAATCGAGGGCGCGGTAGAATCGAGTAAATACGGTATATCCAATGGCTTTTGTGTAGTATCACTTTACAGGATGATGGTAGTGACATCTTGAGACGCATCTAACCAAATTGCCTCATGAACCTGTTTTTATGTTTGGCAAGTGTGCTTGTCATAAAAACATTTAATAACAAGTGACGTGTTCACAATAACGCGTTGCCAAAAATTTGCACCAGCAGTGAAGTAGAATACACTTCGTTATTGCAGTGATAGTTGTGGGCTTACATGAGTGGTGTCTGCTTCATCAAGTGGCACCACTGATTTGGTTGCTCACATTACACCTTCGGTAACCAGTGCTAGGAAGATTTCAGACAAACTGAAACTGTTATTGTGAGAGCAAAAACAGGGCTTCAGTCACTTAATCTGATTGGCATGATATGATGGTACCAAGCACATGCCACAAAGTTCCAGAATTTGCCGCATTCAGTGTTTGCTGCTGTATGTAGGTAAGTTTAAACAAATTTGTTTGATAAAAGGCAATGTATATATGTGAAACACATGAAGGTTTGCTATGCGCACTGCAATATAAATAAAGGAACCAAATTTGATTATTTGCACTGCATTTTCAGTGCATTTTTTTGCATGTGATGAAAGAAGCAGCGGTGCAAAGCACATTCTAGCTAAATTGATCAAACATGGCACTCTACGAGATATTGTGGTAAAAGGTGGTGAAACTTTTGGAGATGTCACCACCCTAATAAAGTGTACGTGTGTGTATGAAGGCTCCTTATTCAATGTATAACTACAATATGCAGTGGGGCCAGGTGAGGAAGGACCCTATAAAGGTGACAACCGCAGTATTTGCATTCAACTCCTTGCAGACTTCTCCTGTATGATTGGCAAGTGTACAAACCGTGATGTGTAGTTTCTATGCTATTTATTATTAGCTTAACTGCATTTCCTTGATATAATGTAAGCAAGCATTGGTGTCACAGAGAAACTGTATTTTCCTGGTTGGTCTACGTAAAAAGTGGGGAAAAGTGCATTGTGCTTTTTCAGAATTAAACTTGTGAAGCCTTTTTGCACATGACAAGCCTTGCTGGCTCAGTGTTTCAGTGCAATCTGGGCTCATCCCAGGAGTGAGCAGTGCATGGTGTAATTGGTTACTATTTCCGAGACAAGGTTGCTTTAAGACAATTTGGAATGTTGCAGGGTGTTATGTAGTATTAGAGCCCCGTAGCACTTGAAAAGATGCCTTACCGATTTCAATTTGACAAAAAAAAATGTGTTTCCTTGTAGTGCTTCCACAGACAGATGTATATTTTATTGGAGTCTGCGAATTTCACACTGTAGTCATATTGTAGTCTTAACTAAATGAAGTTTGTGTTCATTGCACATGTATTATTGCAGCCTGTGTGGGAGAGACCCATACTGGAGTAGTGAATATGCATGCCTATGTTGTTGGGCAGCTGTGGACATGATATTATTGAGGCCTCTTTCAAGTGCAAGTCAACTTTATAGTCAACAAATACAACATATGTGGTTAAAGAAATATTTGGACTGCTAGCCTATGTGGCTAATTGGTAAATGTACAAACACTAGTTGGTAAGTGTACTTACACCATGAATGAACTGAGTGGGACACAAAAAGAAGGATGTAAATAATACTTGTTGTTGGGCTAGTTGGTACATGCTTGCTGGAATACGCATGCAACTACCACAGAAGAGATATATACTCCTTTTTCTGTCTCATCTCCCTTCTGCCAGTAAGAAGGATGTAACACAATTTACAGTATTTACACGAAATTAGTTTTGTTGATTGGCTGGTAAAGGCACAGCAAAATTTCTTATTCAGGTTTAAGTTCCATGCGTATGAGTTTACTTGTTATAATCATATGCACTAGGTAATCTCATCCACTGAGAACTATTCGTAATGACATTGCGAAAATGAAGCGACATTGGAGATTTTTCATGGGAAGAGTTATTAAAAATAAAAGGTGTACATTGTAAAGAAGTTTAGTTTTTTCCACATGATGTTTTAATTATGTGTATTTGTAATTGTAACTGTAGGCGACCTCTAAATATGCGTCTTTCAATGGGGCACTTTCAGAGCATTCGAACTTGCACCGAAATGGAGTGTGTGTTAGACGTTGGTTTCTTTTCTATGTAATGCACATCTACACACAACAAAACTCATACCTGCTCGCAACCCAAAATCAAATTGTGTTTACTGCACGATGTCACCCCTTAATTTTCTCGTTTCCCGTATGCGCTCCTTTTTATCTCCCATGCAAGATTTTTTCCTTCATACAATGTAAGATTCTGTTTCATGCACTGCTACCTGCACCTGTAGTGAAGCTGTTCTATAAATCTCATTTCTGTTTTTATATTTCCGCCAGTATTCCAAACGTCTTATTAACCGCTTACCAGTTATCGCTTTTAAAGTTATTCTATGGAGCAATAAGATACGGGGTGCTTTTTCGCCCACTTTAATTCTTTTCAATTTAGGTCACAATCATAACACTACAATTAAAACAACAAATAGTCTCCTGTGCTTTCCTTGGCTTAATTTTCTGTTGGTTTCATTTGTTGGAGCCGTACACAGAGACTTTAAATACTGATCCACCAGCTCCGTGGCACGGCAGATCACTGTAAAAGCCTGACGTGGAGGGCGGCACTTTGACCACTCTCCCACTATTCTAGATCACTCTACCTAGTTCATACCTGTACACAGTGGCGTCAACGACATTGAAACAGATCAAGCATAGGCGGGCGCACAGGGGGGGCGGCCGCACCCCCTATTCACCTAAAAGGGGGGTCGCAAAGTTAGCCCCACATATTGACATAATAGGGAGGGGGGACGCTGCGATTCGGGGGGGTGCAATGTCAGCGCCATACATTGACATAATTGGGAGGGGGGGGGGCTGCGACGAACCTTCGCCCCCCCCTGAAGGGGAACCCTGCGCACACCTATGAGAGCAAGTGTTCTTGGGGCAGGGCAGGGACGAAAAAGACGTCTTTTTGATGACTGATAAGGTGTATTTCTTTATGGTTCTCCACGTCCTCATCGATCCTACATTGTTACAATAGTTAACTGCTCTTCTCAAGTTACCCTATCTTAATAAGCACTTTTCAATGCATTTTAGTATCTTGAAGATACTCCAAAAGGAGTATTTTTGCTGTAACTGAGATACATTTCAGAGTGTCTTGCGTTTTAAATACGTCCCAGCGCATTCCGGTGCAAACAGGGAAGGGGGTAGGGGCAGAAAGGAATAGAAGAATTGGGAGAATTGAACCAAAGTGCAGAACGACATGACCGCCATTGACCAAGCCAAGAAAGTGACAACAACGTGCTACTTGTATTCCAATTGGCTTCTAAGGTTTGGCATTATAACGCCCACTCATTTCCCTCCTCCTTCCCACTCATTATTCCTCTCCCATGCTGAGGTAACTGACAGACGCTGCTCAGTTTTCGCAAGCAAGAGTAATCTAATGCTAACATATTTTTGATAAGTCCGCCAGACTCGTGATCCTCTTTCTTTCAAGCTGCTCTGCCACCTTTGATATGGCGATTTCAAGAAGCACTGTGGCACTGCCCTTTGTATTCTGCCTCTCTGTTTGAGGGTCCTGGCTGTGGCTCTCCGTTATTTGATCCGATGTCAAGCACATTAAAAAAAAAAAAATTCCTTGGCACTGTACTGTACTGATAGCAAGAGCCCATGTGATGCTTTCTTTTTATGCTTGTTACTGGACTCCCGCATCTCCCAGCGCTTCACTCCTGCCTACTGTGCATCATTCTGCTGGGCCTATTTGATAGAAATATGGAGCATATTATAGAGCACTTCTTTCAACTGCTTTGATGCGCTGATTCAATTCCTTATAACAGGGGTCCCAAGCTCACCTCAGCCAGTGGGCCGTAGTCACGAAATTTTATCCCGGAAGGGCCAGGAGAGTGAAAGCTGGAGCAGGGGAGGGGAGAGTAAACAAAATGTCACCTAATGTTACCACTTGAAAGAAGGCCTTTCATTTGCATATGTTGCCACTGAAAGAAGGCCTTTCATTCATATGGGTCATTTCATTTCTGAAAGAAATGTGACGTCAGGATTTAAGAAACATATCGATACCAATCTCCGGAACGACGAAAATCTGGATCCCTGTTCTACAATAGAACTTTTGTTCCACAGTTCTGTTACAAGCACGTGGTTACCGCATGGGGTGGCTCAATAAAAAAAAAAGGCTTGCGATTGGTCATCTGTGTAGCTTACCGAAACAAAGTGCTATTAATTGCAATAGACGAGAAAATAATGGTAGTACCATTCAGCAATGATGGAACGCTCATGAACGAAGTTAAGAAAATATTTTTTAAAAAATGGGACGAAGACGGTCATGTGCAGGCCGGACCACAAGCGAAAGCCGGCCCACGGCCCCTTTGAGACCCCTGCCTTATACTATTACGCATATCTTCCAAGCGCTGCATGTGAGGGACATTTTGACTCCATTCCTGTGCTGGCTTATGTTCACAGCTTACTTGCGACACTGCACCATTGTTAGGAAACATTGTGCTGTTGGAAGCTTATTGTGCCCAGCTTGGTGACCGCTGAAGGTATAGTGTTAAAAACCAAAGGAGTTGACTATTATATAGTATGCATACACAATAAAGATGCTTGAACGTCATGTATTTTGCAGATGAACTCGTTTGCAACTTTGCCTACCACCCTGCTATGTGCTGCCAGTGCCAAAATAAGACAATTCGCAACGATACTGTAGCTCATTTGACAGCAAAGAAAAAGAAGTACTTTGTACTGGCACATGCATCTGTTAATAGTAAATTCAAAATGATTAAAGATACCTTTTCTTTATAAATACATTTGCAATGATGATTTGAAGAAACAAAATGGGATTCCATGACAGGTTCACCGAGTTGGGCTCACAGGTTCATTCGCTGGCTGCGTGCTAAACTAGTGCATTGTAATGTGTTTCAAAGAAGCAAATCTCAAGAGCCTATATGTGCACAGAGGAAGCATGACGATGCATGAACATAGTCCCACGTTCACTGCGACCAAAACAATATGCACAACGAGACCCGTCGAACTGCATCAGCCACTAGAAGCACTTATCCGACATTGGCGAGGTCCAAAGGCTAGTTGGTCACTGTGTGTGGTCACAAACATTTTGCGTAACACAGAACGCACGTATACCTTTATGTTAATCCATCTTGCGCTCAACAAAGAATGAACTAAAGGAGCAGGTGGAAACATGTAAACACCTGACACAAAGAACCAGCAGACTTGCATTGGTGCTCGCATTTCAATACTGCTTGCCTTGTTCGTGAGGATTTGTATCCTGCTAGAACAAGACATCTACTCTAAATCTGGGGGAAAAAAAATAATTAAAATGGTGCCTTTAGTCTGTGTATAATGACCAGATTTAAATGTGACACTCGGTTCATGTTAGCCAGCACTTTTTGTGCTATTCGTGGGCAATGAAGAACCCAAGCCGATTCATTGTCCATTTTGCTTATCATTACAGTCTGTCTCAGAATTTAATATAATTAGTGAATTAATTGCATCGCTTTTTCTTGCAAACAATATCTACGTAACGCAAAACAATTCAACTCAAGTGATGCTATTCAAATAGACTGGATGCAGAAAAAAGTGAAGGAAAAAAACAATGTACAGCTGTCGTAATAACTGAACTTATCGTCAGTGCATGCAGTTTTCGAATGACAAAATTCTAGAGCTTATGAACCAGTTAACAGAGTTTCAGTAATGAATACGACAGGTCTAAGCAATTATGGCAACAAGGAGCCCAAATGATTAATTATTTGAGTACTTAGATCAAGGAACATCATACGTTTAAAACAAGTAATATGTTATTTGGGAGAGAGAGTAATGGGAAAAAAAGTTTGCACTGAAAAGCAGCACTGCCTTGATGGTAACAAGTGGAATGGCAGACCCATTACTGGCCATGGTGTCCTTAGGGCATTACACGGCAGCACACACGCCGTTCCTTATGCAAGTACCCGAAGTGAAGCTATCTACAATTCAACACTTCATGAAACTAGACTGCAGCAACATTGCCTTGATGAAATATAACGTTCTTACAGCTAGGTATGCACTTGCCTGCTTCCCAGAAGAGTGTGTATAATCACTAATGCACTCACTTCACAGTTTCCAGCACATGATTTCATCCACACAGCAAATACTAGAAAAATATGGATAAAACATGTGTACCCCAGCACAATCTGCATGACTGCTGCGTGATTGGTAAACTTTCCGTTGAAAAAGAAAGAAAAGAAAAACAGGTGCCATAAAAATTGGTTCAATCACCACTTTAATGAAGCGCCAATCACAGGAACCCTTTGTAGGTGACAAAAGAAGAGCAAGGCCCAGGCAGAATGCAGCAGCACTACCGCACATTTTCAAGGTACGCCGATTCCTCAGTCAATCATATTTCAGAAATTGTGGCAATTGTTAAAGCAAAATAACTTTGTAAACACCAATGAGCAGCAACTTTTGTGCTCAAGAGTGCTTTATATCCGCTATCTTATCATGGGCTTTAAGGCAGGACATGAAGCTATGGGGGGGGGAAAAAAGCATGCCACAGACTAATGCATTTTGTCTACTGACACGGATGCAACAGCCAAAATAGGATTTGGAGCAATTTTCGGAGCAGGAAAATCTCTCTTTTGGAGCAGGTTACGGGAAAAAAAAAAACTCCGTTTTGGAGCTCAAAATTCCAAATTTGGAGCAGCTTCACAAACAAAGCTTGCTTTTGGAACAGTAACAAAAAAATATATGCAAACATTTCGATGTCACCACCACAATCATGTTTTCAGTGCATAACATGCTGAATAATGCCAGTGAATTCTCCGGAAACCAGTAAGGCCTTGTGCATTGGTGAATTTGCACCAAGGTCCTTTACACCTGGCCTACGCCACTGGCTGATCAC
This sequence comes from Rhipicephalus sanguineus, assembly GCF_013339695.2. Lineage (NCBI taxonomy): Eukaryota > Metazoa > Arthropoda > Arachnida > Ixodida > Ixodidae > Rhipicephalus > Rhipicephalus sanguineus. Next base: position 284,738,616 of record NC_051176.1, read on the forward strand.
GTCACTGTTGCAATCCACTTCATTCAGCACCGATGCGCTGATTCCGCCCTGCTAAAAAGATCTCAAGGAGAAAGTCCATTTTAAAGAGAGCCGCCATATGTGTATATAGTTCAAGAGAAAACACTAAGTCCGGTGTTTATATGTCCATCCCCCCCCCACGCGCTCATGCACACAAAGAGAAACGGGAAACGAAATAACAGCGAGCTGCTTTCTTTTCTGCAAAGCGGTGACGAAAATGAGTTGGAGAAAGAAAGAACGCAAGAAAAAACAGGGAAGTTGACCATACGACCCGCGAATTCGTGCACGTGAGTACTGCTATTTGAACAAAGGCAGCGTTGAACCGGAATCCACCAAACAATAACGACATCCCCACTAAGATATGCAGCACGTGTCAAACGGCTCGTTTGTCAGCTAACATTCTTTATGTGGTGCTTCCACATTAAATGGGCGTTCACCTTTGCTCATGCTGAACGACCCTGTAAAGCAGCGTTTGAACCAGCAGTAAAAACTTCATTTAGGCCCACCGGCCCACCAGCAAACACACCGGAACAGATTAACGTCCTGTTTGAGTCAAGCGCCACTGGGTCGAATTGGATTGGATGAAAGTGCCTCTGGTGCTTCTCCCAACATTAGGTCGCCAATACGGGCTTCGTTTTGCGTTAAAACGAGGCTAAAACTAGCGCAACCGAAAAATTTTGCGGTTACCGGGGGCGTTTTGGCGCAGCGTGGCGCAATTTCGAGAAACATCGTGGTTTTGGCGCATCTCGGCGCAGAATAACTAAATTGTATCAAAATGGCGCAAGTGGTGCAGCTGTTGCATCCCTGTACTGAACATACTCTAATTTTGCATTGTCAGGCTGGCTGCAAAATAAAAGGATTGACTAGGTGAAAAAATTCCACAAACTCTCCACACTGCCACAACATTATACAGTTTGATTGACAGATGAAGGTAAATTGCAGCATACTAAAAGGGACATTCTGCACACTGTCACATGACAGCAATGACTGCAAATTGATTACAAGCTGTCTACACAACCAGACAGGCATTGCACAAAGATAGGATGTTTTTATTTGTGTCTTTTAACAGGCAAACACAAAGTACACGCGCATAAAATCTTGAACTAAATTTGTGTCATCCTATAAATCTGCCTGGTAGGCGCTTTCAAATAAAGGTTTATATCAAAAGCAGACTATTTGTATACGCAAATACAAATGGCATTAGTTGTATATGATATATACATATATGTACAGCAAACAAAATGACTTTTCATAAATGCATCCTTAAAAGCATTAAAATAGCAATAAGCCTAGGAAGAAAAACTAAACAAATTCTATCACGTTTCAAGCACAGTTGTGCCACTAGTCAACATGGGCACTAAGACATGCATAAAATGATTATCAGAAATGATTCATTTCAGAGATATGCCACAACACAACATGGCATAAGGAGCCAATTAAGGGCTCTTGCAGAAAGGAGCCTTACGACATGGTTGCTGGGCATCCTCTAACTGCCTTGACTACATATTTGCTTCAATCAGGCTGAATAGACAATTCACAACTAGCAGCGCTGTAAAATCTTAAAAAGTAGCAGCTAAAACCAAAGGCTCTGTCCACTTCCTGGTCCAGGCCATTGCACTGACGCACCTGCAACACTGAAGGCTACAGTGCTGATTGCAGTCCTTGGAAAGGTTGAACAGACTCAATCCAAACCAGGACATCGCAAATCAAAGGTGCTGGTAATTCTGAAAACAACATTCATTCCACTCAGGTTGCATGCCTAGGCATAGCGTGCAGTGAGCACCACTTGACTCCTCACTAACACAGACCAGGGCAACATACTCCTCTGGACTTTCGTGCAGCAAAAATGGCTGCAGCTGGCATGCAGGGTCAATTTTGGTCAATATGAGCTGATTCAACTACTCAGAGCTACATACGGCATTAAGTTAAAAAATGGACTAAATGTTCTTAAGAACAAGGCTCTGTGTCCCCTAGATCTTGCCCTTGTCCGAACCACTGCACAGGAAGGGTGCTCAAACACACTGGGCTTCTTCAAACACGGTAGAGGTGCTGGTGCAACACACGCTGGGCAGTGCACCCACAGGCACCAATGTGCTGGCGTGCTGTGCTCTGTCAGTCTTGTGCAGCAGGGGTTCCCGGACACAGTGGTCGCAAGGGGGAGGGGGGCACTAACTTGGAGTGGCCACAGCTACCTGGACAACAAAGCCCATTTGCAGCTTGGCTTCATCGACACGCGTCCGATCTGAGAGCAGCTTGCCCCCAAAGAACCAACGTTGGTGGCTGGTTGGGATGCCCTCAAGGTCCTCCAAGCGCCGCTTCGCCGCCAGGATGGTCTCACCCGTGCGCACAGCCATCTTGGTGTCCTTTCCTGTGGTAGAGAGGCGCAACTTGAGAAGTATCTCATGACCCGCACATGGCTCGCTCTCTGGTGATGGTGACTCAGCGTCACTTGCATCCTCCACCAGGTTGCCTGGTGCACTCAGACAGTAGACAGGCAGCTGGTACCGGTTGCCTAGCTCATCGTAGCAGTCAAGCAAGGTCCCTGCATGAATAAAGCGAAGCCAATATTCATGGTCACTGCTAATCATGTCTGCACACAAAAGCTGATCAGTAAATCTAGACACCTACATAAAACAAGGGGACAGGGCACCAGCTAGCATTCCGCGGTATCATTCTGCTACGTACATACGATTTAGGATTATGTGAACCAGCGCACACGCTTGGCAAAAACACGTTTTCCAAAAGCTGCTTAGCGCACAAATACACCAGTTGTTTCTACTTACATGGAACACTTTAAATGGTTTCTGAAAGAGTTTCTAACAGTCCAGGACAATCTTGAATAGAATGCCAAGGCCACTCAGTTCTCTTACTGACACTAGAGCCTCCACTTACTATACTTGAGCACCGTTAATAAAGTGCAAAACCTTCGGACGAAGGATGAAGTAGACACGGACAGTGCCTATCTGTGTCCAAAAGCTTTGCGCTCAACAGCGCTCGAGTATAGAGTACCAACTAGCTCGAATACATACATTGTTCCAGTTACCATGCAAGCTCATTATGAAGCAATGGAGACACTGTGGCAACTCTGGAAAATGAACTTATTGACTTGGCCAATTATTTTATTTCTGGGGAATAAATTACAAAGACAGCATATGGTACCAACTGCTGAATATGCTTCTGAATATAATTACATGAGCATTTTCACATTTCCCCCCACAGAAATGTAGCCATAGCAGCGTAATAAATCCGTGACCTAGTACTTGGCAGTGCAATGCCATAACCATCAGCCACCACAGTGGGTCCACAGACCCAGTGGCAGTGCAAGTGAACCCTTTGAAGGTTTATGCCGTACATGTACGACATTGCCTGTATGTTTAAAACGCGCACATTTTTCGATGATTTCTCTTGCTTGGCATGTGCTGTCCCACTTCGGGAATACGTGAAATTTTTTGCATGCGCCGATGTCTCTTCGTCCTTTTTTTTTTCCCTCCCAAGCGCCGCACCGGCTTTCGCTTGCACATCTGAGCGCCTGTGCGCGGTTCCGATGTCGACGGTTCGGCTGGTTTCAGTTTCGTCCTTCGGGTAATTATCGCTTCTCGCGCCCGCAATGCTGATGGCTGCCTGGTTTCTAATCTCTCAAAGCGTGACTGCTTATTACTCTTTCGTTTATTGCTCCCTGGGGTGCGATTGCATCTGTTTCCGTGCAGTGCTAAATTACACAAACAATGCTGCCGTGATTGTGTTTCCTGTTTTGGGGACTCTGAAAAAATAATTCCGTCTCGTTGGCGATAAGACGAAGGATTATTATAGCTTTTTCACTCATTTTCTTCCGTGTGCTCACTTACGCAGTTCGCTTACGCTGTGAAAATGCGCACCGATTGCTCTGTTGCTAGTAAGTCGAGCGGAGATTCTTCCGATGTCGACTATTCCCGAAGTGTATTTTTGTATGTCTGTGAGCTATGTTTAATACAACGCATAATTTTTATTTATAAAATATTGTATAAGTGTTTTTTTTAGGACTTTGCTTGATGTTACTTACGAATAAGCCATGTGTATGTAACAACAAAAATGATTTTTTTTGTCACTTTATGGTTACGCAAAAAATTTTAGACAATTCTTTTCCGATATAGAATCGTCTGAAGAATTTATTTCAGCAATAAAAAAATACACATTTTTGGAGTGCATTTTGTGAAAAAATTTGACCCTCAAAGGTTAAAATTATCTTACAGTACAACCGCCCAAAAATGCTCTATATTTACATAACACATAAGATGTCCAAATATCTTACTACTTGGAGTAGAATAAAAGACAAGTATAAAAAATACTGGCAAAACAGTGAATGAGGACATGGCTTTTTGTATTCTAATGATGGAGCCCTTCCACAGATCTATGGCATTCAATACCTTATACTTGTTACAACACGGTTATGACTTATAATAGATGTTAAAATTCTACACTCAAGCAGCATCAATGTCTCAACTGCATAGCAGAATCTTTCTCACAGAGCAAGAAATTGTGCTTAATGACACTTTATATGGCCACTGTTTATATGCCCCTCTGGCACCTAGAACATGAACGATCCGGTGCACCCGGCCACGTGACCATTGATTGCTGTACGCGGTCGAAGATTTTTTTGTTAGTATTGAAATATTGTTCGTTTCTTTATATTAAAAGGTATTACTCCATAAAAATGTACATATAGGCCTGCGTTAGTAGTATGCATTAAAGTGGCGCTGCCTTCGCGTGATGTAATGGTTCGTCAGCACGTCTTGAGCAACTTTTCAGCGTGCTCATGCAACCGTGCACGCAGTTTCCAGGTTGCTAAAATTTTGGAGCGACATAGTTTTGCTACCTACACTTCGTCTCAGAAATGACGTGCGCTGTTACTGGGCGCAGCCACGCATATGCGTAGCGACGTTTTTGATGACTTGGCTTGGCTCGTGCATCGAGAGAGTAACGACGCCGGGACAAGCCACCCATGACACAGGTGCAGGCAACCTTGGACGCATGCGCACACAACGCGGTACAAATACAGGGAAGGTGTATAATGCCACATCATCTCACTGTAACAGCTTGTTATTCTCAAAAATAGTTGAAAAGCTCTAAATAAAGGTGGTTAAGCATAGCTACAGGAACTCCTGCGAAAGCAGAACGATAGCTTTCACAAATCACGAGAAGGGCTGGCGGCATCGCTATCAATCCTCAGCGTTGCTGGAGGAAAGCTAAGTCCGTGTTTAGAGCCTTTCAGATCGAAAAATACTGCTTGTAAAATTACTACGTGCTTTTGGGATTAACTACTGCAGCTACAAACACTGCGAGGGGTGAGCTTTCTGTCGCGCCGTAAAAAAATGGCTCGAGAAAAAGCGGTTGTCGGTCCCTTTAAACTGTTTCCTTTATTTTGCCTCAGGATGATCTGAAACTATATTTTATTTTTAAAAAAAATGTAACGATGTAATGACACGTTCTAATGTTTGAAGTATAAATGGAATGCATTCCTTCTGCATTAAAGGAACTTGTAACGGGAACTCGTTTCAATACTGGAAAGGAATGAGGAACATGCTTTCGTTCCTGTTTTAAGGGGAGATGCGGGTCGAAAAACTCAAGTTTTCTAAAAAATTATCGATTTTTTGTTTTCGCCTGTTTTGTTAAGATTAGTACCTCTACTGTTCTGAAAAAAAAAAATCAATGTCGAGACTCAACTGGAAATGCTTTAAAATTGCGTCTAAAGAGCACAAGGTGGCTGTCAAAAGGCCGAAAGTGTGTCATCTTCGAGCACGTTGCCGCTGATAATGCGTCGCCGCTCACCATTGTCGACCGCATGAGGCGAAGAGCCGAGCCTCACTCTTCAAATAACAACGGTTTCCCGCGCTGCTGCAGCGCAAGAAATAATAAAGAGAAGCACGCTTTTGCCGCCTTCTTCGAGCGCCGCGACTGGCTTTAAATCACGTGGTACGGATCGGGAGCCGCCATTGGCCGCTGCGCGCCCGCGTGTGCTGTGAAGCCTACTTGCAGGATCCGTGTCTCGTCGAGCAGCGCAGCTGAACAACGCTTTTCTCGAGTGCTTATCCGTTATGGATGAAGAAAGCCGTAGGAAGCGCGGACACCGGCCTGTGAAGTTTCACGCGACGCACAAATTTCGAGGACGCCGGCGCAAATCAAAGCCGAACACTCAAACCACGAAAAGATCGTCTGCTGCCGCAAGGCGTAGTGGCAGTGACGCCGATGCGTCCGACGAGTTTGCCGCAGCATTTGAATATGTGAGTGCCTCCCAGAAAAAGATCGGACTCTTCGAAGACGAAGAAAAATCGCAGGACGACGAGTCTTCGTTGATTGCTGATATGACAGCACTGAACATGTTGGTTTAATCGAGGGCACTCCAGTTTTGAACGTGTTCTGGAAGAGCTTGGCGTGCTCCCGTCTCATGATCTGGTTGCTCTTGGCACATCACGGGACAGCACACGCCAGAAAAAAATGTCTCAAAAACTAACAGGAGAAGCAAGGGCCCGTCGGCGTGCGCTGAAGAAAAAATCTCTTGTCGAGGAGTCAGCTCGAAAGAGCCGTGAGGGCCAAACCTATGGCGCTGGCGCATTTTAATGGCAGTGGCCACTACAGGGAGGATTGTTCTTTCTTGTGTACAAATTTCGTTGCATTCAATGACATCTTTGATAAATAAACATGCAATTTTGACTTTAAAACTCGTTTTTCTCAAAACACGAATTTTGCCATCTTTGTCAATGTGCCCCTCCTTTTTCGGGTACTTCTGGTGCTCAGATCTGCATGAAATTTTTCCCAAAGTTTTTCCAAAGTACGAGAAATGCAATTATCTTGTTTAAGTTTCGATATTCTTATTATAAAATAAAAAAAAGTTATGTAAACTTTTACTAGGGTAGGAGAAATATGAACTTCCAACGTTAAAATTTTTCACGTCTAATACATATTTTGTATGGACTTCCTAATTAGTTATTTGCATTCCGCACTTTATTTGAAACATTATGAACTATCATTTGTAAAAAATTATTGAAGTTTAGGTCTGAAAAGAGGGGGGGCAAAATGCTTCAGTTTTTCACTTTGTCATGTTGCAGAACTAAAAGTATGCAACTTGCAAGAAAACTAATTATATATTTGAAATCAGCATAAAAAGTGTCTTCGAGTAGCATCTCCCCTTAAAGGAATATATGTAACACTGACATGACCACATATTGTGTCGTGGTCTCCTAAAATGCGCATCCCGCTGGGAAGACAAACCAGAACTGGCTGTATACTAATTTATCTAGAGTGTTTTGAGACTTGCCAGTTTTTTTTGCGAAAGTGGAGATGTTAAAACCTTCAATTAACAAAAAGAGTAAGAACATGTCGTCAATGCTGACAATTATGAAAATGTCGGTCCTTCTGCAAGGATAATTTTCACACAGCTTTTGGACTATACACCCGAGTGATTATTATATGTCTATATGTATTATAGACACCCAAAGTGATTATTATATGTCGGAAAGTGAGGACATTTATTGCCATTTGAGTGCAAACATACCTTATACACACTGAACGAAAGAAGGGGAGCTTTTTCGAGGGGCTCCTTTCTTTGTTAGACACAACTAAATGAATCCAACAGATAATTAAATTAGGTGAGGGAATTGTCTCTATCTGTAGTGTATTAATGACGTAAATTGCAGTGAATTACAGTGGACGAAAAATCACCCTATCCGTCGGTAGGATCTGAACCCACAACCTTCATTATTAATACACTACAGCTAAGGTCAACAATTAATGGCCCCTATGCTTTTCCTGCCCTAATTGACAGTTGGGTTCATTTGATTGTGTCTTATATACACAGTGCACTTCCTTATTTAGATGCATGATAATCTAAACAGCAATGGCAGCACAAATCTCAAACTAATTCACTTCCTGCCAAGAAGGCGATGACATTATTTCAGAGGTCAATAAGAACTCTTTTGAAAATTCAGGGCCCTCATAAAAGCATCCGATGTCATGCCACAGATGAACTCATCTGTGGCATGACATTCATAGTAGAAGATGCACAATTCATAGTAGAAGAGTTCGAACGGACACAGAAAACGATGACAATCGCAACAAGTGCTTATATGTTGTAAGAATGGCAGACTGGGCTTGTTGGTGTAACATATTTGAAGTTTAAGGAGCGAATAAGACACGGACGAAGATAAGGAACACACACACAGAGCGCCACTTCGCGCCTTAAACTTCAAACAAGTGCTTGTGTCTAGGACTTCTGTGTCTGTGTTATTAAACTGAATGTGTCGGCTAGTTGGTTGGACTTCTTGAACTAGAGGACAGAGTGAAGGATGAGGACACAAAAGAGGCATACAAGTACTGCCAAAATCGAGGCCCACAGAAATGCATAGTTGAATGATGAATGTGTGAGCCCACCATGCATTTCATCAGGGGAAAAAAAACACTAAAAAAAACGTATCTATTGACTAAAGACGAGAAGTAGTGTGCATAGGACAGGACAAAGGAAAGAACACATGACTTGCTATGTGTTTGTCATCATGTTCTTTGCTTTGTCCCATCCTATGCCCAACACTACTCGTCTTGATGCAGCACCAACAAGCCCAAGTGGAAACCCAATTGACTAAAGGCAGTTTCACATGACGCAAAACAGTGATTTCGAGGCTGCAAATTTGCTCACAGCAGAAAAACAGCCGATCGCTCTCGCCGGAACGGTCAGCGGCGAGCGACCAACACACTGCAAGTTTTTCACTCTGTTCACAGCGGCAGGGTGACTTTTTGGTTGGGACTCGTCGAAACTGCTTCAAGCAATTTAAAATTAGTTTGGTTAGGTCTGAAAGTGTTTTTAAATGACAAAACATGCGTGCACTTTGCCAACGTTCATGAAAACTTAATATCATCACACGTTTACAATACGTTTGAAAGATTATGCACTGTTTGCCACAAAGAACGGCAGCAAGCAACCTTGTGCGCTGCATCAGTTGAGCGAAAATCGCGCCATGTGAAATGAAACTGCCATTAGCGGTGGTTGCAAACAGAGCTATATTTTTCGTTGCAATCGTAGCATGTAAAGTACCCTTAACCTGTCAAGAGAACCGCTTTTGTCATGCACACATAGCGTCATGCATCCCATATCTTCCCTTCTTTCCCTATATTCCCATATCTTTACATTTTTTATGCTTTTTGTATGTTATCAACAAGGCCCTGTTGTGTCTTTATATAAAAATCTTTTGTCCCAATAAAAGTCGGCTGTTAGCACTGCGTATGGTTGTTGTATACCACTTTTGCAGTTCCAAGTACATATGAAGCCCTCCAATACCTTGCTTTGAACCATTGCAGTAACATCTAATGCGCAGAACACGCAGATCTGAGATTGAAAGCGTCGCAGTAGCAGAGTGGAGTACCGTTTGGGAGAGAGATGTTGGCTCCGTCAATGATGGCTTGCGCGAGAGTGAAGTCGTTGGTTTCTGCGGCATAAGCGGCCGCCTTGAGGGCATCCCAGATTTCCTTACGGCCCTCGAAGGCTGGTGCGGTGTCCCAGAACTCGTCCCGCTTACTGCGCAGCTGGCCTTCCATGAGCGGCACATCACTTTTCCACCGTGGTTTCTCATGTCGGAGCGGTTGGTTCTTTCCTATAGAAACTATAAGAATTAATGCACTTCTAAGTAAAGCTGAACGTGTACTGCGCACCTTAAGAGCGCTCGCCACCAATACACTACTACGCACCTGCAGTGTTCGTAATCGATTTACGAGTGGTGCGTTGCTCTACTACAAACGGCCGAACAACGTGCGCGCCTTGAAGACCTTAGCAAATAATACAAGCCGCGAAAAAAAAAAAATCGAAACTCTATTCAAGGAGCCGCGAATCTAGTCTAGCAGCGCTCCAAGTATCAGATATAAGTAAAAGGAATGGGACACGGAACTAGGACGCGCTACACAGGCGCTTTGTGCTTAGAAATAAAAGTGCGCCCAGCCACCCCAAAACAAATGGGAAGTCAAGACCCAACATTACCGCAGCACAACTGTTAGTTATGAAAGTAAAAGTAGTGACATCACAGAAATCGTTTAAGCGACCTCACCGAAATCGACCTGGTGTCAACTTTAGTTCAATATTTAGGGTTAAACTAAACCACTGGCAATACAACTTCCGATTACACTTCGGCAATGAAACCGCGTACTGCATTAACAGTGTTTCCTTGGTATTTGAGCGAACCAGTCTTGCCCGGCACACGACACAGCTCATAGAGCAGGCGGAAAACAACGTTTAACGTGAATTACCTCTTTCTGCAACTACCATAACAGACCAAACAATGAAGTCCATACCAGTTTGTTGCAAGTTAGTTTCATCGGTGGATTCGATACCGGATGATGGTCTACTGTTTCTGGTGCCAATGCAACCGCCCATCGTAATACTTTACGCCAACAAACATTGTTACTTCTAACATTCATGGAAGCATAGTTTTTCTAGCAACTGCCATCCCCTCAATCCTGCGCAGCTGACCCAAGGGACACCACCGTGCATCGCAGTGCCGCAGTGAAATGTTCCTTCTTTTTTTTTAATACTGTGTTTTAAAAATTATCTGTACAAGTATACTCTCCTACAAATAAATTTAAAAATAGGTGGCTACTTATCATGTCGCGGTTTGTTCTAGAGCTTGTATGCCTCTACATTTGGTGCGGTGCAGCAACTCGGGAAGCACATGTTTGAAGCGTTCGGAGCGGGAGCACAAGCGTCTGCTCTGCTGACATGGACGAGTCTCTCCTGGATGACAGTGACAAGTTTAAAGAGAAAGTCGTCCATTTTGCGAACGGTATAGTGATCAGAAATTTGACAGAGAACTAGGCTAACTCGTTCTTGATCATGTGTAGGCAGTTATGGTCACTGAAGTTGATTAGCTGATCGCTTTATTATTATTCCTGCGTGCAATACTGTTTTGCGTCTGTGAGAATATAAGAGAAATGTTGCCAAATATATCGCAGTGCGAATAAAGTAGTTTGTTTCGTAACTGTTTATTGCAGTGATCAAAGAAAATAAAGACGAGTTGCTGCACATGCTTGAAAGTATGGGGTAAGAGTCAACTTCTGATGAAAGGTAAGTTCCCGAACTGCAAGTGCCGTTTTCCCGCAGGCATGTTTTGACGCACCGAGACTACGAGCGAAGGGCTGCTGCTGTGAGACTTATTTCTGAAGTCGTCCAAATTCTTCCCCAGAGATTCCTCCAAAGACAAGAGAGTAAGTTTTAATGCGCTGGTTTCCGAAATGTTGAGTTCTCATTTGGGTTTCGTTGTGAAACGCAGCTGCCACTCTACTTCAGTTCTTTGTGAGGAAGCTTGATGACCATCCAGTTATGGTGCCACCCGTCGTACATGGCATTTATGAGCTAATAGTGAGTATACTACGATGACAGCTCCTTGCGAGAGTTGCGCATTGTTGTTTCGTGCACGTCAGTTAAGACGCATTGATGGAACTTCGCTGAGGCGGCTGCCGAGCACGTGTCATCTCATGGCACCATAATAGGCAGCGACGCCTTATATAACACGCATGAATGAAAATGAAGCATGTTTGCTACGTAACTACCACCTTTGTCCCGTTACCACCACCGTGTCGGGAGAGACGAGCAAAAGAAAGGACAGCAGACAAGCGTTCAAGCCCCATACCAAAGAACCCCCTGTTTATTGTCGGTGAAGCCTCAGGCCGATGACTGCACCGCCAGTCACCGGCGAGTTCGGACGCCACAGCAGTCCTGGAACGCGGGCGTCGCTCGGTCGGATGGCGGAGCACGTCGATGCGTCCCGATACGCGTTGCATCGAACGCGCTCCAATGCGTATCGGGACGCATCGACATGCTCCGCCATCCGACCGAGCGACGCTTGCGTTCCAGGATGGCTGTGGCATCCGAACTCGCCGGTGACGGCGCTGGTCGCATTCGATGCAACGCCACATCTATCTATTATTGCGATAGCAATTATATGGATACTCTCGGCGGATTTTTGCCGTCGCCGTCATGTCCTCTATATGTATATATATGTATACATACATAAAAACCACAAATAAAAGTAATTCAGAAGAAAAAATTTCCGAAGCGCGCGACCGGAGATTCGAACCTGTGACCCCTCGCTCCACAGCGTGCTGCCTTAGACAATTATGCCATGCGTCATTCGTTCTTCAGGATACTAACAGCAGAATACAAACGCACGCCGCATTGGGTGAAACGCACGGGAAAATGAAAATTATGCGAGACGCGGGCCATGCTGCATCGTTGCCCGCGCTGCGTTTGTGTCGTATTGGTGGTGACCAACACTAGTTATTCATTTTTGAGGTTGTAACGCTGCACCACTTATGGCCAGTCAGCTAGGGAAAAAGAGAGAAGAAGTAGTAGAGAAGGGAAGGCAGGGAGGTTAACCAGTTTAGGAAAACAGGTGAACTCATTTGTTCATACGGTGGCTTTGTCATTGAAGTTGCCCATTGCCGTCAATGGGAAACTTGAAAAATTATTTTATTCCTTGATGGGATACTGAACAAAATTTTTGCTGCCGAGATAAATGGCCAATTGAAAGATTGGGTGCTGAAATTTGTCGAAACAACCTTCATTTCAGCCAAAGACTAGCAGAAAATAATGAATTTAATGCATTTTTCGCAAATTGACGCGTCTAGCGGCCGCGCCGCGAACTAGAGAGGAAGTGACGCGAAACTCGGCGGATACTGACTCACCAGCCGTGCTCGTTGCAAAATCGCTTACCAATCGACATCGCAAGCCGCCACCCGCTGCCGCGCTGACCGCGCGTCTCTCTCAAAACGTGTTCTCAAGGTCAGGAAGGTGTTCTTGAGAGGAGAGTTGGAGAAAGGGAAGTGGTAGGGCAGGAGAGAGCGTGCCGGTTGCCCCCCTCTTGCTGGAGCATTTGACGTCACGGCCGTCGACAAGCACACTGGCATGCAGCCGCCGCGCTCTCACAATCCACTAAAAATACGGCCAACTACTCGAAATTTCGTGAAATAAACGCTGTTTATAGGAACAGTCGTGTCGTCCGAGTCGAATGCAAGTGTTTTCGTAGCTTTTTCAAATTTTTGTTCAGTATCCCTTTAAAAGAAAGACTGTAGGGTGATTCCACGTAAGATCGAACAAACGATGGCTGGTCGACCTCTCAAATTTATTTGAAAATTTTATATATTATTGCCTGATGAGTGGAAAGAAGAGATCCGCAATTTGTTTTGCCGCCAAAAATTTTTTCGAACCACAGGAAATCAATAATGACGAAGAGGTGGAGTGGAGCGCTCATCCGCTCTGCTGTTTTGGCCAACTTTCGTTATGAACTGCACAAAATATATTAAAGTTAGGTAGCTGAAATTTATTTACCTAAATATATGCATGTTTTTGCTTCTGCTCAGGTATTTTTAGTTTTTATGCGTAGTGTAGATGTTTTTATAAAAAACCTCAAAAATGGCCCAATCGGCAAAATTTCCTTTACTTTGAAGGTCTTTATCTCAAAAAAGCCTTGTAGCAGAGCGACAAAAATTCTGCATTACGTTCTTCGCATGCTTATCTACCAAACTGCCAAATCTTGTATTTATATAACTTTTCAGTAAAGAGATATGATCGGGCTAACTTCAAGAAAACACCGAACAATGAAAACTTCTGACGACAATTAAAAAAAAACCCCATTTTTTAAATTTCTTAAACTTTGTCCACTTATTCTCCTCCACATCAGCTTTCACAATCATTAAAAACATGTTGCATAATGTCGTTGCACTAATAGTTACGGCCCCTCCAATGAGACCCTTTGGCAAGGATGGGCAATTCCGACTTCTTGCCCAGCAAGTGTATAAAATGCAGGCAGGATTGAATTTCTTTTTATTAAAAGGTCAGCAGGTACCTAAAAAGGTGTCGCCGGCACTGAAGACGTAAATTTTGAAATTATTTGGTCACTGCAAGCGGCCACGAGCTCGGAGCTACCGAGTAGGCGCGCGCGCACCCGAGATGCTCGTTGTAAGAGACGGCGCAGTGAGAGCTCGTTCTCGCGCCCTCAGACCGATTCAGTTCAAAACAGCAACACCTCTCGGGTGACTTGAACGCACGTGCACTGGAGCTTCGCTATTCTATCCGCCCTCTGTTCGCATCTCAGCTAGGCGCTGATAACGCGGCGGAGATGGAAGCAAGATGAAAACTCTATAAGGGAGCTATATGAGCGCTCGCTTCACGCACGCTGCTGCCACAGAAACTGCGCTGCGCCAGTTGCGATCAGTGGAAAGCATGAACATGGCGCTCCAGTGGCAAAGCAAAATATGAATTGTCAAAGGAAAGAAAAGCAAAACTATTGGTAACCGGATGCGCTTGTCTATATTAGATGTCGGCAGCAGACGGCGTGAACTGGCCGCGCGTTCGGTGCGCTGTTCACACTTCATTCGGCGCGGATAGTTCTTGTGCTTTGCTCGTACTCTACTCCTCCTGTGCGTCTCATGACGAGAAAGTATAGCTCTGAAGAGTCTATTGTGGAGACTACCTTTCGAAGCACAAGAAGCTTAAAGGAGTACTGACACGAATTTAAAAAAAATTTGGATTGTTGCTCTAAATAAAAATACTGGTGTCGAGAAACCTAAAACGACTATTGTCGTGCCTGGGGATGCATCCTATATATTTTAATTAGCGCCACCTTAAAAAGACACTTTCGGTTTCGATATCAAGGGGGTGGCTTCTCAGTGTCGTTTCATAGCAGTGTGACGTCACGGAGATACAGAAATTCGCGACGTACTAGCGGGAAATCCATCATCTGCTCGTGGTGCAATAAACAACGATGAGTGAATTGTCGTCCAGTGACCCTGACAGTGATTTCTACGATTTAGGCTGCATGCAGGACGCAGAACTCGCGAACTCGGAGGAACTGTCTTGACTTGTCGGGATAATGTCCTTGCAGTGTGGCTGGCTTGCATATGCTCAGCGACGAAAACTTCAAAGTCAAATTAAAATATTTTATACGTGTTCTCCGACTCCAGTGTGTGGACAGCGTGGACACTGCATACCAACGAAGCAAAAAATGTCCCTTTTGCGATGTCTCAAAACCGTGTCAGTACTCCTTTAATTATTGCAAAGAAGCCAAAATTTCGCGGAGTTACCGACCTAGACATAAATGCTTTGAAGGAACGTTTAACGCCCGAAAGATCAGTGACTGTCAGTGAGACGGACTACTTGTGCTACGCGTGCTTTTGCTACCACTGCAATGAAAGATCTTCACGGAACGCACAGTTTAACGATGACATTCTTATGCCCCCTGAAAATGAAATCGACGCAATTAATCAGATCACTGCGACTACCGGTGCACGTGCGTCCAAGTCACCCGAGAGGTGTTGCTGTTTCGAACTCAATCGGTCTGAGGACGCGAAAACGAGCTCTCACTGCGCCGTCTCTTACAACGAGCATCTCGGGTGCGCGCGCGCCTGGTCGATAGCCCCGCGCTCGTGGCCGCTGCAGTGACCAAATATTTTCAAAATTAACGTCTTCAGTGCCGGCGACACCTTTTTAGGTACCTGCTGGCCTTTTAATAAAAAGAAATTCAATCCTTTTTCAAAATTGGCTAGCGCGAAAATCGACAAGGACTGAGAAGGAACACTGATGTACAGGACAGGCGCTAGTGTTCATCAGTGTTCCTTCTTAGTCCTTGTCGATTTTCGCGCTAGCCAATTTTGAAGATTATGAACCAAGTAGCCCAACAACGTATGCTATTAAAAATTCAATCCTGCCTGCATTTTATACACTTTCTGGGCAAGAAGTCGGAATTGCCCATCCTTGCCAAAGGGTCTCATTGGAGGGGCCGTAACTATTAGTGCAACGACATTATGCAACATGTTTTTAATGATTGTGAAAGCTGATGTGGAGGAGAATAAGTGGACAAAGTTTAAGAAATTTAAAAAATGGGGTTTTTTTTTAATTGTCGTCAGAAGTTTTCATTGTTCGGTGTTTTCTTGAAGTTAGCCCGATCATATCTCTTTACTGAAAAGTTATATAAATACAAGATTTGGCAGTTTGGTAGATAAGCATGTGAAGAACGTAATGCAGAATTTTTGTCGCTCTGCTACAAGGCTTTTTTGAGATAAAGACCTTCAAAGTAAAGAAAATTTTGCCGATTGGGCCATTTTTGAGGTTTTTTATAAAAACATCTACACTACACATAAAAACTAAAAATACCTGAGCAGAAGCAAAAACATGCATATATTTAGGTAAATAAATTTCAGCTACCTAACTTTAATATATATTGTGCAGTTCATAACGAAAGTTGGCCAAAACAGCAGAGCGGATGAGCGCTCCACTCCACCTCTTCGTCATTATTGATTTCCTGTGGTTCGAAAAAATTTTTGGCGGCAAAACAAATTGCGGATCTCTTCTTTCCACTCATCAGGCAATAATATATAAAATTTTCAAATAAATTTGAGAGGTCGACCAGCCATCGTTTGTTCGATCTTACGTGGAATCACCCTGTAATGATAAAAGTTTTCATAAAAGCAGAACTGCTTATTTGCTTTCGGTTGAGGTATAAAGATCATTTTTAATTGGGGCACCACGTGGTGTAAATTGCGTCTCAGTGTGGCCCGAAATGAAGATTTTCAGAAATCCGTGATTTTTTCTTGTAATATTTACAAATTTCAGTGGCCTGAAAGTATTTTTTCACAAAATATACCTTCTACAGAGTAAGTATTGATTACTGGGATATTCATGCATAGTGTAGTATTACAAGGGAAAAAATGCAAACATAGAACATTTTGACAAAATCTGTGGAGCCGTATATGGCAGAAAATTGCAGTAATATAACTGAGATTCAGACATCTTACACAGGCGCCTTTTCTTAATAAGTAAACCAAATTTGGCATTCAAACAAGAAATGATACTCTCAGAACTAATTTTCTAACAAACGTCACCCAGACGACATCCTTCAAAATTTGGAAAGCTCCCACGTGACCAAAAAGTTAATCCTCTCCGAAATATTCTAGCAATTTACTGTTTTCAATGCAAGAAATCAGCACAGTTTTTTTTCAATCACATTTGAAATGGTCGCCAAAATGAATGGGACGTTTGGCTTGGAAAGACCGTATTTCAGGAATACCATGCCATGCAAAGATGCTTGTAAGCTGATTTACTACGTGATCACCAGTAGTTGATTCAAGACTGGCAACTTCTGGATATCGAGACAGGTAATCGACAGCGGCCAGATAGTCCGCATCCTTATTTGGCAAAGGTCAGTGCCGACTTTCACCCAAGGCAGCATCAGGGTGTCGGATGGGATCATTGGTTGTGCAGCTTGTTCACGCGACATACAGCAATCTCGGCGGTTAGTCATTCATTTTTTTAGTTCTGAGCTCAGTCCCAGCCACCACACAGACTTGTGCGCACGCGACTGACATTTAGTGATGCCCTGGTGACCAAGACTTAGACACGTAGACAAGACAAGAATCAAGACATGTAGGTGATTCAAGACTTCGGCTCTTTGACGCTGCAGTATGATGAGGTGCATGCCTTTCATCAAAACCCTATTACAAACCGAGGTTGCTGCCCTGGATTGCTAGTATGATTGCATACAGACCTGAAGAGAACGATATTGTGGCCACCCGTTTCGACCGAAACAAACCAAAGTTTAGCACACAGTACCTTCTGCCTGACCCTGCTCAACTTTCTCAAAGCCACTAATTCAGCCACAGTATCAACACAACCTTTGGCAAAGTGCTCAATTTTGTATGCAGACAGTGCTTGAGGATCTCTCTGAGTCGATTGGAGCGGAGGCCTTGACAGAGTATCTGCCAAGACCAGATTTTTTTCGGGCACATTCTCCACTTTGAACATGAAGCCCATTAGCCTCATTCGGAAGCACTTAATGTGCAGAGGAAGCAAATCAAGCGGTGCCATGCGCAGCAGCATTAGTAGTGATTTGTGGTCAGTCTCAAACTTTACTTAGAGTCCTCTGAGATAACCCTCAAACCTCTCTGCTGCCCATGTTAGGGCTAAAGCTTCCTTCTCGATCTGTGCATACCGTGGATCTCTTGGCAATAATGACCTGGACGCATACGCCCTCGGACAGCGCTCACCATGACCTTGCTCTTGGAATAGTAATGCACCGAGCCCAAATGAAGAGGCATCAGCGGAAACTATCGACAG
Source organism: Rhipicephalus sanguineus (assembly GCF_013339695.2). Classification (NCBI taxonomy): domain Eukaryota; kingdom Metazoa; phylum Arthropoda; class Arachnida; order Ixodida; family Ixodidae; genus Rhipicephalus; species Rhipicephalus sanguineus. The sequence goes on from NC_051176.1 coordinate 284,756,755, forward strand.
GTGCTTTGGGGCATATTTTGCCATGCAACATTCGGAACATATCTGTTCTTTGATGCTTCTCAGAGCATCTTCTTGAGGTTTACCCCATGCATTGAAAACAATAAATTGCTAGAATATTTTGGAGAGGAAAACTTAGGCTGTTTGAGGGCTTCCAACTAATAACTGCAGTGAATTTTCCCAAAAACTTTAGTCAGTTCCCACTTGGTCCCGTTACAGCTATGCCTGTTCTCTAAACTTGATGGGATCTCAGGGAATCATGAGGGGGATCTAGGTGTTTGAGGGCGTCCACTTTCTTCGGATCCAGTTTTATGCCTTCTTTACTGATAAGGCATCCAAGAAATCCTGTGACCTTGTGAATTCTGTGACCCTGTGGCAACACACTTCGCTTTCCAGTGTTTTCTTGAGATAGTCATGTTTTACTTTTGTGCTCGCAAAAACTAAAATATCATCGATCAAATTGACAATGCCTGGCATGCTAGTCAAGATTTCAGACATTTGTTTCTGAAGGTACTCTGGCACTAATGTGATACCAAAAGGCAGCCTTTGAAAGCAGTACTTTCCTTATGGCATTGTGAAAGTGGTCAACAGCTCTCTCTCAGTGGACAACTTAATCTGGTATAAACCAGAACTTGCGTCGAACTTTGAAAATACTGTTGCACCACCCAGTAACCCTAGCGCCTCATCCACAGTGGGCAGAACATAAATGTTCCCTAAGTATATTTCTGTTTATAAGTGCGTTAAATCCACACAAATTTGTATCGCTCCTGATGGTTTCCACACAGAAACCATTGCTGTGCACCATTCTGAAGGCCCCTCTACTTTTCTTATTACACCCTGTCTTTCCATTTCATCCAACTTGTGTTTTACAGCATCCCTCATAGGAAGAGGAACGTGGCGTGCCTCATGAACTGCATAGGGCACAGAGTTCGGCTTCAAGCCAATGGTATACTCTCCCAATAGTGTACCTAATCCCTGAAACAGCTGAGGGTACCGATGCTCCCAAAGTCCTGAAGACGTTACGCCGTCACAAATTTAACAACACCAAGCTGTTCTGAGGCTCCTATACCAAGAAGAATGGATTGCAACGAAGCAACAAGAAATGTAGTTTGTTTGATAAGTGCCTGCTTCCAACTAATAACTGCAGTGAATTTTCCCAAAACCTTTAGTCAGTTCCCGCTTGGTTCCATTACAACTATGCCTGTTCTCTCTAAATTTGATGGGATCTCAGGGAATGTTGAAGGAACCATCTATACCTCAGTGCCGTGTCTGTCTTCGCAGAAACTGGCTTTCCATGACACACTTCAAGAAACACTTCAGTAAACTTTGTACTTCTGGTGCAGTTATCAACAGTACCGAGAAGGTATAATCCATTGTCTTTCTGAAATGAAGACACTCCTACCTTGCTGGTTGTGAAGCTCTTCTTGCGACAGATCACGCTGAAGTGTCCTTGCACGTTGCAGTGGTAATACATTGCTGCCTTCGCCGGGCACACCGGCCTTGGATGCGATGCTTGCCTGCAGGAAGGACACCGCTGAGCTTCGGGTGCCGTGCCTTCTCCGGAATGCGTTTGATGCTCCTTTCGAAGGAATTGCGAATACACACTCTTCTTTTCGGCAGCGTCCATGTCTGTTTCCATTGTAGTAACGGACGAACTGTTGTTGTTTCGCAACTGTTGCTGTTGCTCATGTACTGTTTTTTTAGACAGGCCTTGGTGATGGCTCTTGCTAGCGTGAGGTCGGCATCCATTTGCAGTGTTTCAGAGAGCTTCACTTCCCAGAGGCCAACGACGTAGCGGTTATGAATCATTTTAACTTTGAGAATGCTGAAGTTGGACCTGTCTGCAAGTGTGTGCAATACTAATGAAATTGTCGGTGTTCTTACCTGGATTCTGGCTTCAACGGTGAAAGCAAGTGTTTTCATAAACAACGTTGCTAGCAGCCACGAAGTGCTTGTCAAACTTGTCTTGGACGACCTCATATTTCCTGGCATCGTTTTCAGACAAGTTGAAGGTTTGAAATATCATCCTCGCATGTCTTCCCATGGTGTAAAGCAGAGTCCTGACTTGAGCTTCCTCACTCAAGCTCATTCAATCCTGAAGCAAACTGGTAGTTGCCAGATTCTTGCGGCCATGCTGGCCATTCGGGCGTTCTTTCGAAGTCGAAGTTTGATGGTAGCTGGATGACGAGCATTCTGGAGGAAGCCCCTCTTGACTCGTCACCAGGCATGTTGGTGTCATCATCCTCTTTGTAGAGCAATCTTCAGCAAAGAAGTACTACGTGAGGATACTTTCCTGACATTAGCCAGAAACTTCTGACAGTATGTCACGTTACTGCCATCATGTTGGGGCAGGTGTGCAGAACAAAGAACACAGCAGACAAGTCTTCAAGCATCAAACCAAAAAGTCCCCTCTTTATTGTCAGTGAGGCTTTTATATCCTCAGTGGGCGGAGCAGTCACTGGTGAGTTCGGGCACCACAGCCGTCCTGGAACGCGGGTGTCGCTCATTCGAATGGCGGAGCATGTTGATGCATTCCGATACGCATTCTTTAAAGCACTGGATGCGTTCGATGCAATGCCACAACCTTTCGAGATAAATCGTGTCCTTCAGAGTTGAAAATCTGGCTACTAGTTCTTCAAGTGGAAACTTGCATCATGCCTGCACGAAGGTTGTGGGTTCGATCACCAATGGTGCCGATTTGCTTTTTCGTCCACTTTAATTAATTTTCCCTTCATATTTTGCAGTTGCAACACTTCAATTAAAAAACTATGAATAACACCCCCTATGCTTTTCCTGGCTTCATATGTTGGCTTCATATGGTTTTGTCTAACAAAAAGACAACCCGCCATGGTGGTCTAGTGGTTATGGTGCTTGACTGCTGACCCGAAGGTCGTGGGATCGAATCCCGGCCGCCGCAAAATGCTTGGGCGAAATGCTTTAGGCCCGTGTGCTTAGGTTTAGATGCATGTTAAAGAACCCCAGGTGGTCGAAATATCCGGTGCCCTCCACGGCGTCCCTCATAATCACATTGTGGTTTTGGGATGTTAAACCCCAACAATTATATATCTAACAAAAAACAAACTTCTCGGTTCATGTCATTTAATGCTACAGTTGGTGTTTTGGGTACGATGTGAATGGCTGCAAGTCTTGTCCTTGTTACTGCACTTGGGGTGACTGACGCTTCTTCATTCAATGAGTAGCTGAAGCAAGTAAGCAGTAGATGGGCAATATATAAGCAAACAGATGTGCACCAGAAGCCCTATTCTGTGCCACAGTGCAACCAGTACACACTTATAAGCACAAACCAAGACCCAGCCAACACCTACTAGGTAAGCCTTATTAGAGAGTTTTATTGCTGGGTTCCCGCGGGCTTGGGGGCGTGTGGCGTTGCGTACCCAAGAGTTCTCCAAGCGGAATGCTTTATAGTGGCGCGTACCCAACTGCAAGCCGCAAGAACGTCACACGCACTCGCAGCGCCATAGCGTCTAGTCGCGTATGGATTGATTTATGTTCTTTTACAATTAAAATTTTTAAACTAAGCATAGATAACGGCGTGAAATGAATTGCTTCCAATAAAATATTCTTAAAGGGGTACTGACACAAAATTTCGCGGCCGAGATAGCCTGCTAGATCGATTCCCGTGTATGTGCGTGTACCATCTGCAAAATAATCGACAGCGAATAAAGCTTGGAAGGTATTTTATATGAATTTTGAAGTTCGCGAGCGCGATCCAGCATTATAAGCCGCACCTGGTGCATTGACACCCTCGGAGGTGACCCGAGGTGACCCCCCTACTTCCCATACGTAACCGTTGCAGCCGGTACAAGTTATGATGACGTCGTAGCCGCCATTTCTGTTTTGACGCGCTTCCCGACGAATCGCTCCTCGCCAGCGGGTCAAACCTGAATTGATTCGCCACGTTGAAAATTCCTTCCATCTGCGCCGCAAGAAAATCGTCGCCATCAGACGACGATGAGCCCGGCGACGACAGACTGCACGGAAATGCGTCACTGTTCTGTGTGCTCAAGTGACTGAGCGTTTCACTCTCTAGGTGGTGATAGTTGCACCCGGCGGCTTGTCGTTTTTGGAGCTCTGTCAAACCGAAACTGACGCTGTGTCGGTAATGAGGAGCTTGTAGTTAATTATCTGTCGCGCGCTGCAGCAAACGATGTGCCGTGTTATGACTAACAGGCCCCCAGCAACACATTGCAGCAAAAAAACGCGGGGCGAAAATTTTTGTGTCAGGACTCCTTTAATTAATATGGCAAACTTATAAACCCGAGAAAAAAAAACGCTTTTTTTGCACGTGTCGGAGTTGCGACTGCAGCCGGTGCCGTAGCCCGACAACGACATACACGTGGAGAACTTGTGGCGGGTGATCGGCGTAGTCTTTTCCCGTGTACCGTTCATTTTCATGAACTGTGCGAGTTCATTAGCGTCTTATAGTCTGTCCGGTATTTCGCTATCGCAAAGGCATAGCATGTGCCACAGCTGCCGCCACGTCAAGTAGCGCCAGCTATGGACGAAAAAAAGGAAACTAGCAAACATGTAATCTATGTCCTCCAAAATTCCTGGAGCGCCCATCCTCTCGCTAAGCCTACAGCATCGATTATTTGAGTATGGCTTTCGAAAATGGTGCCGAATCGACACCAATACTTTGCTGTGGCAGCTTAAGGACATTAATCTAAAGCAAGTAAGAGCATTGCTTCAGAGCTGGCGAACTACAGAGCGCCCGGCGGCCACTTAATAGATTCGAGGCAGACGTGTCCTGCTAGGGACAGCTGATCTCCGTTAGGAGGCCAGTGGTGGCAGCGTTGTTTATGGCCGCGCGCATGCACGGCCTCAGTGACCCGGGGACGCATGTTCTTGGGGCTTCGCGCATGTGAAGTACCGCCGCCCCAACGTCTTGGGTACGCAAGCCGCTTGGGTACCCAGCACTAAAACTCTCTATTGTGTTGAACTTGGCACACTCACCACCTCCCAAATGTAAGCAGCACTGCAACACATACACTGGCATTGCTATCCCACCACTCCTGTCAAAAGCCCTTCCCTCTGCTCCCTTTGATGTTGGGTTGCTGACTTGTCTCCAAGACACAAAATGAAGCATTTTTTGTTGCATTCATCAAATTGACATTGGTGAATGAATGCAGTAAGCAAGGCCCTGGACTGAAGGTCCTTGATGTTCTTCTAAAATTGCAGTGAAGTTTTGTTTTTCTCAGGATTGTGATGCCCGAAGTCATAAAAGTTGCTGCCAAGTGAAAATGTAGTTGCTTGACCGGAAGAAGAAAGCGCAGTCATTGCTAGAGAGAGAGAGGAACAGAAAACTGGTGGTGTGTTTACAGTGCGTGGGAAATGTGCACTTATTGAAAACATCTTATCTACTGCATTAAAGAAATATTAGGTCCGCTGTTGCATTCATATAAAAAATGCAGCTCGTGCTATGATCAAGCAGAATGGAGAAAGCGGAGTTCTGAGTACGCGGTATTAAACTCATGTTTGCAAATTTATGCTTCAAGCCTGCTCATAGAAGAGGCAGTAATGATGACCTGGTGTTTGTATGTACGAATGATGTAGAACAAAAAAGAAATCCATCATTGCCTAATGCTTTACGAGTCACTGAAATACAATGAATTGGTTTTTGGACAAGTTACCCGAGAGAAACCATTTGAAGCACACATAAAAGGATCTAATGTGAGAAAAATGAGTCTTGAGACTCGTGGAAGTGGCATGAGGATTGTTTTCAATATACTTTTTCTCTAGTAGAGCTGTTAGTTTGATTTGTGTGACCTTTGCAACAAAGGCCCTATTCCGTGCCACTGAAGTCGCAGCACACCATTGTAGAGAGCTGTAAGTGAGCCATGAGCCGTGGATCAATGTTGAGACCCTGATGCAGTGACAAATTCATTGAAGGCTCATCTTTGGATATGCCTACCTGCAGTTCACCATTGCTGACAGGGAGGGAGGAACAAAGGAGTTGCTGCTGCACAGAACACACATTTCACATTCATGTTAGCGCTATTTTCTTCGAAAGAGGTATTAACCTAACTTTTTTTTTGCAGATCAACGATCATGAGATGGGTGATACTGAAATTGAGAAGACACTTCAGGCCATCCTCTATGATGTGCCAGTGCCTGGACTTCTCCAGGCTGAACGCTACATTGTCTACAGGATGCTGGCTTACATGCTGCTTAATTACAACTCAGGTGGGTATCTAGTAAAAGACGTCGCATGTTGCAGACACCTCTGGTTGCCTAATAATAAAAGCTGTTAAATTATGTATGGCTTGAAAACAAGCATTACTTTGGAAAGCTTTGACAAAATTATATGGCTATGGTAGTATTTGTACAAGTTATGTACCAGAGTTGCATAGGGCAGCTGCGTCTGCAGTCAAGCACAGTGTGGGTTCAATCTTGTGATCGTAATTGGCTCCCATCCTTAATTTGCACTAGAGAGCCAGTAGTGGTCCAGATATTTGATCCTCATTGGGATTGGTTATGATTTACAGTATGCGTTGTGACACTAGTGTTATTTGTGAAGAATAGTAAGGCCACAAGTTTCCATTACTGCTCTGGGAATATCACATGTGCAATAGAAAAGGAAGAGGTAGATGTTTGGCAGGCACAGTACCATGCATGGGCTACTTCAGCTGTGCCAAGCTTGTTTCATAACAAAAGCACTTCACACCAAAGCTGGAATGGAGCAAAACAGGGCCTGTGTACTCGGGAGAAGAGTACCACCCTAATTGTGCAGTCTCCGTGCAACTTTTGTCATGTTTTAAAGCTGAACATTTTGACAAAATTGCCTGCCTGGTTGGGTTAATTAATTAAGACTTTCAAAAGGCTCCAACCAAAAAATTGGTTTACACTCAATCCTCGTTATAACGAACACAGATACCGTATAAACGCGTGTAAGGGCCGCACTTTTTTTTCAAGAAATGAGGGCCAATTTTCAGGGTGCGGCCCATACACGCGACATTTTTTTTTTTTAAGTAAAAACGCACCAGTTAGCGAACGAAAAGCGTTTATTGCAGTATACGACATTTCTTGCGACATACGTGCTCAATCGTCGTCACTCGGCGAGTCCTCAGACTTGGAGTCCGAGATGAGATGGTGTGCTGCGAAGCGCCGTCACCCCACATGCAGTCATCTTCCGTGCCATCCAAGCTGTTAGATATCCCGGCGACTTTAAAACTTCGGGACACAATGTCCGTCGACACCGCGCTCCACGCAGATAGGATCCACCCAAGTACAGTCGCCAAGGCTAGTCCCTTCACACGCAGCATGTCCGTTGTGAGTGCAAGACCATCATTCCGCACTTCAGTCACATAGCGGAGCAAGTCTTCTTCCAAATCGGGAAACTTGCACTGCTCTCCTCGGAAAGCGCGCTTAGTGCTATTGGTGTTTCGCAAGGCTTCTTTTTGAGCACACCAACGTCGAACACACTTCTCGTCAACGTCGAATTTTCTGCCGGCGGCACGTTTCCCATGCTCGAGAGCATACTCGATCACCTTCAACTTATAGCCAGCAGTGTAGCTATTCAGGTACTTGCCCATCTTGCCAAAACGTGAACGCCGAGTAGAAAACAAGCTAGCACGAAGGTCATCGAACAGTGCACAAAACTACAGCAGACGGCTGGCTGAACTGCAAAAACCGAACAACGCGAATGACGCGAACGCCATGCCAAAGTTGGTGATGCTAATGCCGATATGGATAGCGCCAATAGCGCGTTTGTATAGAGATGTGAGAAGCTAAAGATAAAATCCTGCTTTAACCTTTAGTTGGCCGGTCTATGAATACTAATAAAAAGTTAAAATTTTTAGCCCACTTCACGAACATCTTAACACGAATAAAATCCAAAAATATATATCTATATACTCTGGTGAAGATGATGATCGTTGCGTTTCCTTGCGCCATCTATCGACTACGCCTAGAAGCTTACGCGCGCGCGCGAATACGTATTGGTTGAGGAAAGTGTGGGTGCGGCTCTTACGCGGATATTTTTTTTTTAGAATATGCACTTCAAAAAAACGGGGTGCGGCCCTTACACGGGTGCGGCCCTTACACGCGTTTATACGGTATAACGAATTATCGGTTATAACAAAGTAAATGAAGAATAGTCTTGTCATAGCTACAGTGTTACAAATAAACGTTTATAACGAATTTTCGGATATAACGAAGTTATTTTCGTGGCAGATGCGACTTTGTTATAATGAGGTTTGAGTGTATTTCCTGATGTTTTGGAATCAACTCGATTCCTTATTCAGGGGGGAGTGGTTAATTACTCTTCAGGGTGAGTGAATTAAGACTCGGAAGGCTTCAAATAAAAAATGGGTTTATTTCTCATATTTTCGGAATCAACTCGATTCCTTCTTTGGGGAGAATCAGTCCCCCTGAAGAAGGAATAGAGGTGATTCCGAAACATTGGGAAATAAACCAATTTTTTGGTTGAAGCTTTTTGAAAGTCCTAACTTTTGCAATCCAAATAATGCGCATGTTCTGTGGTATCTTTTGTTTTTTCAGCTCTGTGTAAAATAGGTAGCCAATTTGTGCAAGGTTGCATTCAAGCGATTGAAGGCGAACGAGATCCACGATGTCTCTTGCAAGTGTTTGCCATAATCCCTATGATTTGCAAGAACTTTATTTTAGGTGAGTCTCCTTTGCAATGCTTTACTGCTCTGATGCAGAATGGCAAATTTGATTATCATATAACTAGTGTGGTTATAACACATTACTGATAACTGCTGTTATACACATTTAATGAAATTTACTAGTGTTAGATAGAAAGTCAGTGCACATAGTTAAAGAAACTGTGCTACGGTGAAAGGTGTCATACCTGCACGCAACTGTTTGTGCATTGATTACCTTCGGAGATCCACCTGCACAGACACACTGCTTGCGATTACCAAGAACAACTGACTTTTATTATTGTGGTTATTATTATTATCATTAGTAGCAATAGCAGCAGCAGCAGTATGGGGTGTGCATGTTTGTCGCTCATCGCAACTCTGCCAACCTGCACCCTCCTAGGCTTATTAAATAAGTACGTGTGAACTGTGCAACTTGATAATATAAATAATGCTTTTTTATTTCTTTTCAGGTGAACTAGAAGAATCTGTGTTTGAAGTGTGTGCGTGCTATTTTCCTGTTGACTTCAATCCTGTAAGCTTCACTTGTTGCATCTATCACTTTTAAGCTACAGTGGAAATTCAATTTAACAAAGTGATGACCATGCTTGAATTATTTCATTAAATCAGGAAGTTTGTAATACAGTAGACTCTCAATAAACGAAACTCTCTTAAATGAAATTGCTGCTTAAATGGAACAACTGCCTCTAACATTATTGGTTTTGTGCTTGAATTCTGCACCCCTTTTCATCTCTCAGTAAACGAAACTCCTGTTAAATGAAACATATTTTCCTGGTCCCTTCAGCTTTCGTTTAACAGGAGTCTACTGTATTAAGAAATGGATTTTTTGGTGCTTCGATATCTAATATAGCAATATAGCGACACCCAAAAGCTACCGCGGCATTGTTTTTGCCACCAGCCCATGCCTGCGCATGTGAAAAACCCGTGAGGGCAGCCCAAGGGCGGCCTGGCCATGGAACCTCCCACATCACCCGGACATGGAGGGCTCTATGGCCAGAGCAATGTAGCCCCCCCAAAAAACTTCGTTAAGTCTGGTTTGACGGCAGAGTTAATTAGTTAATTTGGGTTGATGACAACGTTGAACCCTATGGGTACCTGCCAGGAAATGAACATTTTTTTTCGTTAGAAAATTGGGTTTCGTTAGATCAAGTTTTAACTATATATTTATCTTTTGTCTTGGCAAGAAATGATGTCATAAAATGGTTAGCTTTGGATTATTTAGTATTCGCTTAGGTTATTATGAAGAGTAGTACCAGAGTCCTTCAATGCTTTTCTGGTTATGAAACTGTGCCCACAGTTTCATCAGGGACAGAGGCTGCCGCTAGGGTCGCTGCGGTCAACACGGGGGCATTCATGCGCGTGCACTGCGCTCGGCTGAATGCTGTGCCGGTTTGAGGCAATCCTTTATCTTGCACCAAACCGCAATAAATCGACGACCACTCATACTTCATTGACATACAATGTGGTTGTTGCATACATGTGTAAAAACTTACTTTCGCATATTTTTTTAAGACATCAAAGCTGCGATGGATCCAGTCATGCCGACGTAGCAATATTAGCTGTATATGTTGTTCCAGCGTGATTCCTTACCTCAAGCAGTATAGCACAAGAGTATTTATTTAGGCACGAGATACTTACTTAGACTTGTGACACTGCACAAGCCTTACAAACCCACCACTTCGCAAACTGAATCCTCACAGTGGGAGTTGAGCCAGCGCTGATCACACTATTTAGAATCAGGGCATCTATGCCACGGGAGTTTGACACGGCCGCATTACAAGAAAGAAAAGGTCTACATCCTTGTGTCTACAGTTGATAAAAGTTAACTTCACTCCATTGCAGCTTACCTCACAGAGCTTTGGCTACACTTGAAATCAGGAGTGACAGAGCTTTCACGAGGTAACGTCCATGTACCGCGTGAATACCCGCTGATCTCTGGGACCTAACCTCGCCTTAACTCCGAGTTTGTAACCACGTTTTGTGCATTTTCGACGAGTAACTTTGACAACTTCATGTTACCTGGACATTGCACGAGCGAAAGTGTGTTGCACTTCACATTGCTCAGCGTCGCAAGGGCACTTGGGTATCTCCAATCTTCGCGTTGGTGGCACCTTCACAAATCACAACGTGCGTTACTTTGACTGCTTAGACGGACTACGTCTGCACTGCATGATGCAGCGGTTTTCTTAATAAAGACTGCACAGGGGAGACTTGATTAACTGAAACGAAACCATGTTTCACTAATCTAGAGAAAATACACACATCTCTTTACAAGCAGAGCTCTGTGGCACTTTTGATTTATTCAGAACATGAAAAACATAACACTGGGCATAATTCCCAAAAACCTGTCAAGCTGAGGAAACAGTAACGCCCATTGTGTCCATACTTCACTATAATTGCTTATTTCAATGCATATGTTTGAGAACATCACGCTGTCGAGCCACTAAACTTACAGTAAACAAAGCAAGAATGCTACAGTAGAAAGAGAAGGATAGAAAGACTTTTATTGGAAAAATACCCCAGAAAACAGGAAGCTATAAGCGACATTTTCCTAGTGTAGGAAAACTTTCTGTAAGGCCACTACACAAAGGGAGCAAGCTATTGCAAAAAGAAAGCAAACTCTGAAGTATAATATAAAAATAAAAAAAATTAGCTTAGTTGACATTCAGTCAGTAAAAATGAAAAAAAGAAAAATGTTTTTTTGGCAACGGAAGCTAGGAAACAATGCAAAGCATTTAATAAGCTGGAAAGAACCTAAAAAACTAGCAAGCTGCGGAAGAAACAGCGCCGGCCCGCAACTTTGCCTGCTCGTGTTGAAGACACATTTTCTCTGTTCACTATGAAGTCGTCCGTTTGAATAACGGTGGCGTCAAAATGTTTTGCGCACGCTCTAATGTGTTCAGAATCATAGGTAAATCCGCCAGCTTCCTGTCACAGTATTTCACGTTTCCATTCATCCCTCTCATCGCCGTCCCTTGGCAAATTAAACAACGACACCTTTTTGCTCGTGCCTCTGTAGCCAGAGCGACAACCCGGTACACAGCAAGTCTTCGGTATCGTCACTCATCTACACCATCCGTGTCCTCGCACGCATTTCTCACAGCCGTCAGTCACACAAATTTAGAAAAACGAGGAAAATTGAACGCTGATGCTGCCGGATTCCTCGGGCCCCCAGCTCTCCCTACGCATCGAAGCTCTTCTCAGTGCCCCCCGTGCGCTCCTTGTGCGGCAGCTGCGGCAACATAGAAAGCTCTCCCCATAGCGTTACAGAGGTGTTTTGTGACCAGAAAAGCATTGAAGGACTCTGGTAGTACTTAATGGTGCATTCAGACGACTAAACGAATCTAGATTTGAAGGGGCGGACGCCGCATCATGTGACCTCACATCAGCGTTCCCCGCAACGGTGAACACGTCCTCTTAGCCATCGACATTAAAGGGGCTTTCGACAACATCAGCCACCAAGGAATACTGGAGGGGCTCGCAAACACCAACTGTGGTGAAAGAACATACAAGTACATTCAGAGCTTCTTAAGCCAACGCACAGCGGAGTTGAAGATCGGAGAGCTCCAGACTCCTGCATACCAACCTCCCAACAAGGGCACGCCGCAAGGAGCAGTAATATCACCCACGCTCTTCAACGTAGCCATGGTCGGCCTTGCCAGAAAACTGCAGGAGGTAGAAGGGCTCCGACACGCCTTCTATGCAGACGACATGACACTCTGGACCACAAAAGGATCACTCGCTGAAAAGGAAGAGCGCCTGCAAACTGCAGCTCACATCATCCAAGAATATGTCAGCCAGCGTGGTCTACAGTGCTCCCCAGAGAAATCTGAAATCTTACGTGTATGGAGAAGCAGACGTAACCACGCAGCTTCCACAGACCCATCACAAAAACTTGAGGTATACCTCAATGGAAACCTCATACCAGAGAAACCATTGATCAGGATCCTGGGCATGTGGCTGCAGAGTAACCAACGAGCCACCCACACCCTTATGCTCCTCCAAACCAGCGTCAAGGCTATATCACGCATGATATCTCGGGTGACATATAAGAAAAGAGGGATGAAGGAAGGAGACACCCTTCGACTTGTTCGAAGCCTGGTGGTAAGCCGCATAACATATAGCCTACCTTATTATAATCTCACACAATCTGAGACCAGACGGGCCGACACCCTCTTGAGAATGGCATTCAAGACTGCTCTCCGTCTGCCGACCAGTACATCTACTGAGAAATTGATGGCACTGGGGCTTCATAACACCCTCAGCGAACTTGTTGAAGCACTTCACGTCTCACAACAACAGAGACTTGAGCGTACTCGCACGGGCCAACAGGTCCTAAAAACCCTAGGATTCCAAGCCTCGACAACGAGAGCCCAGGAAACCTGCGAGATACCTCGTCATGTCCGGGAGGGCTATCACGTTGCCCCAATTCCACGCAACATGGACCCCAACCTGCACAGCGGCAGAAGGAGAGCAAGGGCCCAATACTTCCAGAAAACCTATAGATTCCAAACTACAGCCCGTTTCACGGACGCTGCCATGTATGGGACGACGACTAAAGGAGCAGTGGCAGTGGTATGCGACCGCCGAGGCCACATAACCTCTGGAGCATCTGTCCGCCCTTGCAAGATCACAGAAGCCGAAGAGCTGGCCATCGCACTTGCCATCCGCGAAGGCCTGCATGCAAACAAGCCGCTGACAATACTCACAGACTCCCAGCAGGCCTGCAGGAACTTCCTGCAGGGCAGAATTGGTGTGCCTGCGGCACATGTCCTTGCACAAATACCAAGGGAAGGCAAGGACGACTCCTACATACAGACCGTCATATGGATACCAGGCCACTCTGGCATCACGGGTAACCTGCACGCCGACCGGGCAGCTCGAGGCTTCGTACACAACCGAGCGCTCCCTACGTCGACTGCAGCGGACCCGGAGCCAGTTGACCTCCAGTATGCCACAATACTGAATTACCACAGAGGGCGACGCCTAAGGTATCCACCACCTCATCAAAAGCTTGCGACGAAGGAGGCCACTGCATGGCGTAGACTCCAAACCGGAACCTACAAAAACCTACACACACTACACCGCATGCACCCCACATCTTACAGGGATGAATGCCCATGGTGCGGGGCCACACCAACCCTGTACCACATTACATGGGAGTGCACACTACACGACCTCGAACACCACAACATGAACACCTCATGTGAGCAGTGGGAGGCACTGCTGTCCAGTCCGGCCCTCGACGACCAGATCAGGCTCGTTCAGAGAGCAGAGCGGATGGCAAGAGCCAGCGGAGCCCTGGACTAAGGGCCCTGACCATCAGCAAGGCCCCTACGAGGCAATCCACAGGAGCTTTGCCTGTACATAAATAAAGTTTGTCATCATCATCATCATCAGCGATTCCCCTCGTCCGCGCGGCTCGTCTGGCACAAAAATGTTTTGCTCTGCATTATTTGTGTGACCTGCAAACACCAAATGTAGTGTTTGTAGTGTTTGCAGGTCACACAATGATCACATTGCCAAAGGCTGTCATATTGGCTAATTTTGTGCGCTTTTCTTTGAAATTGATTCTCCCCTCTTGTCCTCTCTAGTGCCAATTGAATTCAGCTTTGCACACCATAACTAAAGTCTAGGTGTATGCGCCGGTGGTATCTAGAACGTTACAACAGGCTTTGATGACATGAGTCTCCTCTTTTTCAGGCTCGATATGGTTGGATTAGAGAGCATTGCAAATCATTATTTGTGGTGCTGTAAAGGAAATAAGGCTCTGTAGTATAATTAGTGGGTCAAGGGCTTTTCAATAAAACAGTACGTATGTGAACAATTTTATGTGAGAACTCATTTTAGGTGTGTTGCCATCCTTGAAAGTGATGTTTTTTTCAAAAAAAGCTTAATTAAAAAAAGCAAACTGATATACTTCTACTCGATTTTTCAAAAGCGTTTGATAAGGTTCCGCATAGTAAATTACTTCTGAAATTACGTAACATAGGATTACCGCTTTATCTTATTAAGTGGGTTGAATCTTATTTAACTAATAGAAAACAATTCGTCGAAATTAAATCTAGTGTATCTAGGATGCTCAATGTCACTTCTGGTGTGCCACAGGGAAGTGTGTTGGGGCCACTATTGTTCCTTATATATGTAAATGATTTAGTGCAAGCAATCGCGGACACAGTGTCCATGAAGCTTTTCGCGGATGATTGTGTTGTGTTTAAAGAAATAACCTGCCCTGACGACCATAACCTATTACAGCAAACTCTTCGTAACATTGAATGCTGGTGCGCAGCATGGGACATGGAATTAAACGTTGATAAAACCGTGCTCATGAATATAACGCGAAAAACAAATCCTAGTGTGTTTAC
Source organism: Rhipicephalus sanguineus (assembly GCF_013339695.2). NCBI lineage: Eukaryota > Metazoa > Arthropoda > Arachnida > Ixodida > Ixodidae > Rhipicephalus > Rhipicephalus sanguineus. Next base: position 284,771,762 of record NC_051176.1, read on the forward strand.
CTACAATATTCATGGCTCCCCCATTCAATCAGTAATGCAGTGTAAGTATTTAGGGATCACCCTTTCAAGTGATATGACGTGGCGAGCACACATTTCGTCAGTGTGCACTTCTGCTTTTTGGAAACTGTGCTTTTTGAAAAGGAAGCTTGCAAAGGCAACTGTGAATGTTAAACTTCAAGCGTATAATGCTATTATCAGACCTAAGTCGGAGTATGCGTCCGTTGTATGGGATCCGTACACGAAAAAAGATATACAAAGCTTAGAAACGCTACAAAAGAAAGCCATCAGATTTATATTCAATAAGTACAAAAGACTAGATTCACCAACTCAACTCATGAAAGCTCATAACATCCCCACCTTGGCTGTCCGCAGAAAGATCAGTCGACTAAAATTCTTGCGCAATATTTTTAACGGAAAACTTGGTATGTCTGCACCTTCATATTTAAAGACCACTACAGCGAGAACAACGCGCAACACTCACAAACACACCCTACAACACATTTTTGCCAAAACAGAGGCATTCAAACAAAGTTTTTTTCCCCGCACTGTTTCGGATTGGAACAGTCTACCTAAGTTCGTTTGCGAGGCAGATAATTTTGACGAAGTCCTTGAGCAACATTTTTCGTAATGAATATTGAATCATAGAAAATTATATTGCTGTTATGCTGCGTTATAAACTGATACAATGCTGTTATATTGCTCTTATATTGCTGTTAAACCATTATGCTGCGAGTGTTGTTATAAATTGTTCGTGATTTTTTTTTTTTCATTCCTTTCTTATAAATCGTCCAAGCGACAGCGACATATTGCTTGTGCTGCCAGTGTTGTTATCAATTATTTTGTATTGTTCTTCTTTCTCTGTAATTCCACTCCTGCCTGGGCCATGTGGCCTGCAGTATTGTGAAATAAATAAATAAATAAAATTTCATTTTTTGGTATTTTAAGAATCTAAGACAATTCGTAATTTTGCTGCAGCAAAAAATGACGTCTCTGTCTGGTTGTCTTCAAAAGTTATGTTGCTTTTTAAAAGTGCCGGCGACTTCCTTGAAACCGAAACTGACATAATGTGAAAACGATACCGACATTAGAATGACTAAAACAAACTTACATGTTTGTGCTCAAAAATGCAGGATACATTTAGATTAGTTTGTGATGAAATATTTTAAAGGTTAATAAGATAGAGCAATGGCGATCGCGACCATTATTTATTCGAGTTGCACAAATTGCCATGTGGGGCACACGACGTGACATCGTCTTTACACTGCACCGATGTGTTGTACTACTATGGTGAAAGGTATTTATTTCTCACTTCAGTGTACTAGATTGGTGTCTTACAGAATATAACAAGGTATGGATAAATTCCGAGTGAAACAAAGGTCGAAGCGCAATGTCTGAAAAGTTAGTGTGCCTTCATTTGAGTGAAAGCTCTGGGCACAGGACGCTACAAGCACAGGGGAGGTTTTTCCAAAGACATCCTGAGCAAAGTGAAGCCTGTGTATGTACACCTCTGTTGAGACGAACTTCTGATGAGATGTCTTGAAGAAAAAATGCAAAACGTGAATGAATGCTTCAGTGGGATGCTCTGGCAGCGTGTCTCTAAAGATGTCTATGTAGGCCTGTGCACTCTATGTTTTGGAATATGCGATTGTATATGTCAGTTCAACAATGGAAATAGTGGCACGCTGGATATCTTAAGGCAGGCTGGTATCGATCCTGGCTACGGCACCTCAAAAGGTTGCCTCCGCAAGGACCGAACACGCTTGAAGAATGCCAAGCGCCAGTCAACAGCTGACGAAAAACAAGGCTGAGAAAAACGAGCTGCTAAAACAATCTCATGGTGGACTTGTGGCAGCTGAGGAAGGACCCAGCTATGAGTCTGGCAGCTTTTATTCCCCCACGACCTTCCAATTATGTATATAACACGCTTGTTTTTCTTAAAACTTCATTATTAGTTGTTTTTTGTTACGCAAAAAGTCATAACTTTTGAATAAAATAATATTCTTCGATGAAACTTCCCATGCTTCTTTCTGGAACATTAATCTGTGCAATAAACTAGGATAATTCAAATGCATAAATAACTTTGGTGTTATAAGATTTCGACTGAAATGCACCTGCCTGAAATTACACAATTTTCGGTTTTCGGCTATACCACACTTAAATACTGATCACAGCGTAAAGATTCTAGTTAATTGCACAGCCTGCATGTACAGCTACATTGCCGCCAAGCCGTTTTTGTTTCGCGTCTTAGGATCTGTACTTATGACTGTTGGCGTGATGGGCATATTTTGGTAATTTCAGTAACTAAACTGTGATTAGTTTTCACTTTTCTTGCCTAACATAGTTGAAGGGTCTTTTTAACCCTTTCAATGCCGGGTTTTTTTGGCACTGTTCCACACTCCCTGCCGGGTCTTTTTTCTTTTTTTCATGTTACATGGAAATTTTCTGTTAGCAATGCAGTAGGATGCTCTTCAGGACATGTAAAATTTATACTGGGGATTATCTCATCAAATAAAAAGTAGCACTCACATTAACAATTACAAGAAAATTACAAGCAAGGAACTAATAACAAAATAATATAATTAGCCATTAATTCAGAGTTGCTGAGCCACTAGTTATCCATTTTATTCGGAGTCCAAATTGATTAAGAGCTCATGAATTTCTTCGTCTGTCAAATAGCGCGCGCACGTGGCACGCTGACTTGCCATGGCTCCACTGCTGAGATGCTAGCAATGAGACGCGAACCAACGCTGATGTTGAAGCATGCCCCATCTGTTGTCATAAATTTCACCACAAGTTATATTCCTTTATATGTTCTCTCCATAGACGACGGGATACGCCCGCATTATTTTTTTTTTACAAGAGTCCTTTCACGAGTGGCAGGGAATGATTTAAAGAGGAAAAACGAATATACTCGGGATTGGCAAGGCTTATGCGTGTGTCGTTGCCCAAAGTATTTCAGGATTGGCAGTGAAAGGGTTAAACAGCCGCTCTTAAGGCAAACACAAAGCAAATCAGTTTAGGATCATAATCTAAAACGATTTTCAAAAAGGTGGCAAATATACCTTAAGAGCTGGCACAGTGCTTTGTGGCTGTCATATTTCATGAGATATGAACTCTGAGAGGCCTTGTTGCAGTCATTTTTTTAGTAAACTTTTTACTTTTTGTTCCAAGTACAGACATCTATTTCCATTATAAGCCTGCACAGGGGCCACTGCAGACTGTGCAGTCACCTGTAGTTTTTGCCAAATGCAAACAGTGGTTTAAGTTCGACTTTGTGCAAAGTTTTGTTTTGTTTGGAGATGGCATTTTCTTGCTCTTGCAGAAGTCATTAAAACCAGACATGTTGCTGCCTGTGGCAACAACATATTGAAAATGGGGAGCACTAAGCAGACTTTCATGGTACAGTTTGGAATCGAATTAAATGCAAAGAACCATCAGGTAACAGAAGGGTGCTGAGTCTTGTCTATACTTCCACAGATGGCAAAGCTAGAGACCACTCAACGTCTAGGTAGACCTTACTCAAGTTGATGTACTTTTGTTTGTTTTGGATGCACCAGGAGAGTGCTCAAATTTAGGGGTGTGTGGATATTTGAAAATTTTGAATAAAGAAACGAATAGCATTCTATTTGATTCGCTACTTGAATTGAATAGTGAATATTTGAAATACCAAATATTTTTCTAATACTTTTCGAATACTCGGCACCAATGGGAATACCCAAAGGAACAAAACTTTCGAACAGTGAGGGGTAATTTTTTCTCTCTTGAATTATTGACTTGCCAAGATGCGTGCATCCGAAACATTTACGGGACTGTGCTGTGTGCGTTTACTGCTAGACATAAGAGAAACCTGAGCCGACGGCAGAGAGCCAGCAGCGGCATGCGGGCCCGGCCCGTTCGGCGAAAGAATCACGGGGACACGAGTCGGGGAGGGAAACTGGAAAATAAAGACACTCTCACACTGAATGCCATATGTGTTGGTTGTACGTTTCTGGGCCTCTGTGAACGCTACATGGTGGCAGCATACGTTCGAACCTGCAATGAACGGTCCAGTGGAGGGGTTGCAAGCTCAGCATGGAAAAGTGGCAATGTCCAGCTTTCAGTGCAAGCCTCCGGAGGAATTTAACTTCGCAAATCCAAGTGAGTGGTTGCAATAGAAGCGGCGTTTCGAATGTTTTCGTATCGCAAGTGGCCTCGCCTCGAAATTCTCCGTGGAACAAGTCTACGCATTAGTCTACTTTATGGGCGACAAGGCCGAAGACATCCTTGTCTCATTAAGGGTGTCAGAGGAAGAGAAGAACAGCTACAATGATGTTCTGCAAGCTTTCGAAAACCACTTCATAGTTTGACAGAATGTCATGTACAAAAGAGCGACATTCTTCAGAAGAGAACACCGGGAAGGAGAAGGTGTCGAGTTCGTCACAGAGCTACGCTGACTGGCCAAGTTGTGCAATTGTGCATGACGAGATAATCCGGGATCGGATAGTAGTGCGTATCAAAGACCAGAAGCTGTCAGAAAGAATGCAGCTGGACTTGGAGCTGACTCTCGAGAAGGCCACCACCATGGCTCGACAGTCTGAAGTGGTTAAAGAACAAGCTGCTGCTCTACACAGCTACAGTGAGGGGAAGGTGGACAGAGTCGACCAGGCTCGTAGTCCAACTGTGCCTTCAGGAAAGCGAAAGATTCCTGCAACGCAAGCTAAGAAGTCGCCTGAAGCCGAAGCAAAGCATTGTACGTTTTGTGGCTACTTGCAGCACACTACAAGGAAGTGCCCTGCATAAAAAGCGACATGCAACAAGTGCCATAAAAAGGGACATTTTGCTCGTGTCTGTGAAGGAAAGAGCATCAGTCCGCGAGATCACCGGTAACAACGCATTTCTTGGAGTCATCTCATCCAGCTGCAGCGACATGTGGATGGCTAATGTGGACATCGATGGTTCGCCTGTCACCTTCAAAGTAGATACAGGAGCAGATGTGACTGTGATTCCTCTCCTAATGTATAAGAACGATTTCAAGAATCTGCATCTCCAGAAGCCAGCTAAGGTCTTGAGTTCACCCTCTGCCTGTCAGTGAACATGTCTTTGCACAACTTGCAGGAGCTCAGTATTTTTCCAAAGTCGACGCCAATTCAAGTTGGCGGAGGAGTCTCGAAACATGACCACATTCATAATGCCATTTGGGAGGTACCGGTTCAAAAGACTATCTATTGGAATCAGTTCTGCACCCAAGTTCTTCCAAAGGAAGATGTCATAGTTTTTGGATAATCTGGAAGGCATTGCTTGTAACTTGGGTGATATCCGGGTCTATGGCAGGATGCAAGCAGAGCACAGTGCCCGTCTTGGAAAGATTCTGCAAAGATTACAGAAACATTGTGTCACCGTGAACTGCGAAAAGTGCGAATTCAATGTACAAAGGGTAAAGTTCTTGGGACACATCGTTTATGACCAAGGAATTCATGTTGACCCTTCGAAAGTGCAGGCTATTATTGGTATGAGACACCCGTCAAACACTCAGGAGCTGAGGAGGTTTATGGAAATGGCAAACTACCTGACAAAGTTTGTCCCGAACATGTCACTAATAGCCCACCCCATGAACGCTCTTCTAAACGCGAAAAGCGAGTGGGTATGGACCTCAGCCCAGCAGAAAAGCTTCGAACTGTTAAAAAAAAAGCTGTCTGAAAGCCCAGTTCTGTCAGTGTTCGATCCAGAGAATCTGATGATAGTTTCGGCCGATGCCTCATCCTTTGGGTTGGGTGCCGTTCTGCGACAGAAGCAGAAAGATGGGGTCTACAGACCTGTAGCGTACACCTCCAGTAGTCTGTCAGAAACAGAAAGGAAGTACGCACAAATTGAGAAAGAAGGCCTTGCTGTGACCTGGGCATGTGAGGAGCTTCAGGAGTATTTCAAAGGCTTGCATTTTACCATTGAAACTGACCACAAGCCGCTAGTTACGATTTTCATGTCGAAAAATTTGTTGGCCATCACGCCCAGGCTGCAAAGACTGAAGATGCGCATGATGCATTTTTTGTATAAAATGACACATGTGCCAGGCAAAGATCTTGTTGCTGCTGACGCTCTGTCTCAACAGCTGCTACCTCACCGAAATAGCACTGAGCTTGAAGAAGTTGCATGCTACCTTAGAAGCGTAATTGTCAATCTTCCGTCAACTGACAAGAGACTTGCAGAAATTCAAGAAAAGCAAGCGGAAGATCCAATTTGCACCAAGCTGAGCAACTACTGCAATGATGGATGGCCAAACTGCAAAGAGCTTCCGTTCGAATGCAGAGATTATTGGCAGCACAGGTCAGACATTACTGTTGAAGATGGCCTTCTGATGAAAGGGTCAAGGATAGTAATTCCTGGGACCAATGCATAAAGAAATACAAAGATACGCCAGGGTCATCAAGGAATTGTAAAGTGTCAAGCAAGAGCCTGGGAGTCAGTATGGTGGCCAGGTGTATCAACAGAAATTGAAGAGCTCATACGTCGCTGTACGCAGTGTGTTCAAGAACAGAGTTGCAGACATGAGCTGTTGATGCCGTTTGATTTTCCTGATCGACCGTCGCAGAAAGTTGCCATGGATCTGTTCCACTGTGGAGGAAAGAACTACTTGCTTGTGACTGATTGTTATTCAAGGTATCCCGAGATCGCCCTGCTTACAAGTATGACAGCACAAGAAGTAATAAAACATGAAGTCTGTTTTCGCAAGACACGGCATGCCTGAAACCGTTTTAATGGCCCTCAATTCAAGAAACTTGATGGCTCTGCCTTCCACCAGTACGCGAAAGAATGGGGCTTCGAGCACGTGACATCGAGCCCCAGGTTTTCGCAAAGCATTGGTTTCGTTGAGGCGGCTGTGTGGATCGTAATGAAGAGCCTACAGAAAACAGGGGACAGTTATGGTGCTCTTCAGGCGTACAGAACCACGCCGCTTGCAGATGGCTTTAGTCCCGTGGAGTTGTTGATGGGACAACGTCTTAGGATGTCTCTCCCGGCGGCATGTAGTTCGCTGGAACCCACTGTGGTAGACAAGCAAGCGCTTCAGGTGTGGGAACGCCAGCGTACAGCCGAGCAAAAGAAAAACCATGACAGAAGGCACGGAGCTTGGATCCTTCGAGATATAGAGCCAGGGGAAACAGTGTGGATAAGAGACCAAAACAAGACTGGAAAGGTACTTTCATCGGCGGGGTCTCCAAGGTCTTATATTGTGGAGACAGACACAAACTAACTGAGGAACAGATTCCACTTAGCCCCACTGCCTGAAATTGAGAAACGCTCGTCGCATGAGTCAATGCTCGGGAGAAACCCACAAGCCTCACCAGACGTGAGGAGTCAAGAAGCGGGAGTTGTATTGGGTCAAGAGGACAAAATGCAACCTGAACAAACGAACCTCAAGAAGACTCCTCTGCCCCACAGGGCTACAAGACGCGGAGTGGACGCGTAGTCAAGTTTGTACAGCAGTTCTAAGCAGAAAACTGTGAGGGTGAGATGTGCTGTGTGCGTTTACTGCTAGACAGAAGAGAAACCTGAGCCGACGGCGGCATGCGGGCCCAGCTTGCTCGGCGAATAAATTGCGGGTGCGCGAGTCGGGGAGGGAAACTTGAAAATAAAGACACTCTCAGACTGAACGCTATACATGTCGGTTGTACGTTTCTCGGCCTCCGCGAACACTACAGTGACTGTTGATGTTATATTGATCACCGGATGTAGCCGTCCTTGCGTAAAACTTCGTCGTCATCGAAACGAAGGTGTCCTTAATCCACTATCATCATCATGAGATTCAAGATGATGTTGACGTTAAAACAATGTTTAGTTTTTTTATGGCTCAATTTTATTGTATAAAGGTGATGACAAAGTACCATCTTCAATACTGAAGTAACCGCTGTAATTCAACCAGCAATTATGAAATATCTCGAAGGCTCTAGTCACTGCGGTATGAGAGTTCACCTCAGTTTACATAATTGTGGCATTTTTTGTCAGTTAAAAGGAATCGTAATGTTCCTTTAAAGTTTGTGTATATTTGTTTGAAATAAAATACGGAATTCTTGCTGTTTTGAAAATAGTTCACTTACTATTCAAAAACTATTCGAAAAGTATTCAGTTCCGTTCTTAAAATGACTATTTGCACACTCCAACTCATGACTATACGGGTAGCTTTGATCCAGTGTCTCTGTAAGTACTTTTTTATCACTGAGCCGGGCATCTTTTCTTTTGTTCTGGGATCGCGGTGTGCCTCTAACCACAGCCAATAGATTTTGACACTGTGCCAACTGGCCCCACGAGTCTCCCCTTAAAGCTAATTTTTTCCCTCGCTTAGCCTGGGCCACAGCCGCTTCAGAAGACCTCTACGAACGTCTGCGGCTCATTTCTTCTTCCGGTTTTTCACTAGTGTGTGTACGCATGTGTGCGTGTGTTGCTTGAGCACTTGCATGGCTTTGCCAAATGCCTGATATTTTTTCTCCCAGCGAGCCGTTGTTACTTAATGTTCAATTACATACAGCTACTTCCTTCTTCATGAATACGGGTACGTCCCCGTTTCGGCTAAATGTCAGGACTTCCTCCCTTCTACTTCCCTGTGTGATGTACAATGCCAAACGTCCGTGCATGTGCTCTCTGCTGCTATTGCAAAATCACGACTCGGTGTAGGGGTGTGCGAATATTCGAAAATTTCGAATAACGAGCGGAATAGTGTTCTATTCGAACTATGGAATATTTTTCGAATAATTTTAGAGTAATCAGCACTAGTGGTAAAACCCCAAATAAACAACACGTTGGAAGAGCGAAGGATCATTTTTGTTGTTTTAATTAGTGAATTACCAAGATGCACACAGGTCAAGCTTTTACGGGACAGTCGAAGCTTTACTCATCACAGTATAAAGCAATTTTTCCTTTAAATTCCAGTGTCGCCGAAGCGAATGTGTCCTCAATTCAATATCATTATCATGAGATGCATGATGTTCATTCATGAAATATTATTTAACTTTTAGCTCGTAGTGTTACTTAAAATCTGGTTACAAAGTACCACCTCGAATATAGAAGTAACTGCTATATTCCCCCTAAAGTTAAAAAAATACGTGGAAGGCTCTAGTCTCTACTGTATACGAGCTTACCTCACTTTACATAATTGTGGTATCTTTTGTCGGTTAAATGTAACGGCAATGTTACCTTGTTTAAGTTTGTGAATATTTGTTTGAAATAAAAGTTGTAGAATTCTAGGCCTGTCTTGAAAATGGTTGCCTTACTATATGAAAACTATTCAAATAGTATTTATTACATATATTTGTATTTGACTCGGTTCTAAATATCACTATTTGGACACCCCTACTCAAATTATAAACAGCATTGGGTTAGGCCCACCAGCAGGTGTGAGCATTTGGTTTTTGTTGCCTTGTTTTGATGAGAATAGCTTGATCTGTGAATCATCCTGGAGACACACTCATGATGTGCCAGTGAATGCTTGCAGTGTTGTGCCTCATCTTGCTATAGCCAATTGCATCTTATTCTGAAACACGTGCATACAAGTGCACACATGCACAAATATTGGACATTAACATGAACAAGGCAAGTGTGGCAGTTAAATGTAGTGAAAGGAAAGTTGGAAATCTATCTGAAGTGTCTACAAAGCTACTAAAATATCTGATATGAGCTCTTCAGGAAAAGAACTTTGCATTTAGAAAAGAATTCAAACTTTTTGAGAGTGCCAAACGACGGGTCAAGAAAGATAACGCTGCACCTATGTGTTGTCCTTCTTGTCCCATCATTTAGTGCTCCTCCGAAAGAGTCGGTGTAACAACAAGCTCAGATTTCAACCCTTCTGCAGAATAAATTCACTAGTTCAGGGATCAAAGCCGGAAGCCCTACCTGACTGGGACATTCACTTTGCCAACTGAGCTAACCAGGAGACCAGCACTTAGAAGTACTACAAAAATTTCTTAAAGTTCATCCTAAAGTTTTAGTCTATAACGCATGTGGATTTTCTTTGAGAGTTTTTACGACATTCACATGGGTGACAACTTCTTCTTTTGAATCTGCTTTCACCTTACTGATTATCACAGGCCTCATTTCGATAAGCACACTTTTTTTTAAATAAAAGTGGAACTGAAACTGCACAAAATAGGATGTTGTGTTTTGTTTAATGTGCCCCTCACCAGTATAGGGCAATGTGAGAAAACAAGTGTGGCACATAGATAACTCGGTGGCGATTCTGTACGCAAAATATGTAATCGCGGCGTGATCAGAGAACAACCGAATTTTCGAACAGAGCTGCACTTTCAGCAAGAGTGTTGCACCTATGAATGGCCCGTGCAACATGTGCTGCTTGCAACGTTACTGACTATGGCACATGACATTGGTTAACCATCCAGTGTGAAACACACAAAGCTGCCACTGGAAGTGTACTGCGAATTAAAAGTATAACAGAACAAAAAAAAATGAAAGGAGGCAAGGCTTGCCGTGTGGATGTTACGCAGTCCCTCTGCTATGGTACAAGAGCGAGGGTAGGGAAGGAACTCCGCTTGTGGACCCTTGCCCAGGCAAAAAAGGGACAGTGTCTGCATTGGCAGTGAAGCTTGTTTCCTGGGGGCATGGTAACAGGACAGTTCGATATCTTGAAAGCCCTTCAGTAATGGACTAACTAGAGAATTCTTTAGGTAAAAATTAAAATGGCCCCCAGGTTGTGCTTTACAACTTCCAATGTGTAACCAAAATTTGCAATTGGGCCTCATAAAAGCGTAAGGGACGTACACATCTCATTTAGCATATGAACCCTTCAGAGCACGCAAAGTGTTGCGTATTGTAACTGCATCGTGAGTAGTGTTCAGTCAATTATTGAAATATCATATTGCAAAAAGAAATGCTACTTGGGCATCAACTGCACTCTGTGATGGGCAGTAGAACTTAACAGTTCAGTTTGTGTTCATGTTTGTATTGACCTGCTTATGATTTCATTTATCTCACTTTTGCAGCCTGGCAATGATGCAGGCAGAATTAGCCGGGAAGATCTGGCTGAAGCCTTGCTGATGTGTATGACTGCTTCAGCTGGTTTTGGAAAGTACTGCATACCACTGGCTGTAGAAAAGCTAGATTCTGATCTAGCTGTTGCAAAGTTGGACTCGCTGAAACTCTTGGTATGTTCTGTGGCTTAGCCTGTATGAATATGCATATACATAATCAGGTTGTTTAATGTGTTACATTTGTTTTGCAGCATGCTTCAAGCCTTTGAAAGTATGGTACATTTAGTGTATGCATCAGCCATTTTTCTCGTTTTCTGTCTTTTTTCTTCAGCGTACATCAGATATAAACAGTTAAACCTTGGTATAATGATGTCACTAGTACCATTACTTTACTTTACATTACTTTACATTACTTTACTTTATTATATTTAAATTAGATCTTTTATGTAAAGTGTAGTCACTTACCCCCCCCCTTTTTTTTTTCGACAGAAAAAGCCACTAAAAAATCTCCTTATAATAGGGCAGTCTGAAAAAAATACTTTTTGCTTTAATGAAAGACTAACTTTGTTGGACTTCATATCCATAGACCAGATTTAAAGCTTGATGCTGTGCATATGCAGTCCTTTTCACTGTGTAAAGATGAAAGAAATATGGGTCCAACACATTGTGGTAATTATTTGCATGCAAAATGTTTGACGATAATCATTTGCACACAAAACAATTTCTCATCTTTACCAGTTTTTTACCGTCCTTAATCTTTCCAGATGTTATGTATACAATTGTGTGTATTATAAACCTATAACCTTTTCATCTGAGCATGTCACGGATGCCGCTGATTTTGTAGTTTCAGATGAATTCTCGACTTTTCATTTTGCAACTGCATAGTTTGCTGCATGGTGTAACGAACACAGATAACAGTAATCTATAAAATATTCAGAGTGCAATTTAGTGTCACCACATAAGTTGCCTCTCGAACATTTTTTTCATTTCTAGCATCGTCTGTAGCTCTGAAAAAATTGCCTGCTTGTACAGTGAGCATTGAAGTGTCTATCAGAATTCGAACACCTGCATGCACCAGGTGTCCTCTCAGCACCTAAATTTGTTTATGGTATCTTTGTAGTGTTTGTTGTACTGCCTTCTTAGTTTACGAGAACATTGATGATGTCTACAAGCAATGAGTGGACAAGATACAGGAGAAAATAGATTGAGTAACATCTTGAACTTTCAAATCTAGTAATGTGGAGGAAGATAATGTTGCTGGGGTTAATTTCATCAGTTCCATTTGCATTGAACGAATGGATGAATATTGTGTGCAAGACGTAAAAATTACATGTTTGTTTACTGCTGTGCAAAATTATTAAAGGAACCGTTGATGAAAAAAAATGGCCTTCTCCCTTCTGCCACCCCTATCCTGAACTTGGTGCCCAGTTTTCAAACTGAAACCCTCTCGAATACGGCTATGCTGGAGTGCTACACAGTTCTTGGGAAACATACTTAAGTTTGTCTTTAAAGTCTTCAAAGTTATATTTGAAGTGACAGTTTTGAAATGTTCAATGAATACTAAAAAACTGTACATAATTCTTGAAGAAGGGTAGTAGAGGAAGACCACAACTAGAAGCACGTAATTTTGCCCATCTGCTTCCTCTCCTAGTATTATTGTTTTTATATTAATTTTGATTTTTTTTTCCTCCTCTTAGAGTAACAATTTCTCATAAGCTACAGCAGCGCCTCCTCTATTTTTCTGTGCCTGGGCGAAGGAGCGGAGCGCAATGGGAACCGACCGTCGGCGTTAGTGCGGCGTTTAGCCGCCGGGCGCCGCCACCGTAGTAGACATGCGGTCGCGTCGTCGCTCGCGGAAACGAATGCCGTGGCTGCATTCGAAGCTGCTATGTGGTTCAGTTTTCGGCTGTATTCGCGTTGTTTAAAGTATAATGAAAACTTGTAAACTGGAATCATGAAGCACTTGTCGTTCTGGGCAACCAGCCCATTCGAAGGCATGTGTCTTTCACGGCTATTTGATCGAGACGCTCGCGCGTCGTCTGCTAGCCCGATACCAGAGAGCGCATGCCAGGGATGCGTGGAAAATTGTTTTGTCACCGTTACGTTCGCTTGACTGAGAGTCGGTTTTTGACTGTCTGAAAGTCGATTTTCGAAAGCAGCATTTGCCAAGAGCTAATACTGAAAGCTTGGGCGCTTAAAGTTCGCCAAAGCGTGCTACCGTCTACTGGTGTAGCACTATACGCAAGCCTGGAGTTCATGCGCTAAATAGCACGAAATGTCACTAGACTGCTTCCAGGAATACACGTGATCGCCCGTTCCCTTCGTAAAGCTTTTGAGAATTACATTTGTTGCCACCGGGAGAAAGCAACAGCTGGTGCCAGAAACAGAGGAACTATGCCAAGTGATTCCACCATTTCAGAGCTTAAACCAGTTAAATCGTGGTGGTACGAAAAACAAAGAAAAACAGCTACATATGCCGCGCGCTTCCTGCAACACTGACCGATGTGTGTGAACAGACGCTGTCGTTCAAGTATAAAGTCGTAGTGCCGACTCTCAACATGAGCCAGTGTGAAAGGCGCGAAAAATGGCGCAGCCTGTTGTCAGTTGCTTGAGCTCGTCTTTGTATTTGTCGACGGATTGTTGTAGCCTCAGTATCCGGCTCCTCAAGTATCTTTATTTTCTCTTCCATTTGCTCTTTTCGGTAGTGAGCAAAGTATAGAAACCGAATGGCTGTCGACCTGGACGCTTTTGTTGCATGGGGCCGCCTGTTCAGCCTTGTTCACTCATTTATTGTGACGCTGTACATAATATAATTGTCGGTTGTTTCGCCCGTAGCGCATGTGGTGTCCGTGGGCTCTGATTCTTCAGCTTCGGGACCTAATGTCAGCGCGGCATGCGCATGGCGGCGCTCGCGAGGCAGCGTTGCTACTGGTACTACATGCATTCGTTGACTGTTCGGACGCAACACGGTCACGCTTAGGGATACTTGCCATGCTTGGTTCAGTTGTTACCTTGGGCTGCGAACGTGAAGGGTAGTCTGCAAAGAGTGACGCTACTGTATCCTTCTTAAGCCACCTATTCCTATATTCTATGAAATCTTCGCGTCATAAACGACGGCTGCATATTCTAGTGTAGTTTGAAGATGTATTAGGAGACCAATTATCCCGCCTAATTACTGCAAGCCACCTCTACCAAAAACCAGCGGCAGCTGGAATTTCATGGAACGACAGTAAAGGCGAAAGCTTTAGATGCCTCATCAAACGCGAAAATTGACCGTCGGCCGCGTCAGCACGAGTGATGCAAAAAATAATTACGTGACGACGTCATCATATGACGTCACAGATAATAAAATTTTGTGAAATTATCGTGACGTCACATAACGTGATGTCGTCATATTACATCTTCGCTTGGTAAAAATGGGCCGATGGGCCAAATGGGCCGCTGATGAGCAGAAAGCTTGCACTGCCTCCGATCCTTGAGGCTGTAAGAAAACCACGTTAGGCGCAGAAACATCTCGGAGGGAGGCAGGGAATGTTCAATACGTTGACTGGAAGAAAAAGAAGATGGCTTTCGCCTTTCAGTCGTCTTAGATGAATGGATAAGGGACCCTGTGAGATTTTTTTTCTTTATCAATAAAGGGAAATAAAAAAAAGACAATCGTGATTTCTTTCCGTTCCATTTGCAGAGTGGAAGAGAACAGTATGACATACTAAGGCATTGGGGCGGTTGCAATAGCCTGAAATAGAAAATAAAACGCGAATACTATCAAACTCGAATGCAAGTATCGAACCGGCAGCACGGCCTGACAGACCGCCTGCGGAATACGTACAGCGGGGATGGAAAGACACGCGAACATGCGGCATCTGCATTCTTTGCTGTTTCGCACTTATTTTCAAGTGGTTATAGCCTGAATGATTGATGAAAAGACGACGTCATTCATGACACCATAAAAGACCATCTAGCATATTTTTATTGCCACCAGGGTTAGAGCGTGATAAAAAACAGCGCGCAGCTATGTTCGCGTTTCTTTCCATCCCCCTGTACCTGTGAAAGCCTGCAAGAAGCACAAAAGCAATTAAACTTGGATGCAAACACGAATTCGTGAGCTTCGTGATAGCGCGGCCGTTCAGCGCCAGCTTCCCGTAGTCTACTTGCACAGCACCACCACGCGGCAGCGGCGAGCGGACGCGGAGCGCGCGCTCGACGGCCCGAGGAGAGCGTTCGCCCAGGCACTGAAAAAATAGAGGAGGCGCTGGCTACAGTCAAACCTGGATATATCGAACTCTCTAAGAAATGAAAATAAGTTTGATATATTGAATAATTTGATATAAAACTTTTGGAGAATTTATTGCATTTTTGATGCGAATGTCTTCACGGCAATACACAGGGATCTTTTTTATTTTGTATTTTTCTGCAGTTTGCAGTTGGTGATGTGGGGTTATATGCAAGGGTGGGTTATACGCGAGAAAATACGGTATTGATGTAAATAGCGCCAGAGCATCTTCATACGCAGCTGTGCATACTCGTTATGCGCCGGAAGCCTCTAGTCCGCCTTGGCCCTAGTGTCGGCCCTGTTTTAAATGCGGAGCATTTCTTAGTCGCACCTGCGGCGTCAGTGGCGCCATCCACACCCCCACTGCGCATACTCGGCTCGTCTCGTGCCGGAATCAAGCCTCTCCTCTCCCTCCTTGTGCACTCCCGAATGTGTGCACAATGAGAAAAAGTGAAATTCTTCCAGCAGAAAGCCCACTTGTTGGGGCATTTTGCACTGCCTGATGTTTGATATATCAAGTGTTCTGGCTGTTTTTGTTCGATGTAAGTGTGGATCTTCCTGTGCATCGCTGTAGCCAGCGGGGCCCTGGAAGAGGGGCACCACCCACCCTAAACACTCCAAGCCATGATATAAATAAATGTTTCTTCTCTCTCTCTCTCCTGTGCATCGATGTTAAAGCATTGCCATGTTCAAGAATAGTTCGATATCAAGGATAATTTTATTTACTTGAGTTGCTCAACCGTGGTGGCCACATTTCGATGGAGGCGAAATGTGGCCACCACGCATTTATTTTATTATTTATTATTTATTTATTAACAATCATAATTTGCCCAAGTTTGATATAGTCTGGTTTGACTGTACCTCTGCAGCCCTTTTCTCGGTTAATTCCCTTCGGTGGGTATGTGCCATGGATGTGGTTCATCATAACAACCATCAGCCAGAAGTGGAGCCAGCTCTGAGGCTTCTAACTAGAAGTTGGAGAACTACAGAGGCCCATGGTAGACCTGCCTCTGTGTCTCTAAGAGACTACCATTGCTTCGCAGGTTCCAGGCCCTAGGCACACTGCACGATTTTGCAACCACTGTAATGCTTTGTACACAATTGTGTAGGTACCTTTTAAAAATAAACAATGGAGGTTTTGGTGCTTTCCACTGCATTATAATAGTTTTGCTAAGGCCTACTATTATATTATATAGAAAAATTTTTTTCTACATGAATGGTGAGCATCGCCTAAAAAGGTTAAGAAGTTGAGTAATATTTAAAAATAACCACCTTGAACTAAAATGACATTTCCATTGGCAACATAATATATCAGTGGTGGGAGGTGTGTGGTGACAGGTGATAATGGATAATTAGTCCCTAATTAGTAACGAACTTATATTTTAAGCAGGCTCATCATAACTGGGAAATTGAAGTGAGCTCTCTGTCAAAGCAATATCAGTTTTTGGATCTGGAAAAAGTACAGTTACCTGTGGAACTGTGGCACGACAACTTCCTGCTTTATATTTTGTGGTCATTTTCTCAGGACCCAGTTCTTTTTTGACAGTTCCATCAAATGCTGGAAAGCAATACTCTTTTTGTGCTTTTTGTAAGGTACGCAACTATCATGTAGCGTGGCGCCCCCGAGCGGTGGCCGTCGGAAGCTCTGTTGAGATTATTGAAATGTTGGACCCGCTGGAGTCAGCGAATGTTACTACTTGTTTTGTCTCATTTGGGGTCGTTCTGCGACTGTGTGCACGGTCTCGATACGTGACACTTTCGGTTCCTCAATGTGAACGGAAAATAAAAAGGCAACTGATTTTACTGCGGGCCTCGATGCTCACAGCGTACAGCGGGAGATAAAGCAAAAGTCTCCCCTTCAGATTATCGCCTTGAAAAGCCGTGAGTGGTTAAGCGGGTTAAACTTCACAAGCAAATAACCAAGGCCCATGAATGTATACAGAATTCCATTTTGTGGCCGAGTATATACCTACTACCTCATATCACCTTTCTCGCGCTTCGTTCCTCCGCTCGACACAGTCGCTGTGCAGACAGTACCAGAACTGATTAGGAATGCGTTCCGCCTCTAGAATATAACAAAAAGTCCGGTTTTAAAGCGTTCATCGCACCATTCCACGTCCGAGGTGGCTTTGAAGTGCCTCCGTGACCTTCACATCTTCAGCACTTTTTGCTTGGTATTACTTGCTGATGGCGCCGTTTTTTCGTCCCTGTCCCTTACGATGTTACTTATTGCACTTCTCAAACACCAAAAAAGTAGGATGATAACATGAACGTCACATCTTAAACGTGAAAATTGCGTCTTGCCGCTGGTTTCATTCGCTGCTTGCCGACCTATTATGGCATTCTGCTGTCTTTTTTTTTTCTCTTTTTATCAAGAAAGCGCAATAAAATCATATTTACAATAATCGCACATGCCTCAAGTGGTTCTTGTGCTTCGGTCTCGAAGGACAACACATTTTTTTTTTTGTTTACTTACATCGTGCTTTGAAGTGAGCTGAGCAAGCTACGCGGCAGAACGCAATGCAAGCAAAAATGAGATAAAGCACGTCTCCGAGAATGTCTCTGATATTACTGAGAGATGGTTACTGAGACTCCTGCTACCATATTGTGTTAACAACACAGCGGGGTTTGCAACGCGCGATTAAGTGCCGCAAGCAATGCGACGAGTGTGTTTGCTTTATTTACAATTGTGTGCATATTTATTTTCCTAATGAGTTTGCAATTACGTACCCGACATTCCTTTACTTATTACAAATTGTCAATATATTACCGCCAACCCTGCTTTCACAAAAACATAAATCGGAGTGCAACCGAAGCGCAAAGAACTGAACTCTTCGCCAAATGTGTACATTCCTAAACCGTCTGTAGCGGGCCGATAATCTCAACGACCGCCATTTTGGATGTACAGTCGCGCCACCTATACGCCGTGAAAGTTGCGAATACAGTTGCAAGTGGTAGTTGGGCCCCCATTATGCTGCGTGCAAATGTTCAGATGTGGATGGTTGGCATGTTGTCATCTGGCCAGCTCTCTCTTGTGGGCAGTTGTCGCTATTACCTATGGATGAGGGTAGACATTGACATTCAGGTCTTGTGGTTGTGCTAACCATACTTGCAAATAAAAATTCGTTTAATTGAGGTGTGTGAAAAGATGAGTTGACAGTGAGGCCCAAGCTCTGTAATAGGGAGGTTTTGTAAACTGGCACTCATTTGCATTTGTGTAATTTCAAGTTTATGTGTATTCGAGTATGTGCGTTTATGATAAATTTTGAGCATATTAAGCAAATATTTGCCTTTAAAAGCTGCTCCAGCGTACTATGGTTCAGATGTAACATGTTCATTTCACTGTGTGATGTTTGATATACTTGATTGTTGGCATGAAGTTCGCACACAACTAAAAAGCAGGATTAAGAGGTTATGTTATGATTAAGATTTCATTTGTTGTACCAGTGTTACACGGTCACTTTTCATAATGATCGGGCCTGGTCTGGATTGAATTTTTTTTATCGTGATGGCCTCTTTTACGCAAACTGCAAGAGGGAGTCAATCACTGGTGAGAAATTTGATGCCCGTCAGGCTTTATCGCAATCACCAGTGCACTGTGTGACGTCGGTATTAAAAATGATTTTATGCTTTAACCCCTTCAGACACTAATTATGATGCACTGTCTGCAAATGCGTAAAATTCGCATGGCATAATTCGAAGACACTCAGTATTACATTCCAAGAAAGAAAATGAAGGAGTGTGTTGTTTTGTGCGATTCAGTAATTATTGTTAATTAGCGTGTTATTATTTATCTAATTATTCTGCCATCAGTCAGCAATAATACTTGCATAAAAAGAATCAACTATTAGGTCTGAAATGCATGCACAGTTTGTTTTTTGTTGTATTCGCTTCGAGCGGAAAAAAAAAACTCTTGACGTTGGTCTTAGAACGCGGCACGTCGAACGATCGTCTAACATGGTAGTGTCTCGAGCAAAGTGATCCTCTGAAGCAATACACAGCACAATGAAGTTAAATGACCGCTAGTTGTCCATTCAGGAAGCCGGCAAGAATGTGCGCACTGAGTTTCAGGCCATTTGAAGAAACATCAGGCGTGTGACGCGCCTCCGAAGTTCGCGTACACAATTGTGCACACCGTGACTGAAGGGGTTAATGTTATCTCTTCTTTTTCCTTCAGATTCGTGGAGCTGATGTTTTTCCCGCTGCCTGTTTCAAGGAAAAGGCAGTGCTCATATGGAGACAAATACACAACTTGGTAAAATACAGCTATCAATTAAGCTACCCATGTCATTGTTTTGCTACACAGAGAATAACTGAATTAAAAAAAATTTTTTCATAGGTATTTGTGAACAGACATGAAGCCATCATTCCCACTGCTCTCGATTGTCTTTCAAGTGTTTCAAGAGTCCTCTCAAAGCACAAAAATGTGAGTTGTCATAAATTTCGTCTGCACATTACTAGCTAAACATTACAATACTTCTAACTTAGGTAAATAAGAAAATTCCCAATCTAGCTGTACATAATCAGATAATATTGTGTGGCTTGTAATGCAGTAATGATGTGACATCATGAATGACTACTATGAGAATTTTACTTCATTTCAATTTTTGTTTATGCATATTAGTTTTAGATATACTTGTAGAAGTGTCTATAAAAGGGAAAGAAAAAACTTGCTGAAAAAATTGTGTTGACTTCAGCAGGATGAAATTAATGTTACGACATGATTATGTAGTTCCCGTTGTTGGTTATACTGTGTAGTGTCACACAACTTCTTTCAAGTGTAGCAAAAAAGCTGGACTATTGTTGATGATGTCATGTACACATGCATTGAGATTTTTTTATTAAGGCTCATAGGCAAGCCAGTTGGTTGGCCAGAGTAATGCAGTACGGTTTCCAGCAATGAACAAGTTTTAAAAATAAATTAAAGGAAGCAAGTAAACACTGCATGAAGTCGTGTAACTTTCCTGTCTCACAATGAACTTTTACCTCTGTGGAATTTGGAAATCATGGTGTGTGTGATGCATAGGTCGGCAAACTCACTCATGAGTTGACTCACTCAGACCCAGATCGAGACGTGAGTCTGAGTCTGAGTGAGTCCGGGTGAGTAAAGTTTTTGTGTGTATGAGTCCGAGTGAGTTCTGTTGGGAAAAATTTTGGTGAGCCTGAGTCCGAGTGAGTCCGGTTGAGGAAAATTTTGGTGAGTCTGAGTCCGAGTGAGCCCTAAGGGCAAAATATATTTCTTGAGTGAGTCTGAGTGAGCTCCATATTTTTTGCCGACCTATGGTCCTATCTACTCAACTTCAGCATTACTATCAGCCTTATGTCGGCTCACGTTTATACTCGCGTATAGTCCCACATTCTTCAACGCACTACCGTTCATACGTCAGCTCAATATTTATTGATCAGAGGGCTGAGTTAGAAGGGGGAGGGGGAGGAGGTGCCTTGACCTCCTCCCGTAAACTTTTTCATGGGAAGTTACTGATAAAAATATCTCGTGTGAGTCATCTCTTTCAATAAAAAGGTCCTTATTGAACTGCAAACTCAGACAACTCGTATTTGAAGGTACGAAATCAAAAGGTGCTAAGTAGCGCACCGATTATGCGAGATATTGGCGTTAAAGAGCATTGACATTATGGTAGAAAAAGGCTAATTATAGGCTAACAGACTCATGAGTCGACTCACTCAGACTCAGACCGAGCCGTGAGTCTGAGTGAGTTCGAGTGAATTATATTTTGGTGAGTCTGAGTCCGAGTGAGTCCGGTTGAGAAAAATTATAGTGAGTCTGAGTCCGAGTGAGTCCGGATGAGGAAAAGTTTGGTGAGTCTGAGTCCGAGTGAGCTCTAAGGGTAAGATATGTTTCGTGAGTGTGTCTGAGTGAGCTCCACATTTTTTGCCGACCTATGGTGTGATGTAGACACCACCATTTCGTGTGCCTCAGGACAATTAAACCTCAAACCTCTTTATGATGCAGTGTCATGTGTCATAACAAATACTTTTTTTTAATCTGATACTTGATATAAGTATAAAGCTGATATATTGTGAAAAGAAAAAAAAGTGAATTTGATAATGACTTTGTTGACTATTTTGTTATGGTGGCTAGAGGGGGAAGTGTGACGGGCGAGAGCGGAGGGCTGTATGAATTCCCAATGAAAGATGGCGGTCACACCAGGTGGCGCTACCTGCAACGTAGATGCTTGTGGCGGCGTTTGCCTGCTTTGCGTATGGCTGCTAGACGTTAGTTTCACTTGTTTCTAATAATCGCTTATACCCGCGCCCGTGCTGTTAAAGGCACTACGTGTTTGTTTCGCTAAGAATCACTTGTTCAAGTTCATAGCGGTGTTAAGCAAGAGGGAAGAAAAGAAAACCAAGAATGCTTTTAAATCAGACGGAACTGGCGTGCCTCCAGGTTTTCATATTTAAATGTTTCTTAATATCGGTTTGCTTTGACATGTTTAATCTGCAACAGTGTGCAAAAACTGGGCTAGTTGGTTGATTTTCATGGTAAAAGCAGCGCAAAAAGACGGCAACACGAGAAGAAGAACGACACAGGACAGGCGCTGAACTATTCAGCGCTGGTCCTGTGTCGTTCCTATTATCGTGTTCCTTTTGCACTGCTTTTACCATATTTATAGGCTGCTTCAGTTGAACTAAACCACTTGCTCGGCTGCATAGCTCAGCTGACTTTAAAGTGTTTTTTCCTCTTGGTGAAATTTAAACTGTTTACAATCGCTCATAGCGAGTATATTGGCTGCAGTGCAGTGCGTTTTTTTTTCTCTCTTAGTCCACACCCCCGCCCCTTCATTCCCTCTGCAAGGGGGTTCTCTTGAGCGCGAAATGTTCAAAGCATTTACATTTTCCGGCTCCTTTTCCTTGAGAAAATTGAAGTGGAGATCGGAATGGTGCAGCTGGAGGCTCTTTGATACTGAACATTTTATTTTATTATTTTAGCGATAGTTCTATCTATACAAGGACCAATTATTTCTGCTAACTTACGGCTTCAGATGCATACTAAGTACTCGCAAGGGAAATGGTAAAACGTTTTTTTGTCATCCCATACTTTTATGTCAGACGTTTGTTATCACATACTTCCCTATCACGTTAAGAGGTCAAATTACTTGGCCCTCCTCAACTTCAAATGTTTTTTGGCGCTCCCTTTGGACACTCCTGTCTGATTTTCTTTTTTTCTTTTGGTAAAGTACTACGATGCGTCCGGGAACACCGTAGGCACAGCGTTTTCTGACAAACGTGGGGTATCTCAACAACCTCACCGTTTATAATGTGTTGGTATGTCCTTTCGATGAAACTCACATCGAAGTGCCGCTCACAAACAACGCTGTCTCTCGTCAACTCTTTGTCAGTCCGCTTAATATTTCAAGCTCATTGCTCTCACGTCGAGAGATCCTTCGGGGCATTAAAGACCAAAAGCTTCTCCGAGCACGATCTATACCCGCCTTTATAGCCAGGGACGAAGCATGTACTTGCGCGACTTGACGGCATGGTTCGCAGAACACGTGGGTACAGCGGCGGGTAAAGAAACGACGACAGCGAAGGCGAGACATCCGAACAAGGTGACGGCACAGCACAGAGAGAACGAACGAGCCAAAGCAAGCGCGGCGAGCACCTACTACTACACCAGCGCCCCTTGCGGCGGCCAGAACTGTCATTGTGTTCCGCGCATCCCTTTCCCACGGCGGGGATACAGCGCCTGTCACACTTCCCCCTCTAGCCACCATAATTTTGTGGATATGTTTAGGTGCCACCATGTTGGGCTACTAGCGTTGCCATTGGGCTTCTGTAACAGCTCTACAAAGTCATATGCATGAAAATTAATGTACAAATGCGTTCACTCATTTGTGCAAAGGGCCAAAATAATGGTGCCCATAAACAAAAAACTAAACTGCTTATATAGGTTTATAAGGTTTATATAGGTGAAACTGCCTAGTATAGGTTTATAATTCATTATATGTGATTTTCCTTTTTTTTTTCAAAAAGAGCCAAATGCAGAAATTGAAACTGCTAAATTTCGCGTAAAGCGTGCCTAAGTATCTTTTAACTTCTAATACAGTTGGAATCAAAATGGGGCAATTCCTGACTGTAATGGAACTCAAAAAGGCAAAAATGAGCCATATGCTGCATCTGTTTCAATCAAACTGAGCCACATTCATTAAATCAGCGCTGCATCAACAATCGTGACCAAAACATCCAACATGGTCTCATCCAATCTGTTTCATTTGTGTCCTCCTTTGCTATCGTGTTTACGTTCCACAATTAGTTTTTTTAGGTCGAGTTGGCACTTACCAAAGAATGTGATGTTGTAGGGCAAAACTCAAATATAAAGAGTAAGAGGCCGAATTTACTACTGCTTTTTGCCTCTGAGTGTTTCTTTTCGAGTTTAATGCTACAGTATCATGTCCTTCTTTCGCTCCAAGACGGTATATTTGAAATAAAAGATATATGAAATGAAGATATTGGGCACCGATCTATTCCTTGAAGAAGAAGAAGTGATCTGAAACGGCAGGTCATAAAATGAGCTCAGAAGAAGAAGAAGAGCTAGAGCACTTTTCAAGGCCTTCAACAGATGCCAAGAACAAGAAAATGATGCCGGCAGTCCAGAATAGTGCGCCTTTTGCCACGAAGGACCACTCGCTGTTCAAGTCTAGTCATCATCATTACACGCATGCGACGAAGGACGGCACTGATGGAAGCACAAGGATGATCCTAATTTTATTGCAAAATATGGCTATACCATGCATTCGAATTGTTTTAGACTTCTGTTATGAGCTAATTCAAGCCCAAATGAAATGTTCCAATGTATAAGAGCCAAATACAAAGTTTACTCTTGAATACCGACGATAGTGGGCTATATAGATTTTAGCCACAATATAGATTTGAGGTATTTTAGGGGACAGAAACACACTGGCAAAAAATTGTTGGAGCAGGCCCGACCATATTGGCAGTAGCAGAAAAGTGCGTTTTTCTCAGTTTCAGTTAAAGTGCATTTGGCTCTTTTAGAAAAAAAAAAAACGCCACATATAGACATGTTTGTTACATTGAGCTTTCATTATTTAATCTAACCATTGACTGGTGAGGTGGGGCATTTTAATTTCTTGCAGGCATTGAGAGCACTCTTCAAGACTGTTTGGAAAGGTGAGTTCCATTTCGGTTGACTTAGTGAATAATGGATGCTAATTTTTAAGAATTTTCTTCTACAGACTTGCAACAAGGTGAAATCCCAGGAATGGGCAGAGTGTTGGAAGCATTTGCAAGGGCTTCTGCCGAAGCCTGCTCAGTTGCCCTTGTAGAAGCGCTGCCCAGTATACTTCAGCTGCTGTCAAAGAATGAAGTGAGTGAGTGCTACAATTGAAAGGTCCCACAAAAAATGTGCTGGATTAAAAAGAGGGAGTCATGTAAGCAGGTGGTTTGATAACTTGCCATATTTACTGATTATAGGTTGACTCATTTTATCTAAATTTGAAATCCGAGGTTGGAGGGTTGACTTACAATCGAAAGCAATACTAGTACACCACCAGTTACGGCAGGACAAATGAGAAATCAGGCATGCTGTGGCATGGTTACAATATTACGTTTGCTTTCCAGCTCTACCTGTAGTATATAATTATTCTGCACACTTGTCTTGAAAAAAATTTTCTTTTTCAATAGACAGTAGGATTGGGAGTGTTGGTACAACATTATTAAGAGTGCGTATCAGTGCAAATGACAAGAGGGGTCAGAAGAGAGAACTTAGAGCGCTTAACTACCAACAATTACACGCTGGTACAACAGCCATGCGCGGAACACAATATCGCAAAAATTCATCACGTGACCAAACCTAAGTACATCTTTTCTTTATTGGTGAGTACAACAGAGGGGTTGCTGCCACAGTCATTCTTTAAAGAAATAATATTTTCTGCCTCGATGATTTCGTGTGTGGTGCAATCTCTGCATTTTGCAAAAATGCTACAATCAGAAAATTTTGGTCTACATCCACACATGCTACAATGAGCAGAGAGCCACCCTTGTTTTGACCGATCAACATTATACAGATGTTCTTCCAACCCATCGTTTAAAGGGCCAGTAAACAACCCCGAGGTTCAAAAATTGTAATGAAGAGAATTATGTGCACTTTTGCTATGTGAACATGCTGCCGCAAGAATTTTGCGAATACGTGCTATAATAAGGAAGTTACAGGGGTTAGAACATCCGTTTCAGCTGGTTTCAAATTTTCGCGCGGCCTCACCACCCTTCTCCCCCACAGGGAGGGGAAGGCGTAGCCCGTCGTCGTGACTCCGCTCACTTCGGCAATGTGACACGACGTCAGCAATTGACGTCATCGGCGAGCTCGATCACTCACAATGCACTTTCGCTTGCTGCGGCTCCTGGTTGTTTATTGTTTACATTGTCGCACGTGCTCCGTAACTTGATGGGCAGTTTTCGGCTCTTCGGTATTTTAAACCTTTGTGACAGTTCACAATGCAGCAGGAATGTGTGCTTGCTTTCTAAGACGACGAAGGGGCACCGCGCGTGCAATAGAAAAACCAAGCAAGTGCGACCCGTGCAAGCTACCGGAGATTCCCCCTCTCTCCGCTTGATTTGCAGTCGACAATGCTTCCTCCCTGTTTCTCCACGTCTTGCTCATGTCGAAGGCGAAGTGCGTGCAGCTGCTATGCGACAACCCGACAACTGCGTGGCCGAAAGCGCATCACCGCAGGCCCAAGAAACAAGGCGCAGGATCGTAGCAGTTGGTGGGAACAGGAACTGACGTTAACTTGTTGAGACTTGGTTTACACCAATCGACGAGCTCAGTGGTACGTGAAGTTGCCCATGGGCAAGTTTGCGTCACTGCGCGTACGAGGGGGATTGGTCTGGCGAAGGAAAGAAGCGCGGGAATTGTTTATCGAAATGGAAGGTCTGCGCAGCGCACGGCGCTGTAATATTCAGAAAATGTGATCGCCGCGGTCTACTGTACGGTCTACTCTACTTGGCGAGCTTGTTTGGGGTTGTTAAAAAAAAGTCGGAGCCTGTTTACTGTCCCTTTAAGCAATCATCAATTTGGCCAACGTAATATTTTCTACAGGATGAGGGTAGCCGGTAAACTACATTGCAAACACAATCTCTAAATTTATTTGCGTGGTTGATAGTACATCTATGATTGGTTCTTGACGCTGGGACCAAAACTGAATTCGAAAACTGCACCACCATCATTTTGCAAAGCAAAGGTGCTCGTGGAACATTAGCTTTGTATAGATAGCTTATGGCATATGCAAACACTTGTGCCTACAAAAGGTGTGAGATAGCACACAGGTCATGTGATAACTCCACCTATACTTGACAGATTCTAAAAAAATTTTTGCACCAGGACATTCGTGAGGCAACAGTTCCCAATAGTAAGGTCATTCTGTGGTATCCTAGAAAGGTCTGTCGGGACCATGAAGGTTGGCTAAGAGCCGATGGCAGATCATGCTATTTCTGTCTTGTATTTAATGAGCACTGCTGTTTTGAGCCGGCACAGGTAGGGGTCTTACTCAAGAAATCATCGAAGCTGAAAATATTGCTCAGCTAGGGGATTCTTATGTAAGCACCACAATAATAGTCCTGTTGACAGAATTAATTACACATATTTGGTGAGATTCAAAGCTGGAAACATTCTATTCTGTGCCTGGGTGCTTCACCAGCATGTATGGGTTAAGCCAGCGCCTCCTCTATTTTTTCAGTGCCTGGGCAAACGCTCTCCTTGGGCCGTCGAGCGTGCGCTCCACCTCCACTCGCCGCTGCCACGTGGCGGCGCTGTGCTTGTAGACTACTGGAAGCTGGCACTGAGCGGCCGCGCGTATTACGAAGCTCACGAATGCGTGTTTGCATCCGAGTTTCATTGCATTAGTGCTTCCCACAGGCTTTCATAGGTACAGGGGGGATGGAAAAAAACGTAAATGTAGCAACGCGCTGTTTTCATCATACTCTGACCGTGGTGGCAATTAAAAGACGCTAGATGGTCTTTGATTGTATCATGGAGGACTCAGTCTTTTCATCAATCATGCAAACTACAACCAATTGAAAATAAATGCGAAATAGCAAAGAATGTAGGTGCCGCATGTTTTGTGTTTCTTTCCATCCCCACTGTATGTATTCTGCAGACAGTCTGTCAGGCCGTGCTGCCGGTTCAGTGCTTGCATTCGAGTTGGACAGCATTCGCGTTTTATTTTCTATTTCAGGCTATTGCAGCCATGTCATTTGCATGCCGTACTGTTGTGTTCCACTCTGCAAATGGAATGGAAAGAAATCATGATTATCTTTTTTTATATTCCTTTATTGATAAAGAAAAAGAAAACTCACAGGGTCCTTATGCATTCACCTAAGGCGACTGAAAGGCGAAAGCCATCAGCTTTTTTTTCTTCCCAGTCAATGTATTGAACATCCCCTGCCTCCCTCCGAGATTTTTCTGCACCTAACATGGTTTTCTTACAGCCTCGAGTATTGGAGGCACTGCAAGCTTTCTGCACCTCAGATGGTTATACACTGCCTCCGTGATCGGCCAGTTTTGACCAAGCGAAGATGTAATATCATGACGTCACGATGATGTCACAAAATTTTGTTATCTGTGACGTCATATGACAACATCATCACATGACGATTTCTTGCATCACTCGTGTTGGTGCTGCCAACTATCCATTTTTGCATTGAGGCATCTAAGGCTTTTGCCTTAATACACCGTTCGGCTGTCCCTCCATGAAATCCTAGCTGCCGCTGGTGTTCGGAAGATGTGACTTGCAGTAATTAGGTGGGATAATTGGTCTCCTAATACATCTTCAAACTACACTAGAATATGTAGCCGTCATTTACGACCCGAATATTTCATAGAATATAAGAAGCGGCTGCTTAAGAAGGATGCAGTAGCGTCAGTCTTTGCAGACTACCCATCACGTTTACAGCCCAAGGTAACAACTGAACCAAGCATGGCAAGTATCACTAAACGTGACCATGCTGCGTCCGAACAGTCAGCGAATGCATGTACCAATAGCAGCGCTGCCTCGCGATTGTTTCCATGTGCAGCGCTGGCATTAGGTCCCAAAGCTGAAGAATCGGAGCCTATGGACACCACATGCGCTACCAGTAAAACAACCGACAATCACCATGTACAGTGTGACAATGAATGCGTGCACAAGGCTGGGCAGGCTGCCCCATGTGACAAAAGTGTCCATGTTGACAGCCATTCGGCCTCTACTTTGCTCACTACCGAAAAGACCAAATGGAAGAGAAAAGAAAGAGAGCTGAGGAGCCAGATACTGGGGCAACAACAATTCGTCGACAAATACAAAGACGAACTCAAGCAACTGACAACAGGCCGCATTTTTTACGCCTGTCATATTGACTCAAGTTGAGAGTCGGCATTATGACTTCAGACTTGAACAACAGCATCTGTTCACACACATCGGCCAGTGTTGCAGGAAGCGCACGGCATATGCAGCTGTTTTTGTTTGTTTCAAAGCTTAAACCACCACGATTTAACTGGTTTAAGCTCTGAAATGGTGAAATCACTTGGCATAGTTTCTAAATTTTCTGGCACCAGCTGTTGTTTTCTCTCGGTGGCAACAAATGTAATTCTCAAAAGCTTTACAAGGGGAATGGGTGATCATGTATATCCCTGGAAGCAGTCTAGTGGCATTTCGTGCTATTTAGCGCATGAACCCCAGGCTTGCGTATAGTGTGCTACACCAGCAGATGGTAGCATGCATCGGGGAACATTAAGTGCCCAAGCTTTCAGTATTAGCTCCTGGCAAATGCTGCTTTCAAAAATTCACTTTCGGACAGTCAAAGACCGACTCTCAGTGAAGCGAACGTGACGGTGACAAAACAATCTTCCGCGCATCACTGGCATGCGCTCTCTGGTATGGGCCTAGCAGACACGCGAGCGTCTCAATCAGATAGCCGCGAATGACATATGCCTTTGAGATGGGCTGGTTGCCCAGAACGGCAAGCGCTTAATGATTCCTGTTTGCAAGTTTTCATTATACTTTAAACAGCGTGAATACAGCCGAAAACTGAACCATATAGCAGCTTCGAATGCAGCGACGGCATTCGTTTCCGTGAGCGACGACGTGACGCCGAGTCTACTCTGGTGGCAGTGCCTAGCGGCTAAAAGCGGCATTAACGTTGACGGCCGGTTCCCATTGCGCTCCTCTCCTTTGCCCAGGCACCTAAAAATAGAGGAGGCGCTGGTTAAGCACATGCTCTGCTTGCTGAAACTTTGCATAGTGTAACACAGTGTGGCTTTCATATTCTGATGCTCACAATGTTATGTGTACGCTGCTTGCCTTTTCTTTTAAATTCACTACAACTCAGCACTGTGTGTGCCTGCTGCCATCAGTATTGCAATCCTCTGCTGCACTTATAATTAATAATGAAGGGTAGTTACATAGATTTGTTTAAACTGTGGCCTTTTTCCAGCTTCAAATTATCGTCTGGTTTATTTTTCTACCTTAATTTCTCATTGCAAATTTGTTCAGCACTGATTGCCTTATCCTCTTTTATGACATAACTTCTATATTATTATGCAATGTAAAGATCATTACAAAAGACTTTAAAAAATAATCACCCATAGTGAGTGTTACTGCTGCAGCATCCACTAGATCTAGTATGTCAAAGGTTGCAAGGCTTATTTATTCACTGGGAATTAGGTGATAAATTCAAGTACTGTGAACTTGAAACGATCAGCTCCTCTAACATGAAATAATTTCACTGCTGTGCTACATTGTTGACCCACGAAGAGCTCTAAAAGAAGCTCTAGTGCCAGCATTATCATGTATTGAATCCAGCATTGCCAATGTGGTTGAACAATTGAAGTGCCAGATTTTTCTCTTAATTTTAGTATGAAAATTTGTGAACAAGGGTGAAGAGATGCAATGATAAGTTAGTTCGATAAGTTCGGCTTTACCTCCAGCATTTTTAACTGAAGTGGTGCAGTGCCCACAACAGCCATTGCAACCATATTCAAAGTGGGTGTAATGCAAAAACATGGTACTATCATATTTTGGGCGCACATTGAAGGCTGTCTTGCAGTATACCATGCACATCTTACAGGGCTTGAGGCCACTTCTGGTTCTTGAAAGTACCAACACTGTCCTGTCATTTTATGCAGCTCTATGCAATCACCAAACAGGTGAGTGACTGTGATAGCATAGAATGTTTGTTGCACTTTTCATTTCTACTTGGAGTGTTTTGTTGTTACGGTCCTGTGATTCCTGTGAGGCTTCTGTTGTAGCACTTTCTGTTGCAGATTTTGCAGGTACTTTTAGGAGTACTGTGTGAATGGGAAAGGACAACATCAATTTTCTTTAGGCAGTTTTATTAGTGGTCAATTTTACATGATTATTAATATCCAGTAATACTCATCATTTTAGAATAGCAGAAATTTAGGGTTGGGCGAATAGTAAGTTTGAGGTTCGAAGCAAATTTGAAGCGAATAGTGATTTGGTCGAATAATTTCGAATCAAATGGTTCGAATAGTATATATCACTTATTAGTAAAAAAAAGTCAGCATTTTTGTCATGACAAAACTGACTTGCACAATATTTTTAAGAATTGGAACTAGGCATGTGTGAATGCCACTTTTTTGGTTCGAAGTGAAGTGGAAGTGTAAATATGATTGTTGACATCTAAAAACTTTAATGGCAGTCATTCAGAGTTGTTCATGATGTCGCTGTGGCCACGAGAAACACTAAATCAAAGTGAATGCCAACTTTCTTTTGTCGCATATTGATATTCCATGTTTTCTGGTGATACGAATTTCGGATGATATGAATATTTTTGGTAACACCGTGGGATTCGTATCACCGAGGTTTTACTGTAGGTGTCTTTCGAACAACACTTTAGCAGTCAACTCTCTTTTGCATGCTCATTTGTTTGCTGTTTCATGAAGTACCCTTTCATATCAACATTCCATGCTGTTTGTGCCTGCGGTGGGTTTAATTAAAGGCTGTTCAATGTTTTTCGTTAGGGCAGTGTTATCTTAAATGTGCTTCATTCATCAGAAATGAAAGTTGTGGGTCTGCTGCGTGTAGCTTTAATGTAAACTGGCCACCTTATGTCCTTGTCAACTATGCAGTGACACAGGAGCTGAACCGGTTGCTTGGCCTGCTGGCTGACCTGCTGTGCACTCTGCTGACTGGCAGTGATGATGAGCTAGCTTTACGGGCAGTTGCAGCACTTCACACTGCACTTCAAATTGAGGGCTTCTTGACAGAATCACAACTGCACATAATAAAGGACCTGATAGTTCATGTGGCAACACATGAGGACGCTCCTGTACCACGGTAAGATGTCATAGAGCATTTTTAAAGGATCAGTAAAAAACCATGAAGTCCAAAATTTGTAATGGTGAGATAATTGTGCACTTGTACGACGTGAACATGCTGCAGCAAATATTTCACAAATAGGCGCTGTAATGAGGCAGTTAAAGGAGATAGAACCAGGCTTTTGTGGCCACTTCAGCTGGTTTCGGTTTCCCTTCCGGCCTGCCTACCCTTCTCTGCCTTGAAGAGGGGTAGGCGTAGCCCTTCATCGGCTTGCAGCCAAATACTGAGCAAGGTTTCCTCCACGCTCCAGTCAGTTACTAACAAGCATTGCAGTAATGAAGCATGGTGCAAGTCACGAGGAACTGATGAGGAAAAGAAATATGCGATATGCATGACAACTGCATGGCCAAAACCGCATCACCACAAGCCCAAGGCGCAGTTTCCTAGTGCAGAGGACCAGTTGACGAGCTCAGTGCTACGTAATGCTCCCATGGACAATATTATGTTACTTTGTGGAAGAAAGGACTGGTCAGGGTCCGGAGATGGCCGTGTGGACTTTTTTTTTGAAATAGAGCATCTGCACGGCATGCAGCACTGTGGTATTCACAAAATGCGATTGCCGCGGCCTTGTTTACTAATGAGCGAGCTTGTTTCGGAGGTGTAAAAATAAATTAGGGCCTGCTTACTCTTCAAGACATCAGTACTGCTTAGGTTCAGAATATGTGTAGGAAAACACATTGATGTTCCAATTACAGTTGAAACTCTATTTAGCGAATTGATGACCATGCTAGAATTACTTTGTTAAATCGGAAATTTGATAAAATCAAGAACGCGAGTTCTTGATCCTTTGAAATCTAGAATTCTACCTTAGCGACACCCAAAAGCCACCATGACATTGTTTTTGCTGGCAACCCACACCTGCATGTCTGAAAGGTCCACGAGGGTGGCACGAGGGTGGCCCAGACATAGGAGACACCATGTCCGGGCGATGCAGGCCAGGTAGACAGGTTATGTGAAGCTATGACAGGCTACCGATAGCAATAACACGGAGAATGAATGCAGTGATTGTGCGAGCAGGCCGAGCGAGAAAGATGTGAGGAGATGATCAGCGCTATCTGTCACATAAACTATGAAATAACCAAAGCAAGTTCCTTATATAGTCAAGTTACAGTTATAGTCATAGTCAAGCATATTCAAGTTATAGTCGAGCAAGTTACTTATAGTCCTCCGTCCGGGTTGTGCTGCTCACATAGCAAAAGCATGTTCAACTACCAACTTGCCCAGCTTGCTGTTATAACCAAAGCTGCCTCAAGCACCATCCGGTATGTAAGGGCACTGCCAACTGCAGAGTCCATTGTTCCATGCATGCGTGTTGCGTGCAGCCTGATGAAAGTAAAGTTAGGGCCGTAACTGGGGTGCCTGAATGTTTTAACGCGATAGCGTTGGGCACATGCTTGAAGAAAAACGAGTCTTGGTCAAACTTAAATGGAAATCACCACTTTTAACACGAAAGTGTTTTATGCCGGGGTCCACCAAGTACTTCAGTCACGGTTATGACGTTCATAAAATGGACGCCAACGGGTGAGAAAGAAAAGAAACTAAGATAAAGATCCGGCGCTGGGAATCGAACCCACGACTTTGTGGCCGCGACGGTACACGCCCAACGCTCACCCGACTAAGCCAACTTGGCAGATAACGGACACTCCACGAACGCGCCTTATATCTTTCACATATCCTCTTTCACACGGTGCTCTCTGTTGGCGGTGTAGGTAGGCGGGGCGGAGTGGGGCGGTGCCGCCGTCTGTGAGAGGAAAAAGAAGTAATGCGTCACAATTGACATTTACTAGCGCTTACTCCGAGATTGCGCGCGATATCGGAGGTCATGGTTAAAGCGTCTCGATATCAGCGAGGGACACTGGCCGCGCTGGTGTCGCCGAGGGAACCTAGACGCAGTTACGTTCTTTGCCTCTCGCTTCGTGTTAACGTGCGCCGTCACATCGGAGTAGTGCAAGTTCCACATGCACCAACGCGATTTCTCCGCCGCCGACTGCTTCGATTGAGAGAGCACCGACTAACAAAACTGCTGCAATATGTGTTGCAAAAAAGACACGATTTCGACGGGCGAATGTCGTGCCTTGGTGCAGCGAGACAGAGGGCAGAGGGAACCACGCGTTTGCGGCTCAAGCTACGAGCCTCTGCCTCCCGTGTTGCTGAAGCGCAGTGTGGTAGTGCATGCATGAACACAGGCGTCGGTAACCCATTACTAGTAAGCGCACACCATGCCGCTTCTCTCCTTAATTGACGACATTTTGAAGAAGTGGCAGAAGTGCATATCGGGTACCAGTGTTGATTATGAGCTTGTTGATGTCATCTTTACACGTGATTCTGGATTCGCTGATTCCAAATATATGTTCACAACTTTAGCTACCACAACGGTTTAATCATGATCATGGGCGTTAGTCGTCGCGATGGAGATATGCCACTAGGCATCAACATGGGTGCATCGACGTCAAACGGTGCTATAGCTGCCAAACACCAATAGACATTGTAGAAGCTCTCATATATCACTACACGATAAGCACAACTTCTGTGAAGACACGTTTCACTTTCGTGTTATAACAATTCCTATGACGGAGGGATCAGCCATGTTTTTTCACTTAGGTATTTCTGGAAAAACCTCGTTGAATCAGGTTTAGTGGCCAAATTAGTTCGTTAATTTGGCTTAGTAGCGACACTGAACCCTATGGATACTTGCCAGGAAAGGGAAATTCCTTTGTTAGATTGGGAATTTCATCAAATCGGGTTTTGTTAGATTGAGTTTTAGCAGTATCATTTTTCTGCATTGCAAAAAAAAAAATTCAATTCAGGATAAATGTGAATTGGAACAGCAATGCCCATTTTGTCATACATTTTCTGTGCATATTTCTTAAAGGGGCCGCGACACTGCTACAAAACCCTGTTAATTCGGATTTCTCAAGACCAGAGAATATGTTCAAACTACTGTGAAGATGACGATAACAATTTAAAAAAATGCCTTCTACATTATTAAGACCTTTATTTATTTCCTCAAGAAGTCTATTTTCGCTGTTTGCTTCCAAGAAGTAATGTGCGACAAAAGCACTCTTTTGTGAAGTTCCCGCAAGTGGCTAAGCCCACGCACACTATCAGGGGAAAGCATGCAATCTCCAGAACACTTGATGCACCTGCAGGCTCCTTCAATGTGTGGTGTGGAGGTCCGCTGAAAGTAAACCTAAGTGTTCATCGGAATCAGAACCTTTATTACTCAAAACCTCAGTGATAGGTAAGCGAACAAAAAAATAAAAACAATAAAAAATGTGCACACTTTGCAAAGGAAACAGAAACCAAGGCTGTGCATGCCATGCACCATGCAAAAAAAAAAAAAAAGGCGACAGCACACTCTGGGACAGAAAGACCAATTTCAATGCAGTGTGAAAATGGTGCAAATGAATAGGATGAAGAAAAAGAAAGGCATCCATACATTGTTTAGACTGATGGCCATAGACCCACCACCAGGGGAGCTGGATGCTCCCCTGGTGGGCCGCTGAAAACGTCGAAGGTCGTCGGCTCGCCCGCAGTAGCGACTGCGCGCTGCCACGCGCGCATTTTCGGCGGAGCGCGTGCTGCCGGTGATTGCGTTTCCAAGTTGCGAAGAAAGCCATGTCATTCCACAAGTCTGTACGCACCATTCCTATGCCGTGCAGTGCCGCATAAGCCTTGAGAAGATTATAAGCACTGAATTGAACTGTGCTATTGCATATTCAAGGGAAGTGTACCGGCAAAACAAGCTCCAAGCTGTATGCAGATTCAAAGCGTCATTTATTTTGTGCGCCTTATTTTGATTATTGTAGTACAGCAGACAGAGTGGTCCTTACGCATGCAGCAATAATGTTTAGTTGGCTCCTCTCATATCGTCGCGCCCATTCAGTACCTTTAGGAAAGAGCATACTGGAACACCAGCTCATGTGAACACCCGCTATGTTATGCGCATACCGCAAAATATTTAACACGGTGATCGCAATTGTGTATCTGCACTGGTGCTCTCCGATAATCCTACTTGTGGTCTGTGAGCCCGTGGGGCAGCCGCGTGACAGAACGGGTTGTGTATTGTAGATTCATCACATAAATGCACAAATGGCGATTGCATTTGTTATTACTAACTTGATTAGTTTTTATTGCGATAGCAATTATATAGACAATCTCGGCGGATTTTTGCCGTCACCGTCATGTCCCGGATATGTATATGTATGTATATTTAAAAGCCACAAATAAAAGTAATTTAGAAGAAAAAAAATTCTTAAGCGCTCGACCGGGGTTTCGATCCTGCGACCCTCGCTTTGCAGCTCGCTGCCTTGGACAGTTACACGATGCCTCATTCGTTCTCCAGGATACTAACGGCAGAATACAAACACATGCGGCGTTGGACGAAATGCGCGGGACGCCACACGTGGCGAAATTAAAATTATGCGAGACGCAGGTCGTGCTGCATCATTGCCCGCGCTGCGTTTGCGTCGTATCGCTGGCGACCCATGCTAGTATTCCATTTTGGGGGTTATAGCGCCACACCACTCGTGGCCAGTCGGCCAGGGAAAAGAAGAGCGTCCCGTGGCTCGTGGTGGTGTGAGCTAGTGGGAATTTGGCTCTTGTAGACTTATGCCACAGGAGGGAAGAAATAAGACAGCTGAACCAGAATCACAGTATAAACGTTGCACCACAATCAGAATCCTGAGGCTAAAATTACAGCACAAACGCACAAGACACCGGCGAAGAAAAGAAACGTACGACACAAGCGCTTACTAACAACTGCTTTATTCTTTCATGCGCCAATGCATATATATGCCCAAGGCAAACTTACCGCACATACGCACACAACAATAGCTCTTAATCAAAACGTGTAACAAGGATGATAATGTATTAGACATACGAAGACATGAAATCATATTCAGATGGGTGCTGGGACAAAGAAGTAAAGAAGAAGTTAGAAGGACAAAGAAGTACATTTGCGCT
Organism: Rhipicephalus sanguineus; assembly: GCF_013339695.2. NCBI lineage: Eukaryota > Metazoa > Arthropoda > Arachnida > Ixodida > Ixodidae > Rhipicephalus > Rhipicephalus sanguineus. The sequence continues at coordinate 284,808,298 of NC_051176.1, forward strand.
CTAATTTTAGCCTCAGGAGTATGTACTAACAGAGCCAAATGAGGTTTTATCTTAGTGACCAGAATCAATGCCCGCAGGGAACGCGAGCCGTGGCGTCCCGTGCCCTGCGGTTTTGTTTGCTGGCCAAAGGAAGGCGCTGCATCGTCTTGGGACAACGCGAGTGCAAAAGTCCGAGAGTGCCTTGCGTTCTACGCATGCGTCCTGTCGACTCGCAAATTTCTTGGATCCCCAATACTAATACTGTTTGGTGTTTTGCCAAAGTTCAGATGTGCGCCTTCGACTTGTACTTTGACATACAGGGCTTGGTCAACCGTGCTCGTGCAATTATCTCTTGAGGGGGAATTTTCTACGTCTCGTGCTTTCACTGCAAAGGTGCGTTGAAGCTATAGACTACACAAAGGTCACTTTGCTCGCTGCAGCGGCCGCGTTTGCGAAAGGAGTGATCTGCTAGCTAGAAGAGCCAAAGTGGGGGTTAGTTGAAGTAACAACTGTGACAGTTTGCGCTCTTCCTATGTATACCTGTGGTATACCTGTGCATTCTTTTTGTGCCTCCTCCTTTGTGTTTGAGCAGTGCGTCGCAAGTGTCGAGCTGTGACAGTTGTTAGTTCGTACTTGTGTGTTTTCTTTTCCTGTGTCCTTTGTGCTTGAGCCACGCGCAGCAAGTTTCTAGCTGCTTGCCGTTCTTCTTGTGACATTCCAGTTCCTTGCTATTGCATTCATTGCTTCGCCCTTGAGGCGAAACTGTGACTTTTTCTGATAAGCCTTTAAAAGTCCTTGTATCTTTTATTGTACGCAGTACTCACCGAAACGAAGACCATTTCTGATCGTTTTATATATGTCGTTCATCCGCTATATGATGAAAAACATTTTTGTAACCTCGCAAAAGTGGCCGCTCAAGCTACTTAACTTTTCCTTTTTATTGCAAACACGTAAAGAGGCCATATTGGTGCAACGGATATTGCAGCATTTCATTCTTTCTAGAAATTGACTACTAGGTACAAAGCCATTGTAGTTGCTAACAACAAAATCTCGCCCGTGTTTCTGAGGCAAAGCAGCACACAAGTGCTGTTAGCCGAAGCAGTGTGTTTATATATATATATATATATATATATATATATATATATATATATATATATATATATATATATATATATATATATATTGCAACAAGCGTGTTCTCCCACAAACACTTGTTATTATTATGTAGAAGGCGTGAGTCAACCAAGCTGGTTCAGGCAGAAACCCGGCGAGCACGAACCACACGAACGTCAACGTCTTCTTTCACGCTGGCACAGAGCTGACACCGATGTGCTCCGGTACAATTACTCTCCGCGCAAAAAGTAGCCATCCTGGCGACCTAAGGAGATGACACGACAGGAGGGTCATAGCACGGCTTTAGCCGTGATACGTGAACTGTTTCACGCCCTCGACAGCGGTGGTCAGATGGTGGGTCGATCGGCTCAATGTCATAGTTGACGGGAGATGTTTGTTGCACCACACGGTATGGGCCGTGGTATTTCGACGAAAGCTTTGTGGAAAGTCCGGGAGTAGTGGACGGGACCCAGAGCCAAACTCGCATTCCCGGCGAATAGTGCGTACTAGATGCAGAGGCGTCGTGACGAGTTTCTTAGCGCCATTGTTCTTGCGCGGTAAACGAGCGAGCGAGCTGACGACACTCTTCGGCATAAGCAGCTGCTTCGGAAACAGGCGTGGCTTCGGAAACATCGGGTCGGTAGGGGAGAATGGTATCCATGGAGCACGAAGGTTCCCGTCTGTATAGAAGGAAGAACGGAGAGAAGCCGGTGGTAGTTTGTGGCGCAGAGTTGTAGGCGTAAGTGACGAAAGGGAGCACGCGGTCCCAATTAGTGTGATCGTCAGACGCGTACATTGCGAGCATATCTCCAAGGGTATGATTAAAGCGTTCCGTCATGCCATTTGTTTGAGGATGGTATGCCGAGGTTGTGCGATGGACAATGCGACATTCCTTTAGCAGTGCGTCGATGGCATTCGAGAGAAACACGCGGCCACGGTCGCTTAGCAATTCACGAGGTGCACCGTGTCTCAAAATCAGGTGGTGAAGAAGAAAGCAGGCAACGTCTTTCACGGTGGTAGCTGGCAGCGCAGATGTTTCTGCGTAGCGTGTGAGATGATCTACGGCGACAATGATCCACCGGTTGCCTTGAGGAGTGTTTGGAAGAGGACCATAAAGATCAATTCCGACGCGGTCGAACGGTCTTGCTGGGCAGGGTAAGGGTTGCAGAGGGCCAGCTGTGCTGTGAGGAGGCGTCTTGCGGCGTTGACACGCAGCACATGACCGAACATACTGGCGAACGTGCCGATACATGCCGCGCCAGTAGTACCTTAGACGAAGGCGGGAGTAAGTCTTGAATACTCCAGCGTGGCCACACTGGGGGTCATCATGGAAGGCAGCGCATATGTCCGAGCGCAAATGACGGGGAATGACAAGCAGCCACCTACGGCCATCCGTCAGGTAATTTCGGCGGTACAGCAATCCTTCACGCACAGCAAAGTGTTTTGCTTGACGACGGAGGGAGCGTGAGGTGGATTCTGGCGAAGGGCGAGAGAGGACGTTGAGCAGGGAGGCGATCCAGGAATCCTTGCTCTGCTCGGCCGGCATGTCAGTGACGCTCAAAGATGATGAATCGCAGGTGGCAGTGGGGAAGCAGACAGGGTCAGGAGGGAGCGGAGAACGTGATAGGGCATCGGCGTCAGAATGTCGGCGTCCCGAGCGATAAACAACACGTATGTCGTATTCTTGAAGGCGTAAAGCCCAACGAGCAAGGCGGCCAGTAGGGTCTTTCAAGGACGATAGCCAGCATAAGGCATGGTGGTCGGTGACAATATCAAACTGGCGTCCGTAAAGATAAGTGCGAAATTTCCCTATAGCCCAAATAATGGCCAAGCATTCCTTTTCGGTTACAGAGTAGTTTGACTCTGCCTTCGTTAGGGTACGGCTGGCATATGCGACAACGTACTCGTCGCAGCCATCCTTGCGTTGAGCGAGAATGGCACCGAGACCGACACCGCTAGCATCCGTGTGGATTTCAGTAGGCGCATTGGGATCGAAGTGGCGGAGTACTGGTGGAGATGTGAGGAGCCGGCGCAACGTCGTAAATGAGTCGTCGCAACGGGAATTCCAGGCCGAGAGCTCAGCGCTGCCGGAAAGAAGCTGCTTCAAGGGAGCGATAATAGAGGCGAAATTACGGATGAAACGGCGGAAATAGGAACACAAGCCGACGAAGCTACGAAGCTCCTTTAGGGTAGTAGGCTTGGGGTACTCGGCAACGGCACGAAGTTTGGCAGGGTCTGGTAGAATTCCTTCTTTTGAGACGACATGGCCTAAAATCGTAAGCTGGCGAGCGCCAAAATGGCATTTCTTCAAGTTTAATTGCAACCCGGCTGCTGTAAGGCACTGAAGAACTTGCTCAAGGCGGTTGAGATGAGTCTCGAAATTAGGAGAAAAGACAACTATGTCGTCCAAATAGCAAAGGCAGATGCGCCACTTAAGTCCCCGGAGAATACTGTCCATCATCCTTTCAAAAGTCGCAGGCGCATTGCAAAGGCCGAAGGGCATTACATTAAATTCATATAAGCCGTCAGGGGTAACAAACGCCGTTTTTGGACGATCTGGTTCAGCCATCGGCACTTGCCAATATCCAGAGCGCAAATCTAGGGAAGAGAAAAATTCTGCACCTTGAAGGCAATCCAGGGCGTCATCAATGCGTGGCAGGGGATAGACATCCTTGCGTGTGATCTTGTTTAGTCGCCGATAATCTATGCAAAATCTGATTAAGCCGTCCTTTTTCCTCACCAAGACGACTGGAGAAGCCCAAGGACTGTGCGATTGCTGAATGACGCCACGTTGCTGCATGTCATCGACGTGTTGAGTGATGACGTCGCGCTCAGCCTGGGAGACTCTGTAGGGACGCTGGCGCAGCGGAGCATGATGACCAGTGTCAATATGGTGAGCAACAACTGACGTGCGTCCCAAGGCAGGTTGGCCGTGGTCGAAGGAGGCGCGGAAACGGTCAAGGAGTTGAGCGACCTGATTGCGCTGATCTTGCGTAAGCGCGGTGTCCACGCTGCGCAACAGTACGACTTCGTCAGGTAGTGAGGGTGCAGCAGCAGACGTGACGGCATTCACGGGCATTAGCGTCGTGTCGGAAGGGGCATCGAAAGGGAAGATGGCATCATAAGCGTCATGACGCCCGATACCTTCGCCTTGCAATAAAGTAGAAGGGCAAGGGAACGGATTGCACACGTAAACGGCACTGGAACCACCGGCAAACGTGAGGACGGCAAACGGGACGACAAGGTTCCGGCGATGAGTGCATTCCTTAGACGGCTAAAGAGGCCGGTCGAATCAGAAACAGAGGTACAAGAAATGGACACCATGGCGACAGAGAAAGCAGAGATGGCGACGTCAGCAGCGACAACCACCTTTTCGGGCGAGCAAGTGATATCTACGGTTGTGGTACTGAACGGAGACAAGGCGAGTTGTGCACGAGCGCAGTCGACAACCGCATCATTAGCAGAAAGGAAGTCCCATCCGAGGATAACTTCATGAGACGCATGTAAAAGGACGACAAAGTCGACTATGTAAAGCACGCCTTGAATCACAACACGAGCAGTGCATGTGGCCGAAGGTTTGACGTGCTGCGAACTCGCTGTGCGTAGGGAAATGTCAAACAGCGGAGTCGTCACTTTTTTCAGTTTGCGGCACAGCACTTCACTGATTACACAAACAGCGGCGCCTGTGTCGACAAGAGCGTTTGTGGCGAAACTGTCGACAAACACCACAATCTCGTTAGGGGGCGAAAGATGAGGCCTTGAAAATTTCGTCGGTGGCGCAGTTCTTGCCTCAGGAACTGCGACTGCTAGTTTTCCTCCTGGGCGTGGTTAGAACGGCGAAGCATGGGGGAAATAGACCGGCGGCGGGGCGAAGGAGATCGACGTGAGGTGAAGTCAGTTCGACGTGAGGCGAAGTCGGGTCGACGTGAGCGGGAGTCAGGCGCATCAGGTGTAGCATGGGGTTCTGGTTGCTGAGGGATGTAGCCGGAGGGCTGAGCATCACGAAAATAGAGTCCACGGCGGCGACAATAGCGAGCAACGTGCCCCGGAATACCGCAGGCGAAGCAGACGGGCCGGTTATCCGGAGTACGCCAAGGATTCACAGGTGCTCGGGGAGGCGAGAAGGGTATATTTAGCGGGTGTACCGGAAGTGGCGACCTGTAGTAGTTGGTGGTTGGGCCGAATGAAGAGGGCGTTGGTTGGGCACGAGCTCGGGTGACGGCTTCGGCATAAGTAAGCGGCGCAGCAACTTGTGCTGGCGGCACCGGCGAAGGGAGAGCCTCGGCAACTTGTGTCTGGATAGCACGACGAAGTGAGTGGTCCAGTGCAGTGGGGGGCTCGTTGATGGTGGCCACAAGGGAGATCTGACGAGCAACTTCCTCACGGATGTATTGCTGAATTTGTGGCAGCAATGCGGTGTAGTCAGCACCAATACTCCTGGACCCCAGAGCTGAAAGGTCCGCTGTTTGTGTGTTAGCGCGACGTGTAGAAATTCGCTGCTTGCGCAGCTCATCAAAACTTTGGCAGAGCTGAATTACATCAGTCACGGTCTGTGGGTTTTTGGCCACAAGCATATGAAAGGCGTCATCGTCAATGCCTTTCATTATATGTCGGATTCTGTCAGGCTCCGACATACTCGCATCCACACGCCTGCAGAGGCCGATGACATCCTCAATGTAGTTCGTAAAGAGAAACTGGCCACCCTGTATACAAAGTGTCTCTCGATAGGGAGGATACCAGAATCTTGGAAGAATGCCAACATCATCTTGATCCATAAGAAAGGGGACGTCAAGGACCTGAAAAATTACAGGCCCATCAGCTTACTGTCCGTTGTCTACAAGCTATTTACAAAAGTAATTGCTAACAGAATTAATACGACATTAGAGTTTAATCAACCAAGGGGCCAGGCAGGATTTCGTACAGGCTTCTCAACAATAGACCATATTCATACTATCAATCAGGTGATAGAGAAATGCGCGGAATACAACCAACCTCTATACATAGCCTTCATAGATTACGAGAAGGCATTTGATTCGGTGAAGACATCAGCAGTCATGCAAGCACTGCGGAATCAGGACATCGACGAAGCCTATATAAACATAATGGAAGAAATCTACAGCGCATCCACAGCCACTATAGTCCTTCATAAAGAAAGCGACAGAATCCCAATAAAGAAGGGCGTACGACAGGGAGACACGATCTCTCCAATGCTATTCACCGCGTGTTTACAGGAGGTTTTCAGGGTCCTAGATTGGGAAGAATTAGGGATAAGAGTTAATGGAGAGTATCTCAGTAACCTGCGATTCGCTGATGACATTGCATTGATGAGTAACGCGGGAGACGAATTACAGCTCATGATTACTGAACTGGATACGGAAAGTAGAAGAGTAGGTCTGAAAATTAATATGCATAAAACTAAAGTAATGTGGAACAATCTTGGCAGAGAACAGCGCTTTGCGATAGGTGGCGAGACGCTGGAAGTTGTAAAGGAGTACGTCTACTTAGGACAGGTAGTAACCGCGGAGCCGAACCATGAGAGTGAAATAACTAGAAGAATAAGGATGGGATGGGGCTCATTCGGCAAGCATTATCAAATCATGAATGGTAGTCTACCACTATCTCTCAAGAGGAAGGTATATAACAGCTGCATCTTACCGGTACTTACCTACGGAGCAGAAACCTGGAGACTTACAAAGAGGGTTCAACTTAAATTGAGGACGACGCAGCGAGCGATGGAAAGGAAAATGATAGGTGTAACCTTAAGAGACTGGAAGAGAGCAGAGTGGGCCAGGGAACAAACGGGGGTAAAGGATATCATAGTTGAAATTAAGAAGAAGAAATGGATATGGGCCGGGCACGTAGCACGTCGGCAGGATAACCGGTGGTCATTAAGGGTAACTGACTGGATTCCAAGACATGGCAAACACGTGAGGGGGAGACAGAAAATTAGGTGAGTAGATGAGATTAAGAAGTTTGCAGGTATAACGTGGCAGCAGAAAGCACAGGACCGGGTTGACTGGCGGAACATGGGAGAGGCCTTTGCCCTGCAGTGGGCGTAGACAGGCTGATGATGATGATGATGATGAGGTTGGCCAAATCATTCAAGTAGAAGATGACGTGAGTCAGCTTCGCAGGGTCATCCCACTTGTTAATCGCGCTGGCACGTTCGTAGTCTGCCAGCCAGTCCTCGACATCACGATCTTCAGTGCCGCTGTAGACTGGAGGGTCGCGCAGACGAAATACACCAGAGCACATGACAGACGGGGGGGTGGAAGAGGCTTGTGAGGGATCGACGCGCTCGGTCATTCTGGAATCGGATGGTAGCATATGGCTGCGGAGCTCCAGGGCGTGGTAGGGGACTACCCAGCGACTCCACCAAATGCAACAAGCGTGTTCTCCCACAAACACTTGTTATTATTATGTAGAAGGCGTGAGTCAACCAAGCTGGTTCAGGCAGAAACCCGGCGAGCATGAACCACACGAACGTCAATGTCTTCTTTCACGCTGGCACAGAGCTGACACCAATATGCTCCGGTACAATATATATGTGTGTGTGTGTGTGTGTGTGTGTGTGTGTGTGTGTGTGTGTGTGTGTGTGTGTGTGTGTGTGTGTGTGTGTGTGTGTGTGTGTGTGTGTGTGTGCGCGCGCGCGCGTGCGCGCGTGCGTGCGTGCGTACTGGTACGCATCTTCATTTCCACAAATTTTAACAATGTGGCTTTTATGTTGCTCTGGAATGACATTGGAAAGAAATAAACAGCAGTCGTGTTTTTTGTTTCACACTGTTCTATTTTCGGAAACCGCAGGACCAGGAAAACAGCGCACCTCAAACTTGGGGAGATCTTATGTGCAAAAATGGAACAGTGAAGCTAACAAATGTGAACGCACCTTTCTTGTTTTGCCTTTGTGCATTGGTAATAGCTTGACGAGGGCTAGTCGGTTCATAATTAGAGCAGAGAATAAAACAGCGCGATGAGAACAAGGACAACAAAGGAACGAAGCTCTTGTCCTATCATTTTGGTTACCTTGTTGTCCTTGTTCTTGTCGCGGTGTTCCGTTGTCTGCCCTTGTGCAGTTCACCCCAAGAATCGTTTATCTAGAAGCCCAGCTTAAAATCCGTTTTCGGGGGGACACGCCCATTTTCGGGTGGTTTTCATGCCAAACTTGGGTTGACATGAATTAGTCCATGCTGGTTGTGTTGTTTATAAACACCTCTCTCATATGCACACACGTATTGAAGCAGGGTGACTAATTCGACTTTTTTTTTGCGTTTATTTTCATGCCGAGGTCGCAGAAGTCCTCATCATAAATGTTCTGCGGGATTATGGTGCCATTGCTTTTTACCAGTCAGGCATGGCTAACTAATTTATCTTCAACCTTTTATTTTCTTGACCATCTGGGCATTACCATTGCCTATAAGGTGGCTTTCTTGGCCAGTCTCTTGACAAACGTGCTCTACACCATCTCCACCGACCCAGTGAGACCACGACCCGCAGTTCAATATAACGCTAGAGCAAGCGCAGTCCGAGGTTAGTGTGCAAGCACGCTCAGATAAGCACCGTGAGCATGAGCACGCGCACTGCTGCTCAGCACAGCGCGAGAGGAGAATGCGCGCACTAGCGCCTTGAAGAGCGCATGCGTAGCGCGAGCAGAAAATGAGAGGGGGGAGAGAGAGAAAGCACGCGCTTGCGTGCAGCGAGACAGAATGCGCACAGCCGCAATGTAAACAAACTGCCAGCGGAGTGCCGCATGCGACCGCATAACGAGATTTCCGGAAAGGGGCGCTTCTCAGAAGGGCGCAGCAATGCCCCCTGGTACAGGTTTTCTTGTCTATAGTGATCCATGAGCTGCCTTTCATTTTGGTTGTGAACCACTGCCACATGTGTCTTTGGTGCCTCTGACATCAGTGGTGCAATTATGTACGCGTTCTTAAGACAGACGGAGGCAGTCCGTGCTTAACGTGACAAACTGTGCTGTGATGTTTTATCATGTGAGCCGTTTGAATTTTAATAGTGGTGGAGACATGAATAGAAGCATTGCTTGAAACAGGGTAGTGGCTAGCACCACCACTAAACGTTTCGCAAAAACTGCGACGTCACCTAGCACCATTTCAAGACATTAACCGCAATGATTTGTTTCAGACGTTCTGCATTCCAAATTGAACCTTTTGAAAAGTAACACCGACACATTTGGGTACTCAGTGATAATAGTCAAACATTTCTCGACATGTTAGAAATGCTTCTCAACCTTTTATACGGTCCCCTTCCACTATTATATGGTCCCCTTCCGCTTCTCTCATTGGCTGTTTGCTTCCTCTTGTTCTCGCGAACCAGTTTGTCACGTTAAGCACGAATCACCTCCATCCGTTTAAAGAACGCGTACATAATCGCGCCATAGATGAGCTGTTAGCTTGTCAAAATCTCAGAGGCCATGATCCATACTCAAAGCTCAGGTGTGCCTTTGATTTAGGCTGCAAGTCCAAATTAACTGAAGCATGGCCATGGCTGAACCTACTGCTGTTTTCCACTTCTACGGGTGGAGAGCTTGATTTAACTGAAGTGCAACCGAATCTGTGCGAATTAAAGAGCGTTTCCTATCCTAGAAAGATGCATGCTTTGTTTGGATGGGACCACAAGTTGTGTCCAAACGAACTGGAATGCCAAATTAACGGGGCTAAAACGAACGAGGTTTTATTGTAAATTGAATTACGCATTGCATGTTAAACTGTACGCAACCAACAGCAGGCTGGCATAGTTAGTGCGCTCTGGCGTGTGATGAAATGAAATCACACCCACAGCAATGGCTCCCTTGAAGTAGCGGAAGCCAATCTCTAAGGTCGTGCTTTTGTGTGCTGAAAGCACGGGAGGCAATTGCAATAGTCGGAAACATGTCAGGGTCACCATTTTATTTAACGAGTGTGTCTTGACAGTGAGTTTGAGATGGTAGTTTCTGCAGGTGTTATCTTGTTTGTGCTTATCATGCAAGTGGAAGAAATGCGATTACCACAATTCAGTGGTGACTTTGCTGCGTTGTTGTGTGCCTGAGCAGGCGTAAAAAATTATCTGATGTAGTTTTAGAATATTTTGGTGCAGACGACATAGCAGTGGCACTATGCTTCCTGACATCGCAGTGCATGTCAAAATGGTGGTCACTGCCTGTGAGAGGGTCTTGGAGGTGGCAATTTCAAATTGCAACTTCAAGTTAAAACGGCCCAGTTTTTTGTGTGCAGGACCATATTGGTGTCTCTGCTATTAATTACAAACTGAGAATACTTGAATGACCTTGTGTTGGAACTTCAATGAGCTGCGCAAGGAGATGCAGTATATGCAATGCTAGGAAATGGGTATGCTTTGCAACTGGCTGACTTCGATATTGCAGTTGGGACATGCATTCTATATAGTAGATTTTTTAACAACACAAATCAAGTAACTTAAAGAACTGTGAACGGAGTGCTAATTGACAACCAAATGCTATTTTATGAAGTAGCATGTATACACCAGGGGTGAGACAGCTGCGCATATTGCGCATTTTTTATACAATTCCGTTTTCCTGTACCAAGCTGCTCCAAAAGCATGAAAATCGCAAAAATTGCGCCGAACTGCTCCAAAACAGCCTCGAAAACCAGTATTTCGACGCCCACGTTAGCTTCGTGGGGAAAAAGGCTGAGTTGTCAACATCAGCTGGCAGTGGACTGATGCGAAGCGCCTTTGTGTCGTTCCCCAATAAAAACGAGCACTATGGTTATAACGGCGCTATGCCCGCAGTACCATACGCAGTAGTCAGTGCGAGATAGCCAATGTGGCGAGGTATCTTGGCGCCCGCGCCGCGCTCTTGAAGGCGGTCCCGCACGAGGGGGCAGCGAACGGCAGTAGTGTGCCTTTGTTCCTTGGTTCTCGCTTGTTCAAAGCGTGCAGTAGGTTTGACGCTACGCCAACCGCACGGCCGGGCTGAAGGCGCTTATTGTGATGACCTGCTTACAAACACTGACCTACAGGAAGCTCTGGAGAAGCTTGAAAAGCTAAATGAGCAGATCTACAAAAAAAATTAGTTTCACCGCAAGTGTAGCAATGAGTGCGATAGCATCAAATTGTAATGTTATATGAAGTAAGGCTGTCAGCTAACTAACACTTATGGATCCGATCTCGCGTAACTACAAAACGCTGGTGTAAGAGAATATGGCTGCTCAAAGGAGAGAAGCGTCGAGATCACAGCACTTAGAAGGGTATACGAACCGTCTGTGATGCCAGCGGAGATAATGCGCGTGCCAGCGATCACGACTGCGCCCCTAATGTCAAAGTCTACAGTTGCTGCTCGAGCCACCCCCCCCCCCTCACACACACACACACACACACAATCAACGGCAGGCCTGGCATGCGGTGTTATGTTATTGCATGCGCCCTCTGCACAACGGGGATCGGTCGGCTCTCTTCATCTCTGCCTCGGCCGCGTTCGCGTTCGTTGCCCTCGCTCACGCGCTTTTACCCAAGGATAAAACACATGATGCGCGAGGGATGTTATCGATTTGAACTTTATATGGAACATGACAGCGATGCCGATGGAAAAACCTGTTCAGAATGTCCATATGATTGCTATCGCAATAAAAGCCAAAGCAGTAATCTGCTAAATTATATTGCTGATCTTAAAAAGGCCTACTGCTATGTAACTGCAATTCTTGTGCAAACACATTTTTTTAATGTTTTTTTTTACATTTTTGTGAAGTGAACCTAGTTTGCAGAACCTTTTTTTTTTTTTTTCAGTTATTTCATGTGTTTCTTACTCGGGCTAGATAGGTCACATAGTATTTAAAGAGGTAGTACTGTTCATAACTGGTGATACATTCTCATAAAGCTGCTTCGGTGTTACGTCTATCCTAGGCCAATTTAAATATGTACTTGTCCCCCCAAGTTGCTACAAATCTGTTTTTCAAGCTCCTGAGATGGCATAAAAAATTCTGCTAACTGCTCCAAATCAGGGTTCTTCTGCTGCAAAATAGAAATTTTGCTGCTCCAAAAACTGCTCCCAAATCAATTTCAGCCATCTCACCCCTGATACACACATAGAAGGTGTGCACAAAAAAAGAAAAAGATCAACATGAATTGGTATAGTACAGTAATTGATTTCTTTTCGAAGCAGTGACAGTTCTGGGGAACTGATTCATCTGTCACCATGCGCCAATATGCAGCGAAATTTAAATATCATGGGGGCTTGCTGTTTGTGGCACTTCTTTATTTTAATTTTCAAAGTTAAAGAGTGACCTTTAACATTGCGTGAGAAGCTGAGTATAAGGGAATTGCTTTTTAAAGGGGCATGTTGCCATAGACAGCTATTGATACATCTTTCAGTTTGCCCATTGTCACAGCAACTGCATATGAGCAGAATGTCATGTACAAATGTGCACAAAATTCAACAAAATGTTGAGCGTGTTTATTTGAATAAGGCTATATTTTTTAAAATTTTCTTTTCTTGCTATTGTCCCAATTCATTTGTAATTTTCCGTGTAAATTTTTGGAAGCCTTCACATTGAAAAGCTGCCATGGTTGTTTTGTTTTTTCTTCTTACAGCCTTTTATTCTTGCCCTCATTATGTAGAAGATTGGTCGTGTAGCCAGCATCTCACAACCTGTTAATTTGTGATGAAAAGTTTATGCTGAGTACTCGCACAAGCGCATTCAAGCACTTGGTCAGACCACTTACAAATAGAGACTAATGTCTACCACTGCAAATGATTGGCTACCAAATACAAAAATACGTTTATAACTGGTGTCTCACACATTTACGTTGTGCTGTGCCCTACTTATCAATTTCTAAAGTCCTTGACACACTGAGAGTATGTGCGCTCTTGTTGCCTATCAGAATAAAGTATGAACATGTGGCAAATGCTTTATGTGCTGTGATAGCGCGTTCTTAATCTGCAGTGTTCTTTGTGCTGTGACTGAATATGGCTCTTGAGCTATGATGCATACTATATATATTGTGAAGTGACATATGCCATGCAAAATATGCTCATGTACCTCAAAAGATATGAAAAAGTCACAGTTTCGCCGCAAGGGCGAAGCAGTGAATGCGATAGCAAGAAATTGGAATGTCACACGAAGAACGACAAGCAGCTCGATACTTGCAGCGCACCACTGAAGCACAAAGAAGGACGCCCGAAAAGAACGCACAGGTATACACAGGACAAGCGTGAACTAAGAACTGTCACAGTTGTTATGTCTTTGTGTTTGAGCAACATGCTGCAAATGTCGACAATGGAGAATCGGATGCTCTTAGATATTTCTTTTGCTTTTAAACTGCGGCACATGGAGTGACCCCTCTGCGTCTCCTGCCACACTAGGGCGTCTGACGCAAGGCGTGCCCGGTGTCATTTTTTTTTTTTCGCTCCTCATCGCGAGTGGATACAGAAAAGCCACTTTATCGTGCGCGTCTCAAGGGCATTTTTCAAATTGAAAGAAAATGTAGGAGCGTTGCGTTATAGAAAACACGCTCAAGCTGCTCCAAGATCTTCGTACCACCAGCGGTAAATGGTGTATATAAATAGCTCGCTGTCATTTCGCCAGCGCATGAATAGCGCGGGGTTCAGTTGTCTAATGTAGTGCGCTGGGGAGCGAGGGGTTGCTGGTTCAAACCCCTGGTCGGGTGCTTCGGAATTTTTTCTTCTGCTTTATTTTTCTTTGTGCCTTTTTTTATATATATATACATACATATACATATCTGGGACATGATGTCAACGGCGACGGCAAAAATCCGCCGAGAGTGTCCATGTAATTGCTATCGCAATAAAAAGTTTTTTAATATGCACAAATGTTGTGGGTGAAATTATTCCACATATTCATTTGTGAAACTGTTTTAATATATAAAAACCTAGACCACTTTTTCTTTGTACTTTGAGTGGCTGCTTACTGGCTTGCTGTCTTTTCAGGGATGAACATGTTTTCCTACTGGCTACAGCTGCAAGTGAAGCTCTCTTACCGGACACTGTGTGGTGCAGAATAAGAGAGGAAATTGACAGAGGTACAAAATAATTTTATGGCACTGACTACGTTGACGGGGCCCGTCAGCGCAGTACTGTCGTAAAAGTGACGGGGCCCGTCATAATTGCGACGTACTTATAGTGACGGGCCCCATCATCGTAAAGCAGTGACTACGGTGACGGGGCCCGTCAGCGCAGTACCATCGTAAAAGTGACGGGGCCCCTTTGGTCGTTTTAGACGCCCTCGTCGTGTGGCGTTCGTGGTGTAGTTGGTTGGCGCGCTATGGAGTGTGCGGGCTGCAGGTCGTCAGTTCAATTCCTCCAGTTTTCTTTCCTTCTTTTTTTTTTTTGTCAGGTTATGCGTCAACGTCAACATTACTGCTCTGATGGAGTCGTAACTTTTTTGTTCATGTCTGCGGCGGTTAGACAGCCCTAGTGTTCGGATGATGCGTTGTTCCTATGCGACCTCGGTTCTAATCGCGCTGAATAAGAAAATTTTTCCAGTTTTTCTTTTTTTTTTAGTATTGTTTCACAATACCGTCCCGAGCTTCCAGCTAGTCAACAATAGTTACTCATTCGTGGTAGCACGGCTCAGTGTGGGAGAGCGGAGCCCATTAATCAGCATGTCGCTGTGCCGCTGACGGTCATGCGCTGCGCAGCCAGTTACAGGGACGCCATGGGCCAGCGAGGACAGCCAGTCAAATCAGCAATGTTCCCTCCGAGATGTCTTTCGACCATGGAAAGCAATTCTAGAAAAAATCCAGGAAGACTTTAGGCGCAGGTGGCTGTTTTGGTCGGCGGTGCACGACAGTATGAAAACATTTCGGTGGGGGGGGGAGCAGCGACGCAGCGACGTTGGCGACATGCTGATTAACGGGCTCCGCTCTCCCACGCGTAGTCGAGCTACCACGAATGAGTAACTATTGTTGACTAGCCGGAAGCTCGGGACGGTATTGTGAAACAATACTGAAAAAAGAAAAAAAACTGGAAAAATTTTCTTATTCAGCACGATTAGAACCGAGGTCGCATAGGAACAACGCATCATCCGAACGCTAGGGCTGTCTAACCGCCGCAGACATGAACGAAAAAGTTTTTGACTCCGTCAGAGCAGTAACGTTGACGTTGACGCATAATCTGACAAAAAAAAATCGAACTCATGACCTGCAGCTCTAACACTCCATGGAGAGCGCTCCAACCAACTATGCCACAAACACCACACGACGAGGGCGTCTAAAACGACCAAAAATCTACGGTAAAGAGGCCCCGTCACTTTTACGATGGTACTGCGCTGACGGGCCCCGTCACCGCTGCTTTACGATGACGGGGCCCCTCACTATAAGTACGTCACTATCATGATGGGCCCCGTCACTATTACAATTTACACTACAGTGACGGGCCCCGTCACTTTTACGACGGTACTGCGCTGACGGGCCTTGTCACCGTAGTGAGTGCCAAATTTTATATCCATTGATGTTTGCCAACATCTGAAGCTCAGTTTTTCACTTCCACATTTTGTTTACTTAGGTTTATGCACTGGCAAGCTGGAACGAATTTTGAGAGTGACCATTGCATGTGCTGGCAGCACATTGTCTCTGTCTAAATTGCTGCCGTATCTTGAAGACTGTTTTCTGTCTTATATACAAGGTGAGCACCTATCACTAAAGAAGCTGTGTTCTCTATATTCTAAGAGATCATTTATTATGCACTGGACTACGTAGAGACACGTTGTACAATAGGGTCGAAGAAAACATAGCATGAACATTATTACAGATCATATTTCCTGTTTTTGTCCATTTTGTCATTGCACAACAATGATCTGAACTTCTAAAACTCTGTCTTGAAGAATAAGAGTAAAAAAAACCTATAAAGACAGAAAGGATGCCCCAAAAATGTATTCGTTTTTGTTGATGTTCTGTTTGTACCGTAAGCATGTTTGCACTCATATTCTTAGCATCCAACTTTCTCAGTATTACATACGTCAGCCCATTCATACTTTTGTTGATACTTGGTGCACGCTGTGTATGTACGACTGGGCAACATATACAGATGCTCTTATGGGAGTGTTCGGAAGTGCTGCGCTGGATTTTGATTTGTATGCACCCGAATAATTTGTAAATATTTCTGCTTTTGATATACAGCTTACACTGTGAAACGGTAAGGTTGGACCTTTGGTGCTAGAGTGACAGTGGTTGACGTGTCTGTTTCAGTACATTTCAAGAGGAGGACCATGACTGTTGCAGCCACTGAATGCTACTGTTCCAAAATTTTTCATACGTTGCAGTTTACTCGAGATGTTTTTAAACGAGTCTGCTTAATCCTTGAAGTGCCAGGTTCTTGAGCAGCAAAACTCTGAGGCCGTGATCCAAACTCCATGGATGTGGTTTCTTGACCATCTGGTCACTACTGTCGCCAATAGGGTGGCTTTCTTGGCCAGTCTTTTGACAAACGTGCTCTACACCGTCTCCACCGACCCCGTGAGAAACCACTAATCTCAAAACCACATGCTCATTGTTGTTTTTTTTTTTTGTGTTGAATGTGAATGTCATGTCCCTAACAAAGTATGTACCAGTTCTTCAAAACATCTACTACTTTGATGATTACACATTTCATCCTCGAGGTTTTTTTCTTAATAGCAGGTCTTCCTCTAGTGTTTGCCTCAGGTCACATACAGTGAAAAAGAAGGACTCTTGTTCGGATTTTACTGGGCTACAAGACGGCAGTTGGGCTTGTTTGTTGATGATCATTGTGGAGACGTGCATGACGGCACACTTCAAGCTCTGTCCGTACTTTCCAAGTTTTATTACTTCAGTTGAACGCCTTTATAAGAGACACTGATGCAACAGACAAATGGGTATAGGCGACACTGGTGTGCCTACATTGAAATAGGGGTTGATCAGAAAATGCGATCTACCCTGCTTATTCCTTGCTGTTGTACCCTGCTTATAAGAGACACCCCATATAAAAGACAAGAATTCCTCCTCGGTGCATGTCTCTTATAAAAGGGTTGTTCAACTTATATAAGGTTATGATAATCCAGTTTTATTGTGGCCTACATATGTTGGATTGTTAAAGGTACATTCTTGCTAACATCTGGGACATGTAACAAAATAAAGCCAAATACTCACAAACTGTAGTAAATAAATAAATAAATAAACACACACGCGCCCGCACACACACGCACACATGCGCACACGTGTGCACCTGGCAAACTGAAAAAGTTGATCACATGAATTGCTGATTACTTTTTAACGTTTCCACCTTGCCAGATGTTGAGATCTACTACCGGAACCATCTAGCAAAATGCCTAACAGGAATCGCTAATCTAGCAGAAGCATATGGAGTGAGTTTTGATCACACATCACTATTGAAGAACACTGTGATTGCCTGGATGGACACGGTGAAAAGTGGGCATAAAAATGAGAGTTCCGAAAGCTTTGCTGATGTTGCGGACCTGTTGGAGAAACTTTCCGAAATATGCAGTATCAGGCGAGTTCAAATGTTTTTTATGTGTTTTTAATTTGTACTGAAGCTAACAATTTTTTTTGTTCATTGCAGCGATATGCAAAATATCATTGCCTACGTTGAAGAAGCATGCATAGACACATCACTTGTAAGTGTTATGATAGTGCAATTATACAAAAATGCCAAAAATTTGGTTCAGCTTTGTTGGGCTGGCTGTATCTTTCGACAGTGTAATATGACCTAATAAACAAAAAAGAAGAATATTTGGAGGTAGACAAACTTGAAGGTTACTCAACATACTTTGTAGACTGCTGGAGTTATGGCTTGGACAAGTTGGTTCATTGTGCAAAGAAGGGAAAACAGCGCTGAATTTTGGAGAAACTTTCTGAAATATGCAGCATATGTTTTGACAAATAAGTTTTGACTGTCATATAAATGTGCCCGCATAACAAAAATAAAGATCAGTTGTAAATCAGCATCTGTCGTCATCTGTCTTCTATTGTGTTCGTCTAAAATTCAGCACTGTTTTCTTTTCTTTGCTTTGTGAATGACTGAGATAATTCATTTGGCTGCACTCTCACTATTTCATAAAAGGCACAGTAATTCAATTGAAAGAAATATAATGAAGGTTTCGAGTGCAAATCTCACAAAAAAAATCCAATCTGTTTTAAACTGTTTGAGCTCCATATGTCTCGTCCTCCAACTTCTTGAAGAAAAGCCAGCTTTATTGGCAGTGTTCAAGAAACAAACTGAAAATTGAACCTCACTGTACTGAATGAAAATGTAATGAATTATCAGAAATAATAAATTATCTAATAGAATGAACATGTGTTTTTGTGCTACTTTTTTTTATGATGAGGTTGGACTAAGCCATCAGTCGTTTAATCCATACAGTGATTACACAGTATGCGTTTTACTGCACTGAAATCTGGTGCACTCTGTTCCTTAGCCTTTGCCTGTTCATTTGTGTGCCCATTCTGTTCAACTTGCAGGCCAACACCTCACTCCTCTTGCTGAGGTGTATCATCTGCCATGCACATCCAGAAGCCCTGTGTACCACCAGCTGGCGCTTTGTGCAGCTGCTGATCGACACCCATTGCCAGCGTGAAAGTGAACACATACCACAGTGCTTAGCTGGCTACGTGAATAAGCTGCCAGATGCCATCCTAGAGGAGACCTTGGGCTGTTTTTGGCCTTGCCTTGAGCCCGAGTGGACAGTAGCAAAGACTGAACTGCTGTTGTGGGTGACCAAAGCACTTTTGTTGAGGGGATACCCAGACTTGATTCCATGTACAATGTTGGTAAGTCTCCAGTCTATTAAGTTTTATATATTTTATGTACTTTTTGTCACATCAATTAAGGCATCACAGCTGAAGAGGAAGCTATGTTAAGTGCAACCAGTTGCCACAATGACCCTAGATAACTGTACACATTCCACACAAGTGGCAAACTAAACACTCAGGGTATTGAACCAGAACTGACTGAAATTGAAAAGCAACTCTGTTATTTTTTATGGAACCATAACTGGTCTTGGAACATTGGAACGAAACTGAAACAAAGAGTAACAATTAGGGGTGTGCGAATATTCGAAATTTCGAATATTTTTCGAATAGTGTTTGCTGTTCGATTCGATTCGCACTGAAATTTTACTATTCGAACTATTCGAACTTCCCAAAGACAAATGCAGTCAACGTCCGGTTGAAAGTGACCCCTTCAGATTTTCAATATGCTTCACCTCATCACACCTCCGTATTGCGGCAAAGCTGCCTTTCAAGTTCCGTTACGGTCGAACTTGGGCAAGAGACAATCAACGTCTGATTGGAAGTGGTCCCTAGATTTTCAACATGCTTCACCTCCTCACACCTCCGTATTGCGGCAAAGCTGCCTTTCAAGCTCAGTTACGGTCGAACTTAGCCAAGAGACAGTCAACGTCCGTTTGGAAGTGGTCCCTAGATTTTCAATATGCTTCACCTCATCACATCCCCGTATTGCGGCAAAGCTGCCTTTCAAGCTCCGCTTGAAAGGCAGCTGGTTCCAATATGGAGATGAAAGATGTGGCAGAGTTGGGGGCTCAATTAATGCTGTTTTGGACCTGAAATTTGGGCGGGTAGTCCGAAAAATCGGACGCCGAAGCTTTTTAGCAACCAAAATTTCAGATGTTCTTATATATCGACGTCTACGAGGCAGATTTGAAACTCCGGACTTGAAGGGAGCACACCCTTGTCCGCCACATCAGTTGGGTTTCCACAGCAGTTGAAAGAGGAGGAGAGGCTGAGGAAATTGCATCTCTGCCTATCACGTGTAAAGTGTTGTCGGCAACACTTTGGTTGCACCAGATCATGTATATAAATACAATTCGGCCTCTACATTGCCTCACTCTTGATAAGAAAGACAACTATGAAATATGACCCCACCAGCGCTTCATCAACCGAGCGAAAAGAAACACTTTCATGTTGCGATCTCACAAGAACATACTTAGGGATTCTCTGCAACTTTTTCTGTAATTTCACTTCGAATTATTCCAAAAATGTTCGAGAAATATTCGAAAATTATTCGAAATTATTCGATTCGATTCGCACTCAATCTTTATTATTCGAATTCGCTTCGCACCCAAAATTTTGCTATTCGCACAGTTCTAGTAACAATCTTTGGTTTTGATTGGCGGCCTTCACTCAATCTTTTCGTCAGTGAATTCACTGTAAAAAATAAAATGAAAGTATGTGAATTTTAGCAACCTACGTTTTCTGTTTCTCGCCTTCTTGTATTTTCTTATTTTCTTTGGACATTTTCTGTAATTTAACTGGAAAAAAATTGCTTACATTGTTCATGCCCTGTGGGAACAGTATTTACTTTCCTTCTGATTGCAGTTTCCAGCGAACACGAAACAAATGTTGCATTGCAGCTGTTACAGAACATACTGTAGTTAGATACAACTTTAGAAGTCTGCAGCATTTCCTCCTCAAAGGCAGGTCCACACAAGCCTGCACCAATGGGCGCGCACTCTAGACTGATGTCATGAGCAAGACAGCTGGCAACCTTGCCTCCGGAGAACATTGCCAAGTGCATGAGTGGGACTATTTCTTTAGTCGCGGAGGTGATCGGCTGCCGAGCTTCGGTCATCTGGGCGGAACTTCTCCGGACTTCTTAAAGGGACACTAAAGGCAAATAACAATTTATGTCAGAGTGAAAGCTCAGTGTATGACAACATCTCAAACGGCAATATTACCAACAGCAGTGCCCTACTTACCGAGAAATTAAGCTGAATGCATCACACGACGAGCGCCACGAGCGGGACATTTTGGAAATGATCCGATTGACGTGAGAGAGTCCGACTAAAATTAATCACTCGTATAATCAAACTAGCTGCAATAAAAAAAGAACCTTCCATGCATCAAGACAAGTAATAAAATGCTTCTTGTTCGTTTCTGTTTGATTCATGGAAAAAAGAACCTCTTTGGCGTTGCCATTTGGGAACGGCGCGCGTGGTTCAAAAGTTCCGTTTTTTGCCGAACTGCGCTTCACCCGGCGCCCTGCTTCGCTCACGCGGTTGCGTCTCAGTTGTAGTTTCGGTATCGTGTACTGCTGCGTGTGTTCTGCGTGCTCGTGAAAGTCGCTCTGACAAAGTTCAACAAAATACCGCATGCATGTGATGTTGCCAGATGCCCAAATGGTGCACGCCGCCAGTGCACGCCGCCGTGCAGTAAAGGCGGGCAACGTTGGGCACGGCAACAGTGACGTGCGAAATACCGCTTTCAAACGGATGATTTGAAGTGCGCTAAAGCGATGTGGACCACTAAAACGTGATTTTATTTCAAAATAAGCACTTCCCTGGCACAAAAGTAGCACTACGAGGTTTCTGGACTGCTATTTCAACAATCAACGTCGACTTAATATTTGCCTTTAGTGTCCCTTTAAGTTGTATCCGACTATATTTCGCATTTCATTGAGGGCAAAATGCTAAGACACTTGTGTACTTACATTTAGGTGCACATTAAGGAAACAGATGTGATCAATATTAATCCGGAGTTCCTCGCTGTGGTGTGCCTCATAATCATATCATGGTTTTGACATAATAAACTCAAGAAGCAAAAGAAAAAAAAACATACTAGCATACATAGATGTAGATTTTTATGACTCTCTTGGCACCATGAAAACACCGCAAAAATTGGTCCTTGTGTGCACGTAGATGTACATAAAACCACGACTTTTGTGAGAAGTGACAAGACACCCAGCACTATGCAACACTATAAAACTGGCCCTGTGGACACTTGCTGCGGTTCACTCGAACATGTTAGATCTGACTGCGTACAGTTTTGTCGGTGGTGAAGCTGCACGCATGTGCTAATTGGGGATAGTAATGAAACCAAAAAAAGTAATTTCACTTGCAGTATTTGGGACAAAATTTTAGCTTTGACTTGCAGGAACCTATTCTGTTAAGAATTCTGCTTTTGCATAAACAGGAAAACAAGTTATTTCTTAAAGGAAAGAATCTAGTTTCAATTAAAAATGGCAAAAACAGAAATTTATTGTTTTAATTCTTTTTTTTTCTTTACAGTGTTCTTTTTTTTTTTTACAGCGTTGCCTGTACTTGTGAATCAACTGTGCTGCCTCATTTGGGAATGCACACAAGCTTGCTGTGATTGTGCAAGTTAAAGCAAATTTGGTGCATTTTCCAGTGTACCATTTTTGGGAGGCAGGCATGTTAGCTGTATATTCACCAGTGTTCCACATTGATGAACATAGTACTTCTGAAGTATGCCTCCACAGTGTAATTTTCCAGCTTGCAGCATAAGGGCACTGTTGAGCTTTTGTAAAAGAAAAAAAAAGTGTTGCTTTTTCTGCAATTATTTGGTCATGCAGATGAGCATAAACTGGTTGTGTGCCTGTTCAAAGACATCACTTTTACAGTGTTTAGGATGAAAAACGAAAAAGACAGCTGATGTTTGAAATGTGTCAATCTGTTTCCCATGACTATGGTGCTATGGTGAGTAGTCATGAGAATAGGCAGGCGAGCTATGCATTATGTCATGCCACCAGCCGCAATGTTGAGAAGCATGTGTTTATGCATGCACCTTTGTTGCTGAACTAGAGAGTGGTGGTGGGCAACCGTGCCTTTCAACTGTGGTGCAAATCAGTACTTAGGACTATGGAAAGTTGCACCTATGAAGTGGCAGTATCTGTGAGTTACTGGCTCATTGCTATCATAACTATGAAACAGTGCCATAAAGTAAGTCAAAGTCACTGAGGAACACACAAACACAAGTGCCGATGTCTCAGCTGAAATGACTGTCACTATCAGCCTAATCCAACAATGTTCTCTGTTCTGTTTGTGTTGATTAGCCTGCAGATATTTATTTTTTAACCAAATGTAAGCAAGGGTTACTTTCCTGAAACCTATGATCAAATCCTGCATTGGAATTTTTTACAGTCACTTGTGGCTGCTGTGTCACAGAAGCTCTGAATTAGTACATATTAAGAAAGCGCCTGCATGCAGAAAGTAAGGTGATTTTATTAAAAATATTTGATTATTTATGTATATGCCAAATTTGCAAATTCCTTAGCAGATTTTTTGAAACTGATTCAAGCGGTACAGTGCTATGTACAAAGTAAGAGCATTTGTGATCAATTGCCAACAGTCTTACTGTGTTGTTCCTTTTTCTTTAGCTGAAAGAGCTTTTGAACGATGAAAAGTTGGGGAGGCCTGTTGCCGAAGGCTTTCAACAAATTCTGCAACCGTCGGTGAGTGAACAAGATTTATGTTAGGTTTTTATTTTTTTGTGCTTTGTATTGTGAATTATTATTGTCGTTGGTATAGTAACACATTATCACATTATTGAATTATAAAGCATTATCATTATTATTATTTAAATATACTATCATTGTGACTTCTTAAGTTAAATTTAGAAGACACCAATGTTGCATTCATTCTGTGTCAACTGATGCATAGGGATGTGAAATTTCAAATTTAATGCAGAAAATGTGCAGAATATTTGAGCACACAAGAAATTCAAGGGGTCAACAAAGGTACAGTGGAGATCTAAAGCTGTGCCTGTCTACTGATTCATTAGCCAGCATTTTATGTGATTTATGCATGAATATAAATCGCATTTCAGCGGAAACAATTGTCTTTTTATTTAAACAGCCAACAAGGTTCCTCTTTTCTCAGTGTCTTGGGCCAACTTTGCATTTTATGGTTATGGCGCTCGACTGCTGACCCGCAGGTCGCGGGATCGAATCTTGGCCGCGGCGGCTGCATTTTTGATGGAGGCAAAAATGTTTGAGGCCTGTGCGCACGTTAAGGAGCCCCAGGTGGTCGAAATTTCCGGAGCCCTCCACTACGGCGTCTCTCATAATCATATCGTGGTTTTGGGAAGTTACACCCCAGATACTATTATTACTTGCATTTTATGTGCTCTTGAAGATGCTTTTAAAGGGGCACTAAAGTGAAACACTAGATAAGTTAGGCTGATAACTTGTTCATTGAAAAATGTTGCAATTAATTTTGCTATTCTAGGCTCATTAATAAAGGTCGACCAGATAAGTCTGTTGATGAAATATGGTGACACCATATATCATCAAAATGTAGGTCAAAGTATCATTTTTAACATTTTGTGTTGAAACCTGAATGCTGGCACGTAAGGGTGATGTCTCAGATATCAAAATATCTTTGTATTTGGCCTTGTTAACTGAATAAATGTTCCTAAAACTTGCCTCTTTCAGAGCACAATGTAATCCATTTTTTATGGATAAAGAATTATATTTAGGATAACTGCCAATTGGGCACGTTGGTATACGTTCATGATGAAAAAAGCGCAACTTGCACGGAGACTCAGAAAGAACACAGGACGGAGCACTTACTACCAACTGAAAATTTTTATTTAGGAAAGAACGTTTTTATATATGCATCACATGAATGCACGTCACTAGAAACCATTGTTATTATCTAAAAGCTGTATGAGTCAACGAAATGCAGCAAGAATGAACAGTTTCCTACAACAGGAATGCACGTGTGTAACTGCTGAATTTGCTTTTTTGGATGCAACATGACTGAGAGTTTTTGTTGATATTCAGCGGTTAAGCATCAGTTATGCAGCAGTTAAGCGGTTAAGTGAATAAGCATGGTTGCTCTTCAACCTATTTTCTACATAATATAATGTGCGGCTGTCCGTACCAAAATATCATCGCCCAAAATATCATCAGTCCAGAATATCATTGTGCGGCCGTCCATAGCAATTTTTTTTTTGCTACGTACAGGTGCTACATAAACTTCCATTGCTGTGTCCATTATACTGTGCCGTACGGTAATAAATACATAGAAAATATGAAGAAATAGGTTTTATTTATAAACTTATGCATTACTTCTCAGTTATGAACGTGGAAGTCGGAGAATAAGTTTTTGTTGAAAAAACTTAAAACATTCGATGAGTACATTAATGTAGGTTTCGTCTTCTGGGCATTCTCCAAGAAAGTCGGTGTCACCACCTGGTCCTGGCTCTTCTTGCTAGCAAAGAAAACATTAAAAATTTGTTGTCCAACGACGTACAGCTGCCATGACATCTTTTCAGAAGTGGGAAGTGTGTGCAAACATTCTACAAATATAAACTAAAAGTAAATAAGCATAACCTCCACTGTATTGATTGGACAAGTAGTTCTATCTATCGATAACATTTTTAAACAAGTACAGCAAATATTGTAGGTTGCATCGTTTATGAATAAGGTTTTAAACATACCATGGCTCCTACCCGCAAATTGCTGGCTTTCGAAGTTAATGGTTTAAGTAGTGTTGAGTGAAGCCCACTCAACACTACTACATAATGAAACTAGCTTTTCTTTTCAAGGTCCTGACAACAAAAGGACACTGCACTATCAAGCTCATGCATCCACAGCGGTTTTTTGTGGAAACAGTAGACTTCCTAATAGAAGGTTTCAACAGTGCCACAGCCGAAGGTATGAATTTGGTGTTTTGACATGACTTTGTGGGATTTGGTGTGACTGGAAAACAAGTATCAAGTGTGAGATCTTGTTTTTTTTTTTATTGGCAGCTGTGAAGGAGAATTTCCTTATGGGCCTTTGCTGCCAGCTTGCCTATGTTCCTAAGCCAGTGGTAAACACATACATCGATCAGGTAAGAAAACAACAATTGCTAAAAGAGATTATTTTACCCAAGTGTTCTAGGGAGCCCAGTGTTTTGAATACTTATATTCTACCTTTCCCATGTCACCTGGGTGATCTATTCATTGGGTTTAACGTCCCAGAGGATCACTGGAGCTATGAAAGACAGCTCGATGGATGGTTCTGCGTTAATTTTGGCAACCTGGGTACTTTTACAGGCACCTAAACCTAAGCACCTTAGCGTTCTTGCATCAATGAAGCTGGGCATCAAGCCCACAACCTGATGTCTGCAGCAAAACACCACGGCTACTAAGCAAAGGCTGTGTCCTTTTTGTTCTTCAGCCTGTGCTCGTGTAAAGTGCTCTACACTGTTAATCTTGGAAGGGTTCAGACATCTGGTTTATCTATCGTAGGATGGTTTAAAATAAAATTTGTAGTGAAATCTTCTGTAGTCTTCCTAGAGTAACCAATCATTGCTACCGCACACTAACATTGTGGTGTGGCACAAAAAGCAAAAATGCCGTTTTAGTGAATTTTGGTGCAGTGCACTCCCCCTTTTTTTTTGACACAATTAGAATGAAAAAAGCTCGAGCAGGTATGTTATTGAGTTGCGCTAGAATTATGTTTGACCTGCCTTGAAACGTG
This sequence comes from Rhipicephalus sanguineus, assembly GCF_013339695.2. Taxonomy (NCBI): domain Eukaryota; kingdom Metazoa; phylum Arthropoda; class Arachnida; order Ixodida; family Ixodidae; genus Rhipicephalus; species Rhipicephalus sanguineus. The sequence goes on from NC_051176.1 coordinate 284,834,576, forward strand.
AACCAAAAATTATGTGGACTACGCATGTGCATGTGCAGCAAAAAGCCCACCACCTTGCACGAAAGATTACTCACTCCTTCCTCTGGCTTTTGAGACTACCTTTATGATCAGCACAGACACATGCGACAGCCCACAGATGCCAACCGTGATCATGAGTTACAAGCGTGCGTGCACACCTCTCCAAACATTTAGCAAACAGAGAAGTGGCAATTCTGCCATGATGCTCCTGTTTTGTCTCTCATGTGTGTCTTTGTCTGATCGTAATTTTGAAAGGTTGCCGTAAGTACACTGTGGGAAGACTTAAGAATAAGAAAAGAGCAGCAGGCAATGCTGTTGGCACTGTCCCAGCTTGGAGGAAACATATTGGGGAAGAAAGTGTTACTTTTTGTATCTTAATTATCATCGCATATTTTTCGGTAATTTCTGTAGAAATATAATTATTAAAAGACATTGCACTAACTGATTTGCTCTTAGAGTTGAGCAAAGGGGTTGTAAGGCACCTGCTCTTAATGCAAATTAAAATCTGAAAAAAAAAAAGAAGTACCATGTACAATTTTCTTTTATTGCTTGCCTAAATAGAAAATATATTGTAGGTTCAAAATCTATATATGCCACAGCAGTCTTTATTTCAGAAACACAAACATGTCCTATTGTTACCATGGTACAATATACCAAATACTGTGGCTGTAAAGGGACTCTAATGTTAAACAATGAATCGGTTTAGATTGATAAATTGTACTCTGACAACTCTAATGTCATTCATTTCATCATAGGTTTGTTAATATAGGAGAAAATCAAGGTCAAAGTTACATTTTTAAATTTCATGCCGAAATTGCCGCACGTGACATCACGGATTTCGAAGTGTATTTTTCATATTTTGGCAATATTGGCTCAATGACATTTGTTGAAACTTGGTATGTTTAATCTATGGCCCTCTCAGAGAACAATGCACTTCATTTTTACTATTTAGGAACTACGCAGGACCTAGTAGATGTTGTCAAAATCCATGACGTCACAATGTTTGATGCAGGAATGTTAAGGTGGCGTCGCCACCCACATTTTCTTTTTGTGCACTTTCTCGCTTACCAAGCGTCTTCTCGTGGCAAGCATGGTGATTTTGGAATTGTGAAAGGCTAATTTACTAATATGTGAAAAATAATTTTTCTCTTTAGTAAAAGACTAATTTACTAATACTATGTGAAAAATCGTTTTTCTCCTTAGTGTCCCTTTAATAGCCTTCTTTCGGCACCAGATTTTCCTCAAAGCTTGATGTCAAGGCAGATTGAGTGGATGAGTGGGATGCTGTAGTGGCATTTAGTATTAGGTGGCCAGAATATAAATAAGTCAAGCAGATTTTACAAAAAAATTATCACAAGTAAGGCTAATCATAGGCTTTTCTTCTGCTGGAGCCTATGCAGTGGTCCATGAAAGTGAAACTTGGTAGAAGTTAATATGGGAATGTTGTCATCCATAACATGCATGCAGGTGCCTTTTCACTACTTTGCAAGTCCTGAGTGCTAGTCAGTGTTAGGCAGTGGATAATATCGGCACAACTTGTTACCATGCTTTAGGCTCTGCTGTTGTTTCTTGCACATACAAGTATTGTAAGTAGGGCCATGCACTTCTACTGTAGGGGCTTTTCCTTTTTCTGTATCCAGAGCGTTTAACTGCTATAAAATGACTGCATATTGTAATGGCATATATGTATGAACATCAGTGTCTTTCAGCCAGGGTGCAGTTAGTATATACATTGCATTGCACAAGGAGTTGCTTTTACATGCGTACTTTTCATTGTATTTTGTTTGCGCAGATCCTACCAATCTTGGTGACTGCCCTGAGTAGTGCAGAGGAATCAGTAATAGAAGAGTGTGTGCTCCCATGCCTTACTGAAAATGTAGGGCTGATGGCTTCCTGCCTTGACTCAGTCTTGGTACAGCTTTTACGACTTGCAAAGCCACCTTTTTCAATGGTGAGAACACTTGTAGCCTACTGCAGTTGCATGTTTTTTGTGCTGAATTGTCAGGTTCTTAGCAAGTTCATTTTAGAGTGTTCAGAAATTAATCGAGAGCGTAGTTGGCTAAGGTGCTTCTTAAAAAACTAAGCGAGACCAAGCACCACATTGATACATGAAGATGCTTTCAAACAGTATCAGAATAGCAAGCAAATAATGGTGTGCCTTTATACTCATTGACACTGAATAACATAGTGTTAGTATGTTCTGACAATCTATCAGGACAGCCATAATTTAAACAGGTGAGTAATATTCTGACAGGAAGAGACAGTTTCATCATCAGCTGGACATAAAACTTAGGAATTTGCAGCTAGTGTTTTGCAAAGGACTTAAATTGTCACAGTAAAGAATACATGGTGCCTGTGTGTCACATTGTTTACAGGAAGCCCGCCGGTCTGCTCTGGAATGCTTACTCCGACTATCCAGCATCGAGGAGGATAAGTTGCTGCCCTACCGACAGCAGGTGGTACAAGGCCTGACACAGTGCTTGGCAGATCGCAAGCGCATTGTCCGCCAAGTGGCAGCTCAAGCATCGTCAATGTGGTAAGTAAATTTTTAATATACTGGTTGATTTATAAATCATGCAGTAAATTGGATATGTGAATACTTTAATTTCCATGAAAATTGAACAGTGAAACCATTATGTGGATTTTAAAAAATAGTGCCTTGTCTTAAAGGGATACTGAACAAAAATTTGAAAAAGCTACGAAAACATTTACATTCGACTGGGACGACACGACTGTTCCTGTACGCAGCGTTTATTTCACGTAATTTCGAGCAGTTGGCCGTATTTTTAGTGGATTGTGAGAGCGCGGCGGCTGCATGCCACTGCGCTTGTCGGCGGACGTGACGTCGAGTGCTCCAGCAAGAGGGGGGCAACCGGCACGCTCTCTCCTGCCCTGCCACTTCCCTTTCTCCACCTCTCCTCTCAAGAACCGAGGGTGGCTGGTGTGGCGCTGAGCTACAGTGGCTAGAATAGGCACTGTAGCTGAGCCTTGTCCTCTTTTCCCCACATAGGAAACAAAATAGCGCTTATTCCTCAAAAACCGCTACAACTACCGAGCGTGTCGCGAGAGCGCAAAGATGCAAGGTGCGAGTGACAGTGGTTCCACGAGCGGTCATTGCGACTCCGAGTTCGACAGGCCTCCAAAACGGATGCGCCAAATACAACCATATGCGTGTGACCGTTCTGCTGTGTCAAGCGACAGCAAGGACGACGAGCCAGACGAGCCGCCGTAGCCCAACGTGGGTCGGCAGCCGGGACCAGCAATTTACACAGTAACTCATAGTCACTATCCTCGAAGTGTTCGGAGCACAAAAAGTCACGCTTTGAAGGCACCCATGTTGGCTGCGATGGGCGCGCAGCGCGAATCCATATCCTTCGAAGCTTCGGCTCTGTTGGAAAGGTATGACAGGGCACACCCTAGCGCAGAACAGTGTTGAGGCATTCTGCGTTGCGTCAGGTGCTTCACCGTTCACATTACGTAGCAGCACACAACACAGACGGCAAATTCGTAGATGCGGGCGCAAGCTCCGCTTGAGAAAACAAATATACGGCCGAGAGCGCGGCAATGGCGTCGTTGGCTGCCGGTTGAGAACACGCACGGAAAACACCTTCCCGACCGTGAAAACACGTTTTGAGAGAGACGCGCGGCAGCGGGTGGCGGGCACTGGCGGCTTGCGATGTCGATTGGTAAGCGATTTTGCTGCGAGCACGGTTAGCGAGTCACTATCCGCGGAGTTTCGCGTCACTTCCTCTCTAGTTCGCGGCGCGGCCGCTAGACGCGCCAATTCGTGAAAAATACATTCAATTCATTATTTTCTGCTAGTCTCTGGCTGAAATGAAGGTTGTTTCAACAAATTTCAGCACCCAATCTTTCAATTGAGTCATTTATCTCGGCGGCGAAAATTTTGTTCAGTATCCCTTTAAGCAGCACAAATGTTACAAATAATGAATTACAGGTTTAGCCTTTTAAGGGGAGAGACTCATTTTAGACATTTTGTTTTTATTTCTTTGTGCAATTAACGTAATTGCACAGGTTTATGCAGTTTATTTTGCTGATTTCTAAATTTTTAGTTACTTCACCTGTAAGTTATTTTGTTCCTGAGATAACTAAACTAAAGCACCAAGAATGTGGGCCATCAAAATGATATAACAAATAATTACCGCTCACTGGAGCATGAAAATTTGCAGACGGATAGAAAAATGTTTGCGTAATCCAAAAAATGCCATTTAAAGGGACACTGAAACGGTTTTTTGAATTTTTGTCGGCGTTTAGGCTAGAGCATCGTCATATCATTCGCACCACAAATTAAGCGACGCACCGTGTACCAAGGCGGCTATGCACAATTATATCTATACCCTCCTTCTCACCTCCTCAACTCATGAGACACACTGGCATTGCTGGCAATCGCAGTGCTCTCATGAGCGCACTTGACGGTTTAAGCTTCGCCCAGTCGTGGCCTGCGATATTGTGCACCGACAGGTTGCGCGCAATCTCGAAGGCCATGGCCCAGTGCGCCCGGTAGCATGTTGTCTGTCAACAAAGACGAAGCTCGCGGAGTGGTTGATATCTGCTCCGACAGGTGCCGACACACTACCAGCCGATCTTATTTTATTCTCCTGTGCGGCAACAACCTGCAAAAGCATGCGGACAGACAAATTGCATAGGGGAGCATGGATTTGGTTAGAAAGAAAGACAACACGACAGAAGGGAGCGTCCTTTCTGTCGTGTTGTCTTTCTTTCTAACCAAATCCGCGCTCCCCTATGCAAGATATCGAACCAACTAGCCCAACAACTGACCATTTTGGACAGACAAAAATAATTCGAGAACGATAAGCATAAACTTGGGCTATGTGGTTGTGTCTTCAGGGGTGAAGTTACAGCCACAGACACATGGATCGTTGCGTTGACCGAATTGCGAGAGCGCGACGTTCATTGCAGGGACGAGCTGAAGCGATTCCGCTCGCCAGATGCCTCACAAACATTACACAACGTCACAGCTTTACAAGTCACCATTTGCTAGATATGTGGTACACAACACAGCTAGGGCAATTCATTGTGTCCAAGAAAAGGAACCTCGAGATAAACACTGTCACTCAGCTCATGTTAACATGCAGCACATTTTAACACAGGCAGACGACGCTCGCTGCCCACAAGAGGTTCAGTGATGTGGGCTGGACATATCTAATCAGATCGGTTGCTGGGTGCTACGTGTATTAAAACAATTCTATGTGTAAAAGGTGTGAGAAGTTGGAAACTTGTTCGGTCGAGCTGCTGCGATCTGTAGCGATTCGCATGTTTAAAGTCTTGTAATAAATTACACAGTTGACGCAGAGAGCTTAAATCGGTCTTCAATAATTCTTAAGACTTGCTTTACTGGCTCAATGCGTTTATACAAAATCGTCAAAAAAAATTTTTTTTTGCTAGTATTTTTGGTCTCAAAGACACCATCTAGAAAGTCTAGTTTGCCATGTAAACCTGTTTTCAAGCTATCTTTTGGACAAGCTTTGCCAAGTTATGCCCCACAAAATACTTATGAACATCTCCAAACTCAATAGATTTCTGTTCGAATGTTTTTGATGGGATGGTTTTTATCTTTTCTTAGGGAATGAGCAGCCTACACGAGTTCGGTGAAAAAGATTAAATGTAGAGAAATGGTTCTAAGGCATTAGTAATGGAATAATGGCGGTTTTTGCTAGAACAAGTAGGAGTTCACATAGAGGGTTTGTTTGCAGTATATGCCAGTATAATGTGTTGTCTATGCTTATGTGTGTTTTGCTTTCACATTGCTTTTGAAACTGTATATTTTAGTCATTCTACGGAATGTCCCTAGGTTGAGATGTAGGTTTGACAATTTGTTGACACAGGAAAAGCATTTTCAAAAATTTCATACAAGTTCTCTCTGGTCCCTTGGGCTGCCTCCTTTGTAGTGACGCCTTCTGCTTGATTTCATGCTAGTACTGTAATTGACTACAGAGGGCAAGCTAGTCCCATTTATAACATAGACAGGCTGTTGCTTTAAACACTAAGCTTGAAAAGTGTGAAAAGGCACTGCTACAAAATAGCTGCCCTGATGTCTGTTGAAGCTGCAAGGAAAGTGTAAAGCTTGTTTTTCAACATACAGGCTCACCTTTCAACATAGACTCATTTTGGGTGCATCACAGTTTATTTGGTGTAAATAAATTGCCGGACAAAAAGGGTGGATGTGTTAAGATAACAAATGCTTTTTTTTTATCATGGCGCGTGCACAATGGCGTTTCAATTTTTAGATGCGAAGTATCTCTTGCTCGGGGGTATGTAAGGCGGCGTGGTAATCCGCACGCAGCGTTGATGTCCGCACTCACACTACGCATGCGCGACTTTCCTCCTTCCCTCTCTCCAACAGCTGCGCGTTACTCTCTCCACTTCTCTACCAGCACCTGCTTGCGCTTCTCCTGCGTTCTCGCTTCTGCTCTCACGGTGCATACGCTACTCTCCTCCTCTAGTCTCCTCTCCTTCAAATAGTAGAGCCACGGCCGCTCAATGAAAAACACACGGTGCAGCCTGCCGCGTCGCGGCGCAGGCAATGGGCGAGAGCGGGAAAGCGGAGTTGACAGTTGTCGCCGCATTTCGCTAGGAGGGCGCCAGTAGTAGGGGAGGGCTTCACGCGACGCGCGAGCGGGAAGGAGCGCGCGTTCAGAGGGTAGGTCGAGGTAGTGGTTGTTTTTCTCCAAATGAATTGCTCGCACTGAGTGTCACTCAAGACAGTTTGTGCATGTGTGATATTTTATACGTTAGGCAAAATGCCGCGTAACTGTTGTGTGCCGTTGTGTTTCACGAATGCATCGAAGGACCCGCAAATACGCTACCACGAGTTTCCCAGTAACACAGAACGCAGGGCAGCATGGCTGCGAAACATTTCCCGTGAAGGACCCGGCGGGAAGGGAACAGTATGGCAGCCTAATGACAGGTCCCTGGTGTGCGCCTTGCATTTTACGGAGCAGGACTACATTGAAGACCGAGAAGTTGAGGATACTTTTGCCAACAGCTGTGCCGTCAGTGTTCCCCGGTTATCCAAACTACATGAGCACGAGGAGCACGCCTGCTCCGAGGAAGAAGTGGCCACGCTCCGAAATAGAAGCCGATAATGCGCAGTCGCGTGCCGAGTGCTCGGGCAATGCTGCTTCAAAATAGCCGTTTTGTCATTAGCCAAAACGGCTGGTCAAGTGACAGCACTGAAACCACGACGCCCAACAACTTTGAACCAGGGAATGAAACGTGTGTGGAAATGGCATCATTTTCAGATGCATCATGTCAAACTACATTCGACCTTGTTAAACTGACAGAAGAAGCTAAAAAAAAAAACGCGCTGCTTACAAGCGAAGATCGCTCGTATGAAAGGAGCACTGTAGGCCCTTCAAGAAAAAGTGGATGAGGCTGAGGAGCGCGCGCAGTTTTATGAAAATAACACGGACATTGCCTGTTTTATGAAGGTGCTCAATGGTGCTGCGCAAGGTGACAAGACTGCCGAGTTCGTTAGAAACCAAGTTCGCAGTTTCTCGACGAAGAAGCCCCACTACAGTGACGTCATTCTAAGGGAATGTGTAATTTGGAAGGCATGCTTCAACAAAAGTTATGAGCATGCAAGGTTCAGAAATATCTTTTAGCTCCCTTGTCGCTCAACGCTCCAGAAATATGTAGGCCATTTAACAGGTGGAATCGGCGTCACTTCGTTGATAAAGGAGTGGCTGTGCATCGAATTCAAGGGTCTAACTGTAGAGCAAGAAGCGTTCTGCTCCCTCATCATTGACGAGATGGCCATACAGCAGAGGGACATATATACGACCGACAAGTCCACAAACTTTTTGGTTTCGTTGGCCGTGGTGAAGAAGAGCACTCAACAGCGGTACCCCAAGTGGCAAACCGATTACTATGTTTTGTAATAAGAGGCTTGTCAACATCATATATTATTCCTGTCGGATATTTTTTCACGAGGTGTCTGAAAGGTGACCAGCTGACCATGAAAGTGTTGAAAGTGGACTTGTGGGGCGGACGACCACGCCATGGAAGTCTTCAAAGTTTTCATCAGAAAGCTCTTACGAACGCTTATTGTCAACTGGGCAGGAAATGTTAATATGTCTGTTGAGCGTCTTGTACGCTTGGCGCAAGAACCTCTGGCCAGGAAGGTGCTGCGCCTGCGATTCCAATAACACAATGACCCTTTTCTCACGCACGTGCAATAAAGCAATTATGACTCCCCTGATGTTCACAATGCTTTTGTTTCTAAGGTGTGAGCAACAGTCATTCCGGAAATACAACCGCACCTGTCAATGAGGGCCTCTCCTGTTGATAAAATAACTGTAGAACAAACATACATTATCGAATGTGAACAGCGCAACGGCAACAAAAGAGAGAAAACATGACGCGAAAAATCGTAACTCGCACGAGCAACCAATTCAGATAAAACAAACACTTGCTATATTTAGGTTGAAGCATCACCGGCGCACATTCGGTAGGACAATTACCAATATAGTTAACGCTATAGCAAGTTTATTGTAACCCTTTAAAAACTAACAAGCGTATAGCAGCTGTGCTGTCAAGCTGCGATCCGCCGCAACAATTCCGGCGCTCTCGCTTTCGGTCTCCCCAGAGGCTCCCCCACTGGTGGCGCCGCGGCGGCAGCCAGGAGCACTAGGCGCGCGACGCAGTATCCGCTCCACGCGGCAGGCCGCACCGTGTGTTTTTCATCGAGCGGCCGTGGTAGAGCGCTGTGCGAGTTCAGTCCAGCGCTTGCCTCGGTTGGCTCCTCTGAAATGCGGGCTCGACATGCCGAAATTCTCTCCTGCGCAGCGCCGCGATGAGGGCCAGCGCATGCGCGTCCCCTCCCACTCTCCTCTCCTGCGCTGCCTCTCTCTCGCGTGCCTGTTGACGTTCCCCGCACACCCTGTGAGACTTAAGGGCCAGGCTAGAGGGAAGACACGACGCGCGTAGTGTTCCTCTTCGCGTTCTATGACGCGAGGTCGGTAGCGTGCCCAGCGAACGCCAACGGAACGCGATCGTGCAAGTGCTCCGGCTTTGCATCGCCTCATGGTCCCCTTTAGCGGGAGATGGTGTAATTTTTTTTGTCCTCCTCATTTTTCCAGGTTTGTCTTGAATGCTTGATAATTACCGGACAATCCACTACATTCCTGGTTTCTCCGACAATATAAGCGTGCTTTCTTTAATGCATTCTCCCGGCGACATGTATATTGTGTACCATGCATATCAGAGCCATGACTTATACAGTTTTTGTGTAAAACGTTCATGCAGCCTGATTCATTGACAAATGCATGTCACCTGAGAAATGCATGTGCATTTTTCTGATTTGGTACTGCTGAAGCATGGTCGTTTTAGAAAGGCATGCGTAATCACATTTCGATGTAATTTACAGACTTTGGATCATTTTTCCTCATTATCACTTAAAAAAAAAGCTTTTTTGCAGCCTATATGACATGTATTGAAAATTGTGACATTTGCCGGTATGCCATGGTGCATTATTTTCATGCATCAGACACTGATCTTTTCTTAAAACTTTGCTAAAGGCAAGTGCAATGTTAAACTTTCACCACAGTGAACTAAATGAAGCAGTATGTTGTATGCAGACTCACTTCTTTTTATCTGTTGCTATCAAGTTGTGGACTTTATTTTCAGAAAGTATAAGGTTCCCTGGGCGCTGCCATAATCCCCCTTTGGGCTGTGCTAAATGGGTATGACCCCCAAAAGTGCACTGCTGAGGCTTGGACGTCGGCCTTTGTACTTAGGTGCCACAGCCTAGAAGGGAGGTGTTTCTTCTCTCCTGTGAAACGGTCTATAGTTTAATATCCCAAAACTGCATTGTTGGCTATGTATGTGGGATGCCCTAGTGGAGGGCTCCAGTTTTGACCACATGTGGTTCTTTACCACCCATGGGAATTTTCGCACTGTGCCCCTAATCAAGTCCATTCACCATGGATTCAATCCTGCAATATTGTGCTCAGCAGCAGAGTAACTACAGTGGATACACCACATTATAATATTTGCACTGGTGTCCTATTCAGAAATACAAAAATTCTCATTTGAATAGATGGCCCTAGCAGATTGCACAGTTTTCTTGGGAATGTTGCCTGCCCTTCCATAAACCCAGCTGCAATGTACAACACTCATTTAGTTTATCTACTGAATAGTAGTGTAAGCTTTATATTTACTTGGGGTGTGTGAATATTTGAAACTTTTGCATACCGAATGGAATAGCATCCTATTTGATTCGGTCATTGTACCAAGTACGAGGGCGGTCTGATAAGTACTTAGCCTTCAAAAGAAAAACGAAAATTTTAGAATGGTGTTGATTTATTTCTCAACATAGCCCCCTTTCAACTCTATACACTTGACCCAGCGATCCTCCAACTTCTTGGTCCCGTCATAAAAATACGTTTTCTCTTGAGCTGCAAAGTAGGCTTCTGTGGCGGCGATAAGTTCTTCATTTGACTCAAATTTTTGTCCAGCGAGTGACTTTTTCAAGTTGGGAAACAAGAAGAAATCACTCGGGGCCAAATCTGGAGAATATGCTGGATGGAGCACCACTTCGTAGCCCAGTTCGACCAACTTGGCCGTGGCGACGGTGCAGGTGTGAGCTGGCACGTTGTCATGGTGGAAGAGCACCTTTTTCTGTACCAAATGTGGCTGTTTTTTTTCGCAATTTGGCGTCGAATCAGCCCAGTAATTCGGCGCAGTAGGGCCCTGTCACCATTTTGCTCTTCTCAAGGTAGTCGACGAAGATCACACCTTGAGAATCCCAGAAAATGGTGGCCATCACCTTTCCGGCCGATGCGACAGTCTTCGCCATCTTCGGAGCAGGTTCTCCGGGTGCAGTCCACTGTTTCAACTGTTCTTTGGTCTCTGGTGTGTACCAGTGGATCCATGTTTTGTCGACAGTCACAAAACGACACAGGAACTCCTTCGGATTACGCTTAAACAGCTTCAAACGCTGCTCTGAAGTGGTCTCACGGACGCGCTTGCTGTCCGGAGTGAGCGAACGCGGCACCCATCGTGCCGACAGCTTTCTCATGCCCAAAATTTCATGCAGGATATGACCCACGCGGTCTTTTGAGATGCCTACTGTCTCAGCTATCTCGCACACCTTCAGTCGGCAGTCTGCCAATACGAGGTCATGGATTTTTGCCAAATTATCGGCTGTGGTAGCCGTTTGCGGGGCCCCTGGGCGAGGCTCATCAAAAACCGACGTGCGGCCATGTTTAAACTCGTTGAACCAATTTTTCACAGTTGCCATCGAAGGAGAAGACTCACCGTAGACGGCATCCAATCGCTCTTTGATTTCGCTGCGCGATTTCCCTTCCAAAAAATTACAGCATATCCACGGGTGAATGATGAAGAGCTTGGGCGAAGCTCCTGAAGCAATCATGGTCTCGGGATCAGCTTCTCGTTGAGCCCGTTTCGCAGCGGTGTCCTTGGCGCGCACCGTCTCGGGATCCGGCTGGCTGCCGCCAAGCGAGCACCCGCCGCTGCACATCGTTCATGCTCCACCAACGATCCGACAGGTACGGCGACGATCCAGGAGAATGAGAGAGACGCTCGCTCCCCGCGCATCCCCGCGAAGCCCACGCAGCAGCCAATCGGAGAGCAGCGGCACTTCTAGCGTCATCTAGTGTCGATTCACACAAGCGCCATATTGCATACAATTCTATTGGACCAACGCCATCTAGGAAATGAGACGAGAAATGGTGATGACGACACGGATTGTGTACAGCGGCATCTAGAATATCGTCCCTGAACCGCAGTTTGTATGTACTTCTATGAGACAGCGCCATCTGCCGTTTACGCCGGACAGAGATACTGCCGTTGACGCCGGACAACGGAGACATGACAAGGTTAGACTAAGAGGAGCTACGCCCCTAAAACAAGAATCGAATCACCGATTGATATTGCTCTTTTTCCATTTTTAACGGACACACGAAAATCACCTGCTTCCTCAAGCAGCCAAAACAAAACCGCGACCCCGATTCGACTGGACCTTTGCATGTGTCCCTCTAAGAGAGCGTACTCAACGTCAGTATATGTCTCATGCGATAGCGTCGCGCTCTCGTGGTGAGGCTAAATACTTATCGGACCGCCCTCGTAGCTACTATTCCTTAATAAAAATATTTTTCGAATAGTTAAAGGATATTTCAAAATGTGAGCTTGCATAGTGCAGCAAGCTACTTTGCTTGGAAAGCCGGACTTGACGAACTATACAGTGATAGTGTGCACTCTCTTTAAGGAGTGGCGTCACCAAATTTTGAGGCTATAAAAAGCCTGCTGTAGGCTTCCTCTGCATGCAAGGACACTCAGTACGAAGTGTTGGACACTGCAAATGTTTAGAATATATTTTAATTCGCTTCCAAAGTGTGCCTAAATGCTCATTCTCGCGATCGAGACCCATCGTTAGCGCGACTGACACCGACGTCACTGTGTAGGAAGTGTAACGAAAGTTTTAGTGACGTCAGACCACATTAGAGTGACGTGCAACGAGCGGTGACCCACATCTCCACTGTACCGGACAAGCCAAGAGAGCATCGGCTGCGAACCACACTAAGTAGCCAAACTTGCTCGCATTTTGCAAAGTGCTTTGCATCGTCATGCGAGCCTGCAAAGGTGACATTAGAGAAGTGTAGTTCGTTCGCACACTTCTTTGCTTTAGCATACCCGATTGCCGTAGCCGTAAGAGTGAGAGGCTAGATCGGTGGTGCCACTTGGTGGTGCAAAGGTGAACAAGGCAAGCACAAAATTGCTGTTGCAGAAACCTAATGTATTCTGCTTCTCTGCTGTAAATTCTTGGCAGTGGTGCAGTTCTGAATGTGTTGTCTTTTAAAACATTTTTTTTGCCAACGGTCACTCAGCGAAAACAAGAAACGCACCTACAATTGTGGTTGCACGAAGTGTCACAAGGTGTCGATACCATCGTCCAGTAACCCAATACTCTGGAAACATGCATGTCATGTAGGACATGATTTACATGCCACGCTCATGGTATGCTCGCGGCCGTTTCGCTAGCTTGACATGTACCAAACTGGGTAGTACGTGACTTGACTGTATGACGAACACAAATAAGGGTGGTAGCATGGCATGTAAGTCATGCCTTGCATGACATATGTCACATGTGTGTCGGGATCTATCTTAGATACTAATATGCATGGGTTAGGATAGGACAGTGTCTGCAGGCGACGCCATGCTACCTGCGATTCCTTACTGAGGTTTGGCCCTGGAGGCAGAAGTTTCCGTCTTTCGAGTCTTTGGTGTTAGAATTTCTGTATATGTGAAAAGCGGGTCCATACGCATAGCCGAGGATGGGTGCGATATGACGGGGTCGGAGGTCCGAAAGAGTAATTCTCGGGCCGAGGCGTGGGTGAGGTCATTGCTTCTAACTCCACAGTGGCCGGGTATCCATATCAGCTGTTTCCATTCTCCCTCTGAGCGTGGGGACGATAGCTGTGTGAGGATTCGGTGCACAATGGGTCCAATGTGCCCTTTGCAGAAATTTCGGTAGGCTGCTTGCGAGTCTGTCAGAACATAGGTGGACCTGGGTTTCGTACGGCGAGGGCAATTCCTGCTTCTTCCATGCTAGTTGCGTCTGTGTCCTGGGCTGATATACAATCAATCTGTTTTCCTTGATGAATGACACTTGCCGTGTATTTGCCGTTCACTGGACCAGCTGCAGCCTTCTTTTTAAACGTGAGACCAGGTAGGTGGGGCCACCTGGCGGCACTAAGATGAACCAGGCAAGCAACGAATTGTTGTTGCAGAAATCTAATGTATTCTACTTCTCTGCTGGTGTAAATTCCCGGCAGCGATGTAGGTCCGAATGCGCTGCCTTTTAAAAAATTTTTTTTTCGCCACGGTCACTCAGCTAAAACCAAGAAACGCACCTATAATTGTGGTTGCACGAAGTGTCACAAGATGTCCATAGCTGATACCAAAGCTGATCTAGTCATAGAGGATCTAGTAACGTAGGGACCGTAGTAACGTTGGTCGATGCCATCGTCCAGTAACCTAATACCCTGGAAACACATCTGCCTATACTGCAATACCGTACACGCTAATATTCTCTACTAGAGAATTTTAGCGAGTGTTGAAGGCATCCGGATGGTTGCTCGCGTGTGTGTGCGAGAACAGACGATGCAGCACTGCGTGCGTCGCAGCTTTGTGGGCCTACGTGTTCAAGCTTCTTACACAGTGATGTCAGTGTCCAACTCGGCGCCCAGAAACCGAAACTCGTTTATATAAATAAGGTGATATTAAATTATTTAGCGAGAATACATGAATCTTGGAGTGTGTATCATGCCTCCTGGAGCAATAAGAAATGTTTGCAACAAAGAACGTGCAAGCCACAAATTTGATGACACCACCCCTTTAAGAGTACTGTAGCTTAGTAAAACTTGTTGTTGGGCTAGTTGGTACACGCTTACTGAAATACAAAAAAGACGCGTACCATCGAGGAAGAATTTAAGACAGAACAGAAAAGGATGCCCTTTTCTGTTCTGTCTTAAATTCTTCCTCGATGGTACGAGTCTTTGTATTTCAGTAAGAGTACTGTACATGCAATGCATCTGCTTATTTATTCTTGATGCTCCATTGGTGCTTCTAATGCTGAAATTATGGATACTAGGATGTTGACTTCATTTGATCACAATCGTAAAAATGCCTGTTCAATGTTTTAAAACTATTTAAAAACTATTAGGAGTTTGATTCAATTTCATTGTCTCTGGAACTATTTGGGCGGTCGTTTTAATTCTGAAATGCTTCGAAGTTTTCTGCATATTCCACACAAGCTTGCTCCAATTAAATCAGTGCATGGGCCACATAGATGCTTTCCTTCCATGAGCTTCACTGCTAACCACTGATTCCCATTACTTCCAGAATACTAGGATAACGTGCAGCTATCGAGCCAAGAATGAGCAAACTGTTCAATGCACCATTCTGTTAAATGACGCATTTAATCTTTCCTAATTGCCATCACACGCTAAGCTAGTGAAACAGTGACATCATACAACTTTGCTTGACAGTGGAGCGAAGGCTATGGAGGCGGGGCTTCTGCACATTCGTGTTGCTGTGCAAGTAGTACGGCAGCTTGTGGCTGAGTTCGGTTTTGCGCGCTGGCATCATTAACGCGTTTACAAAATTATATACATGAAAAATGGGAATGGGAGAAACATTTCAAGTGTTCAGTGTTAATTTTATTTGTCATATTACGAGTATATTTTTCTTGGAGAACTAAACAGCACGTTTGCAGCCGCACACTGACCCACTACGTCACGGACGCCATGTTTACTTTGGAAAACGGGCATGCTGAAAAGGTTGTACTGTCTAAGAAATGGAAAGAAAAGGAAGGCATTCTTGCAAAGTGAACAATAACTGTATTTTATGTACGACTTCCCGCAACCGTTTGAGTCTCATAATAAGTAAAGCAGCATTTATTTCAGCAAGGCAAATGAGAAAATTATCAGTAAGCTTAAGTGCTATTTTTTGGCGTGGTAGCAGGCATGCGTTTTGGTTCTGTAGCTTCCACCGTGCTGGCAAGAAAAGTTGTCGCTGTCTATATTACCACTTTTTTTATTACTGCTCACTTTTTCTGTCTATTTTTCATGAGGTTGTCCGTCATTCATCATTGTGTGCCCAACTTATCGTGCCATAGATGTAGTATCCCTCATCTCAGACTGATCATGAACGTAAAGTTCGAGGCATTTTCTTCAGCACAAACACCTTTTCTTGCGATAGCAATTATATGGACAGTCTCGGCTGGTTTTTGCCGCCGCCGTCATGCACCGTATATGTATACATATATATATATATATATATATATATATATATATATATATATATATCTATATATAAAAACGTCCCAAAGGAAAATCATTCAGAAAAATGCTTCCGAAGTGCAGAGTTGAAGCAGCGACCTCTCACCACTCCAAAGCGCGTGGCGCTAACCACTGTGCCACAAAGCGAAGATCCTTCGGAGATCTAACGGCGACCGTTATATACACACCCTTTACCGCTGGCAGGACTCTGAGACGGCAGGCGCTTATAAGCGTTTCTTCATTACCAGCGAGATGGCGCAAGGAGTGCAACGGGTGCATTTAAAAGTCGTCGGCCAGCTCACTCGCTTCTTCTAGTATTTGCGCAGGGAAAACCTTGCCCTTCCACTGTGTGCTCGCGCAATAGTTGCTGCCGGGGGTAGTTTCTGCAGCGTAGCAGCACTTCCACCACGGGCCGCTTTTCTTGCTATCGCATTCATTGCTTCACCCTTGCAAAGGCCTTCGCCTGTGACTTTTTCTAATTGCTTCATACCACACACATTGAGAAATAGGAACCATTTACCTGATGATGTTTCTATTTATGGTCACTCCTTTTATTGTTCTTTATGGATGCACCTTTGCTGTGATAGTGGTTTGTGGTTAGGAAAGGTGCTTATAAGGGAGCACAGCACAGCATCGAAAAAGGGAAGGGAGTGAAAGATTTATGAGAGCAGACAGGAGAGGCACACCACACCAAAATGAGTGCCCACAGCACTGAGCACCGTGATGGGTACGTCTCTCCCCTTTAGAAAGAACTGGTTGGTGCTCGGCGGCACTGGGATCGAACCCAGTACTGCTCGCATCACAGGTGGACTCTGCCACATCACTGCTGTGATGGAGCCACGTTACTGTCCTGCATGATCATCTGACCATGCATCCCTTTCTTATTGCATGTGCTGTTATGTCAACAGCACGTTTAATTTTGTACGTTTTCAAATTTATATTTTATGTCACACATTCTCCTCTACAATGTTATGTCAACAGCACGTTTAATTCTGTACGTTTTCAAATTTATATTTTATGTCACACATTCTCCTCTACAATGCCCCATTGCTTGAAGGTATGTCAGATATAAAAAAAAAAGGTGTGTGCATTTTATGTGTTACTTATGTACAGCCTCCCGCTTTTTATTGCGATAGCAATTGACACTCTCGGTGGGTTTTTGCCGTCGCCGTCATGTCCCGGATATGTTTATGTATGTATATATAAATAAAAGCCAGAAAGAAAAATAAATCAGAAGAAAAAAATTGCCTAAGTGTGACACTGGGATTCGAACCTGCGACCCCTAGCTCCACAGTGCAGCATGTTAGACAACTAGGCCATGCGCCATCCCTTCTTTGTAACATAACGGCGAGCTGTTTATATACACCATTTACCACTGGCGGTACGCAGAGCTCAGAGGTGCTTCTGTGTGTGCAGCATCGCCAGTGACATTGCCCAAAGGGCGCGCTTCCAGATTTTGCTTCGTTGTGAAAACTGCCCTTGAGACGCACACTAAAAAGTGGCCCATTTCTGCACCCACTCGCGATGTGGCACGCCAGGTAAATAACGCATCGAACGCCATTGCGCGGCAGGAGACGCGGAGGGGTCACTCCATGCGCCGCACTTTTTAAGAAAGAAAAAACATATCTAAGAGCGTAGGGTTGTAGCACGCTGCTCAAACACGAAGAAGTAACAACTGTGACAGCTGTTTGTTCGCGCTCATCCTTTATATACCTGTACGTTCTTTTTGAGCGTCCTTCCTTGTGTTTTAGCATGTATCGAGCTGTGACTGTTAGTTCGCGCTCGTCCTGTGTGCGTCCTTTGCTCTTGAGCGGCTCGCTGCAGGTATCGAGCTGCTTGCCGTTCTTCATGTGACATTCCAATGTGTTGCTATCGCATTCATTGCTTCCCCCTGGCGGCGAAACTGACTTTTTTAACTATTACGTGGCAACGATAATCTACAACATGGGCAGTAGTCTACAATGCAAGCATCACCTGCTATGCTGTTTTCATCGAAAGGAGGCGCTCCCAGACATTATCTTCCGAGACCACATTCACAATCGCAGTAGGAGCATCGCGAAAACTTGGCCTTTAATATTAATTTTCAGTTTTCTTCAGAGAGATCAAGCCAGACATTATGATGGGGCATGTGTGATCCTGAAAGGAACAGCAGAGCAAACTAAGTTTACAATGGAGGTGCTTAATGTGCCTGGGAATGCTGCTGCCAGTTTCACAGTTTATGCCTGTCAAAAGGCACTACTAACACTGTGTGCAGTTGACATACATACGTGTGTGATGGGTGGCAAGTGGTGTTGCGTTATGGGCTGCACAAGATTCCCTGTATAATTACCGCAACAGTCGCTAAACACACGCTGCTAACTCTTATCCTTCATCTCGTTATAAGAGCGTTTTATCTAGCAGTGCCAGTTTAACACACGGAAAGTACAGTAATACCATACTGACTGAAGAGTGCACATGCACTTGTTTCCGTAATGTATAATGTATACCGTAATGTATACTTGTTTCCATAATGTATACGCGTTCCAAAGTAAGCACGGAGGCGTGGCCCTGACGTCTGTCGCGGTTCACATTGGCCATTCGCGTGCGGCTGGATGTAACGCCACGCTTCTGTGCTTATTTGTAATGCGTACAAGATCGCACCACAGGTCTATCCATATATGCTATGCTGTACTTTGTGTGAAAGGTGGCTCGTACTTGGCTTGTATTAAATTTCATTGATCCTACCGATACAACGTTAAATGCCTTTTGGTTTGTCCGCAAGCTTCTTAGCATTATCATTTTGCTCAATCGCGGAAGCTGCAAACTTGAGCGGCCCAGACAGGTGGTTTCATCTGCCGTTGGAATGCACAACCAGGCAGCCACATAACGTCAACAAATGTGTTCTACTTCATTGAAGAGGAATGACAATTCTAGTTGGCCTCCAAATGTGTCTGCATTGCAACTGTTATCATCTGACAGTTCTGAGGAGCTTGTGCATGTGGCACAGCGAGTCAGACATGGTACGACTGGTGCAGCGTGGTTGCCTTTCCGCCGGGAGTCTTCTCTTCACGGCTTTCACACTCTGCACTGGTGGGACCGGCAAATGACAGTACCGCTTGGTTGGATTTCGGTTTGAATGTTGCGCTTTTTAAAATTATTTTCAAGTTTGCAGAGTATTCGTACTGTCAGGCCTGTGACAGGAGCACCTTAGGGACATAGAAGCACCATTACTTCATCCATGTCAAAAATCGCCGAGCTTAGACTTCAAGCAGAGAGTCACTATTAAAATGTGTTGATATACCCAAGGGTTGTGCGAAATACAGCTGGAAGCTTGACTTGTAGATGGAGACGTTAGCATTGTGCCATGCTACCTGAAGCATAACTTGTTCTTCAAGAAAGGCTATAACAATCATTACAATTTCTCTAGGTGATTTGATGAATGTCCACAAATG
Source organism: Rhipicephalus sanguineus (assembly GCF_013339695.2). Taxonomy (NCBI): domain Eukaryota; kingdom Metazoa; phylum Arthropoda; class Arachnida; order Ixodida; family Ixodidae; genus Rhipicephalus; species Rhipicephalus sanguineus. The sequence continues at coordinate 284,853,867 of NC_051176.1, forward strand.
TGAGGAACTTTTTGCAGCTTTTCCCTTTCAGTTTATTACAAATGTAATTTCACCAAAATCAAAGTCAGCTTCGTTAAATGCTACTTCCATGATAGTGGCAGTTATATTCAGGAAGCAACACCACCTTCGATTTTATTCACAAAGCTTCTGTTTTGCCGGAACTCTTATTTTGCCAATTGTAGGAAACACTGTGGAGCATTACTGAAATAGTCATTATGCTTTGAGTAGTCTTTGATCAGTGCTGCTGCAGAAATACATTCTATATATTGTCTTTTTCAGGCACATGGTTGGAGAGCCAAAAGGTGTACGAAATCAGTTGTTGCTGTGAGTGCACCTTCATGCCATGGGTTTAAGTTCATCAGAAGACAGAGGCCACTGGGTTGCATAACAGATTTTATGTAACTAGATTTCGTTTACAAAATGTATTCAGTTCAAATTGAGACTTGTGATTCAAGCTTGAATTACAGTTCTGAGTTAAAAATAAAAAGCTTTTTTGTGAGATACAATAAACTTGTTTTTTTAGTTAAAAAAAAAAGGAATGCAATGTAAAGCTTTGGCACAAATTTTGCTTCAATAGTCATTTTTGGCTGGGAAAAAAAAAAAGATATGGGTGGTAATCACATACACACACAGGCACACACACAAACACACTGCTGTTCACGTGCACAGGATGTCAGTTTTATCGGCACTAGCGTTAGTACACAGTTATAAGACTAGAAAATGTCCACGACTGCAATATGAACAAATGTTTGACACATCAACTCAATCATGGCCAATGGCAGATGTAGCAGTACTTGGCAGGTTCTCAATCACAGGCATCTAAGGGCCCCTTTGCTGCAAAAGCTTGCCACCAACTCTTGTCTTCTCCACAGAAAAAAACGTTGGTCAACAGCCATGAGCCATTTCTTCCACCACAGATGTCACACGGCAGATGAAGCATGAATTGCAGACACGCACCGGCTTGTAGTGACCATAGCGAGGCAGTGTTATTGAATGTGCACTGCACCGGGAACAGAAGATCTGTACAGGAAATGCACAGAATGCATTCAGTTGCTCCACCAGGCAGCAAAGATGTATGAAAGTGCACTCATCTCCCCATACACACGTTGACCCACCTACCTTTCCACATCTTCGGCAGTGATGCCTGCGGCGCAGCAGTGTAAAGTGGGCATTACAGTCCATGCAGTTGGATGTGAATTCATCTGGCATCCAGACTGGGCTACCTGTAATGTGAAACCCTCAGTTTCAGCACATTACCGTGCAAAGAACAAAATTAGTGCAGTCGTAGCTTTTCATGAAAGGGACCATGTAACACTTTGTGAACAGCTAAGAAACGGTGCCAATCTGTAGCCAAGGCCCCGTGGACATTCGAGCCAAATAGCACATGCAGCAGGAAATTTACATTTCGTGTAAAAAAAGATTCCTTGCTTTTTCTTTCATAACGTCCCTAATTACGCAGCAAGTGGTCCAGACATATTGGCTGATTTTATAATAGTGCACTGACAGATGATCTCGAAGGCCACATGCTACATTCACAGAATTCATAATGCCTGCAACTCTATTGCACCTGAATGGCTAAAAAAAATTGTGAAGAGACTTGCAATGCAACCAGTCTAAGAAGTCATTGTCCAATTATATGAATAAGTACTTCATAACCCCTTTAATACTTAATTTGAAAGCCTGTTCAGGTGCCTGCATGTCTCTCTTAACACTGAAAACACTTACAGAATTACTATTCTGTACTGCTCCACCAACTTTTCATCATACATAAAGAGTACAGTTGAAACTTGTTATAATGAAACACTGATATAGCAGATAATCAGTTATAGCGAACTAAATACGTGAGAGCTGCCGTGATATTGGCCTTAACGAAGAAGTGTGTAGTTTGCGCGAGGCTCAAAACTCAAAAGGTAGCATAAAAAGAAAAAGAAATTTTGAAAGACAATGCCACACGGTGGTTGTACATTTTTCAAAATGTGGTTGCGACATTAAAAATTTGGTTAAAATGTTTAGTTGCGGAAATTGTGGTTCTGTTGTAATTCTACCTTCTCATATTCGGGTCTGTTTAGTTTGAAATGCCACGAGGACAAAGGAGAGAATTGCCTTGTTTATAGTGGGTTTGAAGCCTAGAGTAATGCATTTACACGTGAGCCAGGGTGCAATTTGTTAGAGCCGAATTTTATCTCTACTGTTTCAACAAATATAGGATATAACGAACTAATTTATGGTCCCCATGCTACCTCGTTATAACGAGGTTGGACTACAAAGAAGGCCCACAGTTCCTGCAGACAGCCACAAACTTGCCTCTGTGCCCAGATTCTGAGGATAGTTCCAGTGAAAGCTCATCGGGCAACACCTCCTCGGCACTGTCCACTGAATGGCGGCCAGAGCTACCACGCTGCTCTCCTTCCTCCTCAAATTCCACAGCATCCACAAACGAGAGTGAAAAGAGGGGACGCTCAGGGACACTGCTCCGCTCCATAGGGCTCTGCCAAGCAAGCAATGCTCCATCATTATCCACCAGGGCATTTGAGAAAGGCACACAAGCTAAAAGAAATGCTGGGAGGTGAATGTCAAATCATGATATGGATCTTGCATTTGTCCTTAAAGGGACACAACTAAGAAAAGTAAGTTGAGTTGTACTATAGTCAGCTAAGAAGTCTTGAGAGGCCCCCGCCCAGATGACCGAAGCGCAGCAGCTTCCGATTGCCTCCATGACTAAAGAAATAGTCCCGCTCGTGCACCCGGCTATGCTCTCTGAAAGCAGGGTCACTGGCCATCTGGAGTGCGAGCACATTGGTGCAGGGAAATGCTGCAGACTGCTAAAGTTGTATCCGACTATAGTAATTTATTACATTACCCTTCAACGATAGAAATAACACCACTCTTACCATGAGAGGAGATTTTACAGGTGAGAAAAGACATACAGTAAGATGAGTGGCAACGTTGCTGCACTAATGATATGTATTCATTATATGTGATCATTTATTTTTTGTGATGCCCCCCTTACCCAATGCCTCTAACGAGGCCTGTAAGGAATCTTTAAATAAATAAATAAATAAATAATGCACTATGACACTACAGAATTTGAGTGTCCAGCATTGTCATCTTAGTATATACTATTAGCAAACATAGAATACCATAATCCCTACCTAAAGGAGCCAAAGACATTACCTATTGTCGGACACAACTTTAGAAGGCGGATGAACACAAGCCTGCACCAATGGGCACGCACTCGGGTCTGACGTCATGAGTGGGACGGCCGGTGGCTCCGCCTTCGGAGAACATCGGCGCGTGCACGAGCAGGACTATTTCTTTAGTCGCGGAGGCGATCGGCTGCCGCGCTTTGGTCGCCTGGGCGGGGCCTCTCCTGTCTTCTTAGGTTGTATCCGACTATAGTAAGCTTCAAGAACTTTTACAGTGCCATAATGGCCCAAATAATAAAAGACAAAAGAAAGCTTTTAAACTGGTGAAGTTGCCTTTACATGCTGTGGTTGTGGAACAAAATTTTGAAAATGTAAGTCTGGCCTTAATTTTTTTTTTCTTTTAGTAATCAACTTCTAATAAATAAGAAGAAGTCGTAACTGATGCGAGCATACTATGTAAAATGTTTCATTTTCTTTGAGGCCAATTGTACACACATGCATGCAACATGTCCAGAACAGGATACAGGGTACGAGTTTCAGCGAGTAGGAAAGTAGAGAAACAAGAGATACACTGCAGACACATACGCCAATAGTCACAATACAGCAATTATGGGAAAAATAGGAACAAGAAGCTTAAATGGAGGCAGAATTTGATAATCAAGTAATGCAGCCTACTGTTGATTTACTATGATGCTGTCTATGTTGCCAAACTGAAACACCTCAAAGCAATGCTTCAGATAAAACCAGCTCTGCCTTCTGAAGTGGTTCCTAATGTGACACAGAAGGGTTAAAGGTTTAAACCAGTGAGCATTAACAACGTGGCACATTTACAAACAAAACCATAGTCGCAAACAAAAATTTAGATACCAATCTTAAGATGAACTGTTACTACCTGTTTCTATTTCTCATTTGGCTGTCGTGCAAGTGAGGAACAATATTTATACTTTTGACCTCCATTAAACAAACGGATGCTTTTCCAAAGCCAAAGAGCACACTACACACACACGATAACAACACACAGAATATGGTTGGTTAGCATGTTTATGGCATCCAAATGCTTCTAACAAGCTTCCAAAGATGCAGATAATCCAAAATATAATTTTCATTTTTTATTTTCACTCATCAATGGGTAATTTGAATATAAATCGCTGAATGTGAATTTTTGTGCCCGAGCCATTGTTCTGATGATAATCTTCAGTGCTATACAAGTAGCACAGAAAGAAAATAGGTCAAAGCAGTCATTATACTGCATACCAGGGACCTGCTTCAAGCTCAAGGTGGCACTGCAAAGTGTCAGTCACTTTTAAGTGAGTTATAGTGATAACCCTGTCACAATGCACATGTAATGTCATTCGTAGCGAATCCGATTACGTGTTGATGCCATTTTTGTTGCTGCTACACAGACATAGTGTATGAATTCACAGCTAATTGCATTCACTCATTGAATGAATTTTCCAAACTCATGCATACACAACATGTGTAGTCTTGACAGGGGCTTGGCAGAAAATGACACCGATAAATTAAAAAATGTAATAAAAGTTATGTTCTTATTAATTGTTCTGTTAAATTTTTGAGAACTTTATGACGTGCAGAGCAACAGCTGGAGCAATTTGTGCAATTGTATTCTTCCCAGACTCCAACTTAATGCCAACACCTCCTGTGGGGCACGTTTACAAGCACTTGTCTGTTCTCTTAATTCCTTTACATCTTGGTGAAGCGGCAGCCAGGTCAGATTCGCATGCAAGACTGCAATGACATCTGGTGTCAATTTCATTTGCTGCGACTGACATTACATATCCTGTGTGAAAGGGGTATGAGGCCATGGTTATCACCTGCAATCACCTACCCAAGTGTAGCTCAATGGTATTACAAGAGTGTGATGTACTACTCTGGCTTAAATAAGCCTGCTTGATTCCTTACACAATAAAGAAGTTGCTGCAACACACTTGGGACACAGCAATGGTAAACCAGGTCTGTCACTACCTTTGTGGCTTGCAAAGCCATAATGGGCACCTGACTTCTATAACACGTACAATATAAAACTAAATAAAAATCAGGTATATCTCATAGAATGTAACAAGCTCCATGTAAGTATCATTTCAAGCAAAGAACATCAGTTTTAGTGCCTCTGTTCCAAACATATTAACAGTTACATCCATTAATGCATACTGCCAACGTAAGCCCACCTCTGTGTCCAGGGAAATGGCAGAGGAGTCTTGCTTGGATGAGCTGTTCATTTCAAAGACACACTTCAGTATGTTTCTCATCTCGCCGGCGAAGTTTGTCTGTAGCTGGTCGGCCACACCTTTTACAAGAAAGAAGAATAGCCAATTACGTTTGTAAAAAAAATGTTACCACATGCTTGCTTTATTTGTATTTTGTACATCTAAGGAATTCCACTACTCAATTTGGAAGTTTTTTTTTTCTGTTTTCTTTTCTATTCTTTTTTGTAGGTATAACACACTGTATGGCTCTATGGCAATACATTACATGATGAATTCGTACAAAAGATATGCCTTCAATCCATCAGACATGTGATCTTGCATCAAATTCATTAACATATATGGAGCAAGAAGAAACTGCTCCAAACAGATCAATGAACTTAGGGACAAGAATTTCTATAGGACATGCACTGAATTCTGCAGTAATACCAGTGGAATCCAATAAGTTCACTTCCCACCTAATCATTAAAGGGACACTAGAGGCAAAAAAAAAACAATTTAAGTCAAGAGATAAAGGTCAATGTGTGAGAACGTCTAAAACGTCAACGTCAACAGTATCAACAACAGTGCTCTAGTAATCGAGAAATTAAGATAAATGTAGGGCACGATGTGCGCCACGAGTGGGACATTTTGGAAATGATCCCGATGGCGGCAAGATTCTTGAGTACAGTTAACCACTAGTAATCAAACTAGTTGCGATAAAAAATAACCTTCAGTGCATCAAAAGAAGTAATAAAATGTTGCGTGTTCGTTTCTGCTTGATTCATGGAAAAAAACTTCTTGGTGTTACCATGGGGAACAGCGCGAGTGGTTCAAAAGTTCCGTTTTCGCTGAGCTGCACGTCTCAGTGGTAGTTTCGGCATCGCGTACTGCTGCGTGTGCTTGGCTCTCGCTATTGTCGCACTGTTGATACTCTGCTGCTGCTGCGGCTGGCCAAGCTAAGCTCCGTTACAGTGAACTATATACAGTTTCGGAGTGGCCCATGGCTGCGCCTTCGCAAGATTGATAGCCGCTGTTGTGCAAGAAGCCATAGCGTCAGCGCACGGGCAGTAAAGGCGGGCAACATTGAGCACGGCAACTGCTACGTCAGAAGGCCCGTTCAGGCAGGCAAATTTAAGTGCGCCAACGCCGTGTGGACCACTAAAACACGATTTTCTTTCAAAATAAGCATTTCCTTGGCACGAAACAAGCCCTACGAGGTTTCTGGTACGTTATTTCAACAATCAACGTCAACTTAATATTTGCCTTTAGTGTCCCTTTAAGCTTGTCTTCTACATAAGATCAAAACATTCATGTTTTCAATCAGCATGCAGCCTTATAACTTGCATGCCACAAATGTAATTATATGTATTTCGGTGTGTGAAGGCACCAAAAGATACAACTGTCCTGAATGTAATTTCATACTAGAACACTCAGTTTTCCTGAAGGTCTTTTTAGCATTAATACAACCATAAACGTAAGCTGAGGAGCGCCTTCAAAGCTTGCATAAATCAGGCACGAACGACCAGCACAGTGTCAAGTGACTCACCGGAAATGCCCACAAAGAGTCTATGAATAAGGTCATCGGTGCTCTTGAACCGGCAACGAAGCTCATTGTGAAATGCAATTTCAGCAGCCTGTAGAGCCAGAGCTATTTCTTCATCATCAGGGTAATCAGAGTTGTAGGAACTGGTGTCTGTACTTTGGTAACTATGGGGCATACAAAATGAAGTGGGAAGAAAAAAAAAACAGGCAGAAAATGTCATCAGGTTCCTTTCAATGGAATCCTAGAGATAAGCATACCTCATGCACTCCCATTCAGCACTTGAAAGACTTGACAAACTTTTGCAACTTGAGCACGGTGATGGCAGAGAGCGCTCTTCATTCTGGAGCCGCCGAATCTGTGGCACTACAGGCACACGGTCAGACGCACTTGATGTTTTGGAGGATCTGCGCAAGCACGGGCTCTGCCTTGGCTGCTGTTGCTCTGTGGAAGCACCTGCGGACGCCCCTGCCTGCAGGGGTTCACTGAAGAGAGGCCACCAATTTTCAGAGACCACACTGTCGTCCGAGTCATAACTTGCATTGCTTTCACTGTCAACAGCATTCGGTTGCTGCTTGTGCGGTGAAGTGGCATTCTGAGATGGACACTGGGATGCTGCCACAACTTTCCGAGCTAGTGGACTGGAGTGTTTAACAGCCCAGAACTCTTTGGTCTCTAGACCAAGCTCGCGAATATGCTTCTGCATCTGCTGGACAGGCTCACTCTCTGGGGTTACACCAAAATTGTGGTTGTAAAAGTCTTTGATGAACTGCTTACAGCCATTATAACTGCTGTAGAAATGTTTGACGCACACACTAGAGTCCAGTCCTATATATTCGTCTGTACCAAATGAGCACTGTTTTGAGGTGACACACGCTTTAGGCTCTTCAAGTTGGCATAAGGTTTTTTCTAGAAGCCAAAGCTCTTCTCGTGACAAAGTCCACAGCAATTCCCTGAAAGAAAAAGAAAAAAGCAGTGTAAGGCATAAAACCATGCTGAGTTGCCACATTAAAGGGACACCAAAGTGAAACAGTGAATCGGGTTTAGATTGATAAATTGTACTCGGAGAATGCTAACGTTGTTAATTTCACCATTGTAGGTTTATTAATAGGGCAGAAAATCAAGGTCAAAGTTTCATTTTTAAGTTTCATGCTGAAATCACTGTGTGTGACGTCACTGACTTCAAAGTGTATTTTGGCGACATCGCCTCAACGAAATTTCCTGAAACTTGGTATATTAAGTCCATGGCCACATGAAAGGACAATGTACCTCATTTTTACTGATTAGGAACTACGTAGGACCTAGTAGATGCCATCAAAATCTATGACATTGCGGCGTTTGGCGTCGTTCAAGGTGGCGCTGTTACCCACACTTTCTTTTTGCTTATTTTTTTGCTTACCAAGTGTATTCTCGTGGCAAGCATGGCGATTATGGAATTGTGAAAGAGTAATTTACTAATATAAGAAAAATCGTTTTTCTCTTTAGTGTCCCTTTAAGAAACCCTGCACATTCTGCACGAGCCACTCAATGATACTTGACAAACCAGGTCACCTTTTAGGGTAAAGAATGACCAAAACCAAAAATGATGCATTGGGGCATCTATGGCAAATCTAATCCTGCAGGATAGACAGACAGACATAGAACTTTATTGGGTCCTGAGAAACGCTACTCTTAGAGCAACGCCGCGGGCCGCTCCCACGTGGGGACGGGGAGGCCTAGCCTCACCGCCGCATCATGGGCCCTCTGGACAGCCCGTAGTTGTGGTAAAAACTCTGAACTTCGTAAGGCAGAATCCCAATCCTGTTCTGTGAACCGACTTAGGCCCCGTAACGAGGGGCACCGCCAGAGCATATGTTCAACGTTACTGATCTCCCCGCAGTCAGGGCAGCTAGACTCGAAAGCCCCTGAAGAGACGATGCTGAGGAAAGATAGACTAGGATAAGACCTATTCTGTAGCATTCTAAACGTGTTGGCCTGAGGTCTAGACAAGTTGCGGTGCAGAGGAGGAAAAGACCACCTACTCAACTGGTAGTGTTTAGTGACTTCGACAGTCCATTGTTTGTTGATTTGTTTTTTTAGCTACAATTCAAGTTTACTTTTAGGATAGATATCGGAAAGGAACATGGACTTTTATAAAGCTGAATCAACAGCTTTACTAGGCCCATAACCTATTGCAAGACTACAAATGTCTACAAGCAAACAGCACACTAAAGACATGGGACACATAAACAGCATGCATATCATAACTTTTACAAATGTGTGGAAATATTAGTCACTATATATCCATGAATAAGAACAAGAATATTCACATTCACAAAGGGCTGTAAGCAGAACTTCGAAATTACGAAAACAGTACAAGCAAGGTAGTAATTGAGACAAACTACAAAATACTGACAAGGTTATCACTGCCATACTTGTACACAGAATGACATTACTATTCTTCACCACAACATAAAGGCATGTAGTGTCCAACTTATTTGGGGAATTTTTTTTAGAGAATAGAAAATTTTAAAAAGTTGTCTGTAACGGATCGCATAACTGGAGTCCTTGCGCTCAATAACTTGAAGTAGCAGATATTACTTGTGTGAAATCAAGATAATTGACTAAAGGACTATGGTTCCTTACTGAAATTTTTAATTCCTTTACGGTACATACTGAAATTGCAAATTGCAGCTTGTGAGATTTTGAAGCTTGGAATGAAATCTGAAGGTGGAGAGGAACTTAAAATTTGCGCACTAAACTTGCGAAAAAAAAGCAACATTAATTTTAAACAAAATGTGTGCACTGAAGCACAGAAGTAACTGACACATCCATGTATTTCATCACACACTTTGGAAATTAATACCCTCAAACTGGCATCATCCTGAAAATTTGTTCAAAGTGGACCGTGCAAACTTACTGGCTACAATTTGCGAATTTCAATATGTGCCATAATGCAGGTCATCAAAAAAGTTCAGACAGCTTCGTACTAGTGGTGACAAGCCTGAAGGAACAGCGGAACTGGTGGCCTTTCATTGTTTATTTTTTCTCTTCCTTTCATCCTCTCTATCTTTCTCTGTTTTTTTCGATCTCTTTTTGGTCTCTTTTTCTTTCTGTTTCTTTATCTTTCTTGCTCTTCCTCTTTCTCTCTCCCTTTATTTGTTTCTCTCTTTCTTCCCCTTCTCTCTATTTCTATATGCTTTACTCTCTCCACTCCTTTCCTTCCCTTCACCCTCATCTCTCACCCTCACTTCCCTTTCCAACCTGCTTGCTATACTATACTATACAAGGTTATGTTATTTCCTGCTAGTGCGCACGGATAGCTGAATGGTTATGGTGCTCGCCTTTGGATCGTGGGTACGCGGGTTCGAATCCCGCCTCATCAAGAAATTTTTTTCGCCAAGAATTTCTATCTCTTTCTGCCTCTCTCTCTGTTCTCTCACCCATCAGAGTTATCAGAATCATGCGCAGAGAAATAGGCACACGTGTTCTGTGCACGAAGCAGAAGATGAAGACGAACATAGTATGTGTCGGTTCATGATTATAATTTTTTGGGGTCAGATTACAACCAACGGCTGGCATAAACAGCTCTTCTATTAAAACTAATCATCAGCTGCTTCAAGTAGTTGAGCTTAAGGATGACAATTATGATGTCACATACAATTCATATCAGAGCATAAGAATCACACAGAAAAAAAATGTACATATAATGTTCAAAATGTAATGGGGTACACTATAAGTGATAAAATGAAAACTGACAATATTACAATATCTGACCCTTTTTTTTCTTTTTCTTGTTAGAACAATACAACTGCAACGTGCTTGTGCTGTTGTATTGTTCGCCCTTTGTCCACGTTTCTTAGCCCAGTTTCCCTGAAAATGGAATACCAACTCGCCCAACAGTCTATTCTTCTAAGTAATATCTGACTGTCAAGGTATAAACTATAGGGAAGCTGACAGATTGGGAGGAATGCCAATTTTTTTTTGCTACCACATCAACTGCATCCTTAAAATGCTTACTTTTTGAGGCAACACAAATATAATGAAAATAGAAAAATAAATAGTCAACTTACCGGATTTTGCATAGAAGACTGTAGAATGGCCGAAACAATTCTGAAAGGCTTGAAGAGTCGTTGTCAACATTCAAAGGGCCATCAGAAAAAAGCACCAGCCCACTGGCAAACAAAAATTTTAGTTATTAGTACTTTTAGTAAACTGAATTTTTTCTCAATAACTTACGCAACAATAGCCAGCCTTGGAATGGTGAACATGAGTGCTGGATCATACGTCTCCACCATCTCCTGGGGAACTAGCTTTACTTCAATCGCTCTGAAAGTGAGGACATTTCCTGTAAAGTGGGGTAGTTCAACACTACTAACAGTATGACTGAGGCCAACTCAGACACGCACATCCTCCTGTTACAGTTTTTATACTTAAAAGACCAGTAAACAGGCTCAGAATTTTTTTTTACATCTCCCAAACAAGCTCACCAACTTGTGCAGAAAGCCGCGGCGATCACATTTTATGAATGTCACAGCGCCGCGTGCCGTGGAGACGCTCTATTTCGAAAAAAATTCCCGCGTCCCTCTCCAGCACCTGTCCAATCCTCCTCATATGCGAAGAGACATGGGCAACATTAAGTACCACCGACTTCGTCCAATGGTCCTCTGCGCTACGAAACGGTGCCTTGGCCCTGCGGTGATGCAGTTTTGTCTGTGTGTTTATTGCACTTCTCCACTGCGCCACTAGGGTGACCCTACCCCGCTCTGACACGAGTGACACATGGAGGAAGCCTTGCTTGGTCATTGGCTGCGTGCCGATGACGTAATCGCTGACGTCATGTTACGCTGCCGAAGTGGGCATAGTCACGACAATGGCCTACGCCTACCCCTTTTCGCTGCTGAGAAGGGTGGGAAGGCCAAGCGAGAAACCGAAACCAGCCGAAGCGGTTTGCTCTACACCCTCTAACTTCCTTATTACAGCACTTATTCGCAAAATTCTTGTGGCAGCATGTTCAAATCGTACAAGTGCGCAGTTATCGCTTGATCACACATTTTGTACTGCGGGGTTCTTTACTTTAAAACTGCACTAAAGCTAAAACTTACTTGAGCTGTGCTATTGGTAGATCACTTTATTTAGTTAAGAATCATGCAACGTGTGAAGAAATGAAAAATGACAGTTACTTCAATGCCAAAGAAGCCCGTCTTACTGTGATTAAATGCTTTAGTAAAGCAGAAATGGTGCAAAAATGAAAGATGAGTAACATCCTGGATTTTTATGGTGTCTGCTTGCACATCTTGGCAATATCATAGCTACCCGTGATTTGCAGACGACATAGTGCTCTTCAACAATGATGAATTACAAAAAATGATTGAAGACTTAAACTGAGAAAGTACTAAAGTAGGCTAAATATGATTATGCAAAAGAAAAGCAATGATGAATAGCCTGGCAAAAGAGAAAGTTCATGATTGGCAAACTGACCTCTGGAGTCTGTACAAGAGTACGTACAACTAGGCCAATTACCAACAGGCGAGCCAAGCCTACTAATGAAAACGAAGTCTACCGAAGAATAAGGATGGGCTGGAGTGCTTACAAGACATTTCCAAATAATGACAGGCAATCTACCACTGTCCTTAAAGCGGACGGTGTACAAACATTGCATATTGCCAGTACTAATGTATGGGTGGAAGCTTAAAGGATAACAAAGAAATTCGACAAGTTAAGAACCTCGTAAAGTGTGAAGGAATGAAAAATGACAGTCATAACATTAAGGGACAGGAAGAGAGCAGAGTGGATTAGAGAACAAACAGGGGTAGCTGACATTCTAGTGGTCCTGGGCAGCTTGAGTAATGCGAAAACAGAACCAATGGTCAGTCGGAGCAATAGAATGGATATCAAGAGATGAATAATGTAGCTGAGGACAGCAGAGGGTTAGGTGGAGATTAAGTCTGCAGGCATAAACCAGAACCAGCTCGCACAAGATATCGTGAATTGGAGATCATTTGGGAGAGGCCTTCATCCTGCAGTGTACATAAAATAGGCTGAAAATGCTGATTGTAAGGTTGACTACATTGTATTGTAATATAGGCAGACTGAACTTAGCAAGGTTTGAAAATTTTTATCAGTTTAAACAGCCTAAACTGCAGACATACTTTGAAATCTATGATCGCATGCCGGCATACTGATGCTTTGGAGTCTGTGTGAAAAGCGAAGCATTGACCTTCCCTTCCCCTTCAAGTAAGCAACCTATGCTACAAAATTCATATAGAAATCTGAAAGAATAAGTTATTAGCCTTAAACTGATTTATATGTTTCTCTCGAGTGTCCCTTGAAATGCTCTTGAACAGTAGAAACACTCTTGGTCTTATCTCAATACACTATGCACCAGGGCTTTCTACCACCAGACATGGCGTATTTCTATGAAAATCTGCAGCACAATAAAAAAAAATCACAGGTTTCTCCAATCTTACATGCAAGTGGCAATTTAGATGCAAGGAAGCAAACCTTTGCAATGTCTCTGAAAACAACACCACAACTTCTTGTTGCAAGTGGTATTCCTTGGCAGATTTCACAGGTACCATAGCACTCACATAACTGCAATGAAAAAAAAAAAAGAGTGTAAATATCGCACATTATCGCTTATCTAAAATGCACCAAATAATTTTACCTCAATTCAAATTCAGCAAAGAGCCTGTCAAATGTCTTCAATGATTCTTTCAGCTGCAAAAAAAAAAAAAAAGAATTTATGTACAAGTAATCAGCTTTGTCACCCTGGAAATGTTAATCAGTAAATAATGTCAGGTAACATTCCCAGGGCTGAACCTGTACATGCAAATAACCAAGAAAGTGGGTACGGCAAAATGCCACAAGCACACTGCAGAAGATGAGGTTCAGTGTCCACCTGAGCCAAGTTAACTCTGTGCACACTTTTATGATCCTTCATTCTGTTGTTTCTACATTCTAGCTTTTTAAGTTACCTTATACTTTTGCAGGCTCAATTGTAATTACTTTGCATGGTTACAAATAAAAAAATTGCACCTCTTATTCTTCTCTTTATAGATATACTAAAGGGGTTGAGACTAGGGGTGTGCGAATATCAAATTCTTCGAATACGAATCGAATACGAATATCCACCCTCGAATATCGAATCGAATATCGAATATCAAAGGAAAAATGCCTCCACAGTAACAATATTTTATTTAACATGTAGCTATTTGAAAAAAAAAAACATTAACAACCTGACTGGCAACACAACATACACTGCTATCTCCAGAACACAATGTCCAGGCTAGCACAATGCACATCACAGCACAAGCAAATATCACGGCACAATGAAAGTAATGAATACATGTTATCATGAATAAATATGAGTTGCTCCACATGATCAGGCAGCAGGCGCTCCCTTGTAACAGAGACGACCGCCCCCCCCCCCCCCTGCCACTGAAAAGGCACGCTCGCTTAGAACAGAAGTGGCTGGTATAGGGAGTTACATGGGGCAAAGCTTTGCCAGACTGGGATATCTGAACAGTCCGCCACCAGTCACGTGGGCCATTGTCTTTCTTCAGAAGTGGTCCCGCATAGTGAACGAGTGGTAGTGCGGCATGTTACGGCCGCATAATATTGAAAATGTACGGTTACATGATCGCCAACAGCGCTCCACGTCGGAGATGCACCAGCAATAAATCATACGCATTGGGGCACTCGTCGCATGCAGATATCGTGCCTACGTGTACTTAGGATATTTATCGCTCCTCTCGGCAACGTTTTTAGCGATACGAACGCAGCAGAAATGTGGAAGACGAGTTATATTATGCATGGTAATCGAATCGCATATTCGAATTTTTCGAATATTCGAAGTTGTCGAATATTCGAAACTTTCCGAATACACGATTTTCGAATCGAATACGAACATTTCGAATGTGATATTCGACGAATATTCGAAACTTTCGAATATTCGCACACCCCTAGTTGAGACGTCAAATTTGTGGCTAGTGTATTCTTTGTTTCAAACATTTTTCATTGCTCCAGGAAGCGTGATACATGCTCGAAGATTCATATATTCTCGGTAAATAATTTAATACTGCATTATTTATGTGAATGACTTTCAGTTTCGCTTTATGGCGGCCGAGTTGGACAGTGATGTGTCTAGGAGACGTCGTCACATGGGCCCACAAAGTACTCAGTGCTGCATCATTTGCTCTCACACACACGTGCAAGCAACTGTCAGGATGCCTTCAACACTTCAGCATGGTGAATGTCGCCTTCGCATGTTTGTGTGAGGACGTGAAGCACTTTGCTAAATGCCAGCAAGCTTGGCTAATTCAGCATAATGCTAAGAAAAATGAACGAGTGTGGGTTCACAGCTATGCTCTCTAGGCTTGCCCAGTGCGGTGGTGCTGTACATCACTCTAATGTGGTACGACACCACTAAAACTTTCGTTACGTTTCCAACAAAATGACATCAGTGTCAGCCATGCTAGCAATGGGTCTCGATCGTGAGAAAGAGCATTTTAATGCTATTAAAATGCTTGTAATGAGCATTAAAATATATTTTAAATGTTTGGTGTGTGACACTATGTTGAGGAAGCCTACAGAAGGCTTTTTATTGCCTCGAAATTTGGTGAATCAACCTCTTTAAGCAGGGGTGTGCAAATATTTGATTGAAAGTTTGAATAAGGATTGAATAGTCTGAGCTATATGATTAAAGAATTTACTATTTGAAATTGTTGAACATTTGTTGATTTCAGATATGTAAGCGAAAACACTTTTTGGTGCCCTAAGGGAGGCAAGACAATATGTATGTGTGAACTGTTCTAAATATTATTCTGCAGGATAGCTGCAGTTTTTGTTGTGTGGGGGATGCAGTTCTTTGAAACAAAGGAAGGGGGCACAACTTGCATTCACTAATTTCCAGTCATTAAATAAGAATGGCTTACATTTAGATACATAATCCACATACAAATTTGTTTCAATTTATTAGGTTTGTTTTATTACTTGGCCAGACCATGTTTGCTATCCTTAAAAACAATGTGCCGTGCAGCAGTATCACACTCTTTAGTGAACGCAATACTGGATGTGTGTCTGGTGACATTTTCAGCAATGTGATTGCTACATTGTCCCAGACAATACAAAAGCAGTTGCTTATTATTTATAAGCTCCCCAGTTATGCCGATGTTTAAATGTCAATGGCATTATGTATTACTAGAGTCCTCCGATACCATTTTGGTTCCGGGTTCAGTCCCCACTGACAGCAGTCTTTTACCACTCTAATTTCCATTTATGTCATAATTATCACACTACAGTTAAAAGCTACAAATAATGACCCCTGTGCCTTCCTTGCCTTACAACTAAATTACAACTAAATTAGGTGTTGATGTAAAGAATCTGAACAAAAGAAAGGTATAAGGCCAACTAAAGTTAAGCTCTTCCATCCAAGCTTAGTGTAGTGTGCAAGAGCTCTTTGGCTGCTGTGGGCGCCACCAGGCACTATGTGGCAGAAAGAATGTATACCCGTGTGCCACTGACTGCTCTGCTAACCTGCAGGCAGGTACTGAGTTCAGATATGTAGCTGTGAACATAGAAACGGCACTGCATCTAGAACCTGGCAAAAAGTACAACAGTCATTCTACTCAAGCTAAGCCTTGAGACTACAACTTTCACTGTGGTACATGGTACCTACCTTTTCCGGGTATTCATGCGGGTTTCGAAGGCACTGTTCACGTAAAAGGCAGCGAACGTTGTCCAAAGACCTTGTAAGAGCCCTTGCCAATGGCCGCATCTGAGAGCTCTCCTGCTCTCTGTTCATAATGTTCGAGCCAGCAGCAAGACACTGCAATTCAGAAAGCAACAGTGCTTGCACCCAAAGCACGTTACTATCCTTACAGGTTCCCCTACCTCAGCACCAAACCAAAGCAGGCCAGACATGTTTTCCTGGAGCACATCATCAGGAAACTTTGCACGAAAGTCACGATTCGCTCGAGCATCAGGGATGGCTTCATCCATGATGTCATGGCAAATCCCTAGTACCTGCACATGGCGGCAAAAATCTATGTAGCTTCACATGAATAGACCAGGGACATAAGTGTGCCTTACCCTATCCTGACAGACACGAAGCTGATTGATCAAAGCAGAACATCGATCTGGGTCCTTTCGGCCATCAAAGCTGTCCAACTCGGTAGCCACGAGATTGAGCTCTTGATCAGCCCAGTAGAACTGTGCAAGGGCCGAATTGTCCTCCTTCTGCAGGTAAAGATAGATTATGTAACACATTTCATTCAAACATTTTTTCACCACAAAAAAGGAGTACAGCAAAAAAGTCAGCTTTGCCCAAAAAGCAAAGCAATAGTGAAGTATGACTATAAAGGACTCTGGAAAGGGAATTTTAAGGGCTCATTTTTATTCGCTAGACACAACATTAATTAGAACTAACAGAAAAGAAAGCCAAGGAAAGTATAGGGGATGTAGTAAATATGATGTAAATGTGTGTTCCACGCTCGGTGTCATGGCTACTAGTGGTGCAGACTAACACTCCTAGGTTTAAATGCACATATATACCCCATAAACTGGACGGGATGATGACCGCTGCTTAGTTCAGTTGTAGAGCATCGGACGCGTTATTCAAAGGTCGCAGGTTCGGCCCCTGCCGGCGCCAAGTTTTTTCGTCCACTTTACTTTCTTCACATTTACATCATAATTACCACAAATAACATCCCCCATACTTTCCTTGGCTTTCTTGTGTGTTAGTTCTAATTAATAAAGACCTCTGGTATTAGACAGCTACACAAAAATGTTTGTAGATGCAGTACACATTCACTTGTGAATTACATTAACAAGGATAATGACAAGCATACACAGGCAAGCATGGCCAGACGTTCCTCAATGGTCGCAAACACTCACTGTCACAACAATGGCATGGAGCACAGGCACAGGTGAGCTCTTTGCGCTGCCTCTCGCTTGAGCGTGTCTCAGAAACATGTCCCAACCACCACCCGAAATTTTAAGTTTGTATCATACAAACATACGAATATATACATATATGTATGAGGATTCGGACCATCATACTAAACATGACGTGGAATTCTTGCTAATTTACTTTCACACCGGTGCACTAAAGTTTACAGGTCAACACCTTACTTGCTAAGCTACAACAGCAGGTACTTGTAAGAAAGAAAGAAAAAAAAAAAAGAATAGGCTACGATGGCTGGGCCCTCAGACCAGGGCTCCTCTTAAGTCTTAATCATTGTAAAAGGCAGGTTGCTTTCCATCATTATTTGCTAGTACGCCAGCATGTAAAGCGCTTAGCTGGGCTAGTTGGAATACTAACGAATTTCCAGTGTCTAAGAGAAAAGGAAAAACAGATATGCCAATGTCTTTCCTTACGAGTCCATAACAAAAAAATTCGGCAGATCCCATCCACCGTGGGAGTCGATGTTATGCGAAGCATGCGGCGGGTAGGCCAGTGTGGCGTAACTTTTCCGCTGAGGGACACGTTACAAAATGACGCTAAAGATTTGTATAATTTTATACACCCACACATATATGTTGAAGAGCCGCATATGTGTTATATAACCAGTTGTTTACGGTTGGGTAACGCTGCCAATGGCAACGTGGATATTACCAATACCAGAAGCGCTAAGCTGACATGTAGTGCTTATACGTGTCCCGAGAACGCACGCACGTTTCACAAACCCGTGTGCGTGTGTCCAAGAAGTTCTTGACAGTTCTTGAACAAGGGCATCATCACCGTGATCAGTGAGCACCAGCAGCTGGTCATGACTTGTTACAGGATCCGGTCGTGATCGCGGTGACGAGGGGTCCATGTGTAGTGAAGTATGTGGTATAGTAGAGCTGTTTGAATTCGTGGATGCCTCGGTCATTTCGTCCACAAATTGTCTGTCGACAGAGCCGGCGACATGTCGGAACCTGAAACCACCCTTCGCGTTGGTGAGGTATAGGCCGTCGAGGCTGGTAGGCCTGGATAGTGCTACGTAGACCAAAATAAGTGGATGGTGTTTGTCGTATTCGTAAATTACCTGGGCGTATGTGCCCTACGTAGCCTAGTCTCCAAAGCGGCTGTCAATCAATCTGGCATCATTCTCAGTCAGCATGAGGCCATCGCCCAGCCTCGTAAGAAATGAAGAGGACACTGCGCCGTTCTGGTGGACGAAGTGCACTTTACGGTGCGGTGATGTGGATATCATATGTAACCTTCGTTATTGTATTCCTCCGGGGTCGAGCAATGCTTCAATATAGCTTGCTGAATCATAGGAATACTAACGTAATGTTTATTAGGCTGCTATAAAAGCGGAGCCAACACTGGAACTACAGACGTTGATCTGATATGACGCCTGTATCGTAGGACTACACGTCGTAGGAGCATCTTGTAGTGCTTATTGCTTTCTTGTAAAATTAGATAGCCAGCACCACAACTACAATTGACGTTGCACCGATATTACGCCTGCGTAGGCTGTTTTTCCAAACCAGTTTATAGACCTGGCGTGGCTCAGTGGTAGAATACCGTATTGCCACGCAGAATGCTTGGGTTCGATTCCTGCTGGGATCCTAATTTTCATTCTTTCCATTCGTTGAGTCAACGCTGCCGATGTTGGTTTTCCTTAACGCTCTGGCGTTTTGGTTACCAATGTCTGTTCTCGCCGTTCCTGGCTAGATATAAACTGTCAATCACCTGTGGCGCATACCCATACACCGCTGCCCGTGGTAAACGGGTATGTGCCACATGTGTCTATTGGAAAGGGTTTGACGACGTACGCGACAGGATTCTAACGTTATTCATGTCATGACCCGGCAATCATATTCGTCAAATCCTCTTAGACTCCCATGCAAATTTTGGTCTACACCAAGTTAAGGAGGCGATCATGAGAGCACCCAGACGTAGGCGGCTAGATAAATAGATAGATAGATAGATAGATACGTAGATAGAAACGCTCAAAGTGCCAGAGGTTCGCGAAGAAATGCTTCGCATTTAATAAATGAATAAACTAAATAGATAGCAAGATTGGGCAAAGACACTGACGATTAGGTTATTTATGTACCGCCTGTTTCACTCTGCGCAGAAAACAGCTTCAGGGCCCCCCTAAACGGATCCATAGGGGTAGTAGAATTGGAAATAAGCGTATTTAAAACACAAGGGCTGAGCTATTCGGCTCGACTACATCCATGGTCTGTTATCTCCAGTAAAGCAACACCCATACAATACAAGAAGCTGCAGGGAAGGGGAACCAATGAGATTCAAGCACTGTCCGTCTGCTACATTACAGGATATCGCCACTGTTCTGCAGCGTTTAAAAAAAAAGAAAAAAAAGGGGAATGAGTTGTTGGATTTAGCGTGGCAAAACCATGGTAGGATTAATGTTATTTAACTTATGCTGCAAAGCATACTGGCGCCAATAAAAGAAAATTGTGTTGACCATCTGGGGTTCATTAATATGCCCTAACATAAACTTATGTACGTGATAATTATTGCAATTCGCCTCCACAAAAAAGCGGCCATGGGCGCTGGGAATCGGATCCGTGAATTCGCGCCAAGTGCCACCATTGGCGCAGCCAGGGTGTGTTTGGGTGGTTCAACCCCTCCCTATCCCCCATCCTAAATTTTTTACGTAGTGTAAGTATTACATACATACACACGCGAACATATACAAACATACACAGAACATAAAGGGGAGTCGGACTCCCTCCCCTCCCCTCTCGAAATAAATTTCTGGCTACGCCCCTGAGTGCCACAACCTCCGCGGTCGGTGCTCTGTAAGTGTCTCGTCGAACGGACTGCTGAAGCAATGCCGCTTTACCGTGAAGCAAACACGCTGAAGGCATTTGATATCGGGCGTATACACACTTACAAGGCTCAAGATCATCGAACGGCCGGTTCTTTAAAATGCGCTCTCGTAGTATGCTTCGGTCGGAATTCGGAGGCCGTGCTCGAGAGAGCAAGGTTCGCATGCTTGTGTCCATAACAGCCGCGTAGAACAACAGGCAAACGTGTGTCGCGGAGATAGGAGGCGGTAGACGTGACCCGGAAGGCCGGTTGCTGCCGATTACGAAGCCTCTTCTTATTTTCGGGGAACAGTGCAACGCCGCGAAACGGGCGCGTGACAAGTAGACCCGTGCGACCTTGCGGAAGTGGCGCCAGGTCAGTGGAACTCTGAAAGCGGGCCAACCGGTCTAGCATCGGCAAACACCCGCCTCAGTTACGACAGGCCAACCCCGAGGCGCCGCTCGACTACGCACGCGCCGCAGATCACGGGTTCTCGCCGAACACAGAACTGCGCATGGCGTTTTTCTCACACGAAAGTGTCCAAAGTGTCCAACGGGCCCTCTCAGCGGTGCACGTGTCGTCCTTCACTGCACTTCCAAGGAGGGAAGCTTGGTGTGGCAGCAGCGCGAGTTGTTTAACAAATCGAAAAAAAAAAAAAAATGTAAGGGCATATCTACATCATATCCAGAGGCGCGTGAGGGCACGGAGCTCACCCCGACCGCGTATCTTGACAGCCCTAACTAGCTATACTGAATTTTGTATAGTGCTGGAATGAACCCAACACAAACAAACTTCCTACAATGCCAGATTTATTTTGTGCACCGCACTCACCTACAGCTAGTTCGGCTTGACACCCCGCTCTTGGGCGAATGGAAGACCTACGTTTCTGGGCATTCCTACTGCATTTAGTCAGCGAAAAGAATTGTTGTAACGATTCCCTAATATTAATAGTCTTCCTGATTCCTGTGTGCGCCTCGAATCCCCCTCAAAAGCACCATTAAGCGCGTTCCTTTTCACTATACGAGTTCCCTCTCTACTTCGGTGAATCACGCGACTGGCACTGGTTTCAGTGCCAGCAAATCAACACAAAAAAATCGAGACCATTCCACTCGGTGAAGGTGGGTGACCAGCGGAGCTGACGGGCGCAAAATGCCCTTTGGGAGTTGTTTGAGGGCCGGATGCGTAAGCGCAGCGTTATATGGCAAAATGCGGCATTCCATAGAACGCTGTTTTCAGGCGGCATCGGCATTACGTCTTCTTTCTAGCGTACGTCAGCATCTCAAAACGCATGCCTGGCAGCAAATTTTCGCAAAGCCAGAATTTTCCTGATGTGTGCAATTCTCCATGTCGGCATCATGTAGAGACGACACCCGCTGTTGTTGGTCTACGCGCTTTCTCTACGCACGCAGCGATCCGCTGGAACTAGAGTGTAACAGCTACGCTATAAAAACTCAATGCAACTGTACATAGCGTGCAGCGCTGTGGAAGCTACACAAGAAGTTCGGCCATCGAAATGTTTCACTCGGCGCGTACCGTGAAATGCTCGTGCGAGCCGAGCACGATCCTGCGCGTGAGGCGCCGCGACCGACTGCAAATGAAAAACCAGAAAACGAAACCAGCGAAGCGGTAGGGGGATATTTAATAACGTATTAAGAGCCGCATATCAACATCATTTTCATTTATTACACAACAGAAATCACGTTCTGGCTGCTAAGAACATTCTGCAAGAACCCTATGGCTAGCCCGCCTAAATGTGACGTCGGTGACTTCAAGACTGCCACACTATTAGCATGTTGACCAGCACGTGTGACTCATGGCATTGGGCACCTGTCGGGACTTGATTCGCAAAAGCGATACACATGAGGGCAGCAACGGTACACAGTCACAAACCACACCTGTTCGCTCTCCAAACACTGGCAGCACTTCAACGTCCGACCAGGCGCGTGCCGTGAACGAGAAGTTGAGCGGGACTAATATAAAGCAGCGACGCGTCTCGATTCCGGCTCGCGCAACCTTGGCTGCCTACATCCGATCAGCGTCGTTGGCGGCGCGCCGAAACCCGCTTCGATTCGAGCCGGATAAAAGGATGTCGACCACAGCGGCTACGCAATACCGAGTTGTGACGCAACGGGGCCCCTTCCGAGAGCCGGTCACGGTTTCTTCCACGTGTCCCAACGCCACCACGATAGCGCGCCAAGGCTAGTAAGACTTGCTCATCACTCAGCGGGCCACGACCTTGCGGGTCGCGCTCACCTGGCCGAGATTAGGCACGTCCATCTGCTTTACAGAAAGCCGGTTTCGCTTTCGCGCGTGTCGGTCTCCCACCACTAGCTATTGATGCGGCTGAGAACATGTAGGGCGCAACTTTCAACCTTTCTTGTTTTTCGTGGCAGTTGTGGAAAAGAGCGCATCAGTGACAGCCGAGATGAACGAATATCACATCATTCTCTCATACGCGTGCGTCAGGTTCCAGCCAGCGGCACTTCCCGTATCGCCGTGGCAAGGACTATCACGAAGGACACTGGAGTTTCACGTGCCAACATCGCGATCTGATTATGAAGCACGCCGTAATAGGGTACTTCGGATTAACAATTTCACCATCTGGAGTTTCAAGAGGCACCAAATACATGAACGGTCTTGAGGTATCGAACCCGCGACCCCGCACTCAGTAGGGCAAACCAGTCACTGAGGTAACCACGGATTAATCACGAGAACCGGAAACGTGCCAAAAGCAACCTGCGATTTGACCTATTTTATTTTTCGACGCCACGCCACTATTGCTGCAAATGGTATCGCCAGTTCTTAACGGATTATACCAGCGTAAGCTGTTTTTCCATAGCCATTTATGCGACGTTTGTAAGAGGTCTGTTACTCGAACGAAGCATTTCCCTCCAAATTAGCGCAGAAGAGAAAAAAGCCAGAAATTTTTCTTTCTGGTTTTGGCGGGGGGGGGGGGGTGGAGAAAGGTCAACCACCCTTTATGTATGTTCGCGCGTGCGTTTTCATGTGCACACGTGCACATGCAAAAACTGTAGCTAAACTTTATAAATCGGATCTGTCGCAGCAACGACAGCGGGAACCGCGACGAATCCCGTTAAAGGGACACTAAAGTGAAACAATGAATCGGTTCAGATTGATAACTGTACTCTGAGGACACTATAATAGCGTTTATTTCCCCACCACAGGTTTATTACTATAGGAGACAATCAATGACAAAGCTTCGGTTTTAAATTTTGCCACGAAATCAACGCGGCTTGAAAATTGTGTTTTTTTTTTTTTGGCACATTGGCTCAACGAAATTTATTGAAACTTTGCATGTTAAGTCTACGGCCCCCTCATAGGACAATCTACTCCATTTTTACCGATTAGGACCTAGTAAACTCCGTGAAAATCTATGACGTCACGGCGTTTGATGCAGGAACTTCAAAGTGGCGCCGCCACCCTCATTTTCTTTTTGCGCGTTTTCTCGCTTACCAAGCGTCTTATCGTGGCAAGCGAGGTGATCTTGGAATTTGAAAAGAGAAATTTACTCATGTAAGAAAAGTAGCTTTTCTGTTTACTGTCCCCGAACCTTTCTCCGCTGTCGACTAAGAAATAGACACACTCAACTACGCATGTAACACACTCACGCTCCACCTTTTAGCCATCCTTACAGTTTGTAAGAAACGTAATGTTAAGCTTCATGCCATTAACAATTATACTTGAAGCTGGACAAGTACAGTCGCGCTCAATATGACTTGCAACGCGGGAACGCGTGGCCTCACGAGTTCGAAGACTGCGCATGGCTTCCACTAGCCCTTATCTCCATAACTAAACGCTGTTCTTTCACTCGGGGATGATTCCAAATAAGAAAATGTCACTTAGTTGTTGAAATGAAAACGAGTTGAAGCCATGCGCAATCTTTGAACTCGTGAGGCCACGCGTTCCCGTGTTGCAAGTCATAACGAGCGCGACTGTATACTCGCTTCGACTCTTTAGAGCGACGCGCCGAACGTATGTTTCCCTTTACCAAAACTGAACCACACCAGGGACAATATTGGTGCACTCCGTTGTTTTTTTTTTCTGTCACGTAGGCTTATTCAAGTATACCAGGAAAATGTAATTACTATGAATTTCCTTCACTTTTATCCTACTGAGCTGCATTTCTGTAGGAGAAACGACAGAAAGGAAAATGCTGTTCGCAACCGCGGCAGCTTTGCAAAGGGCATGCAGGTGACATTTCATGGTCGATAACGTGGCTCAAATGCTGATGTACCGTAGTATAGTGCATGAATTATAGCCTTAGAAAATCAAGGAGAATGCTCAAGCTTCTAATATTTCATGAGTGAAATTTCAGCAGTATAAAAAATAGCGAACAGATCATATTTAGAAATCATATTGTGACGTAGAAGCACATGTGTATTGTTGAATAAATATGTTCAATTCAGGTCTCATATAGATTCTTGAATGAACGAATTTTCGCAGAAGCCGTTTTTTCTTGTTCCCTACCACATGAGGGCGCCGAGTGAGCTACATATATATATATATATATATATATATATATATATATATATATATATATATATATATATATATATATATACGTGGGGATAAAGACCTCACAGAGCAGAAATGGAGCTCGACCCTCAAGAGCTCGGAATATCAGCACCAACTTTGGGCTGTCCAGAGAGCCTGCGATGCGGCGGTTAGGCTAGGTCTAACTGTCCCGATGTGGTAGCGGCCCGCGGTGTCACCCTGGCACTTCTCCGGATGTTTAAATAAAGTTCTTCGTACCGTATATATATTATTATATGCCTGAATGCTCAAGCAGAAGTGAGAAAACTGAGCCTGCAGGCGATTATGAGTTTTCAGCGTTGATCTGCATGCTCTCTTTACAGTTATTCCCCAGAGTTCGAGCGTGAACAGCTGAGAAATATAGTGAGCAAAGCAGTAACGAACGGGCATACCGGGGTACCGCAAAAATGTGAACCAAGTTTAGACGCGCAAACACGGACGCTATTTCTCCTCCGCCAGTAGTGTCACAGAGCAGTGTTCTGTTTCGTTTTAGACTGTACTTGTGACGGTAAGTTTTAAAATGTAATACTTTATTGACGACGAACACACTCCCCTCACGGACGGCGAACGTGTTTGGGCGCACAATGTTTTACGAAGCGTTTGCCTGTGTCGTCCCACTCGAATCTCGGTAAAATCCCAAATGCCCGCATCGAAGTGGTACACGATTTTTGCTCTCTGTGCGCCTGGTGATAAAACGTGACGGTCTAATGGCGTCGCCGATTACGCATGCAAGTATAGCCAAGAATTAAAAATAGGCAGCTCACCCAGACGATTGCGGAAATATTCGGCTGTGCTTCGTTTCACCGTTGTGGTCATATCTAACGTTAAAAATCACAGCATATCCACGGAGTGAATGATGATGAGTGGGCGAAGCTGCGGAGGTTCATCGGTAAACCATGAATCTTCCGTGAATTCTGCCCAGTACATCATCACCGACGTGAGATCGGGCGCGTTTATACTAAAGGTTCAATGAGAGTTATGACGACTTGCAGCTCACTTTAATTTTACATGTACGCTGTGAATTTTCATTGTTTAGAAAACCATTGCTTTAGAAAACATCTGGCGTCTTTCGTTAAGCAGCTGGCGTCTTTTCGTTTTGCTTTAGAAACATCTTGCGTTCTTTCGTTTTGCTTTTACAAAACATCTGGCGTCTTTCGTTGGTTTATTTCATCAATCAACGGCGTTTTGAACAAAATTTTTATTGTTTAATCACGCACAGGAGAAATCTCACCAGGCACTACCTTGGAGGTAAACAATGGCTGCTAATGGGAATGAGAGAAAGAAGATGTCGGCTTTTAGCTAACACACTTCTACTAACGTTTCCTACTGGAACATGCCAATGGCTGCTAATGGGGAATGAGAGACAGAAGAATTCGGCTTTTAGTTAACGCGCACGCTGCGAATTTTTTATTGTTCAACAACGCACAGGAGAAATCTCCCACCGGCACCACCTTGGAGGTCAAGATCTGGTACTAGCGTTAAGACTGGTTACGCACTACGACGGGGACGAACGGGTGCCGCTTTAAGGAGCTTCGCCCCTAAAAGTGTCATCTGTGCTAGTAAAAAACGGCATGTGCGGTGGTCACTTCGCGAGCGTCCCGGAGGTTTAGTCAGTGCTCCGACATGAATAGCATTGCGGCACGCTTCAACAAGAGTTATGCGTGAGGGCGAGGTGAGGACGTGACTCGCGCCTTGAGGGGTGAGCGAGGAACAGATAAAATGAGGGCATCTGCCCACCTCTGGTTACGAAAGAGTGAGAATTTGGTTTGCCGCAGGCATAGTAGTTGCCTGTACTATAGTATAGCAGCGGCCACCGACCAGCCCACACTTCTTGGCACTATTCGATGTAGTGCATGGGACGATATTCGGAGCGCCGCCAACAACCGTCACCGTGCATTGTCCGGACTCGGCATTCGATATCAGAAATGCTTTCGTGCCCGCGTACTTGTCGGACACCGTATCCATGTCTTCGCGCGCCTGAGGATCGAATGACTTTACGCGCGCCATACCGCAAGCGCCAGTGCGCAGTAACGTTGCGCAATACTCTCGGAGCCCACCTTTAAAAAAATATTCCATCGTGTGTTCCATGGCCGAATAATCAAATGAGAGAAAACTTTCGTAGCCTTTTCTTTCTTTTTTTTTTTAGAAAAAGTTCAGGAAGCGTGCATGCAGACACTGAGGTTATTTGGCGATGCGCAGAACTGGCGAAGGGGTGAACTTGCACTCGCCATTTTGCAAGTTCCAAGCGTGATTTAATGTACAAAGGGTATTGCATATAAAGTTACACAAAGGGAATTCCACATGCGTATACGCGGCCCACATCAACGCCACCTAGTAGTCTAGGTGGCGTTGCCCACATGCGTATTGCGCGGCCCTTCGACCCCCCCCCCCCGCTCCCCGCCCAATAAAGGCGCCAGCTAGTGCGCCTGAACTGTGACGTCATCACCGCACTTGCTCATTTCCCCTAACTTTTCTGAGGCCAGCTTTTCCGCAGCGTGAACGCGTCTGCCGAGCGAACGTGGAGGCCGAGCCACAACGTGCTATGACGCGCGAGCGGTCGGTTCCGTCGGCCCTCATGCACGAGATGTGCTCACTGTCAATGCCGGACCTTCAAGCGGACATAAAAACGCGCTGCACTGACGCAAACCGTATCGATGACGTTTTTGTAGCGCGACGAAAACGTTCGAATCGCTCTTATTATTCTTTTTTCCTTGCTCACATTCACGTTATATCTTCACAATGAAAATGGCCCATCAACTTAGTTCAAATATCCAATACGCAGCAACCAGACGCTCAACCAAGGGTACCCCTGATGACGCTGTCGAGGATCTCTAGTGGTGTTACGGAGGAGAAAGGGACCGGTCAGGCCTCCTAATTTCATCAAAACGATTGACGTGCGCTACCCCGTGGCTGATTGTGCGATTGATATGCACAAGAAAAGGACAGTGGGAATGACTCAAGAACAACAACTTCACCTCGAAATGCAGTGCCGTCAGTTGGCAGAACGACTGTCATAGGAGATGAAAGGATAAAGGTGTGAAAAGTATATCATTGGGATGAATTTTAATGATAAAAGTGACAAAACAAACATCCCAGAAAAAAAAAAAAAACGTGTGTGCCACTTGTTTCCTTACAATGACACAACGCCAGTATACGAGACACTATCACTGCAGCTCCAGTCTTCAAAGACCATTTCAGTGATCTATTTATAGTGGTCGAAACGTTTAGTTACGGGAGTTACTTAAGCCTAAGGCGCATTTAAAGCAGTCATCTTGGAACGTTTTACGTTAAACAGCGTAAACAGTGGGCTCGTTATCCGCGAAGAAAGTTATCGTCTTATGCTATGCCTGAGAAACGAAAACCTAGTAGCCACACGCTATTGAAATGTCAGCAAATCCTTAAGAACGTACTCTTAATTTACTCGTAATAATTTAGATAAAAGGAAATATAGCGAGGCCTATTAATTCGCATGTTAGATGAGCTTCTCGGCTGACAGAGCAGAGGCTTTAAAAAATTGTGTTTATTCTACAGCAAGTACGGAAACCCAAGCGGAACCAAAGCTCACGTTCTCTTACATAGTAGTATAAATTACCTATACACACACACATCATCCGCGGTTCAACTTTTGAAACACACAATAGCCAGAGACAATGCTCAGCTGACAGTATTGCCGGAATGGTCAACAAAGCAATCAGGGATATGCTCCATTTGGAAGACAAAGCGAAATATTTACCCAGACCCACATTTCTTTGTGTCGTCGTTTTTTGTGACAACCAGGCGCAGAGAAAATTCGTTTCTCGCCGCCTGCCGTAGCAACAGGAGTCATCGAAACAATTTCCTGCACGTGAGCGCCTTCACAATGGCCAGATGCTACAGATAACTGCAGGTCGAGGGGCGCGCATTCACTGTTGCCATGTGTGTGCGCGTGAGCTGAAGCCATCTGCCGAAGTGCAGGTAAAAGCGCGCAGATGTGGCAGCAGTACGCAATCACATTTTAGAAAAGCAAAATAGAAACAGCAGCCACGCTTAATAAGCCACAGGGCTGAAGAGCGATAAATTTTGCGATAATATATACATATCTATAGAAAGTGTAAGAAGGAAGCCGACCAGACCAGGCGGAGCTATATAGGCACTGCTCAAGCATGAAGAAATGAAGACGCTCAGGGATGACAATAGGCAGTTTTCGAATAGCGTACGCTAAGTTAGCGTTAGCGTTTGCGGCCCGCTATTTCCGTCACTTAATGGGAGCCCGCAAGGGGTTAGCGTACGACGCATGCGCAGTTGCGCGAAAAGCCAACGCAAAGCTTTGCGTACGCTATTCGAAAACTGCCTAATGAAATGAATCAGATGTTAGTTCTGGAAATTGTCACACCCGCACTTAGTAGCGGGGCAGCCTCCGTGGCCAATACAGACCCTATTCTACGCCATGCTCCCGTTCCCTTGAGCATTGGTAACGTGACTTTTCAGAGCACAACAGAACGCGGACGCAGTAATTAACGCACCTCGTCAGAGAGGTTAGCCAGAAGGATACATATGGCGATACCAGAACGCACAACCAGCCCCGCAGAGATGGCGCCCTGACATTCTAGTCCGCAAATAAGGAGGCAGAGAAAGAAGCGGTGCGCAATCTACTCAGCTATTATGCACATCGTCGAATTCCACCACATTGTCACATGGTGACATTTTTAGCAAATCCGAGCTGACAAGACAGCAAATCCGACAGCATGACGGCATTCGACAATGTACAGAATAGCACCCTCGATCCATTGGTAGGCCGAGTGAATACTAAGAGTGAAGAGTAACACCGACTACTTCCTCTGGCCACGATAGGGTTTGCGAGTGCGGGGTCAGCCAGCTGCCACGCACGCTGATGTGGCGACAGCGGTAGCGCGCTGATTGGTTGCATCCGTTCGTTGCGCGCGATCCAAGAGTCTGGATGTTGCGCCAAGCGGTGGTTCCTGATGAAGAAACTTATTTCCTCCGGTGAGCTCGTCCGCGCGTGTCATTGCCGACGACAAAACCAAATCAGACGAAAAGAGACGCATGCGGCAGTGCTGCACGGAATCTGGCGACGCGTGACTTCTGTAGCCTGCATTTGAAGCTCAGCGGGGTGCTCGAGTTACATACAGCAAGTGTCAGTCCGAGCTGTATTCAAAAAAGCTACTTTTTTGAATACATGCAGTATAGGGGCATGGGTGTGATTCCGCCCCCTCCCCCTTTCCACCCCCAATATTATCGGAAAACCTACGCCTCTGAGCACTATAGAGATGCACATACACAGCCCCTGCCAACTCAGTTGACAGCCATCTTGCTTTCAGAGATCGCCACCTTTGCGTATTTTGGACGGTCGTAACCCTTACTGCAATTTTCCCACTGACGCAAGAGTTGCAAACGCTGTGACGTACGACGGATGCAAATCAGTCAGCACGCACGATTGCGCACGTATAACTACGGGTCATGACTTAGCAAACACAAGTACTGTATGGTGTATACATAAGCTACTCAGCACTGCACAGCCGCCCTCGGCGTTCCACTTGATAAAGTACACACAAGGCGGTTGGCACGTGCCGAGCCAACTCTTTGGAACTGGAAAGGTCGTTTCTTTTCCATATTTTTCTAAAGTATAGTCAGGTGATCAATTGACGACACCGGATACACATGCTGCTCCACAATACAAAGATTCTTAAGTACTCGCTGGAGAAGTGACGTGTCAAGAATAACCGTAGCAGTGAATCAACCGTTAACCAATCGCACCTTACACCATTGGGGTGAAGAACACAGGACTCGCTCCACTTAAACTTCCTATTTGGCTCTGGGCACAGGGGCCAGCTTCGTGTCGCTGCCAGTGAAGGCGCCGCTTTCGTAAACTGCGTTTCGCGCCTACCACAATGGGCGCTATACTTTAATAAAACAAACAAACAAATAAATAATAAAACACTGCTGTCTGCGCCGAGCCTCATACATTTCTGTAGCATCTACTTCCCTAAAATATGAATCTAAGAGTCACGCAAAGCGGTGTTCGCGCCAATTTTGGCTGTGCGCTCGCCGAGTGTTGAGTCATTACTCGTTGTATATGCCACTTCATGCCCCCCACCCCCCCCCCCCTTTTTTGTGGTCACTTCAATAGAAAGTATGATACAGACGTCATTTACTCCTGCTTTCAATGCTGTACGAGGTAACATGCGAAACGACTGCCATGAACGTCTTGATGGTGCGATTCAAGATCGGACACCGACTTCGTGAAAGATGTATACTATTCCTACTCTCCGAGTACATAGCTACGCCGCTTTTATAACTGTATACCGGAATGCTCGGAATGTAGTATGAAACGCAAGGACAGTTGTGTTCTATATTCAGTGTCCTCTCAATAAACTGCAATAGATAAGCACATATCAAACGCCTAAACAGCTGGGCATTGTTCCTGCAGTTGCGCGAAACGCGGAAACAATTTGTATAACACAACTTCGGCGATATACTTTTGTCATTTACATATGACACTATCTATAAGATGATTTGTTTTCCACGCATGAACCATTTTGAGTCGACTGCCGTACACCACATTTTTTATGTTACCTGTGCGCCACAAAAATGACAATTCCTAACGGCGTCGACAGTCACAACCACCAGAATCCAAGCTAAGACGTAACTGCTCGTGAAGAAAAATGTGCCGTGCCGAAAAGTGCCATTACAGTGAGGTGCTTGGCTCAAAGAGAGGTTAAAGTGTAATAGGAGTGTAAGCGCTTCATCACAGAACGCTTGTCAGCGGCTCGGAAAGCGGAACAGGAAGTGAATCCGGAAGGAGGCTACCCGCCACCACGACTTTCGTGAATGAGACATCACGACTGTTGCACATGTGGACACAGAACACCACAAAAGCACTCCGACCCTACAGGAATGTCCATTCTTCAGCTAAGTGACCTGTAATTCAAATCCCAACGTGTCATTAAAAACAAACGCATGAATGACGCGAGAGTTCCGGCGCACTGAGGAACGCTATATATGAAAGGCTGCCAATTTCGCGACACTTATTTGTCAAATAAGGCGGGCCGGCGTTCGTCGATAACTACGGTGTCAGTCGACGAGGCGTATCTTGTCGACGTTTGTGCCTTCTTTTCTATGAATGTGTCAGTTTTACGTTCACGCTGTCAGCATAAACAAGTCCGCAAATCGGGACTCTCCTTAGCCATGAACAAATGCCGCTTCTCGCCGTTTCCGTTCATCTCAACGTACCCTTGAAATGTTAATCAGACGTTCCTTTTGAGAGCACTACGGTCCCTGGCATATTAAAACGACGTTAAAGGGCAACGCAGTTCACTTCGGCAAAGCGATCAGCGATCTGCGTACACTGATTAAAAACAGACGGCCGCTTAGTGTGGGAGAAAACGGAAGAGGAAACTGAACTTCGCACCCAAACAACACCTGCACGTCAGTGTGATGTCACGGGCTTTAATGTATTCACAAGTGAGGGAGAACGAATTTTCGAGGTAAAGCCGTGCACTGAAAAAGGTCGCCGAGTCAAGCACGAAGTCAAACATCGGTTTCCCATAGCATTATACTGGACGAGAAAACGGAAGTCAACTTTACAGGACTTGGCGCCCAAGCAGCAGCATGTCAGCGCGACGTCATGGTTTTCGGCGTATTTACGGAGAGAATTCGCGATGTATACGGCCGTGCACTGACCCAGGTCGCTGAGTCAAGCGTGGAGAACGCCAAACACCGACTCGTGGCTGACATATTGTTGCGGACAGCGCGGGTCAACAGCTGTCGCCGCCGCACGGCAGTTCGCTCTGCCGCAGTGTATACAGCTGAAAAGCTGTCAACACAAGAGAGACATTCAAGCGCTCATGCCTATTTCTACTTTACTACGAGACGCGCGATTACAACATTACTCTGGAACAGAAACGCCAGGCGCTTTTGCTGCCTTTTATTCACTTGCTTTCGCAACGTAGAGAGAGCAGAGCTCGGGAGCAAGGGCGCGAAAAGTCGTCGCGGGGCGCCCGACGAAGAGATAACGACGCGTGCAGACGTGTCGCAAATAGAACAGTGAGCTCACAATGACTAAGAGCTTCCCAAGTTCACCAGAAGCCACGGCGGTGCATCAAATATGCATCGAGACTATCAGGGGAAATGACACGAATGCTTAGTTTCTGGGAATACTGCAATAAGGCCAGTAGGCTGAGAAAATTCACAGTAGCGTATGCGGAGCAACGAAGCGACCGGCAGTTGGCGGGACACAAGGCGGAAAAACATCCGCGATCCTTTCCCATCGGTCTCGAGGGGAGTATTCCGGTGGAATCACCGCCGCGCACAGAACTGCCGCTTCGCATTACGGCTACCGAGAAGATAAAAAAAGGACGTGAAAGGTTTTACGCACACGACTGCACACCGTCCGGTTAGGTCAAGATGACTCGCCCAAGCACACGCCCGTAACTCGGCGCCAAGGGTTGCGCAACGCCTTCAGCGAACTCTACAACGCAGGTGACACATCGTTGGCGGTCTGTATTTTTTGCCACGCAACTATAGTTTACTGGCCCACCTACGCAGCGTCTAGCTTCGGAAAAAACAAAAAGCTTTGACGATTACGGATAGATCAAGCGAAGTCATTCGACAATAGTGTGCCATGTGTGAGCGCCACTGTGAAATGTATATTGTTGAATACACGCGTTACGTAACGCCAGTAACACAATTTTCTGCTGCGCCGCCGAAAAGGGTCGGCGACTATTTGTCGCAATGAGTGAGAAAGCACAAGCTTATGCAAAGCTGACCATACATTTTTGTAATGAAAACAACAAGTTCTAGAAATTTCCACTCACAACGTCAGTGCGAATGCAAGGCTGTTTTTAGCACTTCAAAGCACCTTAAAAACGTGCGTTACAGCACGTGTACTTGCGACATCCAGCTTTCTGAAAACCCTTCCCGAGTTCGCTGCCACTGTGGGTTCTTGGCCTGGCCTCTGTAAAATGAGGCTGTTGAACGCAGGTGACTCCTTGGGCCGTTAAAAAGCACCAGTAGGTTCTCATTTGCGCCAAGAAAATGCAGTCAATTCCAGAACACATTCGTTACTGTGGTAAACACACGTGCCGCTGGAGTTAATGACCAATGCAGAAAGACTGCAAGGGGGTAGTCTGCGCCAGCAAGGGGGTCTCAAACACGCGGCTCGCGGACCTTTCGCTAGCGGCACCGGCCAGCACATGACTGTCGTCGTCATATATATATATATATATATATATATATATATATATATATATATATATATATATATATATATATATATATATATATATATATATATATATAATTTTTTTTTTCAAGTGAACAACTCAGCTCTCCGGTCGACGATGACTGATAAATACCTGCGATCGACTATGTTGTTATGTGATGTTTTGTGGCGCAAGGGCCAATTAATGGCCAAAGAGCGCCAGGTCGGGGGACAAAAGATGTGAGTAATTATTATGGTAGCTGGCTGTATAAGGGCCTTAAAATTCCACGCCATAAAGGCAGGTAAAAACATATATCTATTAAAATCATGACAGTGACGTGAAATATGTGAGCAGATCTATATATATATATACAATGGAATTATGGCGATGACGTACGGAGTGAATAGCACTTGCGCCTCCTCAGGTCCTTTGTGTCCAAAGGCCTGGAGGTAAGTGCTTTCTTTGGAGAGAACTACCGCAGCAGCGGCCTCTGTTGGGAGGCCGTGCTTCGGTTGCCTGGGAATATAACATTAAAACTATGTATATCTTTAAGGAAACCGAGGAGTGAATTGTATTGAAAAACAGGTTCGCTGCCTATGAACATTGAGGGATGGAGTGGGAGATGTCGGCGGTACGATGGAAAATGCTTTTCTCGGATGGCATCAAGATGGGTGCATTGAAGGAGGATGTGGAGTACAGTGAGTGGCGTGTCGCATTTCTCACACATGGGTGGGTCACCGCCGGATAAAAGGTGTGCGTGTGTACTGTGCGTGTGTCCTATTCTCATTCTACAAAGTGTGACTTCTGTATAGCGTGACTTTGACACCGGTGACCAGGCGCCAAGACGCGGCCTGCGATCGACTATGAAGATCGTCTCTGCACAAGAAGTTAAAGGAGCCCTGCAACACTTTTCCAAGTAATCGTCGAATGGATTCATTAAGGGAGCTTATTGCCTAACAAATCGACTGCTGCGAAAATTTCTAGAATCCGTCAAGTATACGAGCGGAGTTACAGGGATTTGACACACGCTTGAAGCGCTTTCCCCTTTCGTACTATAGCGAGCGCGCTGAATGCTACGTGGGGTGGGGGAATGACAAGGGGGCAAGAAGATGCATCCCTTCGCCGGCGCACGTCATGAACTTCAGCAATGTCTTTTTTTTTTTTTCTTCTACGAACGCCTTACTTGTGATCGCGAGAGACCGCGCGGGCACGTGGTGACCACGGTAACTATGCAGCTCACGACGCTCAAATCAGCCAATAGCAGTGGACTTTGGGTTTATGGCGCGGTCATTTGGGTATATGGCATCATTTGTCGAGAGAAGAGGGAACGATTTCTAGCCGACTGAGAATCGTAAATTCCAGGCCGCGTGCTGCGCTATAGTGTTTGGCTCGCGTGTTCTCAGGAGCCTCGACTACCAATCGGCAGAGTTTTCTGACCACGCAGAAAAAGTGTTCCAGCGCCCCTTTAATGCGGACATTTC
Organism: Rhipicephalus sanguineus; assembly: GCF_013339695.2. Lineage (NCBI taxonomy): Eukaryota > Metazoa > Arthropoda > Arachnida > Ixodida > Ixodidae > Rhipicephalus > Rhipicephalus sanguineus. The sequence continues at coordinate 284,889,745 of NC_051176.1, forward strand.
TTCCCTCGTCGCAGCTAAGCGTTGTCAGGCATCAAGCCAGCTTAAGCAATAATTTTGTGCTTCACAATGAATAAAGTTTTGTGTGTTTGCTAAATGGTACTCGCATTATTTTCTCCTCCATTGCGATTAATAACGCTTTGTTCGAGCAATGTATACACAGACGTGATTGGTCTCAAGCATTTTTTCTCTTTCGTGAGGTACCCCATCATGTGTTGAAGCATAGCAGTGGAACAAAAACTATATTTAAAGGACCCCTGACAGCAAATTTTTTGTTGGTCACTTTTTTACTGTAATTTGTAGCTTTGTGTCTGGTGATCCCCAAGTTAAATCGTAAATGTTCTAGCGTATCGTATAACTAATTCTAGCGTAGTTAATTGTGACCATTTTAGCGTCACTTCAAAACGCCCGCCTAAAAACCACAAGAAACTAGCGCCCCATGCCAGGGAGCGTCAAAGACCACATGCACTCAAGCTGTGGTGACGTAGCGCGGTTTTCAAATCGGGGCCCCGCGCGCGGTAGAGATTGAAAGCATGTGGGTGCCTCGGTATGGGTTAAACCTGTTAAGTGCGTGTCCCCTCACGAAAACTACCTCGGACAACAGAGCGAGAGGGGTGCGGAACAATAGGATTTGCCGGGTGCCAGTCGTCGTATTGTGCACGTGCGCCCCGCAAACCTTCTGTGACGTCCACAATACTTGCTTTACTCGTGGAACGTCACGTGGGGCCTCTATCTACGTCATACCAGGATGTCGCGAGGTGCAGCCAACTCAAGTGAGCACTCACGCCTACTTTAAAACCAAATTAAGATATCTTAAAGGCAACGTTCGTCACTATACTCTGTTCCAGAAGTTCCGTGCAGCACTGTGGAAGCTACAGGCCTTCTCGAGCAATCAGGAGGGCGAGCACGTCTAAGTGTATCCTTCCGCGCCCTGTCGTCTGCTAGCGGCGAGCGCTGCAGCGAAAGCGGCAAGAGCGTCTCGGGACACTGTGCAACTGCGCAGTGAGATGAGCTGTAATTGTGAAAGCGGTTAAATATTCTCCTCGGCACCGTAAAAGCGCGCGTCTTCGAGATACTTGCACGATATCGCACAAGTGAACCAGGCGCCGCCATTTTGACTAAGGAGTGACCAAATCTGCCACCGCGGACTAATCACAACCCAAGACTGGGTCCTCCGCGGCGCTGTGGACGCTCGGGCTGTGCGGACTACTCATAAAAGTTTAGACAGTGTCGTACCATTCCTTCTTACTTTATAAGTAAAAACATAACACATACGAGCCACAACAGCGTTATTTCTTTCGTCATTTGCATGTTATAACACGTACATGCAAGAACTCTTTCTTCAGTATCATGGAGCCACAAAAATTGTTTTATACAGAAAATGCGACAAAATCGTCATACAAATCACAGCTACCACACGCAGAGAAGCCTTCAAGAAAAATCCTCCGATGAGACCGCTTGCAAAAGTCACAAGGACAAACAACGGGCTACGTATATGGGGCACTACATCTCGCTTCGCAACAACCTGCGCTCGAGGGTCGTGCAGCCTTGGCTCTGCTGCACGGAACTTCTGGAACAGATTATAATAATCGGTCAGATGTGCCCTCATATACAGGAAAGTCAAACAACACATACATCTCGAGGTTTCAATTTTGGTGTCAGGGGCCCTTTAAGAATAGGCGTCCAGATTATAGTCAGTCCGCAGATCGGTATCGATGTTTCTCGAAAGCTGGCGTCAACTGCCCTTCAGAAATGACCCATGTATGAGATATGGGAAAGTTTCTTTCAAATGGCAACGTTAGCTGACAATTGGTTCAATCTGCCCGCACCATCCCCCCTTGCCTTCCGTTCCAACATTTTTTCACTGTCCCGGCCCTTGTGGGACGGCCCGCTGGCTGAGGCGAGTTTGAGACCCCTGTATTGACAAAGGCGAATTCGCATGAAATCAACAGCGCAGGAGAGCCGCTGCGTCTGCTCTGAGCAAAGAAGTCGACAGGAGAGAGAAAAAAAAAAAGCGAAACACGCGGAGCTGAGCGGACCGGTGTAACGGCTTGTTTACGCCAACCTTGCACGAACCGGCTATCGGACATGCCCGCTTCGAGCGAGCAGCAGCACGCTGCCGGGTCGACAGACTAGCCGCAGTCGGCGGTGCCCGAGGGCAAAAGGGCGGCCGTAGGAGGAAACGGAAACACCGACCCGCCACCGCACATAGCACAGCTTATAAATAAGATCACCCAATTCAATGCCGACGATTTCCTCTCGCGCCACTGACTCGCCAGCCGCTCCAACTTCACGCGCGTGCCCTAGTATTTTCTCCCAACAGTTCCCTCGCTTACGCGGCAGGAATGTACGTGGCGTATAATAACAAAATACATGCCAGGCAGCCACAGTTGTGCCCAAACTGCACGCATGCTGTTCAGCAGCTCAGCAGCTGCACATTCCCTCGGCCACAATAACATTTAAACACACACACACACACACACACACACACACACACACACACATATATATATATATATATATATATATATATATATATATATATATATATATATATATATATATATATATATAAAGAGAGAGAGAGAGAGATGAAATATTGACGTTGAAAAGCAGCCTGCAGCCAAATTATATGGACGGTTCACCCGGGACCGTCGAAATATATTTGGTGTTTTTCAATGCGGCGTGTCGTTCTCTGCATCACATGCACATTCATGATGGGCGACTACTGCTGCAGCTGCCTCAAATTTTCTACAGCTACGATGTGCGCGTGGAGTCGAGGCCTTCACGAAGTAGGTGTGGCATTGACGTCAAAGGAAGCAAGATGCAATATGGTGCGCCCTTAGCGGTGACCTTTACGGCTATTTCAACATCGCGCCGAAAGAGCGGAAGATCGCTCGATTGTGCAAATGCGCTCACCTTGAAGAGAACCCAAGTCGTGCACCATATAACGTGCGTCCACCAAGACGCAATCTATAGCAGACTCTCAACGCGTGCACAAGAAAAGTTTACCAATTTGTTAATGGACGCGGGAGAAAAGATACCGCAGAATTGAAGCGACAGTCGAACGGCAAGTTACAGGCATGCGTGCGTACCGGTATCGCAGGGCTGCATCTGGAGCACACTGAAAGGCAGCGAAAGCATTTGAACTGTTGTGCTTGTAGTGGAGGCTACACACTTTAGGGCTTCGCATTTAATTTACCTCTGACGTTCGGGCAAGCTGGCTACCTATCAATGATATCAACGCACTACTGTGAAACACAGTCGGTATCGACGGCGCACGCGTCGCGGATTTGGCATTTATAGATTTCGACAGCAAATACATGGTTGCAGAGGGAACTGACGTAAAGGCAAACAAGTGACTGGGGCCCGTATGTTGTATGAATCCATTTGCGCAACCCCGATCATTATCGGTGGGGCTCACTAAAAGAATGAGATTATACCAACCCCTGTACGGGGACAGTTTTTTTTTTTTTCTGGCACTTGTTCTGCTGAGCGAACAGCAGACGAGACTGACTGCTACAGGCAACGAGAATGCCGGATACGAACCTATAATATGTAAACATCCCGTGTGACAGAGAACCTAAATAAGATCGAGCTAGTCGCCAGGCTCCTTCGGAGAACTTAACATCGCGTAAGCCTGACGTCACTCTCACCATTGCTTCATAATCCCTATACATTGAAGAGCAAAAGTTCAGCTACAAGTCGGGCTGGTTGGTTTCTGTTCATCTTGCTGTCCCGAGTGAAAACTGTACGAAAGATCACGACACAAATTAATACAGTTAGGACGAAAGGGGATGAAAACAAAAGAACGTTTTCGTAACTTTGTATTGAATTGTGTCCTAATCTTTGCTGTAAAAGTTTTCACTTAGCTCAGCACGAAATGAAACAAATGTTTACTTAATATGTGTGTTTAGGTTGCTGGTAGCCACAGAACTTTCTTATAATGGTTACTTCTTGCGCTGAGTACAACAAAATGAGGAAACTTGACAACGGATGGTGCGCAACATCCGTTGTCGAAGTGTCCCCGTTTTTCGTCCTAGTTTTGTAGCAAGGCGTAAATTCATCGCTCTCTTGAACTTTCGCATTGTCGCTCTCGCGTCCGCTATTATAATCACTGACAAAAGTGATGGGAAAGCGCGAAAGCCGTATGCCGCCAACGGTTTTATTTTATTCCCCATTTTCTCCCCGCGTCATTTTGCCCGATGACGTCACCGCAGTTCTGTCAACGCGTTCCACCGTGCGCGTCGAGCTATAGGCCTCGCTAGAGACGCTGCAGCGCTTCGTTGGCCATGTTCAAGGGTCCTGGCAAAGCGACAAGGTCGCCAGCACGCGCGCCACGCGTTTGCAGAAAAAAAAAAAGGTCGAGTGTTTCGACAGGAAGCTCGCAGCAGAGCGGGTATTTTGTAGCGAAGCATTAGGCTCGATTCTATGTTAGTCTTATCCACCACTCACGGCCGGCTGACATTGTTGATAACGTGGATGCACCACCGCTCTTACGAACTGGCCAAGCGCGAAAAACCACGCATTAGCATCGGAAAATGCATCGCCATAAAGAAATTCGGTAGATCACACGTACCGTGGGAGTCTATGTTATGCGAAGCATGCGGCGGGAAGGTGACAGTGGCGTATTTTTTTACTGGGTGAAACGTTACAAGATGACGATAAAGATTTGTATAAATTTTGTACGCACACATATAGGTTGAAGAGCCGCATATGTGTTATATAACCAGTTGTTTTACAATTGGGTATTACCAACACCAAAGCGGTAAGCTGATATGTATAGTGCTTATACTTATGCCTTATGATGGAGAACGCACGCACGTTTCACGAACCCGTGTGCATGTGTGGAAGAAGTTCTTTACAGTTCTTGAACCAGGTCATCATCACCGTGGTCAGTGAGCACTAGCAGCTGGTCATGACTTGTTAATGGATTCGGTCGTGATCGCAATGACGAGGGGTCCATGTGTAGTAAAGTATGAGGTATAGTACAGCTGTTGGAAATCGTGGATGCCTCGGTCATTTCGTCGACAAATTGTCTGTCGATAGAGCAGGCGACATGTCGCAACCTGAAGTCACCGTTCGCGTAGGTGAGGTATAGGCCGTCGAGGCTGGTAGGCCTGGTTAGTGCTAGGTAGACACAAATCAATGGATGGTGCTTGTCGTATTGGTGGACTATCTGGGCGTATGTGGCCTACGCAGCCTAGTCTACAAAGCGGCTGTCAGTCAATCTGGCATCATCCTAGGTCAGCATGAGGCCATCGCCCAGCCTCGTAAGAAATGAACATGACACTGCGTCGTTCTGGCGGACTAAGTGCAATTTACGGTACGATGATGTAAATAGCATACGTAACTTTTGTTGATGTATTCCTCGGGGTCGAGCAGTGCTTCAATATAGTTTGTTAAATCATAGGAATGCAACTGTAATGTTTATTAGACTGCTATAAAAGCGGAGCCAACATTGGAACCACAGACGTTAATCTGATTTGACGGCTGCATCGTAGGAGTACATATGTAGTGTTTATTGCTTTCTTGTAAAATTAGATAGCCAGCACCACAACCACAGTTGACGCTGCACCGACATTACGCCTGCGTAGGCTGTTTTTTCAAACCAGTTTATAGACCTGGCGTGGCTCTGTGGTAGAATACCTGATTGCCACGCAGAATGCTTGGGTTCGATTCCTGCTGGCATCCTAATTTTGATTCTTTGCATTCGTCGGTTCAACGCTGCCGATGTCGGTTTTTCCTAACGTTCTCGCATTTAAGTTACCAATGTCTGTTCCCGCCGTTCCTGGGTAGATATAAACTGTCAATCACCTGTGGCGCATACCCGTACACCACGGCCCGCGGTAAACGGGTATGTGCCACACGTGTCTGGAGGAAAGGGTTTCACGACGTACGCGACAGGATTTTCACGTTATTTATGTCATGACCCAACAGTCATATTCGTCAAATCCTCTTACTTTCCCATGCCAATTTTGGTTTACACCAAGTTAAGGAGGCGGTCATGAGAGCACCCAGACGTAGGCGGCTAGACAGATAGATAGCTATAGATAGAAGCGCTCAAAGTGCCAAAGGTTCGCTAAGAAATGCTTCGCATTTAATACTGGCCCAGGCATGCAGTCGATTTCTATCACAGCAACAGCCCAGTGACACAAAACTGTGAGCGTTTCCTTCCCCTTCATTACGGATTATAAGGGTGTGTCGAGTGTCCGCAAATGTATAACAATTCGAATACATGTATATTGATATTAAATCGGCGCTCGAACCGAATAGTTGTCCACCAAATGCTTATCCCGAATACTGAGCACTTATCCGAATGTTCCATGAGTGCTTATCAAATTAGCACTCGAATGATAAGCAGTAACGCATATCTCAATATGTTAACTGAAATTCATGACGACACGCTGACGTCATTAGGCGCCTCATACGCGCCAATAAGGCTGCTAGGGGGCCAGTTGGTATGACAATCTTATAACGCACCGCCAAGTTTTGACAAGGACCCCAGGAACGAAAAACATGCAGGCTGATGCGCCTCATAGACGAAAATTCGGAGCTTGAATGCCTAAGCAAATGGAGCCTCCCGCGTGTACGGGCCACACGACCAGCGAGATTGAGTGCCGAACTTTCGGACATTCGGGTCGATAGCAAACTAAGCCAGACGCAGCTTGCGCATTTCCTCATGTTAAGAGCAGCTCTTTCGTTTAGATATATCTCTCACTTTCGTTCGCGGCAAACACGGTGTTGCGCGAGCAAGCGGTTAAGCACTCAAACTGCACGACGCGTGAGTGCCGCTGCCGCGCTTCGCGTTCAGACAACACCTCCTGGTTGAGGGCAGTAGGTGCCAGTGGAAATACACCGGCGCCGCAGCAGTCAAACCGCGCTCGCGAGGAGGGCGGTCCACACGCGCCATCGACTCAACCGCGGATGGCAACCGCGTGAGGGCTTTCTTTGAGCAATAAAGGCGTACCACATATGTAACCTCATTGCAATATTTATGAGCGAGAATATCGGATCTTGATGGCGAAGTTGCTGCTGCGCGATACGACATAATTGCAACAGCATTCGATAAGAGGGCTTCTTTTTTTGTTTTCCGATTTCTTGGCTTTTCCTGTATACGCGCGCGTCCTTGAGAACAAGTGAGATATACGGACAAAATAGGTAGCATATCGGCGGCTTTTGGCACTTGTGCACATGTGTTCGAGGACACCGTCTTGAACACGCGACTGCTAATATGCAACTTTAGTGTCATGGGCGTAAATACAGTCACAATTAACTATATATACGAGTCTTTTTTTTTTTCTTTCTCTTTCTTGAGGTTTCACTTTAGTATTGAGAAAAACGCAATCGTTTGCTACTGACAAAATGGTCGAGCCTGCTCGAACAATTTTTCGTCAGCGTGTTCACGCCGTCAAAGCAACTCAAACATGCACTGAAGTCAAAATGTGGGCATTCGGGAGTATTTGGGCAATTCTCATGCGAACATGTTCCTTCGGGCCTGTCTTAAACGCGCAGAGAGAGAGACACTAAATGGCAGCGCATGAACTACTTTGCAATGCTTTTCATCAAAAATGACCATGTAAATCTTTCTTAGGTACCGTCCTTTGCAGGATGAGAAGGGCCACTGACCTTCTGTAAAACTTTGTCGTTTGATAAGGCCTGGCGTACAAAACGCTACACTGCGCTTCGGACGTCTTCTGTCCCCGACACTTTTATTTGATTTTTGAAAAGACGCGGGGCGTGTTTGTACGCGCCGTGTTTTGCCAAGCCCTGTACTTTTACAATTTCGACGGCATGGTTGAAATGCATAACCATAGGCGTTCGCAGGGTTCCCCATTAGGGGGGGGGGGCAAAGGTTCTTCGCAGCGCCCCCCACCCTACTAAATCAATGTATGGGGCAGATTTTGCGCCCCCTCTTAGGTGATTGCCCCCCCCCCCCCCCCCGTGCGCACGCCTATGTATATAACGCGAACTACACTATTACACGCGTACGTAGATTAACGCAGGGTCCTCTATTTTTCTATTACAATCGTCATACTTTTCGCTGTCTTCTCTGCACGTGAGCCAACTAGTCCAGTAAGGTCTGCCAAAATATATGCATGGTATTTCCTTAAAGAAATTTTTAGCAACACATATTCGCCAACAAGGCGAGTTGACTACAGTATTATAAGCCCCCAAAATATACCGCGAATGTACCAGCGTTGACATATATTCACACAAAGCCTGCCTTACGCGCGAGAGATGATTTTGCGACAAACAACTCTAAAAAATACATGCCTCAGCAATTGTGCCATGAACACTCCTTGAGCACCCATTTCTACGATTACCCGCCACGGTGGTCTAGTGGTTATGGTGCTCGACTGCTGACCAGGGCTTAAAGTCTCCCTTCGCCCCGCCACGGTGGTCTAGTGGTTATGGCGCTCGACTGCTGACCCGAAGGTCGCGGGATCAAATCCCGGCCGCGGCGGCTGCATTTTCGATGGAGGCGAAAATGTTTGAGGCCCGTGTACTTAGCTTTAGGTGCACGTTAAAGAACCCCAGGTGGTCGAAATTTCCGGAGCCCTCCACTACGGCGTCTCTCATAATCATATCGTGGTTTTGGGACGTTAAACCCCAGATATTATTATTATTAAAGTCTCCCTTCGTTGGAGGGGGGAACCTCAGAGGGCGACGACCTATATACATACATACACACATACGTACAGCCCCTCCCTAGAAATGGAAGGGGGGGGGGGCAGGCCCCCGCGAGCCCCCCCCCCCCCCCCCCTGACTTTAAGCCCTGCTGCTGACCCGAAGGTCGCGGGATCGAATCCCGGCCGCGGCGGCCGCATTTTCGGTGGAGGCGAAACTGCTTGAGGCCCGTGTACTTATAGATTTAGGTGCACGTTAAAGAACCCCAGGTAGTCGAAATTTCCAGAGCCCTCCACTACGGCTTCCCTCATATATCGTGGTTTTGGGACAGTAATGACACCATTTTGAAACATCGCAAAAGGGACATTTTACGTTTCCTTGGTATGCAGTGTTAACGCTCTCCACACGCCGGAGTCAGACAACACGTATAAAGTATTTTATTTTGATTTTTAAAGTTTTCGTCGCTTAGCATCTGCAAGCCATCCCCACCGCAATGGACATTATCCCGACGAGTCAACACAGTTTCACTGAGTTTGCGAATTCGGCGTCCTGCATGCAGCCTAAATCGCAGAAATCACTGTCGGGGTCGCTGGACGACAATTCACAAATCGTTGTTCACGTGCACCACGAGCAGATGACAGATCTGCCGCTAGTACGTCGCGAGTTGCTGTCTCTACGTGGCGTCACTGAGAAGCCGCCCCCTCGATATCGATACCGAAAGTTTTTTTTTTTTTTAAGATAGCGGTATTAAAAATATATTCGATGCATTCCCAGGCACCACAATACTCTTTTTATGATTTTCCACACCAGTGTTTTTATTTAGCGCAACAATCCGAAAATATTTAAAATTCGTGTCAGTACTCCTTTAAACCCCAGCAATTATTATTATTATTACTTCTACGATTACACACGTGCAGACAAGTCACATATTAAAATCTTATCAGAGAGCGTTAATTAAGGGGCGTGACTACCGAACCTTCTGCCATGAATAACGTGCTGCAAAATAAAAAGCCTTCTTGTAAGTCACTGAAGCGCTTGTAGCATACACAATGACCGACGCGTCATAGACTCAATGACGACATATGCGCATCGGTAATGCTGCAGTAATTAATCTAATCGTACAATTGTAGTATTTGACGCGTAGGAAAGCTTAAAAAAGTAACGAGCGAGTGATTGACCGCGTTTGTTACGTCCTAGAGCAACTATGATATACACTATATAATTCGTCGTGTACACCTCGCACTGCGAACTTGACTCGTCGAGACGATGAGCAGGCGGGTAAACACATGTGACCGAGCGAGGCTAGGCTTTCGGTTTCATTCACAAGGCAAACCATCATGAGATAACGAGGAACGACAATGGAACGTGCGATGTTGCTGCTTGGCAGGGCAGCTGCTACAGAAATGCGGCAGACGAGCGCCTGGGAATAATGACGCGGACCGCATGACTGCCGACGAAAATGGCACGCGCAGGAAACAGACGAGACGCGGATCGCAAGGCGCTAGCACCGTGGACCCGTCTCATGCATACGAAAGCCGTGCATACGAAAGGCGCCGGCCGAGCTTCGAATGTACTGCACGGTCGCACTTGGCTGAGGCATGGCGTAACCAGAGTCCACCGAAAGGCTGTGTTCTAACTAGCATCCTTTCACATTGGTCGCGAAGGCCAGACAGAAAAATGGTCTGGAGCCATAATTGCGAGCGACATCCACTTCATAAGTGCGCTGGCGCGAGCACATCTCGCGGTGCAAAACACTATGCAGTTTGTAGGAATTATAGATCCGTCTGTGCCGCTCACGGAAATATTTGTAAATGTGTACAGACACTGTCATTACAATAAGCAGTTCTTCAAGCTCACGAACAATATTGGGTGCGTGCTATGCTATAGTCAATGTAGGTGCGCTGCTTTTATGGATTATTTTTGTATAGTGTGTTTTTTTTTTTCTTTCCATCGCATAGAATTAAACGACGTGCGTTGGTATTGTATTACACTTGACTAGTCCCGACGTGATGTGGCGAATATTCGGATTTATTATTATTATTTTTATTTTTTTGCAGTGCTCGCAACAACTGTACGAATAGTTATTTTCTCATTCAATGGCTCTCTTTATGTAGTGCCTCCAATTCATAGCGCCGTTTCTAATGCGATACAAAGTTGTTTGGATCATGATGGATTTACGTCTCGTTCGCATGCGTTTTGACTATCCGTCAAATGCACGCCGTACTTTTTTTTTTTTTTCCAGCCTGAGGCGTGATTTTGACACACTGCTGTTTTCAATGGATCACGGCGTTAGGTGCAACAGGGGGGCGACCTGACGTAATGAGCATCGCACGGAAAAAGCGATAATTTGAACGTCCTCGTCAGAAATGCAAGCAAAAAGAAAAAAAAAACACTTTTCCGGAAATTCCGTTAAACAGTTGGCCCCGCGCGGGATACGCGGCCACAACATGACGTGTAGAGGACTATGATAAAGTTTCGCTGCCGCCTGTCATACACATTGAGCACCTTGAACCTTGGCGTAACCGCGGCATTTCGTCGTCAACCAAACGTCGCTCGCGCTGTGCCTTGGCGTCGGTGCGTGAGCTGGACAGCCGCGCCAGGGACTGGCACACCGAAGAATCTTCGGTAAAGCGTCTGACATCAAAAAATTTTCTGGCACGCCAGAAAAATCTTCGGTACACATGAATCAAATAATCGAGCGCTTATGCTTTACCACTCCATGCTACAGGTGCTCGCCACTGCCTAACGATTTGGATTATACATAAAAAAATCATTATGTATACGTTTTCCAATGCACATGTTCCAATGATTCCAATGCACACATTGGAATCCTTAAAACGTATCGCCTGTTAGGCGATACTCGCTAACGTTACGTACTTTATTCATCACTTATGTGATCGAGAACGCAGGTTTGTATACGACACAACATGGAATGTTCCTAAACGCAAACAAATACGCAGAGATTGCGCTCTGATCACTCTCGAATTACCCCTGTTAGCTGTAGCCCAGAGACAAATTCACTGTACACTAGCCTTGTACATCGTTGTTTTTCCCCCCACAAGTTCTGCAGGTTGATCGCATCGGACACAAAATGTGCAATCTACTAACATTAAAATGTCAAAATGCCTGGCCTTTATGTTTTATGTTCGTGCGTGTGTGTGTGTACGTGTGCATGTATATATACTTCAACACAATGCGTTGGAGGGCTGGTTTGTGTGAATCCATAGTGCTTTTTTTTAAACGACAACACAGGACAGAAGACCCTGTCTTCTGTCTCGTGTTGTCGTTTAAAAAAAAGCAGTGTATATATTATATATACGTACACATGGAAAACAAATATCAGGGCGGCTTCCCCCCCTCCCCCTCCCCTCCCTGTGTGCACCAAGGCTGCGCACTGCAGGAGGACCAGGAGAGTGAGACATCGCCTGCGGCGGCCACTCGGCGAAGCCAGACGAGCCCGGCGCATCGTCGGGGCAAAAGGCGGCGAACGTTCTCAGAACGCTGGCCAGAGACGCGCCTTCGCGGTAATCGCGCGGGGACTTCCCCAACAAGCGTCCACCCAGTCCGCCAGTCAACAGAAGCGACGCAGAAAGTGCGTCGGCAGTATCGTCCCTTGTTTTCCACTCTACTGAGCAACACCACCATCGCGCCGACTTCCGTGAATGACACGACGCGGAGTCAGCCAGTTCCACTGCAAACACCATGTTTTTTTTTTTTTCTTTCAAAATCGTATAAACGAACGGTAGATAACAACGGGAGAAACGAACGCCGGCCACGCTGATCAAAAATACACGAGAGCAAAACAGCTGCCGACCTTGGGTGCTCTCTCCCACAGGCGACGACGCATGGTACAACGACTTTTGACGTTCAAAAATTCCAAAGCCGTTTCGGGGCCGATATCTATGTAAAATGCGCACTCGCGGCAATAAGTACGGACGTATACGCGGTTCCATGACGCGCGCACACGCACAGAGTGCGACAATAGTAACAGGTGTTTGACTGTGGCTTGAAAAATAATCGCTATACGCTGTGCACAGCGCATGAGAATGAACGTCTGGCTCGTGCGGGCGTTATCCTTTCACATTCTACAACAAGTAATACATCTGTACAGAGCACGTCTTATGGAGAGGGCTGCAGATATCGATCTGATGGCTCTGCTGTTGCAACAACGAGCGACGACAAAGGGCGGCGTTGCTACGAGCACCCATTATTATTATTAGTCATTAACAAAGCGCTGTAAAAGATGCACCTGTATAGATTACAATAAATTATATTGCGGGTTTTGAAAAAACTATGAGCGCACAGAAAACACAAAGACACACATATGCACACACGTAAGCGCGTACGTGTGTGCATATGTGTGTCTTTTAGTCGTCCGTGTTTTCTGTGCGCTCATAGTTTTTTCAAGATGGAATACCAACGTGCCCAAACCGCCGCACTGCTGAACTATATTGCGGGTTTTAACGTCCCGCAACTGCAGTCCATTACAACTTGCGATTAATTTCGCCACCTGAGGTTTATGGAAGTGCATCCGAGGCACGGTACACAACCTTTCTTTTTCTTTTTTGTCTTCAGACCATTCGCATTAATGGAGCCGCCGCGGCCCGAATCGAACCCGCGTGCTCGCATTCAGGAGCAGAACGTCAGAGTCGCTGAAAGCGGCTGTTTCGGCTTCCGACAAGTTCCGGCAACGTCAATGAGGCGCCATTCTCAACAGCAACAGGCGCGGCCTGTTTAATGGCATTATAGAAGCTGATAAGCGAAAGTGCTTATCAAGGAAACGCTCATACTAATGCTGAATGTACAGTTCTACATGGAAAGTTTTTTTTTTCTTTTTGTTTTGTGTTAAATCTCATGTGACAGCACAATTACATAATGCCTGAGCTCCATTACTCGAAGCGGCGGACATGCACGAGGAATCGAAACATGGTTGGCTAATTAAAATAATCAGTATTTTTATGAATCATTTTACACCGCACATACTGCAACTTACGAATTGTAGCCGGCGCGAATGTCATCCACTTTTCGCAAATGCTAACGATGGCACGGCTTATAAGAGATATACGCCATCAAACTTGCGGCAAAAATACACACTTGTTTTCTGTGCACTGAATCCGAAAAGTAACCGGAACTCCGCAAATGTATTTCATCGCACACTTCGTGAACAAGTATATCAAAATTTGGGGTCATCTCGAACATTCCTACCAAGTGGACACGCCTTACGAACGAAAGGGCTGCAATTCGTAAACTTCAAATATGTACCGCGAAGTAACTAATGAAAAGTTAGCTGTTCTTTTTTTATAAAGCCGATTATACATTCATTTTGATTTTTTCTGCAAGTGATATCCACCCCTTGGAATAATCTAACTCAACGTCTACGATTATGGCACCATATGCAATTAAAAAAAAAATAAAACGATATATAAAGCAAACGTCCCGTATATATACACATATACATTCATGCATATAAATATGCAGAACGTGAAAACGCTTTCTGCAGTATCAACGTCTGCTGGTAGAGGGTATCGTAAAGGAGCAATGTTTCCTGCAAGATACGATTCGCTCGGCTTTCCGAGTGGAAAGCTCGTGCGTCCCGTAAACGGGGGGGGGGGGGGGGGGGAGGTGATTCTTAAAAGGAAGAAGGAAATGAAAATGGAAATTGGGTGTGGAGTGCACGATAACTGTCTCTCAAGTGAGGACACCTCAACCGATACACTCACGGGGGATTAGGGATTAAAGGGACAGTGAGAGTGAAAAGAGTATGGTAAAAGAAGAAAAGGAAAGGTATGAGTGGGAAAAAAAAACAGTGAGGGGGTGGGGGGCAGGAGAACGGGCGTCCGAGTCACCGGACGCTGCGCTAGGACAGGCGAGAAAAAGAGGCGCACACGGAAGGCTCGCAGCACAGTCTGTCCGTTTATCTTTGGAGAGCAGCTTCATCTTCCTATGCACGAGACATCGTCTGCGCTGAGGCTGATAGGGAAGTCGACTGCTCTCCAGTATCGCCGGAACTATCTGCGAGCGTAATCTGGATCTTAAAGCACCGGCAGAGGACGCCGCGACGCATCCCGAAATCCAAGCAACGAGAAAAGCAACAACGTGGCCAGCGTCATGAGCAGCAAACGCCCTCGCACTGGCTGCTAACAATGGCCTTGAGTATGTAGATACGGACAGCAAATTTCCCATCATCCTTCGAGGGGACGGTGGCTTACATCACAGCGAACGAGCGCGTGCACTACGAAGGGATACTTGGACAAATGTCTGGCTCCGACCTCTTTTGGAGCAGTGCGTCTTTGAATGCTTCCGCTCACCGAGGTCGCGTGTGAGGCCCCACGCGCTAGGCGGCGGTAGGCAAACAAGACGCAATGGTCGAGCCACAAGACACAAACCTTTGCTTGTAGTAGCCTGTCATCCGGGCTATAATGCCGAGAGCCATGTTTTACGAAAGGACTTGTCGCCGGGGAAGGTTTGGCGCGGTTATCTACACCTATTTGTTTTCAACGGCGCGAAAAGCGGACATCCCACAGAGCGCGACCACGCTGACCTGTGTGCTTGGTGTTCTCTGTGTGGCGTAAGATTTAACGCACCGTTAAAATAAGAATGAGACATAGTCACTATCCCAATTTAACGTGTTGGCTGGGATTACGGGAGATGTGGTTGTAACAGCCTTCCTGTCAGCGCCATTCACGTAACGGAACCACCCACCCTTAAAGCCACGCAAGACACCAGATGGGCCACAAGACACAAGCGAGCTGTTGTAATCATAGCAACGGTCGCACTGTTGAGATTCAGAAAAACACACACACACACACACACACACACACACACCACCTATATATATATATATATATATATATATATATATAATATATATATATATATATATATATAATATATATATGCTACACCTTAGCTGGGGTTAATCGGATCAATTCGGCCGGGGCTTGCGGCCCAGAGTTCATCTGATGTCTCGTGTGGCTTTCTTTGTTCAAGGTAGTTTCGTTACGTTCAGTGCTACCAGGAATCTCACGCGTGAAATGGGATAGTGACGATCTGCCATTTTATTCAAGGGCATATTTAATTTCGCCACACAGTGAGCCCGACACATACAAGCACTGTCGTGTTCTCTGCGTGGCGCAGGTCAAAACGTACAATTATCTGAAGAACACATCTCCGCAAATTAAGGTTGTTTTTTTTTTAACTGTATTACTTATTTACACATAATGGCCGGTGAGTTTGCGGGGCGCGTACATTCGGAACGAAATGCGAGGACTGCACAGGATGAGTACAGTGCAATCAACCAACAAAAATTGCGATCAATGAAATACGCTTGAATTACAATCGACCGCGAAATAACACCCCCGTGCGCGACACGCTTGCGCCTTTCTGAGAAAGGGGACAGGGCGCAATCATCGACCCCCAAAGTTTCCTCGCGACCACTTCCTCGAAAACACGGAAGGCAATGAACGACCCGGCTAGCTTCGTCGCGGCCTAACCACATGTCCGACTGGCGACACACCACACGAATGCTATTAACATGTAGTCCATATTTAACACCCTTCAAGTAAACAGCACTCGAATATATTCCTCGGTGTCTAACACAGTTCTAAAAAAATACGGTATTCAACAAAAGCTAGCAAATTCATCAATGGTTTAAAAAACACGGTATCGCTAGCGCTACGCGAAACTTAATTTCGTAAATAACTTACCTAATTAGATAATTCTTAGAAATAAAAACACCAAAAATAAATTGTGAGGAACCAACAAACAATTCACATAGCGGGGACATTTTTAAAGGCCACTAAAATATTTCTAGTCGAAAGTTATTACGACTAAGTAGCTAAACCAGTGAACATCTTTGCTAAACGTTACGAACTAAGTGTCAAGTTTCTGTAAAGTCAGTTGATGGCAAAAGCAAATTGACACTCCGTGCTCAGATTCCCGCACAAAACGTTAGCTGCATCATCTATGATACCGCTCGTGGGAACCACAAGCGGTACAAAAATAAGGGCACAACACACACTGCATTAGCACCTCACGTAGGCCGACGCGAAGTGGCTCATTTTCCGGATATCACGGCTCAGCAATTTGAATAGATCCCCGTTAAAGAGATTGCGAAAGCGAGTCTCTGGTGACGCATTTGGCACAGCCGACAGACAATACTCGCTCTAATTGCACCGAATGTGTAATGAGCTTATGGATGGACAAATTAATCACACACAGCATACTAACGATCGGGACATACCAGTCCTGGGGCTGAAACCGCGCGCTTCGGTAGATGCGTTTGACTGCAGTTTAGGACTCCACTGAAAGTTCCTCAAATTGAACAGGACGCCAAGTTAATTACACTTGCGACGCGACGTACTATGGAATAAAGTTCGGGAATCGAACATTCTGAAGAACGGCGGCGCACCACGTATTGAAAGGCCATCGGAGACGGGCGCGGATGGAACGCAACCGCTGCAGACGATAAAGTCCATCAAGCCTTAAGCCTAAACAGCTCACCTTCGGTCTGTAGAACCATTTTCGCAGGGAGTTCATCGTGCAGCTCGGTGAGTCTTGCTGATCTGCTTTTACTCAATCCTCCAGCGTTCCGCAAGTCATAATAGCTATTAGCCCAGCCAACAGCAACAGAAACCGGCTCGCTCGAAACCGTCGCGACTTTTCAGTCACGCCCGCACTCGACCGAAGACCCAACAGTTCACGCAGCTCGCCGAGAGCACATCTACTGCATCTACGCTGGCTCACTCGCGGAACGGGACGTACAGAACGGCGAGAACGGGACGCGAAATGCGCGAAGAAAACGACGCATGCGCTACGTGCCTAACATTCAACTTCCGGCTTCGTTTTTAAAGACGGATGTGCGCAATCATGACGCGTTATATGACGTAAAGCAAGAACGAAGGATTACAAGCGTACTCGTCGTTTACTGAGGTAAAACCATTTTATTAAAGCAAAATTTTGTACAAATGTTTGTCCATGCAATGGTTGACTTATCAATAAAGACAGATTTCGATGGTTATGTTTCCTTTTTTTGACTGCTTGCGTCGAAATCATGAGAAAAGCCGAACATACGTTATATAAACAGCACTTACTTCAGCCTCGTACGCCTCGCATATAAACTGTAATGCCAGCCACGCTTCTGCACAGCAAATTGCAATCTCGGAGGCCATTTCCGATCGCCCCCAGAAGCGCAAATTTTGTTGGAGTCTGGTGAAGGATAGGTGAAGGCTTCGGCGATGGTCAACATTATCCAATCCAATCTGCAAAGCATTTGCCGGGAAGGCGGGTTGTTTCAGTCGTTTTCGTCCTTTTCGTCGTCAGAGTGTAATTGTAAGCATGAATTTAGATACGTTTAATAAAAATAATAGCAGAAATGCTATAATTAAGTCAGTCGTACCCGATGTCGCGAAGTCGGAGCCTTGTATACTCGGCGTGGACGAAGCTGGAAGAGGACCTGTTTTAGGTACTGTGTATAGATGTTTACTTCTGATGCTCCTTTAGATCCTACGCATAGTCTTGAAACAGTGACTGCCTTGAATGCTGCTTTAGAATAATATACCCTGAAATATCTAATAAACGATTCGCCGAGCTGCCTTAAATCACGACAAGCGTTCGCAATATTGCGCTGTTGAGTACGTGCTTTAAGCGAGAACCAAGATTACATACTCTGCGCTTTTGGGCACAATATAAACGGCGGGAAGCAAACGGAAAAATTGAGGAGCCATTCCTCTCTCTGAAGGTTGATGACCGGTGAAGCTGTTTAGCACACGGCATCGAGGTGACGCAGAATTGCGGACCATAGCCGACCACACACCCTGCAAAGTAAATCCTAATGTCTGTCCAAAATAGCTATTTTGAATTTAGCATATTTGCGTCTCTCATAATCATATTGTGGTTTTGGGACGTTAAACCCCAGATAATATTATTATTGAATTTAGCACATTTTTGGTTGGTAAAAAGTATTATCGAGTCCTGCAGTTTGAAGACCCCGGCTCAGGTCTCCCACGTCGGGACGTCCAGGCCTTGCCTAGTCGCTGCATCACGGGCCTGCTGGACGGACCAGATTTGGTCGGCGAATTTCTTTAAAGTTTTCCATTTGAGCATTATTCATCTTTTTTGCCTCGACATGCGTCGTCTTGCCTGGCTTGCGGCATGCACTTGGTGTTTCGTGCTCGATCTTGAGGAATAATAATAATAATAATAATAATAATAATAATAATAATAATAATAATAATAATAATAATAATAATAATAATAATAATAATTTTTATTTGCACAACAAAGTGAGCGCTCGGGTGACGTGCAAGGCTAGACAGAAAGGAAATTCTCTTACGCGCGCGCGTCTGCTAGCCCATTACCGGAGGGCAAAAGAGATGAGCACGAAGGTTGAAGGGGAAGAACAAATACACACACAGATGGGAAAAGAAAAAAGAGAAAAAATTTTGCGAGGCCTTCACGAGTCGCTGGATAAATGGCGACTGTATAGAGAGCAGATGTTTCGAGTCTTCATTGGTGCTAGGGGGAGGTATCAGTAGACTTATGGCATTACTAAGGCATCAATAAACGCTATGGTCGTTATTGTACAGTGGTAAGCAAAACTTAGTATACCTGCTTAAAGTTGATGGATGAAACAAAAAAAAACGCCAGGCCTGCACGGAAAGTGCAGCACAGTCACAGTAAAAGCTGGAAGAGAGGCATTTCTAGAGTCCATTATAAACTCTCTTGGGGCACGTGCACTAGCAGCGTAGCCACTGCGCCACAAATAATAATTTTTGTGAACTTGGGAAGCACCCACTACGCCATTATTTGTCATTCTGCGGAGGAGCGAGGTACCATCTGTAAGGCATTATTTGCACTTTGTTGATGCGATGGCTGTTGACGATAAAGAACTATGGCTGAGCCTTTTGTAATAGGTTAAAAGCTTTGAAGGGACACTAAAGAGAAACAGTGAATTGGTTTAGATTGATAAAGTGTGCTCGGAGAACTCTTGTGTAGTTTATTTCACCACCATAGGTTTATTATTAGAGGAGAAAACCAAGTTCAAAGTTTCATTTTTAAATTTCGCGCCAAACTTTGTAATTCGTGACGTCAAAGACTTCAAACAGCATTTAACGTATTTTGGCGCCACTGGCTCGACGAAATTTCCACAAACTCGTTATGTCAAGTCTCTGGCCCCCTCAGAGGACAATGTACTTCGATTTAACCGATTAGGAACTATGTAGGCCCAAGAAGGCGCCGTCAAAAATATGTGACATCATGGCAAATGGTGCGGGAATTCCAAGGTGGCGTCGCCACCTGTATTTTCTTTTAGCGCGTTTTCTCGCTTATTAAGCATCTTCTCGCAGCAAGTGTGGCGTTTTTGGTATCGTGGAAGACTACTTTACTAATGCGAGACAAATCGTTTTGCTCTTTAGTGTCCCTTTAAACAACCCACTAGTTACGTAATTCGGATTGTGTGACGCCCGGTCGTTATTTCACTCTCCCACAACGCTATCTAAGGTACGTTAACATGAGAAAGAGTTAGAGAGCGAGAGAAAGAACTTTATTTAGGCCCTGAGAAAATGGATCATGGGCCCTTATGGGCTTCCTTGGCAACCAGTAGAAGTGCACTTGCGAGGAGCCCACTACGCTATTAATCATCATAATTTTTGTGAAGTAGGGAAGCAGCCATCACGCCATTTTTCATTATTCTGCAGAGAACCGTGGTACCAGCTAAACACCTGTAAGGCATTATGTGCACTTTGTTGATACTGTGGCTGATGACGATGAAGAATTATGGCAGAGCCCTTTGTAATGGGTTGGAAACATTCAACAACCCACTCGTTGCGCAATTCGCATCGTGTGACGCCTGGTTACAGAATTCGCATTGTGTAACGCGTATATGGGGTATGCGTCATCCGCGAGGAGCGCTAACGGCAGGGTCGCCATTTTGACGGTCCGCACACTCACCGCATGCGCAATAAACTCGCTGCACGCATTGTGTCCGAGATCTATACGGCACAAATGACATAGATACCTCTGGAGGACCTCCTGCACGCCGACGCACGGACAACACGGACGGCATGTACGAACGGACCTCCAAGATGGTGCGGCGATGGTGTTGCCGTCTTGCGGATCAAGGCTCAGTGCATACCCCCTATTTGTTAATTTACTCTCCTATCACGCTACATTACATATGTTAATGTGGTTTCTTCCCAACATGAAGCCTATAGGGTCTTTTTGCAAAGTAGTTTCAAGCACCGGCATGGCTCTGAGGTAGAATACTGGGCTCCAACGCAGAGGGCCTAGGTTTGAACCCTGTTCCATCCTGGAAATCTTTTCTTATTTCGTTTTTTTTTATTATTTCGTGCGATAGCGGTGATGGACACTGGCGGCGGTGGACAACTACAGTGCCAAAAACGGCCCTTGTTATCATCTCATAACAGTTTTCGCTGTAAAAGCAGTATAACTGTTGGAACAATTGGTAGAACAATCGGTAGTACAGTTGGTAGTGCAACAGACGAATACAACTAGTAGACGTTAAAGTAACAGAGCAGTGGGGATAGATTAAGGGCTTAAAAAACGTGGCAGTAGTTGCCTAAATTTATCTGAATCACTTTCATTTACTATATCCTTGGGTAGCATGTTCCATAGTTCAATAACAGTAGGTAAGAATGATTTGTTGAAGGCATTAGAGGTACCGTACAAGTGTTGTAGACTCAGGTTGTTGAACAGAGTGGTGAGAAGTGTAGTTGCGTGCAAGTAGAATTGTGTTCCTGAGGTGTGGGAAGTTACAATACATTTCGTGAAGAAGGGAAAGTTCAAAAGTCTTCTGGCAAAATGTTAGACTAGGGATGCTGAGGGATGATTTAATGTAACTTATGCTTCTGTGCCGGTCATAGCTGGAGGTGATAAAATGTGCTGTGGGATCCTGCACTGCTTAAAGTGAGTTAATAAGGTAAGGCTAGTAAGGATTCCGAATTGCTGAGGCACACTCAAGAAATGAACGCACAGGTATACAAAGGACGAGCATGAACTAACAACTGTCACAGTTGTTACGTCTTTGTACTTGAGCAATGCGCAATGTTTGTTTGTTTCCTCAAAATTATGGCACATACCCACTCTGGGGGATTGGCCATGACTGTGTGTTGACAATATAGAATCAGACACTCAGATATTTCTTTTTCTTTTAAACTGCAGTGCGTGGAGTGACCCCTCTGAGTTTCTTGCCCCACGGGGGCCTCTCACGCGAGGTGTGCCCGGTGTTCTTTTTTTTTATTCCACATCACGAGTGGGTACAGAAATGGGCCACTTTGTCGTGCGCGTCTCAAGGGCAGTTTTCAAATTGAAAGAAAATGTAGGAGTGTTGGCGTGAGACAGGTGCGGATGGAACGTACCACCAGTGCTCAATGATGAACATAAATAGGTTGCCGTTATTTTGCGCATACATGGCGTGTGGTTGAGTTGTCTAATGCAGTGCACTGGGGAGCGAGGGGTCGCTGGTTCGAATCCCCGGTCGCGTACGTCAGAATTTTTTTCTTCTGCTTTATTTTTCTTTGTGCTTTTTTATATATACACATTCATATACATATCCGGGACATGACGGCGGCGGCAAAAATTCGCTGAGAGTGTCCATATAATTGCTATCGCAATAAAAGCAAAGGTCTATTAACTGCTCTTTTTACATATTTGTTTTGTAGGCCCCATGGTCTATGGCATTGCTTACTGTCCAGTATCAGCAGAAAGTCTGCTGAAAGAACTTGGATTTGCAGGTGAGGCATCCCCAAACAAGTATTTCAAGACTCTTGCATACTTACAGCATTTCCTCTTGTTATTGCCTCACCAGATTCTAAAACTCTTACTGAGGAGAAGAGGGAAGAGCTTCTCAAGGCCATGGAGAAGTCTTCATTTCTTGGCTTTATGGTAGAAGTCATACCTCCCTCGGTCATCAGTGGCCACATGCTTGATGTGTGAGTGCACGTTTGGCAAATTAAAATCCACCAGACAGGCATCTGTGCCCATGTACTCAAGCTGTACTGGGCCAGAATAATGCGAACATATTCCATCCTGTTTCATTAGGGTAACTAATTTTGCCATCGGATTTAGTAGCTATGTTAGCACCATGTTCAGTTAGTGCAGCAGATAATGAAATAAAATTGAACAATGTTTATTGCCAATTTGTGCAGAAACTGCTTGTGATTTTCGTGACTATAAATCTATTGCGTGGTGAGCCATGGCGGAATCAACCAAATAATGTAGTGTAGAACATTTTATGGATGGCATTAGCATTTAGTTATGCAAAAATAGTAACTTTGCTGCCTTCTGCCTCTTGCAATTAAATTTCAGTGCAGTGTGTGGGGTCTCGAAATACGGTGCATGCATGGAACACACGGACGCAGTAGACGTCGTCGTGCAACAAATGAACACGTAGACATTTATTATCAACTCTTACTACGGCAAGCTTGCCAGCCCAATCTAATACATAACTTGTAACGTGCTGAATAACCAGATACATAATGCCAATATCAGGGGCGTAGCCAGGGGAGGGGGTTGAAACCCCCTCCCCAAAAATTTTCAATTTTGCTTGTGTATATATACACGCACAAATATATACGCACGCACGAACATACATAAAGTATGGTTGAACCGTAAGAGGGTAGTGAATTGGGCGACTTGGAAAACGCTCATGATGTTTAGCGCAAACGGAGTACGGACGGAGAGAAGAAAATGATGACACAAGCACTTGTGTTGTCGTTTTCTTCTCTCCGTCCGTGTTCTGTTTGCGCTAACCATCATGGTTGAACCTCCTCCCCCCCCCCCCCCCCCCCCCCCCCCCCCGCCAAAAAAAATTTCTGACTACGCCCAGACACCATAACTAAGCTTGTGCAAATATTCGAGCAGTTCGAATATTCGAATGAATCTTGCAGTATTCGAATTTACTTCGAAACAAATTTAAATTATCCTAAATTTCAAAGTATTCGTAATGAACGAATAGACATATATAAACCGCATGTAACCCCCTGTAAAGGTGGTTTCACTGCAGTGGAGGGGTGCTATACTGCGAGTACACCTCTCCAGGGGAAATCCGCATTGCTGCTAAACCCCACTTCAAGGTTAAATGATCAAATTACCCTCATATCGGTTCACCTTTTTTTAAGTTTAAAAGCTTGTTATACCAGCTTACGGGCTCTAAGTATAGTAAATTTTAAAACGTAACATATATTACAGGTTATCACATGTATTCTACCTGCTACTATTCAAAGTTGCTTCCACTTCCCTTTGAACCAAAAACAATGACATTTGCACATGCCTTGCTTCAATTTTAAAAAATACTGTGCAGGTCAGTTGGGTCATGACAAATAGGCTCATTTTTTAAAATAATGTTTCATATATATACTATTCGAATTTGATTCGAAATTATTAGACCAAGTCACTATTCGCTTCGAACCTAAAATGTACTGCTTGCACAAGCCTAAACATTGCAAACCCAAGCAACATAACGCATATAAGGTACCGTGAATGCGGTGTCGCCGACGTCTTATTCACCAAGAGGACCAGGAGGAAACAGTCCGTGGTATTGTACCCACCAACCCTCCCGAGAGCAATCGTCGCCGACCACGCCAAGCTGTCAAGAAGTCTTCCTCAAGCGCCCAGATAACCTCGCTCCTGTCAAGCGGGGCTACTGGCGCCACTGCACGACCACAGCGCCACTTCTCAGTCAGAGGCAAAATTGATAATGGCTAATGCACTGGACGCGCGTGCGCCACAAGGCGAAAACGACTTTACAGGGGGTGATAGCAGCCCACAAGTGTTAAAGAAAGAAAGGGCAGACAAGAGAGATAACAATTTTTATTTGGAAGCACAGTAGGTCACAAAGGGTGCAAGTTTTTTAAAGTGTAATGTGTGGATTTTGCTTGAGAAGGGAGTTAAAAGGGACACTAAAGTGACCCACTAAATCAATTTAGACGGAAAAATTATTTTGAGAACTCTGTTGTTGGTAATTTCATGCTCATAGGTACAGTGCTCACTGATTTAAATGCAAAAATTTAGGGCTATGTAATGCATGGATTTTAATTTCAACTGTCTTCAGTTTGTGTCATATCATTGTAATTTTGACTTTAACAGCAGAACCAACATTACCTTAGCGGCTAGATTTGTAGCACCATTACATGGTTTTCTCGAGCAATTGCGCATATTAGTCGTTATATAAAATCTTTTGATGTCACATTTCACTTAGTGAGCACTGTACATTAATAAATGAGAAAATGAAGGCCAGCGTTTTGCTTTTTAGCTTTGCATTAAAACCTCAGCTCCCAAATCAATAAAATTTCCTTAAACTTACCCTGTTAAATCTCTGGCTCCTTTAGGACACAATGTAATCCATGTTTACTGATAAAAGATTATGTGGGCCCTTGTAGTCGCTGTCAACATCTATCCTGTCACAGTGAGTTGTTGCAAGAACTCAAAGGACGGCATCGCTACCTGTATTACAGTGAAAGCTGTTATCACGGTCACAACGGCAGTGGGGTAGTTGTGCGCCGCCGGTGTCCGTAACCACTATTGGGCTAAATAAAACAAAGGAAATAGATCGGATGGAACTTGAGCCAGGGCCCTCTGCGTGGCATTCGAGTATTCTACCACAAAGCCACGCTGGTGCTTGAAACTCATTTGCTAAAAGACCCTATGCAGGTGTCATGTCGGGCAAGGAATTGCATTAACATGTGTAATATAGCATGGCAGAAGAGTAAAATAACAACCAGGTGTCGTACAATGCTAATTGCACAACGAATGTGTGGTTTAAAGCTTCCCACCTACTACAAAGGGCTCAACCATAATTCTTTATCAGCCACAGGCAGCATCAACAAAGTGCACATAATGCCTTGCAGATGTGTAGCGGGTACCTCACTTATCCGCGGAAAGACTAATAATGGCATAGTGGGTGCTTCCCTACATCACAAAAATTATGATTTATGGTTTAGAATAACAGAGAGCTGAGCTAGTTGGTAAGTATTCATTCTAAAAAGACAGGGCGTGCAAACAAGGACACAAGAAAGAAGTCAGGACACCACAAACGCCGACTAACAACTGAAGAGACGCACAACGGCTGAAAAGGAAAGAACGCACGAAAACTTATCTGCGCATGCCCATGCAACAGGCGAACCTATCCATCCGGCACGCGTGGCGGTCTACGTTGAAGATAACTGTTAAGGCATTTGATTTCATCTTTATGCAAGTTAATCGACGGTTGGCTCACGCATGCGCTACCACTATTCTCGATATTCCATGCTTCAATCATCAGGCGCGTTTCTTCATTTCTATGACGGTACAACACTGCGCATTCATCGAATTTTGGCATGCACTTGCAATCTCTACAATGTAAAGATAGATTAGAAGGTGAGCCTCCAGTTAGCGATCTCTTATGTTCCAACAATCTCTGGTTAATGCATCGGCCCGTTTGTCCTACGTAGAAGCGACCGCAGCTGAAAGGGACCTTATACACCACAGTCGTACGGCAATCAGTGAATTTGTTGGTGTGTTTTACGAAACAAATATCGGTCCGCTTCTTGTCTTTTACTCGCTCATTCTTCCTCTGCACAGCAGCACAAATCTTACCTAGCTTATTGGCAGCCGTGAAAACAACATTAACGCCGTATCTACTTCCTACTTTCTTTAGCCTGTGAGACACGCAATGAATGTACGGTATACCTACGACACGTTTCTTCCTATCGTTTTCTGCAACCATGCTCGGACTTAACACAATAGACTTCTTTAAACGTTCAGCGACCCTGGCCACTGCATCACGAGGATACCCTATATCTAAAAGACGTGTAACCTGTGCATTAAAGCTATCACTCATTTTGTGCTCACACGACTTGGTGAGGGCTGATTTAAGGCAAGACATGGCGATACTGTTTTTTACAACCTTCGAGTGCTTCGACGAAAAATTTAACAGCGGTTTCGAAGATCTAGGAGAATACTGCCAGCACACGTGGTTCTTCTGGAACGTTAAGGAAATGTCTAGAAATTGTATTCCATTATTCTGAGGCACCTCTTTAGTAAAGCTCAGCCCACCTCCATTAATTTCGAATTTTTCGCTCACGGAAGTTACCACCTTTTCAAAGTCCTCACCACTACAAAAGATCAAGTAATCGTCCACATAACGAAAAACCTTAATAACCGAATTACCTAAGGCGCCTTCCAAAAGATTGTCAATCTTGCTAAGGTATAAATCGCTAAGAACAGGAGCAACCTTAGAACCAATACATATCCCTGATTTCTGCACATAAACGCCTTCCTTCCAACCTACAAGCGTCGACTTTAAATACATGGAAAGGATTTCTAGAAATGCCCCGGTAGAAACACCACATTTATCGGTGAAAACCGTCTGGTGCGCTTGTTCGTTAATACATTCATTAAAACAATTTAACAACTCCTCATGCGGCAAAGAATAATACAGGTCTTCAGTATCCATACTAAAGCCGGGGTTCTCCTCTGAGAGGAACTGAACTAGTGCCTGAGAATTACGCATACGAAAAGGGTCTGAAAAACTCAAAGAGGTTAAGCAGTTCTGCAAATAACTAGATACAGCGACTTGCCAGGTGCCTTGCTCTGAAACGATTGCTCGAAATGGGATCTCGTTCTTATGTGTTTTGGCTGAAAAAAACAATTCTAAAGTAAGTGATTTAGCCTTCTTGACATTACAAGCTATTCTCTCAAGGTTATGTCTTAACAAAAGGTCGACAGCACGTTGCCTGACTACCAATGGCTTAAGTTTTACCGTCCTAAAATTCTTTTCTATGGCTGTTAATGCTTTTTCTGAGAACAAACTGTCCGGCATAATTACAAAATACCCTTCCTTATCTGAAATTACTGGCCTGAGTTTCTTTTCGACACAGTAATTAACCAAAGGCCGGACAGGATCAGAACACATGAGATGCATATTACAACCCTTGATGCTAGCAACGCAGTCTGAAATGCAGTGGGAACGCTCTTCTTCAGGAACAAGTCTAGTGATTGTACGCGGCAAACTTAAAACGTCTATTGGTTTGAGGTTCGGCTTAAAACAGTATTTAGGACCCAAGGCTAGGGTTTTGCAGTGACTATCATCTAAGGCAGCTCCTCCAAGGACTAGCAAGTTATTTTGCGGTGAAACAGTAGAAATAATCTTCCTCTTACATGGTTGAAGTTCTCGAAGTTTTACCCTCCATATGAATTCCGCATGCTGGTTAGCTACCCTCATCCAGTCGGCGTACATCTGCTTCTGGCGGCGATCGTCACGCGAAGTCGAGCAACGGAGCTTGAGGCATTCCTGGTAAAATCTCACTTGACGCCATGATTCCGCGGTCAATATGGCACATATCCTCCTGGCATGTCCGGTAGATGGTTGCAGAAAGCCGCACAAAAGTTGAACTTCAACTGGGCAAACTCTATTCTTAGAAAACCATGAAAAAGTTCTAGCATGGACCAAGCAAATAGCAATTAAAGAAGCCAAAGAGGCAGGATTGTTCAGATAAGTAGGAGAACACAGAAAAGGGCTCAGAGTACTAGAAATGAAGCTTAGAATAACAGAGAGCTGAGCTAGTTGGTCCTGACTTCTTTCTTGTGTCCTTGTTTGCACGCCCTATCTTTTTAGAATGAGTTATGGTGTAGTGGATACCTTGCATGTGTACTTGTATTAGTTTTCCCAAGAGAGTTTAGAATTTGCTCTAGAAAGGCCGCTCTTCCAGCTTTCGCTGTGACAGTGCTGCGCGCTCCATGCTGGCCTGGCGTTTTTTTCCTTGGGTGTTCTCTGGCTTATTGAGTGTCTTCGTGTCAAGGGTAGCTTTTTGATTTTGTGGAAGAGTAATTTACTAATACAAGTGAAATGATTTTTCTCTTTATTGTCTCCTTAACTTGTGATCCTTTGTTCTGATGCACTCAATAGTTGAAACGGCGTGACTATTTGCACAGAAAATGATGAAACTTCTTGATTTTCTCTGATAGGACAAAGTACAGTCTCAATGCAATCAGCCATGACTCTGCAATTGGTCTCATTCGCCAAGCTCTGGATGATGGTGTGCAAGTAGCACAAGTAAGCACTTGTTGTTGCCTGTGTTTTGTATGTAAAGAGGCCTTCATACTTGTTGATTGTACTGCTTGAGTCAAATATAGCGTGCGCCAGTCGAATAACAGCAGAATAACGGCTAAATTTTTGTTTGTGACTTTTATGCTTTAATAACTAGATCTATGTCTGGTAATTACGGTATTAAACTCAGTGCTCCAATGTGATGTATAATTGAGGCTGGCATCATTATATATGATCAGTGTAGGCATAATTTCAAAATATGCACCCAAAATGAGAAAGCTAGCACTGTACTGCAGCAGTTAGAACTGACCAGTCATATGATCATGTGTTTTCAAACATAAGTGGGATTCAGGAGCAAGCTTGTTGAACGAGGGCTCTGCGTGTGGCTGCTGTGGGGCTGTGTCTTTGTTTCGGTGGGCACTGTTGCACTGTGCACCAGTACCTTGTCATGGTTGTGTGTTCAGATGCAAGCAGTCAGTCTCATGGTTATGCATGAGCCAGTAGCATAACAAGGTGTTTGCACACCTGGGGGCGCATACCCTTCCAAAATTTTTGTGGGATACCAAGCACAAAAAGATACTCAAGAATACCTGCCTGCCCAGCCCCCACTGCAACACCAAGGCCACGCCCCTTCAGAAAAAAAAAAGAAAGACATTGCCATTGAGAAGCCTCATGAGAGACTAAAGGGTGGTAAAGGAACCAGTAAGACATTATAGGAAGCCGGAGAAGCCACTAAATGTATTATATTAGTGAGGATGTTGCGAGGTGCTTCCAAATTAGATAAGCACCCCTGAACCATACTAAATTTTTTCGAGGCCGGAATGCCAATAATACTTGGTGACAGGTACCAACCGTATGCAGGAGAATCGAACAATACCAATATCTTGAGTTTAAAATTTTGGTGTCAGGGGTCCGTTAACAGGAACATTAAGGCATAGTGGCAGAGATTTTTGTGTGTGCTACTTCTCAAAACTGGACCTGCACGTTTGATTCCTGTGAAAGGGATATGATTTCATTAAATAAAAAGATGAAGACGCCGACCACAAGAGAATAAAAAATGTAATAAGACGTTTCGGCACCCAGAACGGGAGCCTTCTTCACAATGAAAGTGAAAGGCGGAAGCTAAGCGTTTAAATAGTCTACAGCATGTGACCTAAACATCTTGCGTATGTGGGGGGCAGATGATTTCATGTGTTGTTGGTTTGAATACTACAGCTGCAGTATGTTCTTTGGGGAATTACAGGGCTAATTTTTGAAAATTTTGAATGGATTAACTATTGTTACACTGCAGTTTATACTGCAATCAATCTTTACTTGTCCAATTTATCCAGCTGATAAGACAGCATTGTGCTGTGTGGCTTAAGAAATCGTACCGCTGGAGTGGTTTTTCCCCGTGGTCTCCTACACACCCCAGTTTCAGAAAACTATCGTGTGTTGTCACCTGATATGGTTCAGCACAGTTCAGCATGCATTTAACGATTTGGCATATATGCACCCTAGCAGTCTTGCTACTGTTACAAGTGCGCCACTTTAGGACCGTGATCTACATTCCTTTGTCGTTCTTGTTCTATTCGCGCTATTACATCCTCTGCTCTACTGTTACAAGTGCGCTTTGTTCTGTACAGAATTACGCAATGGAATTGCAAATGCGACAGAAAAAAACATCAACATTGATTGTTCACATAAGTTAATAGCTGCTGTTCATGTTTTCAAATGAAGGGTGCGCTTGGAGTAACATTTGTTGCAGTGAGAACATTTTGGTAGTTTTTGTCGTTTCATTGCATGCTTCCTTAGTGAGCAGAGGCATTGCATCTGTAATGTCTCTTCCAGTGGTTTGCCAGTACGTCTGTAGTACTCCCAGAGTCCTCTCTTGCAGCCACCGCAAGGGGAGAGGGCAGTACTGCTGTCACTGACAACTTTTTTCAGACTCCTGTACATGGCAAAGATTGTGCTGCCACAGTTTTTGGATGTAGCTGCTGGGTATGGAAATGTAAAAAATTAAAAGTTGAGTCGCTGAGCCCATAACAATTAATTGGAACTGGCACTTCAAAGCATAAGAGCCAAGAAGATGTAGCTGCCAGAAATTTACAAAGAAGGTTTTACTGCTGCCCTAAATTTTTATTAGGCCTGTTTCCACGCATTCACAAACAGCAAATCACCGTATGTGTTAGGGCACATTGGTTTTCAGATAGTGCACTTGTAGATGTTTCCCAGTAGAAAGAATGTATACCTAAGCTCCGTGGACTCTCTTTGGTGCAGGCTGGTACGTGCTTTCCAGATTAATCACAACTCTTTATTTCCACACTCTCAGCAGGAGTGTACTGTGTACAGAGTGTATGGGTACGGGTGGTAGCACTCTGTGCATTTTGCATGTATGGTAGTATTACAGTCCAAGAAGCACGAAATTAGTAGCAAATTTCATGCACAAGAGCATTCACGTTTCTATATTTTGGTAGTGAGCCTGTGGATTGTTCTGTTCATAAGGTGCAGTCATATCTCACAGTAGCCCAGCTGAAATGCCTATCTGAAAGGCTAATCTTCGTCCATATCCTCCCGTTCTTTGTTGGGCTTGTGCTTTTGAGTATAGCATAATCAAAACTGCAATTTCTCCATGTTGTAAACAGAGTACAACTTTAGACCATGTCAGCAACATAGTAGCTTTTGCATTTTTTTTTCTATTGCTGTTCATTTTCCAGGTATACGTGGACACTGTAGGCCCACCCGAAAAGTATCAAGAAAAGCTACAAGCACTTTTTCCTGATATAAAAGTCACGGTGGCCAAAAAGGCAGATGCTACATATCCCATTGTTAGTGCAGCTAGTATCTGTGCCAAGGTAATATACTAGTTACTACACCTTTATTCTTTTGGTGTCTGCAGTATTTGCTCTTTTATATGGTGTGCATGAGTATACGAAAGGAAACATTTGATGTGTGTGGGTTCAAAGCAGCAATTCCTGTTAATCTGTGCATGCTTTATTCATTGCTGTTTGCGGTATAGTTCCACACACCCTCACATGAAAAAGTCCCTGCATGAAAAAAATCTCCCACATGAAAATTTTTCTGTGGAGAATCATAAGCAAAGAAAATTTTAACATAAATTTGTCATTCTTTGTCATTGAAAAGTAGCATTCATTTACTGTTCGTCATTGCAGTCATACTTAAAGGAGTACTGACACGATTTTGAAGTGCAGCAAAACGGACGTTTTTTGTTTCCTTGGCATGTAGTGTTAACGCTCTCCCCACACCGCATCCGGGAAACACGTATAAATATTTAAGTTTGATTTTAAAGTTTTCATCTCCCAGCATCTGCAAGGCAGCTTCACCGCATGGAGAGCCCTATGACGTTTCGAGTCAGCTCACTTGGTTTGTGAAGTCTGGGTTCTGCATGCAGCCTAAATCACAGAAATCGCTGTCGGAGGCACTGGACGACAGTTCACTCATCATGAACCACGTTCGACTGACAGCAAAGGACAACAGGTGCATATTTCGTGGGTTGCAGTCTGCCCGTGACGTCACGGGCAGACTTGACACGTCACTATGAAGCCGCCCTCTCGAAACCGAAACCGAAACTGCTGGTTGAAAGAAGCGGTATTAAAAATATATGCAATGCATCCCCAGGCACCACGACACTCTTTTTAGGGTTCTTGACACCCGTGCTTTCATTCAGAGCAACAACCTGAAAAATTTTTAAATTCATGTCAGTACTCCTTTAAGTCGCAGAGTGGAAAACTCGTTGTTTCAGTCTGGTCTGATGGTGTGGATGTGTTCTGTACTTCATTAAGACTAGAGGCAGGATTTTAATGTTCTTTGTTGGAGGTATCACGCTAAACAGTGCTAAAAAAATATTCAATGAGATACTCAATTTCAGTACTGTAATAAAAGTATATGTTCTTGAATGAACACCTGTCTCTGAATTTGTCTACAAGATATACTTCTGTTGCTTCATGTACTGTAAAGTCACTATGTTGCATTTGATATTGATTGAGAGAATGCAAAGTTAGTTGTAGGACAGCTGGCTTTTTAATCTAGCCTTGTGGTCCCCCAGGTGGTTGCCCAGTCGATGGCCAGTTTGCCTAACTTAGTGCAGTATATCTACCCAGTCTAATTTGTCGTAGCGTTATACTTTGCAAATGGCATCTTATAAACTCCAAGTTAATAGCAAGTGCGTGTTCTGTCGCTATAATTAATATGCATTGTTTTGTAATGATATTCATTTGTCATGCTTGGCATTTATGTTCCCCTGCACTGTTATGTGCGTTGATTTGTGCACAGTTGTGGACAACAATACAAAGGTAGGTTGCTATTTTGTGGTGATGCCTTTTCTGATGCTCATGCCTTTTCACATTCCTTCCGTGGTCAGAGTGATGATCTGCCCATGTTATCGATGGGATCAGCTGGCTGTGGGTGGTGGATGATAACACTAGCATAGAATTGAGAGGAAGGCATAGCTACAAAATAGCAGCCTAGTGTGGGTTCTCACCCTGCAGTGTGTGGATTGAACATGCACTCCATTTGAGGAGTTTGACACAATTTTTACATTGTTTACATTTTACAGACACTTGTACATATAAAATAATACGAACTTTGATATGGAATGCTGTGTCAACTTAGTGACAAGTCACATCACGTGCAAGCCTGTTCTTTTGTGCTTGTAACTTCCCTTCAGCGAATGAAAACCTCTCTCTCCACTTATTTGTCGGTATTGGTAGCTCTTCTATGTCGGGATTAGCTCTGTTGCAGTTAGAGCGGCTTGTGGCAAGGCTGCTCAACGTAGAATGCCATGCTGGCAGTTGACATCGGGACTTACTGTTTTTTTCGATACCCACCTGTACCTTTTGGCACCTCACTAGCTGGAAGCCAAGCCATAAAAAGTAGGCTTGTACGAATAGTGCATTTTAGGTTCGAAGAGAATTCAAAGCGGATAATGATTTTGTCAAATAACTTTGAATCGAATTCGAATAGTATATATCACATATTATAAAGAAAAATGAGCATATTTGTCATCACCCAACTAACCTGCACAATATTTTTTTTAATTGAAACAAGGCATGTGCAAATGTCACTCTTTTTGGTTTGAAGGGAAGTGAAAGCAACTTTGAATAGTAGTAGGATTGAACTTTCAGTAGAATGCTAGAGATAACCTGTAAAATATGTTACGTTTTAAAATCTACTATACTTAGAGCATATAAGCCAGTATAACGAGCTTTTAAACTTAAAAAATGATGAATCGATGCGAGGGTAATTTGTTCATTTAACCTTGAAGTGGGGCTTCACGGCAGTGCGGATTTTTTCTGGAAAGGTGTATTCACGGTACAGCACCCCTCCACTGCAGTGAAACCAGCTCTACAGGGGGTTTACATGCGGTCTAATGTACACCTAGTCGTTCATTTCGAATACTTCGAAATTTCCAATTATTCGAATTCAAGCGAATTCGAATACTGTAATATTCATTCGAGTATTCAAAGTGCTCGAATATTCGCGCAAGCCTAATAAAAAGGCTTGCCTGTAAAGAGAGGCTCACATATTATAAAAGATGGATTAACAGTCTTCGTGATAGTAAGAGCAAGGTAAATTTCGCCTCGTTGGGTCAAAAGGTGTTAAGCTGTATGTGAATAAAATCAGCACCAATAGATGTGCAATGTATCTGTCAGAACAAGGCAAGATGTTTTTACAATGACATGTCTTGGAGGACTACTGCAAACACATGGCTGCTGTTCTTGCGCGTCCTTTGAGGAAGCATCTAAAACTTGACAACTACGGGCATTAATGGTTGTGCATGTTCAAATAGCTAGGGAATACACATTGTTCACCCTATATAGAAGTATGTTTAGCCATCGTAAGCGGGTTGTATTTCGTGCTTTCGAAAAAAATAGCATTTCTTCTTCAAATGCAGCGCTATGCATGATGCTATTACTCTTGTTTGCTTATATTTGGGTGTGCATGATAGAACTTCAGGCGGTCAAAGTTAATCCAAAGCCCTCCCCCGCTGCGATGTCTTCCATAACTCGTGTACTGTCGTGGAATGTTAAATGCCATTATTTAATTTATTTGCCACATAGTCTACATGCATGACATAGTCTACGTACGTGAGGAAACAGCTCTACATGTTTAACCATGGCATTTAAGTAAGCTGCTACTTTTTCATGTTTGTTTCAGACCTGTGAGCCGACGTGAACAGATAGCATTGCAATACGTACTAAATTTTTGTTAGATATGAGGAAGGCGAACATGGCGTGTTCCAATGTTAATGTTTGCATGAATGTAGAGATTATTATTTTGCATTTTTCCAGGTAACTCGAGATCATGCTATTCATTCTTGGGAGTTCCCAGAAGGCATAAATGTAAAGGCTGAAGAATATGGCTCAGGATACCCAAATGGTGAGATAAAGCTCCACATTCCTTGGTATGTTGCCCCCTCTAACCATCAATGGTTTACTTACTTTGCATCGTGAAAACCTGTGTAAAAGAGTTTTGATAGGTTTGCGAATGCCTATCCATTTACATTGCAGAAAACATGCAGATGCACATGTATGCAATGTAAACAAGTAATGATGTAACTGGTAAGCAGGTACTATTACATAGCTTATTAATTTTATGCCACATGAAACATGAACTGTGGCAGTTCAGTACGGTGTGAAAAATTTATTGGTGAATTCTATGCTCGTACCCTGTTCTCTCTGGCAGACAAATGTTGGATGTAAAAACAGCTGTAGAACTTTTTTTTTCTTTCATATGACCCTGTAGTTCAGCTTTTTATGGCACCAAATTTGGCCAGTTTTAGTGCGAATGTGTAATCTGTCGTTCTGATGCAAGGAGAAGAATAATGGAAGTTACCAAGTTTAGTCTGTTTGCAGTGTAATTCCAAAATATAGCCGCATAAGCCAAAATAAAAAGACTTTGTGCAGGCATGCTGACAAAATTAATTTCTAACACTGAAGCTGTTTTTACTGATTAAACATGGGAAAAATAGGTGTCACATAATTATGATAGTGAGTAGTAACTATCTTTTACAAAACTTGGTTTACGTATGTATATTTAAGGCTTATAAGCGGATACCTTTAGTGTGTTCCTTACTGTTGCCACAGTTTTATGCAAAAAACTGAACCACCTCATTTTCATTTGTTAATTAAGGACGTCTTTCCTGGCCTTATCCGAGACTGCAATTAGTCTCCATCAAGTAACCGTTTTCTTGCATTAATTTTTTTGAAGATCCAGCTGTAACAAAAGTCTAGATAAAAATCAAATTTTAGGAAGCAACACCACAAAGAGGAAGGCATGAATTCCTGCACAAGAATTCCCTCTACCGCAGTGGTGGTGTGTCCACATCCAAAGTGGGAAGTACTAGGTTTGATTCCCAAGGCCGCTGATCAGCAACTGGTTTTTCTGAAGGCGGAAAGATACACTGACCTGGCACTCGGTAGTGTGGGTGCTTTCATCTTGAAAAGGCGGCCTCTCCTTTTCGCTCTCTTCTATCCTTCACTCCCCTTCCTCATCCCCCCTCGCAATGGTGTGCTCTGCTCCTTTTTGGGGTGCAGAATTAAGAGTGTTTCCTAACCTCAAACTGCCATCAGAGCGAAAGTGCCTAGATAAAGAACAACAATGAAACGACTGACCAGAAATACAAGTGACGTCAGCAGTTATGTGGTTCCAATCATTAGATGCATGCAGAGCATAGCTCTCAGAAAAGGTGTTTATGTGTTGAAAAAGTACACCATCAGCCTTTGTCAACCTGCGCAGAGTGTCCTGACTGTCTGTTACCTGCAGTTTACTGTGCTATATACATGCAGCACGGTGGTTGTGAATCATGTTCCTGTATGTTGCACTGGTTTCGCTTACATTGGCATATGGCTGCAGCCTGTTAGGATTACAGTGTTCTGTGTTATTAGTGATGACTCATCACCAACACTGCTTCCTAGCTGTGCTGTTCCGCTGATTCCTTAGATCTACAACTGCTTTGGGGTTCCAATCAGGCTGAGCTGAATATCTGGCTGCTCTTTCATCCACATTTGATGGCATGCACAATTGATTCATGCACCGCGGGCACCAGCCTTCATTTCTACTGCCTGAAATGTGTTGCGGAACTACCTTTAATAGATCCACTCTGATATAAAGGATGGGCTTAAGGGAAATGGGTTTTTCACCGCATAATAAGCAAGCAGTAATTTCTAGTTCGGGCACGTGAAGAGTATGGGTGAAAGTGGACTGGAGAATAGTTGGCAGGGGCTGTTTGTAATGTTACTGAGAACTATCACAAATTAAAACAATACCTTGAAAGATTCTGCATATATGTAGGGCCTATTTTTCAACAGTCCAAAAAGGCCCCTGTCACTAAAGTTCTTTCATTGATGTACCATCACCCGTTTCAGTAAGTAGTGCCAACCTTTTGATGTGCACCACTGTTCCTTGATTGGCTAGTCACACAGGTTCTGCTTTCATTATTTCTGTTTATGGTGTTTCCACTTATGCGATTTTTCGCTTCCTGAATTTAAGTCTTCTTCTGTTGCATGCTGACACGTCTATGCAGCAGTAGAGGATGGCAAATGACATTGTTCTTTTCGTAGTCAAATGCTGAGATAACACAGTAAGTTCTGCTTAGAGATGAGAGGAGAATGGAGGAGGAGGAGGGTAAGTTAGCAGCACCTAACCTGGTTAGTGGAAATGCTTATGAAGTGGCTCTATTTGAAACCAAGGAGAGAAGTTTCAGAGGAACTGCTTGACATGGCGCTCGCTCCTTTTATTTTTCCTTTTTTCAAGCCAGTAGTGAACATCCATTCAAGGCAATGTTTGTTTTGACTAGTTATGCTGTGTTAATTCCTATATATATACAAGTTTACTCCACTTTGTTAGTTAGTGCATGCCAGAAATGTTGGGAAACTTCTAGCTACTGTAAAATACATTGTAGGTTCAGTCAAAAGTGTTTGAGGGGGTGGCAATGTGTGATGCACAACATTGCTTTTTTTTTCTTCCTGTGAGCAAGCCAGTGTTAAGGTCAATATGTTTACATAAATTTATGTGTGATGTTAGAGTACATCAGTTGCACTCGGATGATTTGTATTAAGGTATTACTTATTTTACAGCAGTGTTCTAGCTAAGCTCAGATGTGTGTTACAGAATTTTTATGCTTTATTTCATACAGATCCTGTCACAAAAAAATTCCTTTTGGAGAATATGGATACGGTATTTGGATTTCCCAGCCTGGTACGCTTCAGTTGGTCTACAGCAGAAAAGTTACTTGAAGACAATGCTGCAGCTGTCATGTGGTGAGTCACCAATTATCCTTACTTTGTGGGGTTAGGAAGCATGTAATGCTTTTAGCTTCCGTTGTAGGTTGCCTTCAAGTTACCTTGAGCCAAAAGTAAGTGCCGTTGTATGGGCACTCAAAGGTGACATTTGGGTGCACAAGCGAGGTCATCCGGGCATTCAAACGAGATATTCGGGCATCATTGCGAGATTGAAACGAGATCATCCAGGCAACCAGCCAAAAGTTTTTAAAAAGTGCATTCTTTGGTCACTAATACCCCGGTCACACTGGCAAGTTGAGTGTCATTTTGAGCGAGTGCACTTACGCCCCCAGAATGGCACTTTGGCAGCGCGCTGCTACACGAGAAAGGGAAGTGCACTTTGGAAATGATTGTAATGGCGATCGGTACTTAAGTAGCACAACAGGTATTTGTTATTTCAGGCAATTTTTCTTAAGTAATACTGTGTTACAGCTATAACCAGCCCTTAAAATAAAATTTACGTACAAACGCGGCGGCTGCAGCCATTGCACAGCGTGCGCTGGGCATGCCCCTGGCGGTCGGGGCTGTAAACTGCCCGAGAACAAGAATAGCAAAGTAGTTTTTTTGTAATGTAGCATGTTTTAATGCATAAGAATATTGCTAATAAAGAAAACGATTGTTCAAAAATGCTATGAACTCGGCTTTAGATAATAACTTATTTATTTTCGAGCCACTGCTATCGAGGCTAGACACTACGTCTCGGCGAAGTGAGTTTGGCGAACGCACTCGCCGGCAAGTGCGCTTTGCAGCGAGTATCACTAAATGTTCCCGTGTGACAGTGTGCGAATGGCACTAGCGGCGAAGTGCACTCCCTCAAAGTGCACTTAAGTTGCCCCGTGTGACAGGGGTATAACCCTTTAGGTCCGCATTACATACGCTAGTTACGGCCCAGACAAATTACAAAAAAATATTGCTTTCTGGTTCTTAGTGCTTGTTCACACTATCACCGAAGCTGTAACGCCCAGTAGGCTGAAGTTCTGTTTGAAATTTACAATAGAACATTCCAAAGAGTGATAGAGGGCACCTTACACTTGCTCTTTTAAATGCTCACGCCACACCTGTGTTCTTTTAAATGGTAGGCAGCTGGAGCTAATCGTAAAGGAAACGGTTTTGCAGCGAGGATTGCGGCCTCCTTCGATAGATGGCACCACACTGCATGTGGCGCACCATGCACCGGGGTGCCTAAGTTTGTGGCTAATGTCATCTCCAATCAATCTGGTTTGCCACTTGCCATTTCATGCTGACGATTGCAAGAGAGCCAGCCTTTTTTTTTTTAAGTAGAATAGGCAATCAGTGGTCCCTACACAGTGCTGATTGCCTATTTGCTACTTCACTGAACAAGGCCTGACAGCCACTGCCGACCATCAGCATCATTTTAGGTGAAGCCAAAGGTTTCCTCAATCAAAAAGACATTAAAGTGGAATTATAAGTCAGATATATTTTTAAGTTATACCTTTGTAATAGCAAAAAATGCTCGTCCTATCATGAGTGACAGGCAAAGCTGATAAGCTGGAAAAGGCAGAAAAATTGAAAGTGTGGTGATGCTGGCAGAGGAAAATATTCGAACAACAATGCCATGCTTATCTCCGAACTTTCCTGTTCTATTTTTTGGACACCATGATGCAAGCATTACATTAAGCATGACATTAAGCTGTCTATGGTTCGTTTATGACGATACTTGTGCAATTTACATTTAAGAAGATAGCCAATTACTGCACTAAGAAAGTAATTACAGTGCGCGCAGAACTGTGCTACAGAGAGCAAAACTTGTTGCACTTTGCTGTGAAAGCCTTATTTGGCAATAATTGCTCCATGCCTGCTCCAGAGATTCCTTCCAAAGATCTTGCAGCAAGCATTGTGAAAGTGAAACCAATGTTTGCACTTTTGATGCTTTATAGCCTGTTTGCTGTGGTTATGAGTCATGTCTCTACAGTTTAGAATGAGGGAACAGCAAAGCGGGGTGCATTGCCCCCACTTTTATAAGTGTAGTGTTTTCACTCTTGATACTTGCTCAGAGCAACAAAGGCTGCCTGCATGCAACAACAGCAGTGTCTAGATCAAGAGGCATTTGTTGCGATTTCAAAACGGGAACTAGAGCCATTCCAACTTTACAAGGCAGCTGTAATGACAGTGGCTGTCATTTGTACTGGAATTGTGGTTTCTGGATGTTTCTTCACCCAAAGAGAACAATTAGACCTAAAAACCTTTAGTGAGTTGTTTCCAAAAATTCAACTCAATACTGACAATTGTGAAGATTTAGAGCTTGTTGTGACCTCTTTTATGCAGAGGCAGCTCGTCAAAAGTGATTTGCTGTCACCACCTCTGTGATTTTCTTCCATGCCATGCTAGCTATAATCTTCGTATGAGGGGCAACAAAAGCACACTCGGCTTTTTTCACATGAAATATTGCACTTTTATAGATTCTGTGGTGTTGCTTTTCTGTAAATTAAAAGCATGAAAAAGCAATCGTCTGTAAAAGAGAAGAAAAAAAAAAGCTCAGTGCCATTCCACTCTGTCAAGGTGGGTGACCACCAAAGGTAATGGGTGCAAGGTCTCCTTTACGAGTTGTTTAAGGGATGCATAAGTACTAAGTTTTATTTTAGGATGCGGCGTTCTTAAGTACACTGTTTTCGGGTGGCACCGGCATCTTTTTAACATTTGTGAGCATTTTGAGTGGCCTCCTAAAGGTGCATGGTGAAATGCATTTTTGGCATGAAATTTTTGCAAGGGAGCAATTTTTCTAATGTTTACTGTTATCCATATCAGCTTTATATGTTGTCCTGCAGAGGGCTTTTATTCCACCACCATGAAAAGCAACAAAGCCTTCATAGAAAGTGTTCTCTTTTCAGATTTGTTTTGCGCCATGGGTGCAATGCAATCCTTTTGTTCAAATATATTCACTTGATTCAAGCATGAGTGTGGCCCTGTTGTGAAAGCATCCGCTTTTGTAGCGTGTGGGCCCTGGTTCAAATCTAGCCCTGCCAAAAAAAAAAAATTATTTTGTTTTATTCATTTATGTCTTTATTCTGCAGGCATTTTCTCTAATTCATTAGTTTCTTCCGCCACTTCATAGAGGGCGCAAGAGGTTACACTTTAATGCTTCAAAATACGCCACTTCTCCCTAGGTGGCGCTAGGAGTTTTTGATCTACGCATGCATCGATCTCCTGGAAACTAGCATATAACAGCTCCGCTGTAAAACAAGAAATGAAAGGCTGACATTACAATAATGATAAGCTTTTCACAAGTAAACAGGTCATGAAAATAGGGAAGTAGTGGTGGTTTTCAAATAAGTAAGTATAGAAATGTTTAAAGGAGTTATTCACTTCTACAGACGTAACATTTGGTTTGTACGTTTTGCTTTATTGCGATTCTAAGAAGGTCTGATAGAACAATCACTTGTCGGACATCACAGGGACGAAGAGGACAGTGCTGAACAGAGTGGCATGGCATCAATCCAATCATTCTTCCAGAGGGACCCGAACCGAGGCAAGAAAGTAGCTGCAAAAGAGAGCTCCTTCTTCACAAGCCGAGCAATTAGCCAGCTTCATGCGTTGTAGCTTTTTCTGCATGTAGCTGCATGCACTGGTTTTGGCCAGAACCAGTGTTTTTCTCCTGAGAGTGATTTGGGTATTACGGTATTGATGTTAAAAAGACTGGGCGTGCAAACACAGACAAAAGAGAGAAGTCAAGACACCACAAATCGAGCAAGAGAGAAGTCAAGACTTTGTTACTGCATGTATAGGCTGCTTCAGGTATGGATTTCGTCCTTGTGGCTAATCTGTGGCAAGTCGAACTTTACGTACAGTTAAGCCTCAATATAGCAAAGTCAATGAAATCGACAATTTATAGTATCAAAGCATCATTGTATTGAAATTCAACTTTCTACTAAGTATAGTTGATGACAGACTCTCTTTTTCTTATGTTTGCCAAACCGAACCTGCTTGCTCTTCAATGTACTCAGTCCGTTGAATGTTCATCATCAAAACCTGTTGCATGCCACAAAATAAAAGAGCTTCAGTTTAAAATTGCACTCAACAACTTGAATTATGGTATTTCATATCAGCATCTGAGGAATTCGGCAAGATATGGTAGGGCATTGGATGTTTTGCCCTCCACTATGCATTGGTCCAGAAAAAGCAATCAGGTGTATCACAGAACACCCTCATAATTTTATAGAGTTGGTTATTGGTATGGTGGGTATCTGTGGGAAGCTAAAAAATGTCGGCTGGCAATTTAAAAAAAGTCGTGCGACAGTGCATTTACCAAAAACACTTATTTGTGGCAAGCATGGTAAGCATGTCTCCGATTGCTTTTGCTGGGAATTTATCCTTTTCTCCAGTGAGTCCAGCATAGCTTCATTTAACCTTGGGATCATGGAGACCAAGCTAGGGATATCCTAAAACAAGTGGCATCATCCTTTTTCTTGCTCACTGAGGCCACTTGCGAGAAACTTGCCTCTTTGACAGCAGCTCTTTTCCGAATGATTAAGATTAGTTGCGAGGTAAGTGAGAGGTCATTGCATTTGGTACTTTCACCTTTACGAATACTCATGCTTTTTACTTACCGCACGGTGACAACAAAAACACCAAATCTGCCACTGACGCAAGGCATGTGTGGTGCAGAATACGGAACTGTGCTGCATGACTGCGTGATATAATGTGTCAGGGCACCCACATGCTCTCCCCCCCCCCCCCCCCTCCCAATCTCTGCGGGCAATGAGGAGAGCCAGTGCAGGCGCCCTACAATACACTGATGTGTGCGTGCACCTAGTGCCTCTGGTAAACATCACCCTTGCCAGCTTATGGCTTTCAGCAAGGCGTGTCAGAAGCGATGCGCAGCCACTGCCATTAAAGGCGCTGCTTCGCTTCAGCAGTTGCTCTGTCTTACGGTCTCACAAAAGCCTTATGTAACTCGGCCATTCGACCACTGGCACCCACAGAAGTTTTAGTTTATTAACTCAGTTTACCTGTGTGGCAGCAGTGAAACTTCATTGTCATCTTTATCACCCTATTTTATGTCCACTACAGGACGAAGGCCCTACCCAACGATCTCCAATTTACACTTTCTTGTTCAAGCCGAGTCCATTTTATGCCTGTGAACTTTTGTAGATGCTGCCATCTAGGCAAAGCCAGACGAAGCTTGCGACAGTGTGTGTTTGGTGTGGCATATATATATATATATATATATAACGCCATAAATGTATAGATTTCCTTAAAGTGGAAACTGGGACTCTGTAAGTATTTTTTCGAGCAG
Source organism: Rhipicephalus sanguineus (assembly GCF_013339695.2). Lineage (NCBI taxonomy): Eukaryota > Metazoa > Arthropoda > Arachnida > Ixodida > Ixodidae > Rhipicephalus > Rhipicephalus sanguineus. The sequence continues at coordinate 284,932,952 of NC_051176.1, forward strand.
ATATATACTACTGCCTGTAGTGAGCCCGCAAAGAAAAAAAAAACGATGTGTCGAATCACTGACCTTGGCAGTGTCGCATAAGTATTTCTCTTGTGCCTATACCCAGTGCACGTACCCAGTTCAAACAAAATGCTTCGCCTAAATCAACAAGACGATTGCACTCGCAGAAGCATGTCGATATTTCATAGCAACGTTCGCAGCATAAGAAAAAACCTGGATCAGCTTCTCGCATTTATTGCCCAGCAGCCACAACGCCTTGACGTGATCGCTGTCACTGAAACTTGGCTAAAAATCACAGCATATCCACGGAGTGAATGATGATGAGTGGGCGAAGCTGCGGAGGTTCATCGGTAAACCGTGAATCTTCCGTGAATTCTGCCCAGTACATCATCACCGACGTGAGATCGGTCGCGTTTATACTAAAGGTTCGATGAGTTATGACGACTTGCAGCTCACTTTAATTTTACATGTATGCTGTGAATTTTCATTGTTTAGAAAAAATATTGCTTTAGAAAACATCTGGCGTCTTTCGTTAGGCAGCTGGCGTCTTTCGTTAGGCAGCTGGCGTCTTTTCGTTTTGCTTTAGAAACATCTGGCGTTCTTTCGCTTTGCTTTTAGAAAACATCTGGCGTCTTTCGTTGGTTTATTTCATCAATCACAGAAGTTGTAGTTTATTAACTCAGTTTACCTGTGTGGCAGCAGTGAAACTTCATTGTCATCTTTATCACCCTATTTTATGTCCACTACAGGACGAAGGCCCTACCCTTCTAGCCCAGGAGCTTGGCTCCTGTGCTAGAACACACCTGGAATAAAATGTGTGTCCATGTAACTCAGCCTCTTGCCTTCTTGCTCATCCCTGACAACTTCAACATGAACTTCCTAATTTTGTCGCTCATCTAACTCGCTGCCATCCTAGGTTGCATTTTCCATTCCTTGGTAGGTACTCATACCATTGCTCTGACCACCGGTTGTCTGCCCTGCACACTACATGGTCAGGCCAGGTCCAATTCTTTTGCTTAAAGCCTACTCCAACGATTTTTCGAGGTCAATGGATCTCAATAAAATTTGCTGGGTATGTTCCTTTTCGCGTATTTGTCATTTATGCCAAATTACAGGCTTGAGAGATGCGCATATTGTTTATAAATGAATTTTATTGATTGCCTTGAACCACCCACCTTGCTTCCCACACTTATTGGCATAGTACACCTTTCCTTGTTCTCCGACACATTCTGCGGTCTTCCGTTCTGTTGCACATCATTTTCCGTTACATTGCACACTGTGTGGTCCTTAACTTTTTCTTGAGTATATTTGTTATCCTACAAGTTTCAGCTCCATATGTTCGAACTGGCAATATGCAATGATTGTACACTTTTCATTTTAAGCAGTATTCACACAAGTGAGAAATCCGCGGGTGATAAAGGCGGAGCTTAGTGACGTCAGCTGACAGGGACAATTCCCCTCAAAAGTCCCCCGCTCACACGGACGAGGTGAACGGAGAAGGAGACAAGACTACTCTGGTGGCTTGTAGAAGGCTATCAAGACATGTGTTGCTGCTTTTCAGCGCTTAAAAAAATGACGACTCTGAGTATTTCACGTGCTTTTGATGTCACAAGCCCGAACTGAAAAAAAGTGACTTCTTCGCGAGGTCATTGACGGCGTTTTTTTTCTCCTCTGCTGTAGAAATTGTGCACAGCCTTTTGGATCAGTCAACTTTAGTTCTAATCTATGAGAGTTTGGTCATGTAGTAGAGCAATAGGAATTGAAATGAGGCGTCTTTTGATGTTGGTCGGCTTTGTGTTAACGAAGAAGTGCAGTTATCATAGTTCTTTTTTCACGAGAACGGAAGAGATGTCACCTCATTATGCCTGAGAGAAATCTCTAAAATTCTAACATCAGAAAACAGAAATCTCTAAAATTCTAAAATCTCTAAAATCTGCATGAGAACTATGTAGTTCTCATGCAGTTCTCATGTGGCCCCTACCCCCCGCCTCGAAATTTTGATGGAGGAGGTGTTTTGCCGGAAATAAATAAAGAAAATATGTTTTTCTCAAATAGTAAAAGGTTTCAGCAAATCAAGTGCCCCCCCCCCCCAAAATTCCTGGCTACAGGCCTGAAACCCACAAAGCGATTGCAAAACGGTTGCTGCAGTAAAAGCAACTGCGCCAAACACCTGCCCAAAAATCCGTTATCTCTCCGGGGGATCGTTTGTCCTGTCGGGCAAAAGGTCCCCATCTCCTCCAAGAAGGCATGGAGGAGCTCGCGCCCACTTACTAATTCGTGACGTTGCTGTCACGTGATCCGCAATCCCCCAGTGTCCCCCACGGATTTCTCCGTTGTGTGAATACCCCTTTAGGTTCAGCGGCAGTTTGCTTGTCATGATTTTGGAATGCCTGCCTTGTTAGCTCCAGCCCATCTTTATTTTTTGGTGAATTTCCTTTTATTGAGTAGGTTCCCCTCTTAGTAATTGACCTAGGTATACACGCTCTTGTGCGGACTTCAAAGGTTGGTTGCCAGTTGTGACTCGTTCTGTTTCGCCAGGCTACCGAGCATTATCTTTGCCTTCAGCATATTCATATTTAGCCCTGCTTTAATACTTTCCCAGTTTTGGTCTTCAATCATTTTTTGCAATTCATCGCCATCCTTGTTGAACAGCACTATGTTGTCTACAAACTGTAGGTTGGCAAGATATTTCCCATTAATCTTTGTTCCTATTTCTACCCAGTTCAATTGTTTAAATGATTCTTCTAAGCTTGCATTGTACAACATTGGAGAGATAGAATCTCCTTGTCTCTCCCCTTTCTCGATCACAATTCTGTTGCATTTCTTGTGGAGAAGCAAGGTTGCTGTGGAGGTTTTGTATATGTTGGTTAAGGTATTCATATATGCTTCAAGTACTCTTTGAGGACATAATGCTTCCAAGACTGCTGATGTCTCTACCGAGTCGCTTGCCTTTTCGTAGTCTATGAAAGCTATGCAAAGTGGTTTGCTGTAGTCAGCAGATTTCTCAATTACTGCATTGATCACATGGCTTTAATCCATTGTAGAACGTACCATTGCTGAAGCCAACTTGCTCTCTAGGTTGGTTAAAATCCATGCATTTCTCTTATTCTGTTTGAAATTACATTCGTAAATATTTTGTATAATGCTCCAAGTAAGCTGATGGGTCTATAACTCTTAAAAGTCTTTTATGTCTTTCTTCTTGTGTATTCACGTAAGGTTGGCATTTTTCCAGCTCACTGGCACATTTGAAGTTTTGAGACATTTAGTGTAGAGTTTTGCAAGTTTTTTAAACATAAAATTCCCCCATCTTTGATCAAATTGACTGTTATGCAATCTTCTCCGGCTGCTTTTCCACAAGAAAAAGCAGCGAGAGAAGACTTGTATGGCCTCGTATGGCCTTTCTATTATCGAAAGTAATTGTGTATGGAACTTCAGTCTCCTGTTCGACTTTGATTTCACTCAAAGATGGATGACTTATCTGTCAGCTGTACAGTTTAGAAGTCTTTTTTGCCATATTTGCTATGTAATTGACATTGCTAATAGCATTGCCCTACTTTATGTGGTCTTTCCTAAGCGGAGTATCCTTTTAACTATTTTGATGTTGCGACATTTTTTTTGCTGCTGCCTTTATCTCTTTGACATTATAATTTCTTATTTCAATGACTTGTGGTTTATCAGCTCAGCAAATTCTATTTTAGATCTTGAGTTAGTCACTTTCATATGTTGTCATTTTTCAAAGTGTTTTGTGGTTTGAGAGAGTTTGCTTATTTCTTGCCTTGGTGCCTTACCTCCAACTTCATTTGGTGCTTCAGAAATCACTCTAGTTAACGCTTTCGTTCATTCCCTCTGTCATTACATTGTTCTTGTCCTAAAGCAGCGTATTTGTTCTGAAGGGCAGTCCTAAATTCATCAGTCTTCTTTTTTTTTTTCTTTTTTTTTGCTGACTATTTCTAGGTTGGTCGACTTTTTAGTGGTTAATTTTGCTCTTGTTCTCCTAAAGTTCAGGGCAATCCTCGCCCTCACTAACTTCTATGTCCTGTGCTATGCCCGAGTCTCAGCACAATATAAAATCTATTTAGTTTTTTGTTTCTCCGTTAGGGCTTTTCCATATCCATTTCCTATTTCTTTGCTTTCGGTAGAAGGTGTTCATGCTGCAGAGTGTATTTCATTCTGTGAATTCCACTAATATCTGTCCTCTGTTATTCCTGCATCTGATAATTCAATATATTTTAATAGCTGATAAGCATGCTCTGTTATTTTGAGGTTAAAAATGTGTGGTCTTCTTTCGAAAAGAAGTTATAAAAAGTTAAGCTTTGTTATATAAAAAATTTTGTTATATTCTGGTTCGTTATAACTTAGTTGAACTGTATATATTAAGAGAGAGAGAGAATTCAGATAGCTGCTCACTTTTAGGGGCCCCTTTAATACTCTTGCTTAATTTTTCCACACTTCCACACTAAAACTAAGGGTCATCACCATTCGGATAGGTGAGAAAGGAGCTCAATGTCAACAAGCCAAAGAGTACGACCCACTAGAAGGCGCTCGAGAGCGCAACCCATAGAAGTTCCAAGGCTTCGCTACATATCAATTAACCAGAACGCAGCAGTGGTTGGGGTAGGGAGGGAGGGAGTGACACCGTTTTGGAAGTTTAAATATTAGCTTAATTATTAGGGCTGCTAAGTTTAAAAAAAAAGAATGAATGAGATTAGACTGATGAATTATAGTTTGAAAACTACTGTCGTTAATTTCATCATAGTTTCATTAATATTGCCACGTGCGTTTCTTATTATCACTTTTGCTGTGTTCGGTTTTCGCCCACAAAGACTGTCAGCAACGCTCAGCGCAAACCGCGCCTCATTGTTCCAGAAGCTTCGCGATTATTGTCGATCGTTTTGTTAAGATTGCGCGCAAGACGCGAACACTCGAGCTTATTCTAGAGCTTGCGCGACAACTAGCGATAACGCTGGAATATTCGACGGCACATGTATAAATTCCGACGCGCTTCACTGCTTGTCAATTGATCGACGGCCGACGCCCTGCTCGCCGCTGTCAGTGTACAGCGTGTATTGCTGTAGTTTGAGTTTTCATTCCCCGGCCACAAGTTCGGCCAAATTAGGTTTCATCTTGAACACGCCGGCTGCCGTCTTCGTCGACGTCATGACCACGTGACAATAGGATAGCACATAAAGGTCAACGGTTAATTTTTCAGTTTCACGCCGAAATCCCTGCACATGAATGTCAGTGTGACGTCACGGATTTCATAGTGTTTTTTTTTATATTTTTCCAAATTGCCTGAACAAAATTTGCTGAAACTCGGTACGTGAAGTATCTGCATTCGAAGGTACGCCTTCAAAATCTATGACGTCAGAGTGAGTTGTTGCGGGAACCCCAAGGTGGCATCGCCACCTGCGTGTTCTGTTTTGCACGTTTTCTCGTTTGCCAAGCGTCTTCTAGCGGAATGATTTGCGCTTATAGTATTGTGAAAGAGTGTAGTTCCCTAAAACGAGAAAAGTAGTTTTTTTTTTTTCTTATTTGCCTTTTAAGTTCAAGGAACGTCTAAAAATGTGTTTTTATTTGTATGTTCATCTACTGGCATGGGATGACGATGTCGGCAAGTGATTTGCTTAACGGTTAATGCGCAGGCGATTAAGTTCTGTGGCCGAATTTGGCAAAGCCGGCGCTCAAAGAACTGGTCGTGCTGCCGGCACGTGCGCCAGCTCTAGTGGTGAAGCGGATCCCATTGAAGCGGCTTTAGACCCTTGTGCATTAGGGCCTGGCTGTCAATTATGCACACCGGCGTATAATTCCGCTTTAAGTGAGCCCTATTCCGCGCTTTGCGACGACCTGCGTCGGGACACCTGAGCCATTTTTACGATAGAACAACGGCTACACGGACGCCTAGCGAGAATTGCGCCGCCCGTGGAAACAGCGCTTTGATCTCGCCGCAGAACTGAACGAAGCTGTTTTCTCTCTCGATTCTTTCTGGGTGGCCATTGCCGCTCCTGAGCTTGCACAAGCGAAGCAGCCTACACCTCTCCGCAGCCAGCGTATATGCAGCTGCACATTATGCTTGTATGCACTGAAACGCGGTAATGGTACTTTCCCATACAGGCGGTATGGCCGCGTGTAGCACGAGAATGGTTCTTGGCCGGCAACACCGGCCGTATTCTGTACGTGGTTACGCCCCCTTTGGCGCTCACCCATTGGCGGCGGAGGAAGCTATTACCCATAATGCAACGTGGGTCTAACTGTATAGTTAACGTACCTGCCACTTTTAGAAGTTAGTATCCAAAGCACACTTGCTGCGGGTTAATCTGCTAAACTTTCCCAGGAGGAGGAGGTGGAGTAGCAATAGATGGAAAGGCGGAGTGGTTAGCCATTTCTCAGGCCGGCTGGCTACACTATGATGAGTAAAATAGTTGCTGGAGTTTAACGTCCCAAAACCACGATATGATTATGAGGGACGCCGTAGTGGAGGGCTCCGGAAATTTCGACCAGCTGGGGTTCTTCAACGTGCGCCGAAATCTATTTACACGGGCCTCAAGCATTTTCGCCTTCGTCGAAAATGCGGCCGGGATTCAATTCCGTGACCTTCGGGTCAGCAGTCGAGCACCATAACCACTACATCGTGGCGGCTCACCATGAAAGCTATCAGAACGAGACACTACCAAACACAGTCGCGGTTTCGTCGTAAGGGCGAAGCAATGAATACAACACAGTTGAAGCTCGATCTAACGAAACCTGATTTTACGAAGTTCCCGATCTAACGAAGAAATTTCCATTCCCCTGCAAATACCCATAGGGTTCAGCGTTGTCACCAACTCGAATTAACGAACTAACTTGGCCACCAAAACCAATTTAACGAAACTTTTCCTGAAAAGGTTGAGTGCAAAATCAGTGATTTTTTTCTGATTTTGGCACACACGGGTTTTTCTTCGAACGTGTGCTCTAACGCTATCGCTTTCGAAGCATGTAACGCGCCTTGTCACGGCCCTAGCTTTATTTTGACCAAGATGCACGCCGCACCCATGCACTGAACAACGGACTCGGCAATCGGTAGCTATCTTAGGTACTGTGCGACAGATAGCTAGCACAGATCTCCTCTAAACGTTCTCGCTCGGCTTGCTCGCACAATTACTGTATTCGTTCTGTGTGTCTAATTCACATATCAGCAGCCTGTCATGGACCTTCACGTGACCGTCTATACTTGGCCTGCATCGCCTGGGCCGCCCTTGCGAACTTTTCTCTCGCGCATGCGTGGGTTGGCGGCAAAAACAATGCCGCGGGATCTTTTGGGTGTAGCTATGTTACAATTTTAGCTCATTTTGGTAGAGCTGCGGACGCGTTATTCAAAGGTTGCAGGTTCGGACCCTGCCGGCGGCAGTTGTCTTTTTGTTCACTTTAATTTCTTCACACTTGTATCATAATTACTACAAATAACGTCCCGTATTCTTTCCTTGGGTTGATTATCTGTTAGTTCTCATTAAGGCTGTGTCTAACAAAGAAAAGCGAGCCCTCAAATTACCCCTCTTTCATTCATCTATAAGCAAGAAGTGAGGCGATGTGGTGCGAGACAGGGACACACAGCGCTAGCTTTGCATGGAGGGATGAAGAGAGAGCCATGCAGCCCTGGCAAATGAAATCTCCGCGAAATCATTCCTTTCACTTTTACCTTCGCAGTATCCGCCCAAAGCGTGACCTCTGAGACAGGGAGTACTGACGGAGAATATTTTTTCAGCCACGCTTTGCCTGCAAAGGACAGCCGCGCCCTGTGAAGTTGCGATTGCGTGTCGAGCCGACACTTGTTGCATTCAGTCTTTTTGCACAATGCTCTCTCCTAATTTGTACTTCATCCTTGTATGTTCGTCCTCCCTTCTCTTCTCTTTGCAATAACTGTTCGTGCCTTACTTATACACAAAACCGTGCAATGTTATGAACTCGCTCAAAAACTCTACGCTTGTCTGTTAAAGGGGGGACACACATTTTGCCATGGCGGCCATTCTGTTTTTCGTAAACATGGGTTTTATTTTTAATTCTATAAAAATTGAAGTCATGCTTTCAAATAAAATACAAAGAAAACGAGCACGTACCTCGGCACCGGGCCATGGAGCTTAACCTAAAAGCACAGAGCAGCCAATTTCTAGCATATTATAGCTAATATGCCATTCAGGGTAAACCATCAAATGAAAACCCTCGGACTTTTTTGTTGCAACCCGTAAATGTACAGCTTTTCTTTAACTTCAGCTCGATTCCTCATCCTGTATACCTGTTAGACACATATCCTCCCACGATCTACCCCTGGAATCTTTCTTGTAAAGCATGTTTATGTTCACTGGTGTCTTCACAATCATGGTGGAGCAATTGGATTCATACTTCATTGTCAATGGCTTCCAACAAATTATCGACACAAATAAGGGCGGTAGATCGTCATTTTTTATTTACTCTGACTTTTAAAGCGCAGCGTGATGAACATTTGCGGCACGTCAGAAGTAACCCGTAGCATTTCAGAAATCTCGTGCTCTCGGTACCTTTCGAACTTCGTTTCTGCTCTTTGGAAAGGCTTCAAATTTCAGAGTTGGTTTCTCGGCGAGCGCGCGATACTTAACAATATCAAGCAATTCAAATTGATGTTTGAAAGATAAACCTCAGGGGGCGGGGAGACTCTTTCAAGGGGTGTCCCCCCAGCCTGAACAGGGGTCAAGACCCCCCTTACCCCCCATGATTTACGCCACTGGGTGTCAGTAGTCTAGTTGCAGCCTCAAGTCACGGGCTCTCATGGAAGATTTGTGGGCACCACGTGGTGGCACAGAACACACGGGTAATCGGGGCTATCACCGAGTCACTGCAGGGTCAGATTATGACGACAAATTCGGTGATATATTGTTTATAATCAGGGCTGTAGGCGTTACTGAAAAAAAGTAACTAAATACGTTACTCGTTACACTATAAAAAAAGGAACGCGTTACCGCCCTACGTTACCTACAAAAAAATGTAACGCGTTACCGTTACCGTTACCGAAAAAAAGTAACGGACGTTACCTCTGCCGTTACTCCGCAATCATAAATTTTAATCAATGTGTCTTTGCTGCAGGAACCCGCAATAGGAATATTTTTAAATCTCAAATTTACGTTTCACATAAAACTTAGAACCCAAACAACGATTATACCCAAAATGCTGATTTAACGAGAATTATTTGCACAAATGTACCGGAGTTTATCTACGTTATAGTGACTTAAAGTTGCCTGTAGAATTGCATGTGATGGCTTCTGACTGTGGCACATGGTGAAGCCATTTTTCTCAATGTGACACACACACTACGAGATTCAATTATCAACGCTATCCGCAAAGAAAGCACCACTGAACTTTCAATAAGTTTACAGTAATTCTGACGGCTTGCTTCTACTAGCAAAATAAATGCGCAAATTTTGTAGTAATAAAGGAATGATTTAATGGCCTAGTCACGGAAAAAAATATCTGTTCAAGATCAGCCTCGTTCGCTCAGGAGTTCAATAACCAGAAACTTAACTGTAGTTTTAGATAGAAAGAAGCAATATTCATTTTCAAAAAAAGTTGATAAGCCTTATCAACGTTGTAGCAACTATTATGTAGCAACTATAAAAAATGTCGCATATTTAGAAACTTCTCAAAAAATAGTTTCCTTTGCTCTACAAGTTCCAAACAATGTTACTTTACTCTTTGTTGCGCATGCATGTCATACACAAAATGTCTTTGTAACGGTAATATTTGCGTTTTTCATTACTGTGAACGTTCGAGAACGACGGGTAATAAAATCGGTCCCTCTGTATTAAATATGTTCGCTATTTTTTGCTCGTAAATTACGCAGCTAATAATAAAACTAGGCTCCTCTTCAGGATACTGGGTGGCATGTGCATAAAATACAAAATACTCAATTAAATCTAAAACATCCATTTTCGGATCCGTGACGATCTCTCCTGGAATCACCCGTTTGCGATAACCACCTGCCGTGTAGCTACCTGTAAGTGTGGTTAGCCGTAACCGTAGTTAGCTTAACCGCGATCAGGGTGTCGGATCGAAATGTTTTTCGTTTCGGTTTTAGTTTCGTTCCACCGCAAAAAGTTCCGTTCCGTTTCTGTTCCGGAACGAAAAAAAAATGTTCCGTAACGGTTTTTTTTTGCATGCAAAATTTTGAAGTTAAGATAATCATAAAAAGACATTGCATTTCTGATGTACGCGTAGTAACTTGTGATGTAGCGGAAGTAACTGTACCACGAATTCTTACCAACTAGCACCACGACCTCCTCTATAGAGGAGGTCGTAACAAGTCCTAGTATTTATTTTCTCAAAAGACAAACACGATTTTTTTAACGGAGAACTGCAAAGTACGCGAAACACGTTACCAAGACCGAGGGATAGTAGCCTGGTGACATATGTCGTGCAGTACAACCACCCTACTAATTCCCATAGGGGCAGTTCTCGCGCTACCTGTAGTATTTGCATGGTCAGCAAGTTTGAACGAATGGCGGTGTTTTAATATTATGTTTGCTTAAGTGTGTTAATGCTAAACCGACGACATAGCATATTTTTATGCTGACAAAAGTAGTATTCAAGAAGGCTAAGCAGTTTTGCCACACGTCTAGAGCGGTCGTGAATATGGAGAAAACTAAGATTTTGCTAATGGGGAACAAAACCCTGTAGGTCTGCTGGTATTAGCTGGAATAGTGCACCGCTTGGGCACCTTGTACCTTTGCATCGAATACGGAACACTGGGCCGCACTGCTCGTCAGCACTCACGCTCGTCAAGCGCGCCTCGCAAGCATGGATGGGGTGAGGATAACTTTCTGTGTTCGCCTGTGCGCAGGTATGCAATGCCTTCCCTGTCGCAAAGGTTACTTACGTGTGTCAGGTACTAAACAGCTCGTGAGATAAAGATCAGGCTGTGCATTGACTATTCGCCACTTTCGTGTGGGGGTATCAATGGGAACCAACACGCAGGGGTAATTTGTTTCTCCCATCGGTATCTGCTGGGATAATGCATTCGTTTGTACATTAACTTACGCCTCGGTTTCTAGAAGGCACATTGCTTATAAATGTACCGTGCTTGTAATCAGCCAAGCCATTTTAAAAGTACTGCTTTATTTTAATTTCGAGGACCTGACGTACTAATGTTCGAAGTTTGAAAAGCAGCAGGTAGAAGAAAACGTGCTCTATTTTCGGAAAAAGACGTAATTTCATTCCCATTCCGTTCTGTGCCAAAGGCGCTTAATTCCACTCTCATTCCATTCCTCCAAGCATTGTCCCTATTTCATTCCGGGGTGGCGAAAATGTGGAATAATTCCTGAGTCATTCCAATTCTGGTGGGGCAACTCCGCAACACTGGTGGGAAGCATTAAACAACACACTCTTTGCGCTATTAGCATTGTGTGATGACTGGTTGTTATTTTACTCTTCCGCCACGCTATATTAAATATATTAACACGATTTCTTGCCCGACATGACGCCTGTATAGAGTATTTTGCGAAGGAGTTACAAGCACCAGCCTGGCACGCAGAGAGCGCGGGTGGAAATCCCATCCGATCCTAGAAATTTGTTTCTCATTTAATTTTTTCTTATATCACGCGATAGCAGTCACGGACACCGGTGGCGGCGGACAACAATGGCGCCAAAACCAGCTGTTGTGATCTCATAACAGCGTTCGCTGTAACAAACGTCAGCGCCGACAATGCCCTCTCTACGCTGGCCTGCGTGACAGGCGCGCAAAAGTCCACTTGCGTTAGCATAAACATCTCTGGTTGCCACCGTTTTCGTTTTTCGCACAGTTCCAACATATATTTGCGTTGGAATTCTGCCTGCGGTACGCGCTAATACTGTACCCTGAGATATGCTCACATTGCATGAGCTGAGTTGCTCCGGGTTGCGAAGTTTTCTCGTGAACCGAAAAACGATTGAAAAAATTTCGGTTTACCTCCGGAACGAAATAATATATAAAGTTTCGGTTACGTTTTCGTTCCGGTCGAAAATATTGTTGGTTTCGTTTTTCGTTTTCGGTTTTCGTTCCGTTCCGACACCCTGACCGCGATTAAAGCTGTTCGTCTGACAGCGGTATTCATGGGTTTTGGTTGAAACAGAGCGACGCCAACCAAGATAGTGAGTAAGATTTTTTTTTTTTCGTTACAAGAAAAAGTAAGACGTTTCGCGTCCCACTCGTTTTCTTCTCTGAGGGTCTTCTTCCTGCCGTGGGGTCACGCCTATTCTCCATGATGTGCAGAATTCCGTTGAGGCAGACTCTCGATCGGCAGCGCACCTGTAGACCGGTTGACGTTACCGGCTGTCGCCTGGATGGGTAAGGATTCCACAAAAAGCCGCTTTTAGTAATTGGCTTCTAAGTCAACGACGCGGGACTTGTTAAATTTGATGCGGTGGTCTTTCACCACGCTGTGCCCAGCGAGAGTACTACTTTGTCACCCGGACTTGCGGACGTCCTATTTATGTTGCCTCTTGGGGAAGTTCTTTGTTTCCGCCGCGTACGAAGCATCACGATCAGTACATGGTATGGAGTATAAACTAGCCCTTGCGCTTTTTTCTTCGGGCGGCCTGTCTCTTGGGCACGAAAAGGCGCAGGTGCCAGCAATCCACCTGCTACAATCAACTTCGACGAAAAACATGTCTGTACAGTTTCTCATGGCGGATTCCGCGGCTTTTTTTAAGGTTTGTGTGGCGATGGCCCAACTTTTTCCAAAGGCAGTCGGCGCGTCTTAGGAATCGGTCCCCGCATTTTCCACAACCAAAAGTGGTTCCGCCCGCACTTTCTTTGTTAATGCCTGGCAGGCCGACAGCATTCCGAGGCTGCGACAAAAGAATTCGTCGGGGCGAGCTATGGGAAAAAGGCACCTACAGGATGAAAAAGTAACGAGTAACGTGACACCTCACGTTACTGAAAAATGTTAACGTAAGTACGTTACCCGTTACAGTTCCGAAATAGTAACGAGGACGTTACTAAGTTACCAAAAAAAGTAACGCGTTACCGGTAACGCCGTTACTTGTAACGCGTTACCGACAACACTGTTTATAATATATAGATTAATCAGAAAATTTGCTCCCGGAAGTAAATTTAGTTTTGGACTGCTTCCGTGCACTCTGTTCCAAACTCTAGACTCAGTGATAACGTCTGTTGTTTTCTGACTGCAAGCAATGCCTCTTGAAGCTCTCATGAAATCTAGAGCCACGAGTAAAGATTCGATCAGCAGTGTATGATATCGGCGGACGGGCGCAGTGCACACGTTGCCGGTGTGTGTGCGTATATATATATATATATATATATATATATATATATATATATATATATATATATATATATATATATATATATATATATATATATATATATATATAGTGTATAAAGAGTTGTCCTGTGAAGAAGCGAAAACAAACCCCAATAAGTTGTTTTGGGTGGAAACTAATGTACTTTGAGATGAAGGGCAATACTTTCGAGATACTAACAGACATTTCATTCAAGTGAGACAAGATAGGTCACAGTTAAGAAATTTTCAAGCAGACATTTTCGTACATTGGCGTTTGCTGCTACATTATATGGAGATGTAATAACAAATTTGATAACGTATCGAAGTATCTTAAGATACAATCGCCAAGTATCGTATCGGATACAATTATTGCGGCAGTATCTTGTATCTGTATCTCCAATACTTCTTGTCTGAGTATCTTGTATCGTATCGCGATACAGTTTCAAAGTATCTTTGCCCAGCCCTGTATAATATATATATATATATATATATATATATATATATATATATATATATATATATATATATATATATATGAAATCTAGAGCCACGAGTAAAGATTCGATCAGCAGTGTATGATATCGGCGGACGGGCGCAGTGCACACGTTGCCGGTGTGTGTGCGTGTGTATATATATACACATATATATATACACATATATATATATATATATATATATATATATATATATATATATATATATATATATATATATATATATATATATATATACAGTGCTGGGCAGTATCGAAGATACATGTATCTTAGATACTATCTTAGATACTCTATGGGTATCTTGTATCTGTATCGCGATACGTCTTGAAAGACGAGTATCTGTATCTGTATTTCCGATACATTCGATAATATATCGTGTATCTTAAGATACAAGATACTTCTATCGCAACACAACCGTGCGAAACAATTATCGCTGGCCAATATTCGCTTCTCAAGCTGGTACTGGCGCCACTAAGCCATCTGAATAAGTCTTAGGGCAGTGACGCAATTTTATTTTTCCGCCAGAGTCCTCCAGTGAGGGCAGAAGATAAGGACGACAAGCGCGCGGACGTCTACGCCTAGCCCACGTACCTTTTGTTTTCTCGATCTCTTTTTCTTTTGAGTTGCGCAGTGCCGCGACACTTGCTCTTAGCAACTGTCCTGCGCCGCGTACTCCACTTCGCGCGGCGTCTATCGCGCAAATTTTGCTATTGCTACAGTGTCGTTATTGAAGATTCTCTTGCGTCTTGCGTCTTGCTCCGTAACGAAATGTGATGCGTGCAAGAATAGGGTTCCTTTGCGTCGCGTGGATTTTACATATCAGCGATTGGAAGGATCTCGTGGATGTAAGCTTGACTTGCATGCAGTGAATTAAGTTATATGCAAATAATATTCTAACAACTTTAGCCCCACTGGTACTGAAACTAGATCTAAAAGAGCAAGCGTTTATCTAAGTGAAAATATCTTGGCGTACCGTATTTTTCACTTCCTGCTACATTTGTTCAAAGAATTTATGAAATCATAATGTCATTATTTGCACTAGTGCTTTCTTAGCTGTCATTTTGCATCCCGTACATTACCTAGGTCTCTGCACTGTTTGTCCGGTCTGGTCACTGCAGTAGGTCTTTTGTAACGCGCTCTCGAAATAAGATCTCTGCTTTATTCTTCTGTCTGCTTTATTTCTACTACTGTTTTACACGTTGCCAAGGCAATTTTGAAAACAAATATATAATTATGTGGGCGTGCTTGAGTATACAGTACAAAACATTCTGCTTACCGCTTAGGAAAATTGCGAAATTGAGTTTGCATTATAATAATGGAAATCATTAGGAGCCACCTTAAAGATGTTAGGAAGGGGATTCGAGAAACGTTGTTTTACTGAATGCTCCCTTTTACTCATGAGCGCCCCAACGAGCCGTTTCAGGCAATTTTCCATAGGCACCGAATTTTCTATTGTCTCAACAGGTAAGTTCACGGTACTCCATGCTCATAGATATTAAGGGCGCCCTCTGTATTGTGTTTCTGTACTCATTCAATGTTAATGTTTGACACACAACCACCTCTCTATTTTGCTTATATTTGTTTTCCTCTTTTAGGCCTTCTTAAATATTTTTCGTATTACTAATCGCTACGTAATGTGAGCTAAAAGCGGCAATAGCGCCAATAGCGGCGGCGTCCTGCGACGCTGAATGCAACTATACAATACGTCTGAGATGCTTCTGTGTTGCACATGTTCTCTCGTTGAAGAAAAATTGCTAATAAGATTGCACGTTAGTGAGTCTATCAACAAAGAATCCTTTACGCCAGCAGATAATTAGAATATGAATATTCATTGCAGTTTTACGTCATCTGCGTATACACCAGGGGTCTCAAACTCAGCTTATAGCCAGCGGGCCGCAGTCGCTAAATTTAGTTGCAAGGGCCGGTACACTGAGGATGGTGGGAGAGAGTTTGAACAAAATTACGATTTAAAGGAAGCCTTTCTTATATCTCATATATAGGCCATTTCTGAAGGGGATTTGGAGTCAGGATTCGAGAAACATCGATACCGATGTACACAACGAGTGATTTTTTCAGTAAAACTTTTGTTGGGCCTAGTTGGTACATAGCATTTAGGAACAGAACTTCAGCGCAAATGAAGACGGACCACGAAGACAAGAAAGACAAGGACTGAGTGAGTTTTTGTTCCACGGTTATGTTTCAGCACATGGTGACCACATGTTCCTCACGAAAGGAATGCTTGAGACCAATCATGTCTGTGCAGCTCACGAACGTACTCATTTCGAAAATAAAAACAAATGGGATGAAGACGGTCATGTGTGTGGGCCGGGCCGCTAGCGAAAGGTCTCAAACCTCTAGTATACGCCATGCGTTCCACCCCGCACCCCCCCCCCCCCAAAAAAAAAAGAAAAAAAAGAAAATGTCGCTACCAGCGCCGCTGCTGCTGTACACCTGTCACTATATACGGTTTTGTGCAAGGTGTCTTTTACGGACAAAGTAAAAGTCCACACCAGTATTTGCGCAGTCGTGGGAAGGCTTCTTATTGAAATTATTGTGATTATACGGCAACCCGCTAGCTGGACGGCAAGTTGAGCAGTGACTCCCATCAATTGCAAAAATAACAAGCAAGAACCACTGTCAGCGAAGTGTATAAAGAGTTGTCCTGTGAAGAAGCGAAAACAAACCCCAATAAGTTGTTTTGGGTGGAAACTAATGTACTTTGAGATGAAGGGCAATACTTTCGAGATACTAACAGACATTTCATTCAAGTGAGACAAGATAGGTCACAGTTAAGAAATTTTCAAGCAGACATTTTCGTACATTGGCGTTTGCTGCTACATTATATGGAGATGTAATAACAAATTTGATAACGTATCGAAGTATCTTAAGATACAATCGCCAAGTATCGTATCGGATACAATTATTGCGGCAGTATCTTGTATCTGTATCTCCAATACTTCTTGTCTGAGTATCTTGTATCGTATCGCGATACAATTTCAAAGTATCTTTGCCCAGCCCTGTATATATATATATATATATATATATATATATATACGCACTTGCATTTCAACACTGTCTGTTTTAAATCAAGGAAGAATCTGCTCTAACAGATTGTGCAGGCTGGGCCGCCCTATACCGCGACGACACAGCAGTGTTTAATAACATTTTGGAACGATTACCGTGAAGTTTAAAAAGTACACCCACATTTAACCTGATCATCTGAACATTGCATCACCAAACTTGCCAGTCTTTGTTTGGCGTTGTAGATACGATGAGTATGAAGAACCTGCTATGACTGTAGTACCTTAAATTCTCACTTATTAAACAAAACATGCGGCTGACAAAGCAAGGTACTTCGCAGAAGTCTTCGGGATAAGCCGAGTGCCAATTTCTCTACTGTTGGAGCCCTCTAATATAAGGTCTTTCTTAATAAGAAGACGACCAAATTCAGTCGAATAATGCTTAAGCAAACCACATTGAGCTGGTTGTGTAGAGGTATAACATTATAAATGACTGCGAATTTATATACTAGGTGTTGTTCCTTGCACTCCTACTTTTCCCAGCTTGGGCGGGGGGTGGACGGAAAAGCGGTGAAATGGCCCTTTACTCCTCCCCTCCGGTTCCTCCCAAGTAAATAGCTACGTAAACTGTGTAAGCTCAAATTTTCATTTAAAAAATGTCGGCGATTATAACGCTAAACTACCCCGCATTGTTTCCTTCCCTATAGGTCGTTAGCTTCCCTATAGGTCGTTTCCTTCCCTATTTTGGGTCATGCTCACAGCACCTGCTCTAAAACGACGCAACAAATGACGCGTAAGTGATCCACCGCGTAATTACTACGCACGCATGACTGCGTTAAAAAATAATAACAATGAACTATTTTCAGTACTGCGTATTGTTTGTCATTGGTTCTTCGCTATTCGTCAAAAATTTCAATATGCCATAAAATCGCCTCCTTGTTACGCGACGTCACAAGTCTGTGAAAACTCGCGGCGTTAAAATGAAGTGTGCACAATAAGCAGCACATTACTGTGCTGAACAATAACTCATTTTTTTCGGAATAGCCAGACAGTGTCTCTTTCTGAACGTAATTTAAAAAGGCTGCCCGCCAATCACATTGGCAGCGGCTGCTTATAGCAGTGGGCGAGATGGATTCATATGTGTATATTAGATACTTTCAGTTGTAGTATAACGATGTTGAGCTGTTTTTGCGCGTTTACAACTCTCTGCGAACTCATCGTTGCTGACAAAGAGGTAGAGAGAGAAATAAACATTATTAATAAGGAACAGACACAATCCTTTGCAGGTAGGCAACCTTCTTAGTCCAGAAAACCGTGGACGCTGATCATCTTCCTGGTGAGGTATAGATTAAGTAACGGGGCAAACTTGAAAGCTGGGCTTCTCAATGTGCTCAAGTCCACTGCCTCGTTACAAGCCGCCACGATCGCTGCAGGCTATCATATGATAAGCCAATATAAGCAGGCTAATCGGAGACTAAAGTGGGGCTCTATTTTAGCTGTACTGGCTAGGCACAACTAAAATATTGGACACTTCTGCACGCTCATCAACTCACAGCAGCTTGAATATGGAGCAGTGGCGATGCTATTCGTTTTCAAAGAAACTGAATTTCCTGAAAAAGCAAAGCGTTTGATCGGGCTATAAAACGTTTACTGGTTCCCGCCCATATTTGCGTCGCCGATTACCTAAATTTCAGGCCAGGCAGAACAAAATAAAATCTTTACAGATTGCTGAATGTTACAGAGCCCCTGCTGAGCGATAGCCTCCTATGCAATGCTGGAGCGCAAGGCGCACAAGCGTGGAATAGGCAGCCCGCACCGCAGGTAGCCTATAGAGTCACTGTATATGCTACCTTTAGGTAGCAGAGTTGCGCATAGGTCCGGCTACAGCTATGCGGTGAAGTCGCACTTCGTTTTTGCAGGCGACATGCCTACCGTGTCGCCGATTAACCTGTCTGGCGTGTCGAAGACGGGCGATAAACATTGGCTGCCGATGGCTAGTGCTAATTCAGTTCGCTGCAGCGGCGGCGTCGAGAAATAAAAAAATTGGCCTAAGCGGCAGCTTCTCCGCAATGCATGGTTGCTAGTGGCGTTGGAAGACAGATGCGCAACTCTGCTACCTAAAGGTAGCATATACAGTGACTCTAGTAGCCTACAGTGCGTGGTCATGACACACGGAGGACAGTCGTCGCAGCATAATCATAGGACAAATTTTATTACAGAATTACGTTATTGTTGCGTTCAAGTAAAACTTTGCCTGAATTGTTACGTTCCCAGTCTGCAGCCGACAATAACCACTGTCGAAAGGGGGGGCTCGCGCCCCCCTTGCCCCCCTGGTAGATACGCATATATATATATATATATATATATATATATATATAGTGGCTAGAACGGTGCTCTTGCCACTAAACCTTACTGGTGAAGTCAGTGGACTATAGGAGGCAGGCCCGTGGCGACGGGGGAGGGAGCCCCCTGTTTCGGGGGGGAGGGAGCCTCCTGTGCAGGGCTCCCTCCCCCCCGAAATTCTGATGACACATGGTGTTTTATGGAAAATAAATCATGAAAATGGGCGTTATTTTTCTCTACTAGTAAAGGTTTTCGGCAAGTGCCCCCCCCCCCCCCCCCCGAAAAAAATTCCTGGCTACGGGCCTGATAGGAGGGTATCAACTTGGGCTTGTCATTGCTCGTAAACTTTTGCGCGTAAAAGACGTAGACAAGAACACAGTGACACACACGGAGCACACATGGAAAGTTCTTGTCTACGTCTTTTACGCGCAGCAGTTTACGAGGATGGCGCGCCACCTCTTGCTCATACAGCGCTGTTTCCTCAGTCGCTATTCTCCTCCAAGATATTGAAAACCTGGGCTTGTTGATTCAACATTGTCAAAAAACCTGCGAACAATCACAATACAGACTGGACACCACCACTGCGCTGAACTTACACATTTATTAGAAAGCATTTCACATATCCCCCCCCCCCCCCCCTTCTCAAATGGAATGGCGGAAGTGCGAAAGAACGACTCGACCTACTTTTCCCGATGTGTGTGCGCGTTTGATCGGCTATACCGGTGCAGTACCCAAAACGTGGTGCCTGCTGCTGCCGCGTAGAGCCGATCTTCCCTAGTTAGTTGTGTGCAGCGCGGTTGAGCTCACTCCGTCAGTGCCAGGACGCTCGCTACACCGTACGCGCGTTTGTCCCTGTACGGTGAGGTTTCTTCGCGCCCGCACTTCTTGTGGCTGTGCACGACTGCGGCGAAGTGGCCTATGTTGTCTGATAGCCTTCGGCGGAACTGTAGCGAAACAGAACCTCTGTACATGCCATAATTCCGTGAATATCTAAGGAAGACGTCGGCAAGACTACGTGTGCAACTACGTGACGGAAGCGCAGAGTAGTTCTGTCTGCAGCAGAAGTATTCACGTAGTGCAGAAGTCCATGAAGTTGCAAAACTTAAGTGCAGTCTTACAGTTGCTCATTGTTATCACTTGGTCGTGTATTATCAATACTTCGGTCACCTGTGTTTGATTATCCGAACTTCAAAACTTATTGGTGCGCGAGGCGAGAAAGCGATGTTTGTATAACGTTCATAAATATTTTCTGCACATGCTGAATTAATGTGCACTTGCGTGTGTCATTGCACCCCACTGAGGCGTATTCAAGTAGCGAAAAACGCCCGGATGTGAGCAGTTTGAGGAAGCGAAGTCGAGAGCACGGAAATCTCTGTTAAGTCTGCGGACGAAACCGAGCGTGCACAGGCCTCGTATCGTGGCACACCGAGACCGCTCAGCACGATTAACAGCGGCGCACGCGCAGAGACATTTCCTCCACACCTTGTCACCGACGCCATGCTACGGCAAATAATTTGACAACTGTTGCACTGTTTTGTTTAATTCAGCATCAGGCGCGAACGGTGAAAGTTTTGCAGGTTATAGACGGTCTCCGATAGCTAGGCTGCAGTGTATAGCACGTCCCACCGCGGTTGTTCCCACAAACACCACCTCTCTTCTTGATAGACCTTGTTGACGCTAACGACCAAACGCATTCCTTGTTCGAAGTGATTTTCTCAAGGGTCACTCCTTTCTCAAATGCTTGTTTATGACATTTTTTTTGCCGCTATTTTGATTTCTTCTTTGACTTTTTATGTCGGTGACATTAAGATTACAAAAAAAAAAATTCACACTGTTGATTGTCGCAACTTGCAGTGCGATCTGTTTTCTTTGTCAAAATAGTGCAAAAAATAACGGCCTCATCTTGAGTGCTGTTGGCAGAACAGCAAATATGTTTTTTTTTGTCATGTAGATTCTATTTTATTTATTTATTTATTTATTTATTTATTTATTTATTTATTTATTTATTTATTTATTTATTTATTTGACATGATGTAAGGAGATGTTGGCGCACAAGTAAGGCGCCGGCTACTCCTTAGCTCTTAGAGGTGTCGAACATATAGACCAACATATAGTTTAAAGGGACTTCTACCGTCTTTTATCGCTTTTCTGTTTTGTGCCGCAATAGAAAGCGTACCGCCTGAAGTGTCCAACCTTGCAGCGGTTTCTCTAGAAAGTGAGTAGAAATTTTTAAAACAGAATTTTTCGATCTGCGTTCGGTCTTCTTCCATTGGCGCGAAACATGCCCACAACACTGGTTGGTGGACGCGATGACGATTGTAGTGCCGTTAAAAATTAAAACCGAAAGCACACGTGATTTATGTGGCATTACTTTATTTTCGCTGAACACTAATGTAATACATGTAACAGTCGTTTTCAGCGCGCTAGCAGTTAAATGAAGCCTTATACGATTACAGAACACTTGTTTTGCTGTAATCGCAATCTATGTGTTTATTTTAGCACTGCTGCCGCAATCAAAGCCAAGTTGATTCCTCAAAAAGAGACGATAAATGCACGCCTTCACAGCGCAGCACATGTAAGACATTCAAACAACAATAAAGCGGCATAGTACGACCAGCGCGAAGGGCCGCATGGCATAGCGCATGAGTTGAAGCAGACGAAATCGAAGACAGCGCCGCAAGCAGCGCCACCGGGCGCCTTTTTGGAGGCGTGAGAAAAAAAAAAAGCAAAAAATTACTCTCTGACGCAACCGAAAACTGCCTCAAGTGCGTAAAATACAATTTCAAGTTACATATGTTTGTTTTTAAGCAAAATGAGACTACGTGCGAGGATTTCTTGTCCTACCAGTAGATTGACCACATCGCTGTTGGATAACGCTAGCGGTCATTCTTTCACAATTTTCAACATCAAATTAAAAATATAATTCCTTTTATATGGGGCAAAAGCATGCTCGTTGCCGCCGGTGTGACGAAAGATCTTGTCATTTTCACCACAATCAGAAATTTTTTTCCGAGTGGTAGACAGTCCCTTTAAGGAAAATTTCGGGCCCGTGGTCAATAGGAGATTTGCAGAAGTTCGCTTTAAAAGCATTCAAAAAATTTCTGGAAGATAGTGGCATTGTTGGCCGTTACTAACACATTTAAGCTTTGTTTTGTTTTAACATCACAATGTATATTTATGTAACTTAGAAGTACTTGTTGCTGGGCTAGTTGGTCTGTCAAAAGAATTGAATTCTTTTGATAGACCTTTATAGACACTTTTTTCCGTAAGTTGTAAGCAGCGATCTCCCGTCCTCAAAATATATACGCGTCATTGGTCGGAAACGCCACTTCTACATCCAACAGTGACACCATGGAACGTGTACAGAAAATGTTCTAAGCATATATAATCACCACTTGCCTAATACCCTCACCGGATATTGATCTAGTGCTGTTGTATTGTCGTCACTGAAAGTACTTGTTTACCCGCCGTGGTGACTTAGCGACTGTAGCTTTGCACTACTAAGCACGTGGCCGCGGGTTCAATACGTGACCACTTTGGTTGCGTTTCAACGGAGCCGAAATGCAAAAGCGCCCGTGTTCTTAGATTTAGGCGCATGCTAAAGAGCACAGTGTAGTCGACGATTAATACGGAAGCCGCCTCTACCGCCTCATAATATTGTGCTTTCGGCACGTAAAACTACTTTTAATCACTTATTTCCCGAAATTATCGCACTGACCTTTAATTTTGTTTCTTTTCAGACAACTTCACGGTATTCTTGCCTGCCCCTTATCTCTTCCTTACTCCTCTGTTTTATCGTGTTTTAAAATATCCGAAGTATCACCACGGATTTTTCCATATTCCCGCCTTTCATACAGCCAACACTCAACAGTAGATAGAATGCAAAGTTTTCATTGATCATCTTGATCAGGATTTTCTTTTTCATTTCTTTATTTATTTATTTATTTATTTATTTCTCTTTTTTGCTTCGCATTGGTGTAATATAGTCTCACATATTCTTCAGTTCCTTTTCTTGCATTGCGTTTTGTGCTATGCATACTCTCTTCTTTTTTATTGTATTTTCCCGCTCAAGTTCTTTATCATTTTCCTATTTTTAAAACGTATACGATTTTAGTTTCTTTGTTTGCGTGGCGCCATAATTCAGACATCATGGTTGTTCATGGGCCTGTTATTATTATTATTATTATTATTATTATTATTATTATTATTATTATTATTATTATTATTATTATTATTATTATTATTATTCCTCTGCATATATAACCACCGTTTTGCTAAAAATGACTCTGGATCTCGTTCAAATACTGCTGAATTATTATCACTGCCATCACTTCACTGCCGACGAAATCGTTCTGACCTCTTATTTCTTTACAAGCTAGTCCGTGGTATCATATCCTGCCCTGTTCTTCTCACTTGTGTTAATTTTCGAATTCCGCGTAAGTTAACCAGAGAGAACAGACCGTTTCATGTACCCGCCTGCTTCTTCCAACACTCTACCGTTCACAGAATACAAAGTCTCTATAATGTTAATTTTCTTGATCTTGACGTTTTTCATAGTCCACAATCATTGTTTTTATCCGAGCTTTGCTCTGTTTTGACATAGTATGGCACAATGTACAAAGTCTTCCCTTCTCCGTCTTTCCGCATAGTTGTATGTATGCAATCTAATTTTTCATTCCCCTTCAATACTTCTCGTGTTGTCTTATAAGTTATTTTACTCCTCCCCTTTTGTGTTCATTTCTCTTTGTCTACGTGTTTTTTGCGCTTTTTATTTCTGAAGACTGGCGGTATTGTATTGTTTATTTTTATTGTTTTTTTTTGCGTGCGCCTGCACAAGGACCTTACGGTTGTTCCTGGGCACGTTAAATAAATGATTGGTTGATTATTATTATTATTATTATTATTATTATTATTATTATTATTATTATTATTATTATTATTATTATTATTATTATCATTATTATTATTATTGTTGTTGTTGTTGTTGTTATTGAGGTTGTTGTTGTATTTGCGAGCGTTGTTCCGTGTTTTCCACTGTTTTTCCCCGACTCGTTGCCTGTAGCATAGTAGAAAAACGACCTTAATAACCCTGCAAAAATATTGTCAAGCAATTATTTAAAACGAAGTTTTGTTTTTCAAGATAATGCCAGAGGCATCGTGAAATGTTTTACGTATGATTCTGGTAAAGATCGAAAGCTGCCATTAGCTCTTGCTGAAAAAAAAAGCAATTTTTGTTAACATGCGAAGGAGAACACGCAAATTCTTGCTCCGCGATGTTTGCTACCGTATTCAGTAACATCTTGTCGGAAACTTAAAAAAAAAAACATGGTTGATCCCTCCGTCATATGAATCGGTATAACACGAAAGTGAACCGTGTCTTCACAGGAGTATAGTTGATTGTTGTAGATTGATGTATGAGAGCTTGCACAATGTCTGTTGGTGTTTGGCAGCTATAGCACCATTTGGCGTGGATGCACCCCGTTGATGCCTAGTGGCACATCTCCATCCCGACTCTCTCTCTCTCTCTCTCTCTCTCTCTATATATATATATATATATATATATATATATATATATAGTGCGTATTTGTGAAGGCTCATGCATGAGCGTCGGTAGCGCAGTGGGTAGAGTGCCCGGAACTTATCATCGCGGACCGAGAGGGCACCGGTAACCAAGGCAACCAAATCAACGAAACTTTTTCTTTGTCATCTGTATTTCACTGATGTATTTGCGTGACGAAAATACATCAGTACAATCTTGGTGTACCCCGGCATAAAACACTTCCGTGTTAAAAAAAAGCCACAGTTTCGCCGGAAGGGCGAAGCTGTGAATGCGATAGCAAGAAATTGAAATGTCACACGAAGAAGCAGAAGCATCTCGATACTTGCAGCGCGCCGCTGAAGCACAGAGAAGGACGCCCTAAAAGAATGCACAGCTAGGCATGCACAGGACAAGCGTGAACTAACAACTGTCACGGTTGTTAGGTCTATGTGCATGAGCAACGCGCTGCAAGTGTGGACTGTGGAGAATCAGACGCCCTTAGATATTTCTTCTTATTTTAAACTGCGGCGCGTGGAGTGACCCCCTGCGTTTCCTGCCACACAGGGGCGTCTGATGCAAGGTCTGCCCGGTGTTATTTGTTTTTTTTTTTCCTTCTACATCACAAGTGGGTACAGAAAATGGCCACTTTGTCGTGCGCGTCTGAAGGACAGTTTTCGAATTCAAAGAAAATTAGGAACGCTGCGTCTGCAAGTGTCGACAATGGAGAATCAGACGCGCTTAGATATTTCTTTTTCTTTTTAAACTGCGGCGCGTGGAGTGACTCCTTGCGTCTGCAGCCACACGGGGGCGTCTGATGCAAGGTTTTTTTTCCCTTCCACATCACGAGTGGGTACAGAAAGGGGCCACTTTGTCGTGCGCGTCTCAAGGGCAGTTTTCAAATTGGAAGAAAATTAAGAGCGTTGCGTGACAGAAAACACGCTCACGCTCTTCCGAGATTTGCTTACCACCAGCGGTACATGCATGTATATAAATAAGCTCGCCTTATTTCACCGGCGCCTACATGGCACGTGGTTGAGTTGTCTAACGCAGCGCGCCGGGGAGCGAGAGGTTGCTGGTTCGAATCCGTGGTCGGTACTTAAGAATTTTTTTCTGCTTTATGTTTCTTTGTGACTTTTATATATGTATATATATATATATATATATATATATATATATATATATATATATATATATATATATACGTACATATACATATCCGGGGCATGACGGCGACGGCAAAAATCAGCCGATAGTGTCCATATAATTGCTATCGCAATAAAAAGGTTTTTCTAGGAGTGATTGCGGCGCGCGTACTGAAATGACGGCGTAGCTTTGTTTGCTCCTCTTCCGATGCGCGCTCATTTTCTGCGTAGCGCGTCTATTTTTTAGAGCGCAGCTCCCAGGTGCCCGTTCCTGCGTCGAGCGGCGTCGCCGTTGGCGTCGGCGTGACCTATAGAGCGAACGAGGACGAAAGAGAGCGAACGCGGACTCTGTCGATATAACGAGCCACGGGCGTGTAACCTTGCTTTCTTCCCCCGTCACGCACGCTGGCCCCTCGGTCGGGGCTCGTGCGCATGCAGGGCTGGCACGTGCACTGCGGCTGGCTTTGCTTGTCGTAAGGGGACTGTCGGTGTTTCGCTTGGTTCGCGACGCCTACAATGCACAGAGTGGTGTGCGTAGCGCTCGAGCGCTGGCAGTTCTGTTGCAATATATAACGAATATTACATTGCTACCAACTGCGGATAGCCAAAACTTCAAACACAGTTGGCGTTGCCCCAACACGAAGCTGCGCTCAGAATTCGCATTAGGCAGTATCGTAATCGTCGGTGAATTTTTTTTTTCGTCAGTTGCTCGTGCAGTAGCAACATTACATGAAAAGAATAGCTGTGTATTTTGACCCATGTCGTCACAGGCCAAGTAGAATCAGTTGAAGAGTTTATATGCAGCCTGTTACGTAAAATATCGCGCACAGCGTTGCCCGACATTTCCTTTCGAAATGCAGACACCAGGAATGAAAACGCACAGTTCTATACTATCGAGAAATTGCTGTTTACACAATTCCAGGAATCTAGGACATCAACTATACTGCCGCTATGTCGACCTATACGGCGAAGCGCTCGGCGTGACTCCATTAGAAGCATTAAAAAAAAATCGATTACTAAGCAATGGTTCGTTTTCAGCAAAGGGGTACTGGCAGTAATTTTAGAAATTTTCGTATTGTTGCTCTAAATAAAAACACTGGAGTCGATAACCCTAAGCAGAGCGTCGTGGTGCCTCGGAACGCGCCGAATATATTTTCGATATGGCTACATTAAAAATTAAAAAAAAAAGTTTCGGTTTTGATATCGGGAGGGGCAGTTCAAGCAGCTCTACGTCACGTGGGCACATCAACTCGTGTCGTACCAGCAGCAGCTCTATTGTCTGCTGTCAGTTGTGCGTGGTGCACATGAACAACGAGTGAATTGTCGTCCAGCGATTTCGGCAATTTCGGCCGCATGCAGGACGCCGAGTCACAACTTTAATTGCTACTATGACAGTGTGCAGCTATGTTGCACATTCGCACCCTGACGTATAAGACACTAGTAATCATTCAGTAGTAATGAGAATGAATCGAACAATTTATTTAGAGCATAGGTGAAATTTGTGAGTATAGAAAATATAGATGGTATTTCATTGCATACAATTGGTACCATGATAGATAGTAGCGGCATGTAAAACTATTTCTTGTTATCGCTAATTGTAATTGTTATCGCTATTAGTTATTGTTATCGCTATTAGCGATTGTTATCGCTAATTAGTAATTACGGATAATTGTTAAAAATTAATTTGCAGTTTAGTAGCGACAGGTGTTACATGAATGGTATGCAAGAGGTGTCTTTAACAAGTATACTAACTGTGATTTAAATGTAAAGAAATCAGAGTGGACGAAGAAAAGACGAAAAGGGACCGAAGCTACAACGTCCGGATAACGCGTCCGATGCTCTACCAATTGGCTTTCAGCGGCGGTCGTCCCCTCGTCCACTTTATTGGTTATTCCTGTGTATGCAAACCTGGGAGTGTTAGCCAGCGCCGCTCGTAGCCATGGCGGCGAGTGTGGAACGTTCTTTTTTGCCAGCTGGCGTCACGTAGTATGTGATCTTGTATTCACTGTCTGTTGCTTTCATTAGGTTTTACACAACAAAGAAAACGAGTCCTTGATCAATTCCCCTTCTTTCGTTCATTCATAGCGAGAGTCCCGTTCCGACAGACTTGACGGCTTCAGGTAGTATCCGAGGGTTTATTGGTCAGCTGCCAGCTCGTAAAAATTACACCATCTCCCACTAAAGGTAACCATATGTGGATGCGAAGCAGCGGGGAGATGGTTCGCTTGAGCGGGAGATGGTGTAATTTTTTTTTAGGAGCTGGCTCGCCAGGTTCTTAAGCTGGGGCGAAGTCCCGCGCCGTAAGCTGCATCCATCCATTCAAAGCGTCGTGGAACGCGAAGAGGAACGCTGCGCGCGTCGTGTCTTCCCTTTAGCCTGGCCGTTAATTTTCACAGGGCGAGCGGGGAACGCGATCGACAGGCGCGCGAGAGGGGGGGAGCGTAGGAGAGGAGAGAGAGGGGGGAGGGGACGCGCATGCGCTGGCGCTCATCGCGGCGTTGCGCAGGAGAGAATGGGGAAAGGAGAGGAGGGGGAGGAGGATGCGCAGTAAGGGTGGACACGCCGCACACCACAACCGGATTGAACTCCGCCATAAGCTGCTTCGCATCTAAAAGATCACGTATACGTTACCCTCTTCTGTGTAGACCCTCTCCTCTCCTGTACACTGATCTGCCGCAAGTCCGTCGGTTCTCTTCGAACGATGTTGTTCGATGTTTTCATTTGATAATGTGCTTAAAGCACATTTTAGGACGAATTGCTTTCTTTGGCTGTATTCGTGGTCTGGAATTGGAGTTTCACTGCCCATAAGGAAGTAAGGACGCAAAACGCGCGTCTTTTCGTGCATCCCAGTTGCGGGGCTTATTTCGTTGCCGAACGCCTGAGTTCTTCCAGGGGTATAGGCTAATTAGCTGATCCTTTCACTACGCAATCTCGTAATGAAGCAACATATGCTACCCACAATACATACGCGCCATCAAACACACCAGTCTCTGAGTTAAGCGAACAACTTTCTTAATTGAAGCGCGCGGCTATTAGCTTACATTTACTATCATGTTTTATTCAGTATTGTTTGTATCTCGTTTTCAGTTTGTCTCGTTTAGCATATCCACCAGTCCATATATTTTTTTCAGAAAGTTGAATGTATACGCACGGTGAGTGCGTCTTGATGCATCGTCTAGATTTAGAAACGAACACGCTGCATTAAGTGTCGTTATATACTTATGCGCTGAAAATTTGTGCAATCAAATGAGTAAGTGGAATGAGCGTTGCTTCATACATATTTATGTATGAAGCAAGTAGCTCGGCAAAACAATACGATTACATATGAGAATAACCTACGCTCTCGAACGAGCTTTGTTAACGAATTCATATCGGGTAGTAGATAAATCCTGTATACAGTACCCATGCTGAGCGACTGCAGCACCATAATTCCCACTGGATTTCCTTTTTGTGTTTGTGTGGGCGTTGCGTATACCTATATGTTTATCCGTGTGTATGTGCGTGTTCGTGTATGTCCGTTTTGTGTGTCTGTATGTGCTTGCATGTGTATAGACGATTTTTCATGCGCCTTGGTAGCGGCTTCCAAGAAACTTCAGGTCCACCATCTCACTAGTGGCTAGCATCTAAATGCAAGAGTCTGCTGTACCAAGAGAGAGAGAGAGAGAGAGAGAGCACGTTTTCAAGTTTCCTTCATGTAGGGGATGCCCTCACACGCTTTCTAATAGGAGAAACGCTTATTATGTTTAAAGTACAGATAAGTTCAATTGTATTGTATATGAAACGCAAAATTAATTTTCAGACTTGTAATACATACGGCTAAAATTGTTGAAAATCTACGGGGTTTCCGTTTGCCGCCCAAGTGCTGTTCACCAATCTGGCTTACATCCCCTCGCGATTTCTGTGGTGACAACAGGAAGCCTGCCATGTATACTCGTTTTAAACAGCGAAATGGACAGTATGTATGCGAGTCTGCGTGTGTGTGTGTGTGTGTGTGTGTGTGTGTGTGTGTGTGTGTGTGTGTGTGTGTGTGTGTGTGTGTGTGTGTGTGTGTGTGTGTGTGTGTGTGTGTGTGTGTGTGTGTGTGTGTGTGTGTGTGTGTGTGTGTGTGGTAATTTGCGTGCGTAATGTGGGTGTGCGTGTTTGCGTGGTAATTTGCGTGCGTAAGGGGGGTGTGCATGTTTGTGTGGGCGCGTCATGCGGAATAGTTTCAACGGTAACTTGTGAACTGTATTTATTCGTATCTAGGGATACAAGGTTTTCAGCGAATTACGAAACTGCTTTGTCGGTTTAGATTCGAGGATTCTGTTAGGATGCGCCAGAACTGGAAAGTAGCGTGCCGCTAACGCGAACGCCAAAGAAAGCACACCCCGCTACCGCAACCACACAATCACTGTAACGGTACACCACTTTCACTGCATTAAATGCGTCCAGTGAGGACATAGTCGCTTACTTTATTAAATATAGTTTTCATGGTTTCGCTTTCGGCAAGATGCCCACTTTTAAAAGGCGTTGTCATTACAATAGTACCAGAAGTGAGCCTGGGTAAATGCGTACCGCCGGAGTAAGTGCCGGCTAAGTGCGCTGGACATTGGTTGTAAATGTCATTTACTGTTTTGGAGCTGCTTTTGTTTACTGCTATTTTTTTATCTGTTTGCATTCTGGAAAATATTTTGCCTGCCCTTCCGAATCTGTCGATTCGGCTTAGAATCAAGGCCGGCCTACGTCCCGCAATTGCGGTAATTTAATTCTCAAATAATTACTCTTGCTTGACGTATTTAAAGGGACACTAAAGAGCAAAACGATTTTTTGTCGCATTAGTAAAGTAGTCCTCCACGATACCAAAAACACCACGCTTGCTGCGAGAAGACGCTTAATAAGCGAGAAAACGCGCAAAAAGAAAATACAGGGGGCGACGCCACCTTGGAATTCCCGCACCATTTGCCGTGACGTCACATATTTTTGACGGCGCCTGCTTGGGCCTACGTAGTTCCTAATCGGTTAAATCGAAGTACATTGTCCTCTGAGGCGGCCAGAGACTTGACATAACGAGTTTGTGGAAATTTCGTCGAGCCAGTGACGCCAAAATACGTTAAATGCTCTTTGAAATCTTTTACGTCACGAATTACAAAGTTCGGCGGGAAATTTAAAAATGAAACTTTGAACTTGGTTTTCTCCTCTAATAATAAACCTAAGGTGGTGAAATAAGCTACACAAGAGTTCTCCGAGCAGACTTTATCAGTCTAAACCAATTCATTGTTTCTCTTTAGTGTCCCTTTAAAGGGACCGACAACTGCCTAGAACATGAAATGAGATGACTCCGCTGATGGAAAGATTGCCTGTCACATTAACTCAAGCCAACCCTGGTTTTTTCGTGAGAGGTGAACTTATATTTTTATTTCTTAATTGAAAGTCGCGAAAATGAATCTGTGGCGCCTCTGGCGGCAAAAACATGAACGATCCGATGTAACCGGCCACGTGAGCGTTGATTGCTGTACGCAGTCAACGATTTTTTTTTTGTTAGTATTGAAATATTCGTTTCTTTATATTAAAAGGTATTACTCCATAAAAATGTACATATAGGCCTGCGTTAGTAGTATGCATTAAAGTGGCGCTGCCTTCGCGTGACGTAATGGTCCAATGCTCATCAGCGCGTCTTCAGCAACTTTTCAGCGTGCTCATGCAACCGTGCACGCAGTTTCCAGGTCGCTAAAATTTTGGAGCGACATAGTTTTGCTACCTACACTTCGTCTCAGAAATGATGCTCGCTGCTACTCGGCGCGACCACGCATATGCGTAGTGTCGTTTTCTATGACATGGCTTGGCTTGTGCATCGAGAGAGTAACGACGCCGGCACAAGCCACCCATGACACAGGTGCAGTCAACCTTGGACGCATGCGCGCACAACGCTGTACAAATATAGGGAAGGTGTATAATACCACATCATCTCATTGTAACAGCTTGTTATTTTCAAAAATAGTGGAAAAGCTCTAAATAAAGGTGGTTAAGCATATTTACAGGAACTCGTGCAAAAGCAGAACAACGATAGCTTTCACAAATCGCGAGAAGGGCTGGCAGCATTGCTATCAATTCTCAGTGTTGCTGGAGGAAAGGTACGTTCGGTTCAGAGCCTTTCAGATCGAAAAATACTGCTTGTAAGATAACTACGTGATGTTGGGATTAACTACTGCAGCTACAAACACTGCGAAGGGTGAGCTTTCTGTCGCGCCGTAAAAAAATGGGTCGAGAAAAATCAGTTGTCGTTCCCTTTAAGGTTTACGGATTGCCGCTGGTGAGTTTGCAAGGGCTGTCTACTTAGGACGTGTTCCACCCCCCCCCCCCCAAATTGTGTGATGAAATATATTGGCGTTTCACTTAAATTATTATCAGACAGCGAGTGATTTTTCAATCTTGGTCTGTGAGGAGACATCACTTGCCATGTGGCTACGCGTATTGGTGCTAGGCGAACCCATTGCAGTTCGCCTTGTGGAATATTTGCAGATTCTGCGAATGCTGAGAGATGTCTGAAAACGTATTCTCCAAGGCACAGTTGGCAGCTCACTCGATAGTCATTTATGGAAAAAAAAAAAAGAAACAGTTGTCGCAGAGATACGTTGGACGTTATATAGAGTTGACTTTTATGCCTCTGTAAACTCTTCGTTGCTGAGCCTACTTCTATTGGCAATATCGAGCCTCGTGAACCTGGTAACGGATGGATAGGAGAAACCCATTTTTCTGCTCCTCGTTTTATTTTGACGTAGGGCAGTGGTTTGTTCGAGAAAGAAGTTTCCTGAATGTTCTCTGCGGGCGATGACGTGAGCTGAAAGGTGCGGCGACGATGGGTGAGCTTGCTCGCAAACAAAGGATAGCTGTGAGTTATAAATGTATCTTTATTTTATATTTGAATCACCACTGTCGCGATATTTTACTTCATGTTAGACTGAGCTGGCTTTCTTTTTTTTTCTTCTTCTTTTTTTCGTACAATCCTGGTTGTGCCTGTAGCCGTTCACTCTGCAAAGCGGCAGGTTGACGGTTGATTCGCACTGCTTCGATCCGCGCCATGTGCGTATCAACGGCCTCTAGACGCACAATAGGTGCTCGCTGGGAATTCGGGCGCGCGTTTAGGCAATGCTGGGTGCAAACATAAGGACGAGTGTCCCGGATCAGCTTACGCAAGAGTAAACCAGCTCTGCTGCACATTTAGATCGCCAATTACAACATTCGAATAATGAGCGTATAAATAGAGATCCGCATTAGAATATCAGTAGATCGTCCACTGCACTTTTATCGAATGTTGCAGTACGCACCGCGTAACTTGTTAAAATTAGGGCTACACAGCGAGGGGGAAGAAATGATGAAAGTTCTGTCTTGTTTCAAGAATATTTTTTAGCGTTTCTAATGGGTAGTTAGGAGTTTTGATTTCTTTTGTCGCGTGACAAGAACACAAGTGGTTGATGAACAGAAGCACGTTTTCTTTTAACGGTCTTCTGAAACCGAAGCGCTTTGATAGTTCGTCCGTTACCGTGACTGCACCAAATCCTTCCTTGTCTGCTGGCGCATCGCAGACTCTCGAAGCACACGGATGTGGCACACTCTGTAGACTTTTCTTTTTATTGGGTGGCAAGCACCAATGAGCCACGCGTGGGCCGGCAGTCTTTACATTGCGGGCGGATAGAGAACGCCCCTGGCGCTCTCGTGCCGGATGTCTCGCTTGAGGGCGTCCATAACGCTCTTGCTGCGGGGAAGCAACGTGGCAGGAAACATAGGACTGCTGATGGCCGTCTGTACAATTGTGAGCAGCTGGCGGGCCAGGTCGCGGTGGATGATTTCGTGGTTGAATCTCAGTACGTCTTCTACTCCGGCGATTACGTTGCGAAGAGCGCGCGGCGGCAGCGGTAGCATCACTTTAGGCAAGTTTCGCATGCTGCCCTCGTCCATGCGCACGATTTCGTCTCGATTTGCCGTCCTGAGGTACTGCAAGAACTGCGTGATGGAGCGCTCCTCGGTTGTTGTGTGCACCTTGCGGATCACCGTCCACATCTCCTTGCGAAGTTGCTTGTCGATCTTGACAACAATCTCGAGCGGGATGTACTGCTGGAGATCAAGCCGCCGCAACAGCTCGGCAATCCGCACGCGCAACTCGCGAGTCACTTTGCGCAGCGCGAACTTGTTGTCCACGAAGGCAGCCACAGCCTTGATAAAGTGGCTCTCTACGCTCGCCGTGCCTGTAGGCAAGGCTCCGCCGCGCAGCACCGTGTCCAGCAGCCGCAGTAATGTCTGCACGTTCACATGGCTCTCGGACTTTTGCGTCACCTTTGTCGCGAGCACAAAGAGAATGTCGTTGACGAGGACGAGCTTGAGTGGCTGCGGGATAATATCGTCGCGCACGGGCACCCTATCGATGACGCCGACGAGACGTTTTTCGGTGCTGTCGGTATAGTTGTAGAGTCGGAGCAGGCGCATGGCCACTGCGGCGACGCTGCCCACCACTTCAGGCTCACGGCTTCTGGCTGCCGCCGTGAGGGCATCCCGCACCAGGCCAACTACCGTCTGAAGGTCGTTCGGCGTCCAGCTGGGGAAGTCTTCAAATATGCTGCGTACAAGTTCCACTGGTGCAGCTCCTGGCAGTGTCCTGAGATACTTCTTGAGGTTTCGTAGTGCGCTTAGAGGCTCGCTCTGAAGCCTGCGTAGTACCTCGTTTATGTATTTGATCACTGGCTTCAGCTCGGAAGTGCCCTTGGCCAATGGCGATAGGCGATTTCTAAAGCGCGTCAGCAGGTCGGCGACTTCTTTAATGGGCAAAGCACTCGTCCCAGCTCTCTCATCCAACACTTTGACAAGCTTGTTGCTGAGTTCGGCTTGCTCGGGGATGTCACCATGCCTCAACAGCGCTGAGATAATATCCGTAACTATTTCCACCGCATAGTCTTGGCTTGGCGCGAACTTAATTAGTGCATCGAGGATTGGTTTCGGAATATGTTGAGCCCTATTTATCATGTGGTGCAATAGTGAAGGAAGAATAGCAGTTTGTATTGGCGGGAGAGATCGGATGATTGGCCTTGTTATTGCTGTCGGAATGTCTTGAAGGAGCAGTAAGCTATTTGTTGGCCACAACGATGGAACCAGTGTAACTGCGGCGTGAATGGCGCGAAGTAGTTGCTGAGCGAGAGTCACAGTCATCTGGTCAGTCGTGAGCAGACGCATTGCTACTACCAGTAGATTACCTCGAACGGTAGGATCGAGAGCGGGCGACACAAGGTCGAACGACAGCTCCTTCGTAAGGTGGGTGATCTTATAATCGCGATCCTCGACTTCTTTTGCAATGTTCTCAACCAAATCAGGTGGCAATTGATACGTCGGCCAGTGGACATACGACAGAGGCGTCATGCCACTTTTTGGAATATCTGACAGCTGCACGGGAGTCTTCTTAAGTAGGCTGGCAATTATGTATTGTATAGAGCGTGGATACTTCAACTCCTCTGGAGTATGGGAGTTGAGCTTTACAGCGATATCGTGCAAGTTCACCGGTGAAGAAGGGTTGCTCGCAGCAATGGACCCTAGAACTAGCAGAATCTGCTTTACTGCCGTTAAGCCTTCAACAGGGCCCGTGGGTTTCACGCTGTCCACATCTCTGCGCAAGGTTTCGAACGTCCGTTGCGGATGATAGTTGGGCGGCTTGAAACTGAGCAGACGTGTAACAAGATAATCATCGACACGTCCGCTCAACAAAGAAATCAGAGTTGTGAGCACTGTCGAGCGCGCAGTAGGCGACAAATATTGGAAGCCGTCATTACCATACAGAACGAGACAGTCTGTAAGAGCGACCATTCTCAGGTGGGGCGCGATGAGGTCTCTTCGATGAACGATTTTGTTGAGGCTAGTAAGCAGCGGCCCTATTTGTAGTCTTGGAACGTTGTTCGTGCTTATCAACCTGAGGAGCAAGGAAACTACGTTTCCCACTACCACCGGGTTTCCGGCGGATTCTTTTACGACAGATGCTAACAGTTGTATTGTCTCTGGAGAGCCTGGCGCAGTTCCACGTGTATTCGGTTGTATCGAGAGTAGAAGGGTGTACGGCAAGGGAGTGTTTGGATTTTGCAGGTACCTTTGAATCGCACTGAAATCTGTGCGCGGTGCGGGTAATTCTTTCACCAGCACTTCAAGTATAGCAATCAGGCGTTGCTTTTGCTTTTCCGGCAGTCTGGGGTTTCTTGTAAGCTCTTCTAATATCTCGATCAAGAAATGCCTCAGGTCGCCATTAATGTTACTCCTGTTGGTTGTCTGCACGTACTGCACCAACAAATGAATGAACTCCTTCGTTGTGAGCGTAGAAATATGATGCACTGCTAGGTACGGCAGCAGAATCTCTAACACTTTGTGGACTTCTTCCGTGGACCCGTGGTACGTTTTGTTGACCAGGCTTGAAATTATATTTTCTCGAAGTGTAGCCGTCATCTCCAGAGTGAGGATACTTCTTAGGATGGTCAGGTTAATTCTTACTCCAGTTTTAATAATCCTATAGAGTTCTAAAACCAAAAGCTCGGTTCTGTCGGTATATATTCCTCGAAGTTGTTCAGCAGTCAAAGCTTTTACAATTATTTGTATGAGCCTCTCATCCACTGCTCGTTCAATGTCAGGGTGACCAATGGTAATGTTATGTGCTCCTTCAATGATAGTTGTGAGGTTAGTTGGACGCGACATATTGAAGATGCTCTCTATGATTGATAGAAGGTTACCGGTAGACTCGTTCGTGTGGGTTATGTGATGCGATATTTTTTCTATGTTGAACTTGACCGTTGCACTTTCTGGAAACGATGGAACCGTGAACACGTTAACACTTGGTGTCGGAGGAGGCAAGGTCACGACTGTAGTACCCATCGAGAGAATGTTGTCCGTCGTTACGATAGTGCTGCGGAAGCCAGTTGGTGTGACTGTGTCGTTCTCCCTGTTGTCCGGCTGCGGTGGCGCTGTAGTGCGCTGCGACTGCGTCACACTGGTCGAAGTCTCTGTTGCTGGCGTGAATGTTTCTTGACCCGGTGTGCTGGTAGTCTCGAATGAATGGCTTGCCGTTGTTGTCTGCGTCGATGATATGGTCTCTTCCCACGGAGTTTCTGAAGGTGTTTCAGTAGACGTCTTGATAACTGTTGTAGTCGTCTCAGTGGAACCAGCAGGTGTTTCCGTTGTGGTGCCATATGTGGGCGCCGTAAAGCTCGTTGTCTCTATCGGCGTTGTGGCAGACCCAGTTGAAGTAGTCGTGTCTGTCGAATAAGTTTCGGGGTGAGTCTCGGTCGATATTGAAGTCGTAGTTCCCGTCGAATAACTCTGAGAGGCAGTTTCCGTCGAAGTCGTTGTCATTGTCGAATAACCTCCTGAGGGTATCTCTGTAGTTGTGGAGGTTGTTGTTTCTGTCGAAAAGCTTCCGGGCGGAGTCTCCGTCGATGTCGAGGTCGTCGTGATTGTCGAATAACTTTCTGAAGTTACCTTTGTTGTCGATGTCGTGGGTACTGTTGAATAACTTCCGGAAGGAGTCTCCGTCGACGTAGATGTCGTCGATACAGTTGAGTACGTTTGCGAAGGAGTCTCTGTTGACGTAGGAGATGTCGTTACAGTCGAGAACGTCGCCGATGGAGTCTCGTTTGAAGTCGTAGGGCCTGTCGAGTAACTTTCGGAAGAAGTCTCGTGTGAAGTCGTTACAGTCGAAAACGTTCCCGATGGAGTCTCGTTTGAAGTCGTAGTGCTTGTCGAGTAATTTTCGGAAGGACTCTCTCTTGAAGTTGTTACAGTCGAGAACGTTCCCGGTGGAGTCTCATTTGAAGTCGAAGTGCTTGTCGAGTAATCTTCGGAGGGAGTCTCGTGTGAAGTCGTTACAGTCGAAAACGTTCCCGATGGAGTCTCGTTTGAAGTCGTAGTGCTTGTCGAGTAACCTTCGGGGGGAGTTTCCTTTGATGTCCATGCAGTCGTATATTCTGTAGTAGTCGTGGTTGAATAGTGGATTCCAGGTGTCTCAGTGATCGTTGAAGTTGTACCGGATTCCCGAGGTGTTGTCTCCACTGAAGGAGTTCCTGTTACACCTTCAGTTGTAAATGCAGTTGATGTTGCCCAAGTTGAAGGAGTCCCCGCAGGAGTCTCAGTAGCAACTAAGGTAGTTTCGGTCGACGTGGTTGTCTCAAGAGAAGGCGTAGCCGTCGGACTCTCAAATGAAGCTGTCGTAGATTCCGTTGAAGTCGTGGTTTCATATGAAATCGTCCCTGTGAATTGCGAGAACGTTGTGTGCGTTGAATGTGTAGCTGAGGGTGTTTCCGTTGTAGAAGTTGTAGTAAAAGTCGTAGGAGTCGTTGTCTCCATCCATTCACTCGCTGAAGGTGTTGTTGTAGAAGTTGTCGAGCCAGAGGTCGTAGTCTCGACTGAAGGTGTCATAGTCGGATTCTCGCTAAACAGCTCGGTTGTCGTGGCCGTACGTTCTGTCGATGCCGTTGTAAGTGTTGAGAATTCTGTAGCAGCGGTTGTTTCGATTGAAGTAGAGGCTTCTGGAGTTTCAGTCGTCGTTGTTATTCCTATCGATGGTGTTTGCGACATTGTTTTCTCTGTAGTGGTAACAGCCGTTGTTTCTGAACCCGTAATGGTGGATGTAGTCTCCGAAAATGGCGTTGCAGTAAGGGTCTCTGTTGTGCTCGGAGTAGTCGCGTACATTTCTGTGGTGGAAATTGTTTTTGAAGGTGTAGTTAACGGTTCAGTAGATGATGGTGTTGCCGTGCTGGAAGTAGTTTCTATAAATGTGGTTGGCGTACTTGTGACTATAGATGTAGTATGTTCTGTCTCCGTTCCTCTTGTTTCATAGCTTGATATGTCGTTCGAAGGCGTCACTGTAGTTCCTCTTGACGTTGTTGGTGCAAAAGAAGGTGTTGTCGACTCTTCTGGAGAGGTCTCCGTAGTCGTTTCTATTTCTGTGGTTGTAGATTCTGTCGTC
The DNA here is from genome assembly GCF_013339695.2 of Rhipicephalus sanguineus. Taxonomy (NCBI): domain Eukaryota; kingdom Metazoa; phylum Arthropoda; class Arachnida; order Ixodida; family Ixodidae; genus Rhipicephalus; species Rhipicephalus sanguineus. Next base: position 284,971,734 of record NC_051176.1, read on the forward strand.
GTGGTTGTGCTGTACGCTGTTGTCTCCCTGGTGGTCAGCTCTTGTCCTGGCGTGGATATTTCTTCTATGCCAGTCGATGGTGTTTCCGTAAAGGTTACTTTTGGCGTAGTTTCTACCGACAGTTCCGTCGTACCGGTTGTATTAGGCCATGTTTGCGGATGACAAGGGCCCTCTGTCACTGGTGGTATGATTATAACGCTCCAGTCTATCTTGAACCATCGCGGAACCTTTAGCAAGTACAGTATGAGGCATTCAATGTAAGATAATGCTTTACTGCTGACAGTTGGAGTTTCAAGCATGCGGAACAAAACGCTGACAAGGTTTAGCTTTTCGCAGGGACTGGCAACCACGGTTTCAATGGCCACAAGGATACTGTCATCCATCTTATCGAGCTGCTCAATCAGTCGCAATAGCGTCAGGTATAGGTAGGACTTTCGCTTCGGTGAAAGCCATTCATAGTACGGTCTGGTGTGAATGCGAAGCAATGCTGGTATCATTTTGCGGGCCATCTGTCTACTTATGCTACCGAACTGGAGGAGCGACGCACTATCGATGAGCAGGTCAAGAACTTTACCAGGTGGCCAACTAATTGTAAGCAGAGCCGTGGCTACACCGAGCAAAGCAACCCGACGTTCTGTAGGGATTTGATGTGCCATCTTTGCGTAAATGCTTAGCTCCGTCACGAGGTAGGCGCGAACACTTGGAGATTCAAAAAGGACGCTCTTTTGAAAATCTTCCAGTAGCTGAGGAACGAGGTAGTCGTGTGCGTTGATTAGGTCTCGAATGCTGACCTTAGCGCAGTTCTTCTGGCGCTGAAACGAGGTGAGTAGATGGCTAAACACTCGATTGTTTTCTGGGCTGACTCCTCCGCGGTGCTGGAGCTCGATGATGATGCTGCGAAGAAGCGACACGGTGCTGCCCGGCGGTTGGCAGTTGCTGGCCACGTCTATGCCTATCTTGAGCAGCAACTCGAGGGACAGCGAGGAGAGGCTGGCGTTCTTCATCGATTCGCGTACAAAGCGTAACATGTCGTTGTATGCGCGCTCTTTCTCGAGCGTGCGCGCTCGCGAGTAGTCGGCCGCTTCGGACTCCTGTAGGCCCAGCGACTTGGGGTAGCCGTGGTCGAAGAGAGATGCCGCCTGCCACACTAGCTGACCGGAAGACGCCTCGTCAGGCAGCGGCACCAACGTTGAGCCGGCGCACGAGCGTGATCGCGCAAAGTGGCTCAGGATGGCGAGTGCATGGCGGGCCGACGTGACCGGCAGCCGGTCGAGTTCCGAGTCTCCAGGTGGAGCGTGGCGGCAGTCGAACGCATGCTCTGCCAACAAGCGCGCCACGTCACGGGCTTCGGCCGAGGTGCGGCCATCTTCGAACAGGGCCTCGTAGCGGCGCACCACAGTGTCAGGCATGCTGGTGCTGCCCAGAAGCGCACGTCCCGCGGCTCTGGCGCGCCGGACCACGTCCTCGGGAAGTCCTTGCGCTGGTGCCGACCACAGTAGCCGCAACATCTGAGCCTGAGCTGGCCCGTCCGCGGGGGTAGCCCTCTCTGCGAGCAGCGCGATGCGTCCAATGTCTGCGCCCAACTGCTCAGCCGGCCACCGGGGCAGCTCGGCCAACAGGCACTCGAACAGGTCCCTGCGCATGGCCACCCCGGGCACGGCCATGTGTCTCTGCAGGTACGGCCGCAAGGACCGTGCATCGGGACCCAGGGCACGCACCAAGCTCTCGCACACTCCAGGACCGCCTGCGTAGCATAGCATAGACTTTTGAGCAGCACAGACACTATCTCATCATGTGCTCATCGGCTTGTGTGCCATTGCAATGTCTGGAAGAGGTGGGGAAACTGCAGCTGCTGTGATCACGTAAGCGGAAAACCATATAAAAACAGAACATTGCTGTAAAAGCTAGCTCGCTGCATGCTGGCTACTGCCGAATTTCATTGTTGATCGTTGGTGTAAAAGTGTCAAGTGGCGTCTGAACAATCTTCGTCTTTCATTTTCCTTTACGTTGATTGTAAACTCATCTCATTACAAGTAGAGTATTCAGGTTGCTTTTAATACCACTGCAAGTGCTACAACAGCTGAGCTGAAAGATGAAGCCTGAATATAGATGACAGCAGCATGTAACAAATGCGGAGCAATTATCTTGCATCAGTATTCGTCTTTAGCAGATGTGTATGGTTCCACGCTGGCATGTTCACTGTGATGGCGCAAAAACATAGTGTCGAGAACGAAAACGTCTACAATAAGATTGTGGCAGAACAGCGCAGAAAACGGGACGAAGAGCACACAGGACGCAGCGCTATCAACCTAAGAACCCTTGTGCACTACAATGTGTTCATCACTTAATGCGTGCCTCGACAGTACGGTTAGAACAAAGAAATGGCTGAGCACACATGGTAGTGAAACTAATTAAGCAGATGTGATTACGATGTATAGTCTGCCACTATTTAGATTGCGAGTATGGAGAGTTAAATCAAAAGATAAAACGAATTCTGCGTATGGCAATTAGCGATGCTGTTCGGATTCTGGTATTAGGTGACCATGAATAACCGACCAGTCAGAATATCCGTAAGAAGGACGTTCAATTGTAGCTTTGTGGAGCTTTTGCAGCTATGCTTTTTCAGACCCTTTTCAAATTGTACCGCTCACTACTGTTGCCGTGTGCCGGTTAGGCATGCTCGTGTATCGCATAAAAGAAGCCAGTTCCGCGCCTGTGCAATGTGAGTAAACAGCGGAGCTGTCAAGCAAGCGCCACCACTTGGCGAACGCAGATTCTTTCATCCTTCTTGATCTTCTTTCTTCTATTTTGCATGTTTCTTTCTTTACCTTTTTCTATATTGCCCTCTCTCCTTCTTTTCCTCCTCTTAACCCTTACGTTACTCCCCATCACCATCACTTTTCCCACCCCTCGCTATGCTATACTGTACATGGTTATGCTATGGTTTACCCTCTCACCTCCTTTCCCTCCGCCTCACCCTAGCATCAGTCCTCCTCACCCTCATTTCCCTTTCCCAGCTTTTTGCTAAACTATACTATACAAGGCTATGCCATACTCTACCCTCTCCCCTTCTTTCCTTCCACCTCACCCTCACTTTCCTTTCCCACCTCATTGCTAAACTATACTATACAAGGCTATGCCGTACTCTACCCTCTCCCCTCCTTTCCTTTCACCTCGCCCTCACTTCCCTTTCCCACCTCATTGCTAAACTATATTATACGAGGCTATGCCATACTCTACACTCTCCCTCCTTTCCTTCCATCTCACCCTCACTTCCTTTTCCCACCTCATTGCTAAACTACTATACAAGGCTATACCATACTCTACCCTCTCCCCTCCTTTCTTTCCACATCACCCTCACTTCCCTTTCCCACCTCATTGCTAAACTATACTATACAAGGTTATGTCATACTCTACCCTCCTTTCCTTCCACCTCACCCTCACTTCCCTTTCCCACCTCATTGCTAAGCTATACTACACAAGGCTATGCCGTACTCTAGCCTCTCCCCGCCTTTCCTTCCACCTCACCCTCACTTCCCTTTCCCACCTCATTGCTAAACTATACTATACAAGGCTATGCCGTACTCTAGCCTCTCCCCGCCTTTCCTTCCACCTCACCCTCACTTCCCTTAACCACCTCATTGCTAAACTCTACTATACAAGGCTATGCCATACTCTAGCCTCTCCCCGCCTTTCCTTCCACGTCACCCCCTTCTCTTTCCCACCTCATTGCTAAACTATACTATACAGGGCTATGCCATATTCTACCCTCTCCTTTCCTTCCACCTCACCCTCACTTCCCTTTCGCACCTCATTGCTAAACTATACTATACAAGGCTATGCCGTACTCTAGCCGCTCCCCGCCTTTCCTTCCACCTCACCCTCTCTTCCCTTTCCCACCTCATTGCTAAACTATACTATACAAGGCTATGCCGTACTCTAGCCTCTCCCCGCCTTTCCTTCCACCTCACCCTCACTTCCCTCTCCCACCTCATTGCTAAACTATACTATACAAGGCTATGCCGTACTCTAGCCTCTCCCCGCCTTTCCTTCCACCTCACCCTCACTTCCCTCTCCCACCTCATTGCTAAACTATACAATACAAGGCTATGCCGTACTCTAGCCTCTCCCCGCCTTTCCTTCCACCTCACCCTCACTTCCCTTTCCCACCTCATTGCTAAACTATACGATACAAGTCTATGCCGTACTCTAGCCTCTCCCCGCCTTTCCTTCCACCTCACCCTCACTTCCCTTTCCCACCTCATTGCTAAACTCTACTATACAAGGCTATGCCGTACTCTAGCCTCTCCCCCGCCTTTCCTTCCACCTCACCCTCTCTTCCCTTTCCCACCTCATTGCTAAACTATACTATACAAGGCTATGCCGTACTCTAGCCGCTCCCCGCCTTTCCTTCCACCTCACCCTCTCTTCCCCTTTCCCACCTCATTGCTAAACTATACTATACAAGGCTATGCCGTACTCTAGCCTCTCCCCGCCTTTCCTTCCACCTCACCCTCACTTCCCTCTCCCACCTCATTGCTAAACTATACTATACAAGGCTATGCCGTACTCTAGCCTCTCCCCGCCTTTCCTTCCACCTCACCCTCACTTCCCTCTCCCACCTCATTGCTAAACTATACAATACAAGGCTATGCCGTACTCTAGCCTCTCCCCGCCTTTCCTTCCACCTCACCCTCACTTCCCTTTCCCATCTCATTGCTAAACTATACGATACAAGTCTATGCCGTACTCTAGCCTCTCCCCGCCTTTCCTTCCACCTCACCCTCACTTCCCTCTCCCACCTCATTGCTAAACTATACAATACAAGGCTATGCCGTACTCTAGCCTCTCCCCGCCTTTCCTTCCACCTCACCCTCACTTCCCTTTCCCACCTCATTGCTAAACTATACGATACAAGTCTATGCCGTACTCTAGCCTCTCCCCGCCTTTCCTTCCACCTCACCCTCACTTCCCTTTCCCACCTCATTGCTAAACTCTACTATACAAGGCTATGCCGTACTCTAGCCTCTCCCCGCCTTTCCTTCCACCTCACCCTCACTTCCCTTTCCCACCTCATTGCTAAACTATACTATACAAGGCTATGCCGTACTCTAGCCGCTCCCCGCCTTTCCTTCCACCTCACCCTCTCTTCCCTTTCCCACCTCATTGCTAAACTATACTATACAAGGCTATGCCGTACTCTAGCCTCTCCCCGCCTTTCCTTCCACCTCACCCTCACTTCCCTCTCCCACCTCATTGCTAAACTATACTATACAAGGCTATGCCGTACTCTAGCCTCTCCCCGCCTTTCCTTCCACCTCACCCTCACTTCCCTCTCCCACCTCATTGCTAAACTATACAATACAAGGCTATGCCGTACTCTAGCCTCTCCCCGCCTTTCCTTCCACCTCACCCTCACTTCCCTTTCCCACCTCATTGCTAAACTATACGATACAAGTCTATGCCGTACTCTAGCCTCTCCCCGCCTTTCCTTCCACCTCACCCTCACTTCCCTTTCCCACCTCATTGCTAAACTCTACTATACAAGGCTATGTCATACTCTACCCTATCCCCTCATTTCCTTCCTCCACACCCTCACTTCCCTTTTCTTTATTGCCTTCTCTCCTCCTTTTCCTCCTCCTAACCCTCAGATCACTCACCCTCACTTCTCTTTTTCACCCCTTGCTATGCTATACTGTACATGATTATGCTCTGGTCATAAAGTTTCATACTACAAAACCTAGAGGGGACACTATTCGCCGCGAGATCGGGCTACAGGTGGCAGCACCATCGCCGCGCAAGTGTGGATAGGCGGTTGTCGGCGCGTACAGAAACGCACACAACAGCGCTTCGTTGTGAACGATCTGACCCTATTTCCGGCAAACAAAATGCGTTGTCTGCAGCTTTCTGTTAATATGTGCGCTCTTCATTACCAAATTAATGCACGAAGCGCGCCGAACGTTACTATTACTTGTGAGAGAAGCGCATTCTGTCAACGAACGGGCTGCTCGCCCTCGGCAACAGTCTGCGTTTTCGCAATGAATGGCGTTTTCTTGTTTTATTTGTACATGTTTAGTTTGTGTTCCACCTACTACGCACTGATGTAGCACGACTGAATTAAGTATTTACTTGTTCATCTGGATATCCCCAACAAAAAGAAAGCCCGTATTCCTTCACGATGAGTTTAAATAGTAGTTGTGCCCTGCGTGCTCAAATATTCATCCGCATTTCTTATTCAGTTCTCCATGAAATGTAGGACAGTTGACAGGTTTACTGACGAAAGCTACGTGTCTGACAGCGCTTTAGCGCTACGGAGACGCCACGTACACGCCCACGCACACGCTTGTTTTTATTCCAGTAACAGTACACAAAGGTAACTTTGCAGCACGGAACTTTATTCGATTGATTACTTGCACGACAGTAATGGAACAAAGACCCGGTTATTTCACGGAACCAAAGTACGTTTTTTCATGCGAATAATGTCCGCTGCCTTCCGTCAATCTATGACAACGCAACACAAACGCTCAAAATAAGGTAAAGAAAAAATGATGTGGCTTCGCGTGAAATTACTACGACATGAATCTGAAGTACGCCGTTTGGATTAATTTCGACCATCAGGGCTCTTTAACGCGTACCTTAATTTAAGTACACGGGTATCTTTGTGTAACTTTCGCCACAAGTTAAAATTGCGCAAGGCAACTCAGTTTTGTGGTTTCCGTGTCATTACATTTCCTGTTCTTTTTAGGGGACAATTTAAGTACCCAAGTGTCAGACATGACTTGACAGAAATATTTCTCTATAGTGGGACCAGGACCGTACACAACTAAAGCTCGTCGCGTAACCTGTAAACGACAGTGCCGAACTTACACACCTAACCACAACGCGCTGAGAGCCTTTTTTTTTGCCACCGAGCCGCTAAAAGGCTATATTCACATGGAATTTAATACTTCTCATCTTTAGGACAACGCCAAGTGCACTTGGCAATGCGCTTGGACCACAGAGCGGCACCTATACACTGATATGACTCTCGTGAACGGAGGGCACGACGACCACACACAGCATTCTCGACAAGTGCACTCACTGATCTTATTACAGTACATATACAGCCGGTCAAGGCCAAATGCTTCTTTACATCGTGTTAGGCATCCGTACGAGCGGTTAAAGTTGCACTAACGCAACGGAACAAACCGCCCTTTGAGGACCTGCATGACGTACGCGCGCATGCAAACACAACGTGGCTAGCAGACGACGCATGGAGCAATCCACACTAGGCACGGTTCAGCCAGAAGCCGCCAGGCGGCGACTCCGCTCGATCTCGCGGTCAATTGGCCGCGAGATCGACCTATAGGTGACAGCACCGTCGCCGCGTTAGTGTGGAGAGGCCGTCGGCGGCGCGTATACAGATACACACATCGGCGCTTCGTTGTGAGCGGTTTGAGCCGATTCTCGGCAAATAAAATGCGTTGATTGCAGCTTACTGGTAATATATACGCTCTTCATTGTTGAATCGATGTACGAAGATCATCCAACGTTACTATTACTAGTGAGAGAAGCGCAACGTGCCGATGAAAGGGATGCTTGCCCTGGAGATAGTCTGTGCTTATGCACTTTATGACGCTTTTGGTTGTTTCTCTGTACGTGTTGGGCTTGTGGTCTATGTACTGCGCACTGCTGTGGCACGACTGAACTACTTAAGTGTTTACTTCTTGTTCATTTGTATACCAGCCAGGGGCGTAGCCAAAAAAAATATTCGGGGGGGGGGGGGTTCAACCATAATTTATGTGTGTTCGTGCGTGCGTTTGTATGTGTGCGTGTATATATAAACATGCAATATTGAAAAATTTCGGAGGGGGGTTGAACCCCCCAACACCCCACCCCCGGGCTACGCCCCTGATACCAGCCCATATTCCTCTGCAATGAGAACAAACACTGCTCGCGCGAATGCGCATTTTTTTTTTTAATTGTTCAGTTCTCCATGATATTTAGGACAGTTGATAAGTTCAGTCAGGAAATCTACGTGATCGACAGTGCTTTTGCGCCACGGAGACATTCAACGCGTAAGCACTTGTTCTTGATCTCGTAACAGGATAAAAAGGTGACAGTTTAGCATAAAGCTTTCATCGATTGATTACATGCACGATAGTGATGCAACAAAAGTCCGGTTATTTTATGGAATAAGTGTCTTTTTTTAAAAACAAATAATGTCCGCTGCCTTCCATCAATTTATAATAACTCCACACAAACGCTCAAGATAATGTAAAAAAAAAAGGATGAGGTTTCGCGTGAAATTATACGACAGAAATGTAAGGCACGCCGTCAGGAATAATTTTGAACATCTGGGTTCTTCAAAGCGTACCTAAATCTAAGCACACGGGTGGTTCTGCATAAATTTCGCCCCAAGTTAAAGATCTCGCGGCCAATAGTGTCTATGCGGGGCTCCTTGAACCATAGAGTTTCCTAAAATTAACTAGAGGGGGCTCTGGCGCTGCGATCGTTCAGCTACTATGGGAATGATGGGTAGTACACAAATTTGCCTAGTCTTCGCGCTTGCGGCTTCAAACGTACTTGTGGCTTCGTTTATTGCTGTGTTTTGGCGTTCGTTTCGGATAAAAGAATAGACCGTTGTGAACTTCGTGACCAGGTTTGATTTGGTGAGCCTAAAAAAGTTAACGTGGTGGAGTGGAACTGCTGACTTTTGCTGAACTTTGTTTTGCGACAAAGCGGATGCAGGCGACGCGCAGCCAAACGGAGCCGAAAGAACGAAGTTTAGACAAATTTGTGTACTCCCCATGATTCCCATGCTGGCTGAAGCGTCATGCGTTGCAGCTCCCATAGACACTAGCGCCAGAGTTCCCTGTAGTAAGTATTGTAGGAAACTCTATGCCTTGAGCGGCGCTTCAACCACCATGAGAATGATGGGAACTACAGGCTTCGGATATGCTTCGAACAGATTACGTTCTTGAGATTCGCGGCGCTTGTTTACCGAGCGTAAAACAAGGTGATATGAACTTATTTCCAATTAAAACTTGCTTCATTCTTCCGTATCCCTCTATTGCATGAATTACGATAAAGTCACTTGAAAGATTATTTTCTCGCCTCTTATGATAAGATAGACGAAGAAGATCATATGCAAAAATTTTCAGGTTTATTGTGACTGTAATAATGAAGATACTGGTTTGTGCCAAATATGGCACACCATGCAGATGGGCGAGCGATATTGCAGCCGTGGCTGAAAAACAAAATATCACTGAGATTTTTTTAAGGTGATGAGTGGAATGAAGCAAAGCTTTGCTTCCTGTGTTGGAGGCATAATTGAACATTTCACTTAGTGCATCTGATCGCCGATATCTATGTACAAGATGGCCGCTTACACGTTTGTCTGTTGTACTTTCCTGCTCGAATTACAAACCACTGATTTGCAGTTGGGAGCGTCAGTTGCCGAGGAAATCGAAAAAGCTAAATATCGACTTGAACTGGTCGGAACTCACGTAATTTTTCATGTATCCACGCCGATATTGTAACAAAAAAATTGCCAGGTACTGTTGCTGGCACCTCAGACTTTCGTGAAGGAGCTAAATACCCACCACCACAACCTAAATCCTGCACAACAGAGCTGTGCTACACGATCTCAGAGGCTGTGCTTTATTTATATTTGTATTGTGGAGCGCAACAGAGATGGCAGCATATTGCGCATTTCGTCACTGATATTCATACTGTGCCAAATATGGCACATACCGGTTTCCGGCTGTATACCGTAGTGGCAAAAGAAATTGAGAAAAGTAATGCATGGCAGAATAACTATTTGGATGGAAAATAAGTCAATAATAAAACCTCAGCAAATTGGCTTTAGATCCGATTGTTCAATCTGGTGTGCACATGCAGACTTAGAGAGCCGTATACAACTTGCTCGAAAACGAAGACAATATGCAGCACTAGTGACACTCGACATTGCTAAAGCATACGACTGCGTTGAGCATTCCATTTTACTAAACAGACTACAGGTCTTAAATTTTCCACAATATATGACGGCGTGGGTAGGAGAATTTTTAAAATCACGGGAATTTTATTGTGTCAAGGATGGGTGCTCTTCATCTAAATACAAACAGAGTCGCGGAGTTCCCCAAGGAGCGGTTCTGTCTCCACTTTTATTTAATATACTAATGAGTTCAATTCCAACCTGTCAGAATATCTTTGTCTATGTGTATGCAGACGATATAGCATTTTTTGCAGCCGACAGTGATATTTATGTACTACAGCAAAAATTGCAAATCTACATGAACATGTTGGAAATATGGCTTCGGTCGATATCAATGGCATTAAATGTAAACAAGAGTGCTCTCCTGGTGTTTCCTATAGCAGGTTCGATTTCACTCTCTATTGCATATAAACAGGAACCTATACCGCAAGTAGAATCTCTAAAATATTTGGGTGTATTATACAATGAAAAACTTAACTGGAGTCCACATATCGAGTACATTGCAGCTAAGGCGCAACGGGCTTTGGGCTTATTGCGCAGAATGAGCAATCGCAAATTTGGTGTACGTAGGGACACAATGATAATGGTATATAAGATGTATATGCGTCCAATATTAGAATTTGGATGTGTGTTGTTCTCGGGTGGACCAGCTTACAAAATTAAGCCGTTGATTATCTTGGAGCGGGAAGCTCTGCGCTTGTGTATGGGGCTCCCTAGGTTTGCAGCAGTTACTGTCATGTATCAGGAAGCGCGTCTGCCTTCATTGCTCTGTCGATTCCGTGTTTTAACAGTACAGACATTTCTAAAATTTTATAGCTTGCCGGTAAGAAGAGCGGAATATGTTTTTATCAGTGACCCAGATTCCTTCTTTCTCGCTCATTGGCCACGATATCACACACCACAGATAATCTACGTACAAAAGAAACTGGAAAGTATAAATGTCAACATCAGAGAGATAATTGTAACCAATAACTCAAATCAGGTTCTAATGATAGATTACGAAGAGATTTTTCCTCCAAAATCTAAATTTCAATCCCAAAAATTCTTAGAGAACAGGTTAGAGGATTTTCTGATACATGCACAAACACGAAACGTAATAGCCACTGATGCTTCCGTGAACGAAGAACGGGCAGGCGTAGGAATTGTCTCCCAGTCGCTGGGCTGGTCATTCGCTGTGAGGTTACCCGACTTTACTCCGGTTTTCGAAGCTGAACTCATGGCCGTCATCATGGCACTGCGAAAACTCCCGTCAGACGAGATCAGGGCGATAATAATAACTGATTCGCTCTCCGTATGCACAGCACTTACAGCTTCACATAACTCTCGTGCCCTCAAGACATTTCGATCTTTAGTTCCGTCTCAGCTGAAGCACCTAAAACTAGTGTGGGTCCCAGGTCACTGTGGCTTAAAATTAAATGAAATGGCTGATGCTTTAGCGCGCGCATCGCTAGATCTCCCAATAATCCAGGTTCTTCCAGTGGTAGAATATTTCACCGCAATCAGATACAGAAAATTGGCAATTCACACTGATAGGATGGAAACAATAACAACGTGGACGGAATACAAACATCTCAACTTCCCATGGAAGTCTCATTGGAGCCAATCTAGACAATCTGAAGTTACGATCACCAGATTTCGATGCCGTGTCCCCCCATTAAATCTATACTTACACAGAGCTGGTCTGACGATATCGCCCCTATGTCAATTCTGAAAATATTGCACATTTCTTTTTGTCATGCCGCAGATATTCAATTATTAGATCTCGACTGCTCATTACTCCGCTGTTAAAAATAGGCTTAAACTTAACTGAAGAAATTATACTAAGCTTTGGAGCCTCAGGGTTGGGATACTGCCATAGGGATGCCTTCAATGCCGTGTGTAATTTCATGCAAACCACTAAACGTGTACCATTTTAATCTTCCTTCAAAAACGCTCTTTATTAAAATGCGGTTCAATATATCTAATCTCACCAAATTGTTCTGATCAGGGTAATACGGCTGTCTGAAATACGAGCGCAATAGCATAATTTTTGAAGTATTAATTTGATGTCTTATTTATTATTACCATTTCTACTCTTAATTTTTTTTTTAACCATTTTACATTCCTCGAATAACATTTTAAGCTTCAACTACATATTCTTGGCCCATCCCCCAGAGTGGGTACGTGCCATAGAAAAGAAGGCAAAACAAACAAAAACAAATAATAAAGAGCATGAATTTTTAAGGTCACGTGATATCCGAGAATAACTGTTTCATGCTTCTGCAGCGAAAAAAAAGGATGCTATAGAAAAATCGCAATCGCTGTTGTTCGAATGCCGAACTTGTACGTGCACTGCGAAATCTATTTCACGTCTGTTTTTCTTATTGCTCCATGGAGGGCAGCGCTTTTCTTATGTTAAGTGCGCATAACTATGGGAATTACTCTGGCAGTGTCACATTCTCAACTGGGTCTCTTGCGCCCTCAATAAAAAATGTTAATCGGTATGTGCCAAATATGGGACGCTATGCAATAGAGGGGTATGTAAAACGTATTGCAGAAAGTTTGCGTGACTGGGAGACTGAAGTGAAACCGATACAAATTCAACCATCAAGGTATTAATAATTGCTCTGCAATTATATTCCAGACTTGGCATTACCAAATAACGAATTATTATTTTCTACAACAGTAAAAACAAACATGCGTGTTTGTCTCTCGAAAGTACGCACAATCTACTTATGGAAATAAAAATGCTGTGTCTAGCGAAAAACACTAAACGCATTTTCTGCTGCGACGCCAGACGCGTCTGCTGGTGCGCAGAACGATCGCGAGAGCAGCGGTAAGTACAACGCATCTCTCGTTCCGCTGTAAAGCTGATTTAGCGGAGCATGGCGGTGCGTCCACTTTGCTTCGTGGTCGTTTCGCAACCAAGTTGCTGGCGCCTTGGCAAGACGCGCTTTAAAAAAACGCGAAATTTATGCAGCCCGCCGCACTTGCTCGGGACGCTACATCAGTGTGGAGCGGTGCGTGAACGACGCTTTGTTAAAACTGTCAAATACAACCTGTAAAGCCGCAAACCAAGAAACATAGCTCGCTCCAGCCACTTTCTACAACAGAGGCACCGCTTCAGTGCTTTGCGCCGCACCCGAACATGTACCCACGCCAGAGAACACCGTAGGCATTGCGGCAGGATACAGCTAGTGCGCAAAGCGCGATACTGAAACTGTAGAAAAAAGGTCCGTAGACAGTTCGCTAGCTAACGCAATCCAATCCGAAGCTTGTACTTCCCATTATTCCCATGATGGTTTAACGATCGCAGTGCCAGATTCCCCTCTAGGTTATAGTATGAAACTCTATGACTATGGTTTACCCTCTCACCTTCTCCTTTACCGCCTCCTCACCCTAACATCAGTCCTCACCCTAACTTCTCTTTCCCACCCCCTTGCTAAACTACAGTATACAAGCCTGTGCCATGTTCTACCCTCCCCCTTTCCTTCCTCCTCACCCTCACATGACTCCTTCTCATCCTCACTTCCCTTTTCACCCCCTTGCTATGTCGCCGCGAGATCGGGCTACAGGTGGCAGCACCGTCGCCGCGTTAGTGTGGATAGGCGGTCGGCGGCACGCATACAAATGTACACAGTGGCGCTTCGCTGTTAGCGGTTTGAGCGATTGTAGACGAATAAAGCGCGTTGACTGTAGCCTAATGGTCATATATACGCCCTCCATTGCCATATTAATGCACAAAGCCGGCCTAACGTTCCTATTACGTGTGAGAGAAGCACAATCTGCCAATGAAGGGGGTGCTGGCCTTCGGTGACAGTCGTGTTTTGCACTGGGCTCGATGTTTTTTTCTTGTTTTATTCGTACGTGTTTAGCTTGTGTTCTGCCTGTACCACAATATAAATGACGTTGCACGACTGAGCCAATTAAGTACTTACTTGCTCCAGCGGCTACAAAAAAAAAGCCTATATTTTTGCGTAATTAGTTGAAGTAGAACTTTGTGTATTCTACTTTTCTGTTTGCATGAATACGTGTACGGCTATAAAAATGCATGGCTTGAGGTCTTTTTTACCGCTAACCGGCCTTTGCAGACGCTATAGTTCATGCTTTACGGTATCACAAGGATTTCGAAATCGCCGACAGTTCACGAGATGGTGTCGCTAAAATTCTGCATTCACACCTCGACATTTAGTACTTATTTCGTGCATGACGACACCAAAAATGCACTATGTGATGTACTTCAATGGCAAAGTGGCACCCATACTGAAATGATTTTCGCGAATGGAGGGTGCGATGATTACACCTATCGCCATATTATTAGAGTTCATACAAGCCTCGGAAGGCGAAATGCTTGTGTATATCGTGTAAGCATACGTACAAACATTTGATACTGTGCTAACGCAACGGAATAAACTGCCCTCTGAGGACGTGTATGACGTTCGCTCACATGCGAGCATGAGCATGGTGTGGCTAGCAGACGACGCAGGGAACCATCCACACTACGGAGTTTCGTCCGCTCGCCGGTAGGTGCCGACTCTGTGCGATCTCGAGGCCAATATTATACTATTTATGACTATTCTATGCTAGGAGCTGCTTTACACATACCCGCTTTCTGTGGTGAACAGCCGCTTTACCCTCTCCGCTCCTTATTTCTATCCTCCTCACCTTCGCTTCCCTTTCCCACCCCTTAGTTTCCACAGCGCAACTGGACGCGGACGGAGAAGGAACTGTGTGTTTGCGTGTTCCTTCTCCGTCCGCGTCCAGTCGCGCTGTGGAAACTAAGCATGAACAACCAACTAGCCCGCCAACGCACTTTAGACACTTTCCCACCCCCTCGCTATGCTATACTGTGCATTGTTATGCTATGCTAAGAGCTGCTTGGCAGATACCCGCTTTTTGCTGGTCATGCGAACCGGCGGAACGAAAAGCTTAAACACCTCCGCTGTTTTAACCAAGCGAATCAACAGTGAGTACAACGCAAACCACCTTGCCGCCTAATAAACATGAGCAGCAGAAGATCAGCTGGGCAGAAATAGTAGCCGGCACTCAGTCGGCAGCTCACTAGTTTCCTTCCTTGCTGAGCCAAGAGTGGAATTTAAGGTACGATGATAACTCATATTTCCTCGGATGACAGAATGCCAACCCGATGAAGCAGATCAAAAGGCTATTGAGATGTCTCGAAGAACAAGAAAAACGCCAGGAATAGCGGAACAGACGAGCTCAGATCAGAAAACAAGCCCTGGAGAAGAATCACCAACTTATAGAACAAATGCAACTTATGGAACAAATAGAAAAACAAGAGCCACTGACAACTCTGACGCTGCCGACGGAATCAACTCCTCCCACAGGTGAGCACAATCAAGGATTAGAGCCCAAGATAAATAAGGCCCTAATAGAAGACCAGGCCGAGCTGCGAAACGAGTTCCTGAGGCTGTCGAAGCCATACCAAATCTCTGGCAACTGGAGAGGCAAACACCTTCGGTAGAGAACTTAAAGGCCGGTAGAAAACTCATCCTTGGCCTGCGGTTATACATGCAGGGCCGAACGGGGTCTCGAGCATCTGCCCAGCTCGTGAACGCAGCAACTTCTTTCTCGGAAGTTGCAACAGCTACCACTGTCCAAGCATCCGTACAGACAATGCGGCAGGATATTAATCACACGACAGACGAGCTATACCGGAACCGCATTAATGTGATTCCGTCTTCAAAAAAGACAAGGAACTCACAAGAAGAAAGCCAAAGTGTTCCTTTAGAGAAGCCCATATGAATGACACCCTTGGAAGCCAAGACATCAAAGGATAAACAAGCAACTCAAACCCTTAAACTCTGCCAATGTAGTTGCAGATCAATATATTGGAAACGGCACCGGCACTATATTGCATAGTGCACCCTGCGCCAACCAAACATCGTTGCGTTACGAGAAACAGATAATATTAAGATGCGTGACTACGAGACGCCCATAGCAGATGAATCTTGACCATGAAGCACCGCACTCCGTAGCAACACCAAATCAACCCGGGCGTTGGATATGATTGAGATAGCTCCCCTAGAAATATCCTGCAGATTCTCTGTCATATGTGTACAGTGCAACGAGGAACGCACTCAATCATTTGGACCACTTGAGAAATATAAACTCCTTATAATGATTTACTTTAAAGGGACACTAAAGAGCAAAACGATTTTTCTCGTATTAGTAAAGTAGTCTACCACGATACCAAAAACACCACGCTTGCTGCGAGAAGACGTTTACAGTGAAACCTCGGTGATACGATCACAGCTCATACGAATTTAGGGGTGATACGAATTTTTCGTTGGTCCCGGCCAAGGCCCATTGGCCTGCAGTTTAATAGAGTACGGTTGTTGCGAACCGATTTTCACTCAGCGACGCTTGATACGAACGTACGCTACCGCCCAGGTACGAAGAGGTGCTGTCCGTGCTGTCGCTGAAGACGCACCAAGCACGTGCGAGCGCGAGAACGCATGCGTGGCCATGCGTGCCGCACCGCCGAATCGTCAGAATCACAGTGTAAGAAAAACACTTTTCTTACGGTCAGAATAAACCTTCAGAGACGCGTCACGACTTCCGAGATTGCGTGCCCGAATCTTTGAGGCCCTTATGTGCTTCCGTGTGCCTTCGCGTTTAGATTACAGAGGACATTAACGCCATGCTTTTTTTTTATAACGCGTCAACGCGAGCTGCTGTCATGGTACTGTGTTTACACGTGCCTGCCTCGTGCATCAGACATGCTATGAAAGGTGGACGAGGACCGAAAGAAGGCGAGGACGGTCTTGGCAAAGGAGACAGGCCTCACAACGACAACATGCGCGACCGTTGAGGTCGCACTTGTGCGGGCACGGCCGTAATTCTCCCAAAAATATATCCCCAACACCTCCGCGATAACAAAATCATAAAATAGGACCGTGGTTCTGTAATTTTGTGACCTTGATCCATCGCGTCAAAGCGCTTATTTTGTTACTTTTGCTGCAGTACTCCGTTGTCATGCAAAAAGGCATACTAAAATTTGGAAGGGGCTACTGCTGTCGCGGGTAACAACGCACCCGATTCATTGATTAAATACGCGCGTACGGGCCGAATATTTACGAGTGCTGGTATGATTGCCGACATCTAAAAACTTAACTGACAATCATTCAGGGTTCTTCCTGACGTTGCTGCGGCCCTGAAAAACAATAAATGAAAATGTACGCCAGGTTTCTTTTGTCGCATGCTAATTTTCCGTGCTTTCTGGTCATGCGAATTTCGGATGATACGAATATTTTTGGTGGTCCCGCTAGATTCGTATCACCGAGGTTTCACTGTAATAAGCGAGAAAACGCGCAAAAAGAAAATACAGGTGGCGACGCCACCTTGGAATTCCCGCACCATTTGCCGTGACGTCACGTATTTTTGACGGCGCCTGCTTGGGCCTACGTAGTTCCTAACCGGTTAAATCGAAGTAAATTGTCCTCTGAGGGGGCCAGAGACTTGACATAACGAGTTTGTGGAAATTTCGTCGGGCCAGTGGCGCCAAAATACGTTAAACGCTCTTTGAAATGTTTTACGTCACGAATTACAAAGTTCGGCGCGAAATTTAAAAATGAAACTTTGAACTTGGTTTTCTCCTCTAATAATAAACCTATGGTGGTGAAATAAACTACACAAGAGTTCTCCGAGCAC
Organism: Rhipicephalus sanguineus; assembly: GCF_013339695.2. NCBI lineage: Eukaryota > Metazoa > Arthropoda > Arachnida > Ixodida > Ixodidae > Rhipicephalus > Rhipicephalus sanguineus. The sequence goes on from NC_051176.1 coordinate 284,989,363, forward strand.
ACTTTATCAATCTAAACCAATTCATTGTTTCTCTTTAGTGTCCCTTTAACTTTCCACACGCTGCTTGGGGCTACCGCACAACCGACAAGAAGGGTACGGTCGTGCACAGTTCGGCACGACAACACCATCTAATACTGTGCAACAATCCGGGCATACAAACTAGAATTGGCAACAGCGCCTTTAGAGACACCAGCCCAGATCTTACGTTCTCCTCTGGCTTAAGACATGTTGAGTGGACGAGGCTGGACGAGACTGTGGGAAGTGATCCCTACCGAAATCACGCATCACAAAACACCTGGGCGAGTAGGTGAAACGAAAATTACGGTCTGGCCCGTTTTCCCGAAAGCTGAGCACCCTACAAACATCGATAACATCACGAAATGGACCAAAGACGTAATTGACTCGGTTACCATATATTAAGTTTACTTAGAAGACCGTACAACTGCGAGCAACGTAGAAGTAGCGCTTCCGTACATTGCGTCTCAAGTATGCAGGTAAGCCCGTTATGACGAGGCTGCAAGGCTAGCCTATAGGAGGCACTGATGCTTTTATTATGCTGTAAGTAAGCCTCAGCCTTGAGACATTCTTGTGTTTGGCTGCTATAAGATGTGAGGCTTAGCGAAGAATTGCAGCAGAAACCATTTTAGAATATCTGTCGGCGCTAGTACGATTCGCATTAAAGCAATGTTGTGACGCACCTAATTACCACCGCCTAAATGCTAAGGGTGGATAAATGGGCTTGTAGTTATGGCATCTACTATTTTGTTGTTGTGCGAATGAGAAGCTAGGGAACACGGGAAAAGGGAACATTTGACTACACGAAGTGATGTATGTGTTGTGCTGTCCTTGTTTTTGCCTTCGAGTGAACAAAGTAGAAAACTTCTGAACGTGTCGTGTGTGGGGCTTGTATTGTACGGTAGCCCGGCTCCCCCCTCGCGATTTCTAATGGGCATGCAACACCATCTAGAGGCACCGCCGCGTAGTCCGCGCGTGTCGCGTATCTCGGTATACGTACTATATTCAGACAAGATTGCCTGATCATGCGAGTTTGCGCTCAGCACAAGAGAAAAAAAAAAATGTCAGCGCGGAGAGGACACAAGTTGACGTGAAATAGGTTCAATGAGGATTCGTTAAGAATTCATGAAACATTTATGAAACGGATATGTCACGTCTCAGAGCTCATGCGCGTTGCTTCAGGCAGGCTCATACTGCCTGAAGCAACGCTAATCCAAGGCGGTTTGTAAGTGCGTGCCGCCTGAAAACGTAGCGATCATCTGCATCGTAACGCTAGCACCATATGTCACCGCGCAGCGTGTTTTGCTGTTTTTTTTTTTTATTATTGGGAGGGGAGGGGTATGGTATCGGTGACAAAGAGCGCCACCTTTTCGTTGCAGAAGCATCTCCTGCTGCCTGTGGTGATCGGGCTTAGCTTTCATCGTTTTATATTGAGGGTCAGTCGCAAGAAGACCGCTGAGATACGCCCGTACTGTGTTGCCGACGTGCGAGAGTATACAACATCACTCGCTTCCCGTGAAGGAAAAAAAAAACTGGCTAGGAAAGGCGGCTCAGCCTGAAGCAGAGAGTTTCCTGTGGTAGAATACTCTTACTAGAGGGAACTGTGGCAGCGTTCAGCCATCATTGGAATGATGGGTAGTACATGGATTTGCTTCTTAGTGCTTGTATACTAAGCTTGTTGGCTTCGTTTATTTTTGTGTTTTGGTTTTTTCTTCGGATAAGAGAACGCCTCGTTGTGAACCTCGTGAGCCTTAAAGGGTCAAGGTGGTGAATTGGGACTGCTGGACTTTTGCTGAGCTTCGTCATGCGACAAAGCGGTTGCAGGCCACACCGAGCCACACGGAGCCGAAAGAACGAAGGTTAGGCAAATCAGTTGTACTACCCATCATTCCGATGCTGGCTGACGTGTCATGCGTTGCAGCTACCATAAACACTAGCGCCTGATATCTCTCTAGCAGGCCCGTAGCCAGGAATTTTTTTCGGGGGGGGGGGGGGGGGCACTTGCTGAAGACTATTTGAGAAAAACACCATTTTCATTATTTATTTTTGGTAAAAACACCTACTTCACCAATATTTCGGAGGGGGGGCTAAGCGACCCCCCCCCCTTCCTGGCTACGGGCCTGCCCTCTGGTGTATTATTGTGAAACTCTATGGCCTGAAGCGGGCCAGGCCAAATGCCGTCACTTCAGCATCACGGCAATTTGAGTGCGCGGCATGCATTGTGTGTCATATGCGGCAACGACGGGCCTATCCCACTACACTCGACCTGACAATATTTTGGTACTCTGTACGTGTTTCGCACAAAAGTAAAAACGCGATATTTACATGGATAAACGAAAGGAGGGATATGGATCACGTGCTCGTTCTTCTTCGTTAGAAGCAGTTACCTAATGAAATTAACAGACAATGAAGCCAAGGAAGCTATAGGGGACAATAAACAATGAAATGTCAGTCTCGATATACAGGGTGTCCGAGCTATCGTTAATGATATTTTATTAGTCGATTGTCATGAACTTTGTAACTCGCGAAGTATTCTCCTAATTATCAAGAAACCAATGAGGCATTTGTAGGCATCTGTAAGATTTAAATGTGCTATTTTCAAGAAAGCCTGCGAAATATGAAAACTCAACGGCACTACACTTCAACGCGCACCAGGAAGTAGCGCCCTAGAACAGGCTCAGTGTGAGGCAGGCAGAAATACAGAACGAAGGCAGGAAGGAAGAAAAAGAAAGTGATCGAGCTGGTGTTTTATACGCAAGGGCGCGGCTGAAGCAACGCGTCGCCTTGGTATTACATGCGTGAAACGAGCTGTGACAGCTGTTGCTGCAGCGATGATAAAGTGCGCTCTTAGCTATCTTTTTCTTTTTCCCGCAAAACCTATCGCCACAATAGCAAATTGACGAAGTGAGTTCAGAACAGCCGCGTTATTGATAAGCTGGCTGTAAGACACCGATGATGAGTGGGGTGTACAATCGAGTGCAAGGAATCGCTGAGAAATCGTTCCGTACCATTATCAGTAAGATACAGAATGAGGCAATATACGGTTGCCGAAAATAAGCTTATTTGAGGGTGCTGCTGAGTGACGGGGTATTTTTCACATTTCGCTGGCAGTCTTTATAGGCCAGAAATCAGCACACATATAGTACGTTGCTGAAAATAGGGTAGTTAGATATCCCTTAGAGATCTCTACATTTGCGTAGTTCAGCCCTCGATAACGAGAACAGCGCATCTTGAATTACAAAATTCATATTAGTTAACTAATTAATTGTGATTGACGAAAAAATTGCAGGCGACTACTCCGGAGTACTAGGAACCAGTGGCGTAGCCAGAAATGATTTTCGGGGAGTCTTATACGCCACCAGTAAAAAAAGAAAAAAGTATCCTGTGCTCAGAAAATATCCTTGTCATTTCTCGGCTTCAATAAAGCCGAAGGGTTGGTTGTTTCGCACACTGTACTATCTACATAGTAATACTAGTAAGCGCACAGGACTCCGAGGACATGATTCTTAAAGAACATTTAATTTCTCACAAAAACACTCCTACGAAAAATCTACCGCAAATCTACCAGAACATGCTTGAAAATTACTGCAACACAAAATACAGGCCACTGTTTGAAATTCATCGCGCAAATGCCGGGCGAGGAAAAAGAGCGCCAATGCATAAAATTTCTGTGAGTTCCTCTGTAAGCTGAACATTACGTAAAATCGTCCATTCACCTGCGAAAGTTGGAAAAGAGTCTTTCTGCCCCTATTGAGGCTCCGCATTCAGCCGAAGCCATCGGCGGTCGACAGAAAGATGCGAAAGGGCAACTTCTGGACTGCGAATGTTAAGATATGCACACCCCAGCAACCCCTCTTGCGACGCTGTAGCATTGTGATAAGACGTCAGCCTTCGGAGCGCTGAAAACGAACGCCTTTGCGGTACTGACGGGCAAAGTGGCCAGAATCTGTTGCAAACGGTGGACGTTTGGATGCAAGCCGCCGGTACCGCGCTGAACGTGGCTGTTCTTTAATATTCCTTTCCAGACAAGAACTTTGCCCGACAGCTCATTAGATGGCTCCCCGTAGTGTGTGGCAACTTCTATGTATAGATCTTGTTCCACTCTTACGAATTTGGGGGCTATAGCAGCGCCGAAAGAAACTCAGCTGTACCTTCTTGATTTTGTAATCGCTCAGTAAATAATAATAATATCTGGGGTTAAACGTCCCAAAACCACGATATGATCACGAGGGACGCCGTAGTGGAGGGCTCCGGAAATTTCGACCACCTGTTGTTCTTTAACGTGCACCTAAATCTAAGTACACGGGCCTCAAACGTTTTCGCCCCCATCGAAAATGCAGCCGCCGCGGCCGGGATTCGATCCCGCGGCCTTCGGGTCAGCAGTCGAGTGTCATAACCACTAGGACACCGTGGCTGGGCGCAATCGCTCAGTAAGCTGCGCGCGTAAGGGGTGGAGGAAGGGAAGGAATACAAACAACCTAAAGTGCTCCTCCAGAGTGGGCATGTTCCTGAAGTGTCTCTGAGAGAGAGAGAGAGAACAACTTTATGGAAAATGCCTGCAGAATCGATTAGGCACGAGACTGACGTATTGGCCCCGTCGCGATGAAGTGCCCTTGAGGTGACATTAAACGCGGGGCATTTCAAGCTGCAATGTCGACTCGCCCGCAGAGTCATTCCGCTGTTTCAGTATATCGTCGGATACCCCGTCGCCCGCAACTGGACAGCAGCCGCCCTCAATCTCAGCGATATACGATCGCTTGAACCAAGTCGACTGTCGGGCACTGAAGAGAGAGAGAAGCAAGGAAAGACAGGGAGGTTAACCAGACGCACGTCCGGTTTGCTACCCTGCACTGGGCGAGAAGGATGAGGGGGAGAGACAGAGAGGAAGAGGAGAGGGATGGACACAATCACGGGCACTGAAGCTGCTTTGACAAAGGAAGCATGAGGGACTAAAGCACTGCACAAATAGCGATGGTTATCACATATGAGGGTGTAAAAACGCACATCAAGAGTTGGTGTATACTTTCGTGGCTGTTTCTGAGTTGCCCTGTTCTTGAAGGTTTTCGAGAGCTGCAACAACCGCAGGAAATTGTTGGATATGGTGTCTGGATAGCGTCGTGCCGCTCCACTCGGCGAGTCTCGCAGAACGCGTGCAGCCGCTCTTTCGTGTTCGCAGTTTGTTTTGGGGCGATCGTTATTTTATGTAGTGTCGTCCTTTGAGCAGATTTTCGGGGGGGGGGGGGGGCGAACGCGCGAATTTTCTGTACTGCCGCCATCACGGATTTCGAAAAGAGTGCACGAATCACAGAGGTTCAGGCAGTAACTAGCACAGTGGGCACAGTGGGCATTAGAGGTGTGCACGGGCTCCGGGTAGCCCGAAAGCTCGGGCCCGACCCGGCCCGCGGGGGGCTCGGGCGGGCCGACGTACTTTCACCTCGGGTCCGGGCCGGGCTCGGTCTACTTGGAGCTTTATCGGGCCGGGCTCGGGCCCTGCGCAAAGCCCGACTCAAGCCCGAAATGTAGAGAATGAGCTGGAATTGTTTTCCAGCACGCATACAGCGCCTTTTCCGCGACCGCCCTTTACCACTTTTCCTTTCCATTCGCCACTTTAAACAAAAGGGGAGCAGGTAAAGCACTACCTCTGTTGCACTCCAACAAACAGAGAAGTAGCACCACCTGAGCTAGTGACGGCGCCACGCAGGGGCGTAGCCAGAATTTTTTTTTTTTTTTTTGGCGGGGGGGGGGGGGGGGGGGGCTTCAACCATACTTTATGTATGTTCGTGCGTGCGTTTGTATGTGCGCGTGTATATATACGCCAGCAAAACTGAAAAATTTCGGGGCGGGGGTGTTTGAACCCTCCCAACCTCCCACCCCACCCTGGCTACGCCCCTGGCGCCACGTGACTGTTCCGCGTTAGACTTAAGGTCAAATCCCATATGAGTGAACATGCACGCGACAGCGACGAGCGACCCGACCTAGATCACCTTCGTGCAAGCTGACGCTTGCATTACCCCATACACGTGACGCCTTTGGCGAGCGAACTCCATTGTTGCTGGCATGAGGCCGTCTACAGTCTCTATTGGAGAGAACAGTCTCTATTGGAGGCTGTTCGTCGTGTGTCGTTTGATCATATTCGATATGCTCAATAAAATGCCATATTACTGGAAAACGATGTTTTGTTTTCGCAGCGAACCTTCCAAAAGCCGGGCCGGGCCGGGCCGGGACTGGGATTGTGTTTTCGTGCGTCGGGCCGGGCCGGGCGGGCTCGCAGCCCTTTGCCGTCGGGCTCGGGCGGGCCTTCGACAAAGTCAGCGGGCCCGGGCCGGGCTCGGGCTCGGAAATACGGCCCGTGCACAGCTCTAGTGGGCATACCATTTCGGTCAACAAACCGACACTCTTCTTATTTTCGTTTTTTTTTTGGCATTTAAATATATCGATGCGGTGTGTAAATAGCGTAGGGGAGAGGGGGTATGCAGCGCTCAGAAAATTTCGAGGGGTGGTCTGTCACCGAAACAACCCCCTTCCTCCACGCCCTTGCTAGGAACAATATATACTAGATTTTTTTTTTTTTCGTTTAACGGACAGAGCTCCTCTTCTATAAAATCTTGCTTTTCAATAGCTCATGAAATCCACACTTCTCACCGTGGGATTTTTCGGATTACGTGCGATATTTTGGATTTATAAAAAATGAGCATGTCATATGTTGTGACGCCCTATAACTTTTCCACGAAACAACTGCCATCAATTTGGTAACTGAATTTTTTTCAATTGTGAATGCTTCAGTAAACCAGTTAACAAATAATTGCTGTAGTAATTAAATTATACCTGAAGTAACATTTTATTATTTTATTCTTGTGCAATTGCTCTTTCAATGGCCAGAAATAAAGGTAAACGAATTTTCATTTTCCTTGATGCGCAACTACGTTTGGGCATTACTGGCGCAATGGGTAGGCAAACTGATTGGAGGAAACCTTTAGAGCGATTTCATGTAAACACCTATAGAACGTCGTATCAAGGAAGGGAGAGCGAAAGCCAGACTTCAGCGGCTTGCTCTTTTTTCCTCAAAGGCGTCCTGTCAAAAAACATTCCCCCCTCCCCTAATTTTCAAGAACGGCTATTATTCTAAAAGTTTTCAGCGAATCCCGATGTGGCACATATTATTAGCGGCTTGTCTATAGCAAATAGCAATTACGAAAGAAATGCTTGGGGAATTCTGCCCCAGGTGCCGTTCCGGAAGCCGTATCAAAGGGTTCACGCGCCGAGAAAACACTGGTGCCTCGGAATATGGCACTGACGCTAAAGGAAACGTGGTGTGCTACCGTTGCATTTATCTAAACGCAGGCGGCTACAGCTGCACTCGACGTCCCATACACACCACCGAACAGGTGCTGCAGCGTTTGTCGTACAACTTCTTATTACGAATTCGATTTTAATGAAAACATCAAAAGGCATATCACGCGCATACTTGCTATCTCTTTGCATTTTGTCAAATAAACTTCTGTCGCTGTTAGAGATAGAGCTAACTCCGACAATAGCACACATCACAGCTTGTTTGTCGCTGCTGCTGCTGCTGCAAAAAAAAAAAAAAGGGGAGAAATGCTATCGAAATGCATTTGTATAGGAAATTATTTATTATATCTGCTGGACAGTGATATTATCACGCACTTGACAGTCTTGCCACTTAGCTTCTATTTTACTCTTTTGCTCTTAGTACAGTGAGCGGATTTTATCGGCGTAAATAGACCAGCTTGCGAACGACGCTAAAGCAAAGGGAAAAGTTATGCTTTTTAGCACTTGTCCGTTCCTTCAGCTTGCATCTAACTTGTGTATATCACACTCTAAAATCCTCGCTCTGTGAAGACATGTCGGCACCAACGCAGCCTGCGCGAATAACGAAGGGTCTGAAGAGCTTTTTTACGAGAAGGCCGATGTCGTCCATATAGTACCGCGGCTCCTTGTCGGCAATGGTTGAAAAGCTGCAAACATATATTGTCGGGGCACTACCCGGTAGGTGCGGGCATTTCGAATTTATAACGCGATAAAATGCAGACTTTGTGGGGCCGGCCTCCCTTTTGTCGACACCAAGTTGAGGCATTGAGGCACTCGGTTAACCATATAGCCAAGCTATGCGGGGTTCATCGGCGCTAAATGATCTACAGGAAGCCCGCGCGAAAGGCGGCCACGTTGCCGAGGGCGGCGGACTTGACCGGCTCTGCGCCGCTGGGCCGATGTTCACGCATCCAGGTCTGAATGATCGCTCGTTAGCGCCAGCCGCCGCTCTATGCCGCCGAGGCCGCCAATACATACGCGTCTTTCTCTCTACAAATCCCGATGGCGGCAGCCGCATGGCGAGACGGCGTGTACCTGTCTCAGCGATCGTGTGCCGATCGAATAAACACGACGCCGTCGGAAACGCGTGCGCCAGCTGAGCGGCTCCCACGAATGCAAATGGCGATGCCACACAAGAGCGTTGTCAGATGGGAGAATGGCTGGGACGGAGCGTAGCTCGCCAAAGTGCAGAGGTCTGCCTTGCTAACAGTTTCTGTAAGGATCGCACAAAGAGAGCACCCTGCCTCGTTCGGGCTTTGTGCGCGTTGGCTCGGCCGGTCGTGCGGACCGTGCCACTTCATAAAGTATCCAGATAGCCTCGAATACTGGGATCACCGCGACGAAATCCAGCCCAGTGACGTCTCATATCGCAATAATAAAATCGATTTCATCCTTGTTCGTTTCTTATATTCAGCATGCCCCTCTCGTTTAATTTGAGCATAATTGTGACGAGTGCATGGTGTGCTTAGGCATCAGGACCGGACAGCGCAAAAAAAGTCACACTTTAGCCGCAAGGGCGAAGCAATGAATGCGATAAGAACAAATGGGAATGTTATACAAATTACGGCTAGCAGCTGGTGTGTTGCAGGTGCGTTGCCGATGACCACGACAAGCAGCGCGTAGCATGGTGGTGTCAAGCGGCTCCCGTAAGTACAGGAATTTAGGTCGAGGCATAAGATGGCTTGCACATGATGTAAGACACGCAGCGCCGCACCGTGCCGACGCACCAACACAGTGACTTAGGATATTCAATGCCACGGAACGCTGCTGGCGTGTGTGTGAGAACTTAAAGCACAGCCATTGCGCGCTTCAGTGTCGCCGAGACGCAGTCGGAACGCCTCTGGCGTGGTTACGAGACTTACAGCAAAACCACCGCGCCTGACCACCGCAGATGCAACTTTCCGACATTGCTGAACCTCCAAGAAGCAGAGTGCCAACAGGCCGGCGCTCACTTGAACGCGAACTGAGCGGCGAGAACAGCCTTTGTCGCTTCGCAGATCCACTGATGCTCCGTACTGCGCCGAACAACTCTCATTCCAAAACATGAAATTCCCCATTTCGGGTATTTTTCTGCCCCCACATAATTAAAAAGCTACAAAGAGACAGCATATTTCCCTGCACAAAGGGGGTAATATAAATAGAAAGATTGCGCGCGCGCGCGCGCGTTTGTGTGTGTGTGTGTGTGTGTGTGTGTGTGTGTGTGCGCGTGCGCGTGTGTGTGTGTGTGTGTGCGTGCGCGCGCGCGCGCGCGTGTGTGTGTGTGTGTGTGTGTGTGTGTGTGTGTGTGTGTGCGCGCGTGTGTGTGTGTGTGCGTGCGTGCGTGCGTGCGCGCGCGCGCGCGCGTGTGTGTGTGTGTGTGTGTGTGTGTGTGTGTGTGTGTGTGTGTGTGTGTGTGTGTGTGTGTGTGTGTGTGTGTGTGTGTGTGTGTGTGTGTGTGTTACGTCTACGCTTATAAATCGTGTCTGGCGCCTGCGCTCCTTTACAACACAAAAAGCATGTCCTTCGGAGACCACACGTTCTAAATACATTGTGCATATGTGGTTTTCGTGTCTAATGCCCGTATTGAACGGGAAATCGCTTTTTATAAATATCAGAAACGGATCTCAAGGGCTATGCTTTTTCGTGCTGCATGAGCCAGAACCGATTGGAGAAGCAGAAAGCGCACCGTGACCGGCATGTTTTGGTCATAATAGAGGAATTTCACCATTCCTTATTTTCCCTGCAATAGCGCTAATAATTCCTTGCGTCCTTAATGACGGCTGAAAATTCCCCTAAAACAAATGTGAAACAAAACTCGTAACTAAACTAGAGAGATGCGGCCATTAGCATAAAGTTAAGGTGACTGGAGTTTTAGGACATGCACAGTTGAAACTGCATTGCGGTTAGGCAATTATCTGAGCAAGCGGTCTGTCGCCATGCGGTGCCTACGCTGCTCGGCTGCTGAACGGAAAAATATTGTGTAGCGATTGGTGTAGTTCTACAACCTGCGCTAAATGCAGCTACACCGCTGTGAAACTTGAGGAAAAGCGTAGCACGGGCCCCGATGCAGCGATTCTCGTTAGTGTACAGTTACCACTGCTCCGTTTACCAATTCTGTCGATGACGTCAATGTTTGAGGCAAGCATGTACGGTTTCTGCGGCACGAGTAGAATCTTGTTTGGGAGTCCATTCGCAAACTCGGCGTGCGACATGTGCGCTACTTTTTGCTGCGCTTTATCGACTTCCTGCTGGTTACAGCAGTTGAGATACGTGTCGTCTGCAGCGAGTTCCGTCAGGTTGTTTCCGTGGTGCCAACCTAAGACAACATTTTATCCCTAGATTGACCCCCGAAATTCTCCTAGATAGCAATAAAAATCCCCAGATTGACATTTTTGGCGTGCTTATTCAGGCTAATTCACCTTTAACAAAGTATAAACACAGTTCGCTCTCTGGCCAAATTCTTCTGAACCTTATTAAAAGTAAAACGCATCACCCTGCGTTAAAGCGGAAAGCTGGGCAAGTTGGTACTGGTTCAGGATGTTGAACAGCGCAAAAGGACAAGGGACGGTAGAAAAGAGAACAGGACAGGCGCTGACTAAGTTTAATCAAATACGATAAGAAAACATACACAGTGGCACAATCACACAGAGATTTTGTATAAGCATAAAGTATATGAACACGAGGTTGGTTTTCCAGGCGGTACAGATTGCACGAAAAAGCACTGTATGCATCAGCCAGCCTTTGATTGCGCTGAGTGGGAAATAGCATATGTAGGTGGCACTTTGGGATGATGTGAACGAACTAACCATGTGCATCAGATTGTTCGCTTGTTCTTCTTTCTTTCTTTCTTTCTTTCTTTCTTTCTTTCTTTCTTTCTTTCTTTCTTTCTTTCTTTCTTTCTTTCCTTCTTTCTTTCTTTCTTTCTTTCTTTCTTCTTTCTTTCTTTCACTGTTTTCTGCGTCACTGTATATATTTTCCTATCGTATGTGATTAAACTTAGTTGCGAGTCAGCGCCTGTCTTTTCTACCGTCCCTTGTACTTTGCGCTGTTCAACATCATAAAAAGCATCATATTAATTAACAGCCAGTGAAAGTATTTTTTCTACATTTTCTGTGGAGTTGAGCATGAAGGGCTTGCAGATGGCACCAGTTCCTACATTTCTCAAGTGCTTTGCGCACTCATTGAAGGCATAGATGTGGTCGTTCGGGTCAACTGCAACTCTGTAGTGCCTTTCTTGTATACTTGCGGCTTGCTAGGTGGCGGTCAACTTCTAGTTTTCCACATTTGCAATCAGCGTTGCATCATTTGCGATAGATATACAGGGGCCCTTTTTTACTAGCTGATAGCCACACTCTGTACTTTCCATCAGCTTCCCATTTGGCCAAATATTTTAGTCAGTATTTTGGCTCTTATGGAAACGGCGCGACGGAAAGACTGAAAGCACACAACAGTCTTTTCGTCTCTTTCCGTCACGCCGTTTTCATAATAATGAATCCTTGCCAACTCGCCCAATTGTCTTTCCCTCTCTTTCTCTCCAAGTCTCCCAGATCGGAAGTTATTTGATGTGGTGACTTTGCACGGTGAAGGAGAGCGCCAACTTGTCACGCTCCATGTGCACTACAAGACTTTTCTTTCTTTCTTTCTTTCTTTCTTTCTTTCTTTCTTTCTTTCTTTCTTTCTTTCTTTCTTTCTTTCTTTCTTTCTTTCTCTTTCTTTCTTTCTTTCTTTCTTTCTTTCTTTCTTTCTTTCTTTCTTTCTTTCTTTTTTTGCTGACACAGTTTCATTTCCCCCAGTATTCAGCATATAATAATCTTCTATTGCGGAACTGCTATCGCCTTCACCCGGCCCAGCAGAATGCCAAAGCTCTCTTAAATGAAAGCAGCAAATAGCGAAAATTATCGCTCTTTATAGCCTTTTCAGTTGAAAATTCGGCACATACCACGCCTTGTGGGAATCGGTTTGATGCGAAGCAGTCAACAAGTGATTCTATGCTGCATTTTTGGCTTTGAGGCAAGCGTTACGAGGTGGAGCGACGTGTTTTTGTGAGTGTGGTAGTTGTGTGCACATCGTGGGCTTACCAGGCACGTCGACAACACTGGCATTTAAAGGGTAACTTATGGTCTGACGTAACGACAGCTCTCACGTAGAGCACCTACGTCAGTATTATCGAAGCGAGGTGCACTTTACGGTGCGATTATGTGAATATCATACGTAACTTTTCGTTAGGGTGTTCCTCCGGGGTCGAGCAGCCCTTGAATATAGCTTGCTGAACCATAGGAATACAAATGTAATATTTAGTAGACGGCTATAAAAGCGCAGCGAACACTGGAACCATAATTGACGTTAACCTGACACGACGTTTGTATCAGAGGAGTACATAGGTAGCGTTCATTGCTTCGTTATAAAATTAGATAGCCAGCACTACAACCACAATTGACGTTGCACCGACATTACGCCTGCATAGGGCGTTTATCCAAAGCAGTTTCTAGGGCAGGCGTGCCTCTGTGGTAGAATACCTGACTGCCACGCAGAATGCTTGGGTCCGATTCCTGCTGGGATCCTAATTTTTATTCTTTGCATTCGTCCGATCAACACTGCCGATGTCGGTTTTTCTTAACGCTCTCGCATTTACCAGTGTCTGTTCTCGCCGTTCCTGGCTAGATGTAAACTGTCAATCACCGGTGGCGCATACCCGTATACCGCGGTCCGTGGTAAACGGGTATGTGCCACACGTGTCTGGAGGAATTGGCTTGCCGACGTACGCGAAAGGGTTTTCACGTTATTCATGTCATGACCAGACAGTCATATTCGTCAAACCCTCTTACCCTCCTATGCCAATTTTGGTCTACACCAAGTTAAGGGGACGATTACGAGAGCACCCAGACGTAGGTAGGTAAGAGAGTTATATACGTGACAAGTCAGGACTCTCCGAAAGGAGTCAAATGACTCTTTTTTTTTTCTTACTGTGTATAACGTCATACCGCCACCGTACTATTTGTATGAAAGGCAAATTTCTGCCTGGCGTTGCATCAGTATCAATAATTTGCCAGTGTTGGTGTGATAGGCCGTGTCATCGGGGGCCAGTTGTATGCCTACGTTGTTCCTCTTCGCGGTTCTCACTGTTTTGCCAGCACCACTACTCTCAGCAGCCAGAGCCAGGGTCGACAGCGACCTGCCGCTCTACTAATGGCGTCATGCGTGACGTTTCTGTTCAGGTTACGTGACCCCGAGCAGTTGAGGTACAATAGGGGACTCTCTCTTCGGTATGACTGACCTGCTATCTAGCCCCGAGTGACGTCAGCGCCGCACACTGCGTGCTGCACGGGATACCATGGGCGGTTTCAGCGATCTGTCTAACCGCCAGTCACGTCACAGACACACAAGCGTTCACAAGCGCGAGTTACGTCAGCGCAGCGCATACGCCGGATAAACATATAAATATAACTTTTTTAGAAGTGTTCATGCAAGGTCAATAGTGAGCCATCCTATAGAGAATAGGAAGACATACACAACGTTAAAATATTATTAAACTACCCCTGTATATTCCTTTTTAATGGTTGCCGCGTCTTTTTGTCACGATAGGAATTATATCAACAATCCAGGCGCATTTTTGCTGTCGCCGTCACCGTGGCGTGTGTCCAAGTACAAAAAAGCGCAATACATAACTTGCACGTGACATCACGTCCGTCGTATGCACCGACCGCACGCCGTTACTCGGTGGTCGGTGCCAAGTTTGGGTCGCTTGCTCATCTGCGAAGCATAGCGCCTTTGTGACTGGCGTGTACGACGCTTTAAACGTGGTGACGCCGAAAGGCAAGTGTTTGGAGTTTTTCCCGACGTATTACGATGGTCATGGGTAGGGGAAATGGACATGGGCAGGGCATGTAGCGCGTAAGCAAGATAACAGCTGGTCAGTAAGAGTAACTGACTGGATTCCAAGAGAAGGCAAACGCGGGGGAAACAGAAACTTAGGTGGGCAGTGAGATTAAGAAGTTTGCGGGTGTAGCGTGGCAGCAGAAAGTGCAGGACAGGGTTGATTGGCGGAACATAGAAGAGGCCTTTGCCCTGCAGTGGGCACAGTCAGGCTGATGATGATTACGATGGTATTGTCGGCGCTACGCGGACACGGTACGAGGTGATCAAAATCTGCGACGGCGTGGACACTTGGAGTCGGCACGAACGCGACTGCAGATGAGGAGCTACTTCCAGCCAGTGGCGGATCCAGAGGAGGGACGGTGGGGGCGATCCCCCCCCCCCCCCTCTCCCTCTCCTTTCAGTGCCTGTCCTCCACCTCCTTTGTCAGGTTGTTTCGGCTACCACTGCCCGAAAGGGGGGAGGAGAATCTTGTCCCCGCCCTCTACCTCATCTTCAAAAACGGACTAGAAATATCAGTTTTCCTTGAATAGCGTCGAGCGCCGGTGCCGCCACAAAGCCGTTTGAATGATCTAATTATCGAGCGGCGACTAATTCGAGAAATCTAATAGTAGTAGATATTCGATTCGCAAATCGAACTATTTGCACACCCGCATATATATATATATATATATATATATATATATATATATATATATATATATATATATATACAGGGTGTTTCAAGAAATGTGTCCAACCTTCTCAAAAAATCAGGAAAATCCGATATTTTCTCGGGGCTTTCAGAATTGCTTTTTCTGTGGCGGCAGGCATCTTAAGGTAGTTAGAGACATCATTTAGGACAGTAATTAAGATAGCTACTTTAATTAACTTTTTAATTAGTGGAGTTAGGTGACTGTGTCAAATGGGAGAATTGAAGTTCTTCATGCGAGGAACCCATCCGAGCTCTGAGATTTCGAAAAAGCGTCCTCTAGTAATTGTTGTGGCGTAATGAAATTCAGCGAAATGCAAAGGCTTTCAACAGCGAAAGCCATCGAATTCGGTGGAATTTCATTACTTCGTAATTATTACTAGAGGCCGATTTTTCGAAATCTAAATGTTGGGATGGGTTTCTGGCACGAAGAACTTAAATTCCAAAATTTGACACGGTCACCTAACTCCACTAATTAAAAAGTTAATTAATTTAACTTTCTTAATTACTGTCTCAAGTCACGTCTCTAACCATCTTAAGATGCCTAGCGCTACAGAAAAAGTCATTCACTCATTTTGGACGTCTCAGAAGAATATGGCAGTTGCGTTCTTCCATGTTTCTGCTTAGGTTTCGCCATTGAATTTGGTTGAATTTCATTACTTCGTAATTATTACTAGATGCCACTTTTTAGAAATCTCAAAGTTGAGTTGGGTTTCTGGCATGAAGAACTTCAATTCTCCCATGTGACACAACCACCTAACTCCACTAATTAAAAAGTTAATTAATTTAACTTTTTTAATTACAGTCCCAAATAATTTCTTTAACAATCTTAAAATCCCTGCCACTACAGAAAAACCAATTCTGAAGGCAGCAATCAAATATCGCATTTTCCTGATTTTTTTAGAAGGTTGGACACATTTCTTGAAACACCCTGTGTATATATATATATATACCAAAACAACAAAGGGTTTCTAGGTCCGGTGAAATACTCACAGAAACAGCAAACAGACGCGCGTGCGAAGCAATTTTTTATTTACGTTTCGCTCGGGGTCCTGATGAAGCTGATGAAGCTCGGACCCCGAGCGAAACGTAAATAAAAAATTGCTTCGCACGCGCGTCTGTTTGCTGTTTCTGTATATATATATATATATATATATATATATATATATATAGTTATTTTTAAACAAAATATGTCCAAGGCGCGTGACCTCATCGAACCAGCGACCCTTGCTCCGGGTATTCACACCTGCGACTAGCACCGGCCGCGCCACAGTCGCAAACGGTCGCACATGGCCACTTTGGTCGCAGAGCAGCTGCTTTGGCTCAGTCGCCCGCTGCTTAATTTTCAGTCGCGCGACTGCAGTCGCAAACCTCTGAACCAATAAGATGCGCAGGAACAGGACGTCGGCTTCTTTTACGGGGCAATGGCAATGCGAGCAGAAGTGAATTCTGTGTGGCGACGGGTGTGTCACATGTCGTTGTGAACACTGGTCGCCTTTAGTCGCTTTTTGGTCGCCACTCGCAAACAGTCGCGCCACCATTGCTAGTCGCAGGTGCGAATGAGCCTTTAGACAATTCAGCCACGAGCGCATTCATGCTGCTCTGGGCAAACGGCGAGCTATTTATAGACATCCTTTAGAGTTGGCGATGCGCACGTCTGTGAGTTACTTCAGCTGCTTCAGCGTTGCAGAGGCTTGTTGACTAAATGCCCGCGAACGGCGCAAAAGGCATAGGGCGTGGTTTAGCGCGGCCTTGCGGGCACTATCTTGAAAGCTGTCAATGCAGTGATGTCTCGTTCAGGGAACTTTCCTTTTAAGTGCGTAGCACTTTAGGGGCTCGGCTTTAGGACCATCCACGGATCTCATGTGGCGTGATCACGCTCATAATTAAGTGGTCAATACAGGCCTAAAACAAGGCTAGCAATGCTCAAAAGTGGGTTAAAATAAATGAACGAGGTCTAAAATAAAATAATTAACAGAAATAACCGAGAAGTGATCGTAATAGTTAACTTAAAATCGCTAAAGACGCTTCGGAAAGATGCGGCTGACACCTGCGCCGCGCAAGAGAGGGCGCCACCGCCTCGCCAAACACGCGATTGCTCCTCACACTGGCGCTTCTCCGGCGTGTCGCTACATCGGAAGGGAGGAATTCATTTTACTCTCGTCGGAGAGCCGTGTGACCTACAAGAGAGTCACCGTGACTCTTTAAAGAGAGTAATAAACGTGGCTAGTCAGGACGCTCCCAAAGGAGCCACACATACTCTTTTTTTTTCTTGCGAGTGTGACTTTTTTTTCAGGGGCGAAGCTCCTTAGGGTGTGGGTCGTTCCCTCCTCTGTAGTAGTATGTATGTAGCCAGCTCTAGTTTAATGAATTGCTCACTAGATGGCGTTTCGTGTATTTCTTAGGGCTCTAGTTTAATGAATTGCTCACTAGATGGCATTTCATGTATTTCTTAGAGTTGCTGTTTAAAGATGACAGATGGCGCTTGTAGGATACGAAGAACTATATATATACAACATATGGTAGATGAAGGAGGAAATCAATGGGAAGGGCATGAAGCGCTAGGATACATCCGAAAGATAACAGCCGATTCGTTTAAAAAGGTCACCCAGGGGATTCCCCCGGTGAGTAAAAGTACGCAAAGGGGTGCAACCGACGAAGATGTAGTACTAGAGAATTTCAATTGGAAGAAGGCCGAAGGAAAAATTCCTAAGCGCACTACTCCGGGCTCAGATGGGGTTCCCGTCAGCCTCATTAACGAACTCGGACATAACACCAAAGAAGCACTGCTGAAAGCCGTAGCAAAGTGCTTACAGGAGAGGGAAATACCAGACAGTTGGCGAAAAAGTAGAATGAACTTAATCTATAAAGGCAGGGGAGAAAAGGATAACATTCGCTCGTATAGACCGCTAACCATTACATCGGTGCTATACAGGTTGGCGATGCAGGCAGTAAAATTAAAAATAGATGCGTGGGTAGAACAAAATGATATTTTGGGAGAACTTCAGAATGGATTTCGAATCGACAGGCGGTTAGACGATAATCTGTTTGTTCTTACCCAGTGTATAGAAATATCTAAAATAGAAAACAGGCCCTTATACGTAGCTTATCTAGATATCACCGGGGCGTATGACAACGTTAATCAGGAAATTTTGTGGGATATATTGAAGGAAGTGGGCATAGGTGACGACTGTGTACAGCTTTTGAGGGAAATATACCGAGGAAATACAGTTTGTATAGAATGGGAAGGAATAAGTAGCAAGGACAGCGTTGAAATTAGCAAGGGGCTGAGACAGGGATGCCCTTTGTCCCCGCTGTTATTCATGCTGTACATGGCGAGGATGGAAAAAGCGCTAGAAGGTAGCAACATTGGATTTAATTTGTCACACAAACAGGTCGGAGCGATGGTTGAGCAGAAGCTTCCAGGTCTATTTTATGCTGATGATATTGTCTTATTTGCGGACAGTCAAGATGATATACAGCGACTGGCAGATATATGCGGAAGGGAGTGTGAGGCTCTAGGACTAGGATTTAGTGCAACAAAATGTGGATTGATGGTATTCAATGATCACGGAGACCATACGGTATTAATACAGGGCCAAAAAATACCGAGGGTAAGCGAGTACAAGTACCTCGGAGTATGGGTAAATGAGGGGGATAGATATATGGAGGTTCAAGAGAAAGCATCGGTAGCAAAGGGAAAGAGGAATGCTGCAATTATGAAGCACAGAGCTTTATGGGGATACAATAGGTATGAGGTGCTTCGAGGGCTGTGGAAGGGTGTGATGGTTCCGGGGCTTACATTTGGGAACTCAGTGGTGTGCATGAAGTCAGAGGTGCAATCAGGAATTGATGTAAATCAAAGGACGGTGGGCCGCCTCGCGTTGGGCGCTCACGGGAAGACGACAAATGAGGCGGTTAAAGGGTGATATGGGATGGACAGGCTTTGAAGTGAGGGAAGCGCAGAGCAAAATGAGATTCGAAGAGAGGCTGAGGAAAATGAAGGAGAGTAGATGGGCAGAGAAGGTTTTCAGGTATTTGTATAGAAAAAGCGTTGACACGCAGTGGAGAAAAAGAACTAGGAGGCTCACCAGTAAATATACGGCTGGCAGTGCGGGCGATATGGCAACAAGGAGCATTAAGCGGAAGGTCAGAGAGGCGGAGAGGACTTATTGGATGACAGCGATGGAAAGAAGCCGGCTCTGAGTAACTACCGAAAAGGAAAAAACGAAATAAGGAGGGAAAGGTTTTATGATAATTCAAGGGGAAGCGCTTTACTGTTTGAAGCAAGGTCGGGCTGCCTTAGAACGCGTAGTTATAAAGCGAGATTTAGTAACGAAGAAGAACAATGTACATGCTGCGGGGGAACTAAGGAAACGATGGAACATGTACTGATTGAATGTGGCGATATTCACCCAGGTATACGTGTGGGCACGAGTCTACATGAAGCCTTGGGTTTTAGGGACAACAATGGAAAGCTGAACACGTCCGCGATAGAAATAAGTAAGAGACGGTTAGAGTATTGGTGGCAGAAAAGTAGAGATAAAGTACAAAAATAAATAATGGGGAAAAATAAGGTCATTCTGCCTTCAGAGGCAGAGAGATGGACCGTGAATTTATATTTTTTTATAATAACATAGATTTAATCAATGTAGATAAGGTATTAGGCCAACATGAAACAAGGAAGTTTTTTTTTTTTCCTTCGAGCCTGGTGGCGGACATGTCACCGCCCCGTTATAAAGGGGATGCTCATAGCATCCATCTATCCATCCATGGCGCATGTCATTGGATGCCTGCAGTCGCAAAAGGCGCTCGTTCTTGGTGCGCTTTCTCTTTCGCTCGGGAGCGGACACTTTCCCTGCATTTCACCGATCACAAAGCGGTGATAATGATGGACCACGTAAACCAACAGTACAATAAAAGTTTGATGTTTAATATATTGGCCTCGAGATCTTGGAGTGGCGCCCTCTCGCGTGTGACGTCAGAGCGGGGGCTCCGCTCTCAACCACGCTGCAGCAGCCGCTGCTCCTGTATGCGGATCGTCTGCTTCAGGCGGGAACATTGTCGAACGAACAGCCCCGCGACGGTCAACTAACGCCTGCAACGAATGTTTTCGAGTGTAATCTTGAACTTGTCTTAGTTACGGCCCAATCGACAGGGCCAAGAAATCCCCCGGATGGTCGACGAGTGCGCCGATGCCACCGGCCGCATTGCTGGTTAGAAAGTGAAACTATGTGTAAGTGTTCTCGCTCGTTATCTTGTTTCCACCGTACGATACTGATTAGTTTGGGTGGTGCTTTCGATATTTCAGTAAGCGTGCCCTTCTCCAGCATCTACAAGTATGTAGATAAAGCTTGTGAAAGGTAGCGGTGCCTCATCGAGGGTGAGGCAGTGTACGACGCAGGCCACGTTGTTGAATGCGCGGTCGAGGCCGTCAACGGAGATCGCATCACCGCCGCTGCTTTCGTCCCGCAAACAAGTGCGCAAGTGCCGCCTTGTTGCACACCCCCTTGCCGATGCCCATGATCGCAGTTTGTCCCGTAATGTTGGTTCAGTGAGAACGATATTACGTCGTAGTTCCTATTAATACCGCACATGGCCGTCGCATGGGTATTAGAATATAACAAATAGTTAATCGCTGATTATACCACGCACAGGGCCACAGGGATTAACGTGGCAAAGGCAAGCTGCTGGGTCCAGTTTCACGCCACGCAGCCTAACGAAAAGCTTAAAGAGCTTTGTTTTTAAAAAAGCGTCTGCACTGCCTCAGGTGAAAACTTTTAGAGAATGTGCACTAAACAGTGGCAACAGGTTTCGCTTATGACGTTATGATAAGCAGTCCGCTAGGCGCGCGCTTGCCTTCCTAAGTAAAGTACGTATGTACGCCATCCAAGTGCAGCCGTGGTCTCATATATCCTGCGCCGCTCAGCTGAGCTCACGAGGCACGCTTTCCTGCGAGGCGATTCGGAGGCCGCGTCGTCGGCTCTTTGTCTAGGGGCCTTCGCGGCAGGTTGTGGGACGGCACCACACCTGGTGTAAGTCGCCTATGCTTATAGCCTGCGTGCAATAAACGCCTTAAGTATTGGCGGGGCCCTTAAGCACGGTCACAAGCTTACCTAAGAGTCGCGCGTACGGTGGGTAGCAGAAGTCACTGTATGCGAAGTGCTTGCTGCACACGGTCGATGAAGGCGTGGGGCGCTTTCCCATTCTGAGCTTGCGATGCACTTCTTCAGCTTTGGGCCCTTAGGGTAGTTGTGAAAGCTAACGCCTTTTTCACGAGCGGACGAAGTACACTGAGGCACAGAGCAGTATTTCACCATTGCGCAGCACTCGCTGCGGCGACAAGCGGCCGCAGTTCTAAAAAACAAAGAGTTGTAGTTCTAAATGAACGTTAAAAGCAGTCCCACGGTTGTTCGAACAGCGTCAGTAGCCACCGTATGCAAGATAACCAATTGAACTGCTTTTTAGGGGCGAAGCTCCTTAAGGCGGCACCCGTTCGTCCCTCGTAGTCGTAGTAGTGCGTAACCGCAGTCGTAACGCTAGTACCAGATCTTGACCTCCAAGGTGGTGCCGGTGGGAGATTTTTCCCGTGCGTTGTTGAACAATAAAAAATTCGCAGCGTGCGCGTTAACTAAAAGCCGAATTCTTCTGTCTCTCATTCCCCATTAGCAGCCATTGGCATGTTCCAGTAGGAAACGTTAGTAGAAGTAGAAGTGTAAGTGTTAGCTAAAAGCCGACTTCTTCTGTCTCTCATTCCCATTAGCAGCCATTGTTTACCTCCAAGGTAGTGCCTGGTGAGATTTCTCCTGTGCGTGATTAAACAATAAAAATTTTGTTCAAAACGCCGTTGATTGATGAAATAAGCCAACGAAAGACGCCAGATGTTTTCTAAAAGCAAAACGAAAGAACGCCAGATGTTTCTAAAGCAAAACGAAAAGACGCCAGCTGCTCAACGAAAGACGCCAGATGTTTTCTAAAGCAATGGTTTTCTAAACAATGAAAATTCCCAGCGTACATGTAAAATTAAACTGAGCTGCAAGTCGTCATAACTCATCGAACCTTTAGTATAAACGCGCCCGATCTCACGTCGGTGATGATGTACTGGGCAGAATTCACGGAAGATTCACGGTTTACCGATGAACCTCCGCAGCTTCGCCCACTCATCATCATTCACTCCGTGGATATGCTGTGATTTTTTTGTTGAGATTTACCACAACGGTGGTTTCAACACGGCGCCGGGCCTACGTAGCAGACGAAAGCGCGCAAATCCCCGCTCTGACGTCATACAGGCGCCGTTCGCAGCGCCGCCATCGGTCGCACACCAGGCCAATACACAGTATTTCACACTCTTTATATGATATACTGGGCGAATTTCACGGAAGAATTTCACGGTTTACCGATGATTCCCTCCGGCGCTTCGCCCCACTCATCATCATTCACCCCGTGGATATGCTGTGATTTCTTTTTTTTTTTTTGCTCGGTTGACGTGAGCCCGAGCTGTTTAGGTGCAAGTGGACTCGCCACGTACTGAAATGGCTGAGGATAGGTAAATAAATGCATTTAAAACGAGTCAGCGAGAAACGTTGTGCCCGACCGCCCTAGATTCGTGAAAAGTGAATGAATGAGTGCACGCACTGCGCGTGCGACGAAGACGCAACGAAGAGTACAGCGGGACGATACAAGCGAGTCACGCCTCGCTAAAGCATGCTTATTCATTTCCCGGCCTGTCAAGCTGCGAGAGGCACCGACGCCGCGGTTCCCGCGTTCGATCGCTGCTGAATATCCCCTGAAAAAAGAGCTGTCGCGTGGCGTCGCCTCAAAAAAAGCTGCTCGTCCTCGATTCTGTTGGCTTCGCCGCAACGGCGCCCACCGCGTTTGCGCGTCGTGCATTTAGCGCGCAAAGGTGAGCGCTAATAAGGTGCTGACAGATCGTCGGTGTGATGAGCAGACACGGACGAGTGACGCACGGCTTTCTTATACGCGTTACTCACTGAAGCCTTCGAAAGGTTCTTTTTTCATCTTTTTTTTTTCGTTTCTTTACTGCGCCAGCGCCGACGGATGCGCGTCGCCGTTAGCTTTTGCACAGAAGAGCGCCTTTGTGCAGCGAACTTTATGCGCCGCCTGCAGTCATTAATCTTTAATTGGTTTTGAGAAGCAATCAAACATGTTCATTAAACATTATTCCAGTACGCCAGGGCGTCGTTACACCAGATAGGAGGGTAAAAAAGAGTATATTAGTGACTATGCGACAGACAGACAGACAGACAGACAGACAGACAGTAGATAGATAGATAGATAGATAGATAGATAGATAGATAGATAGATAGATAGATAGATAGATAGATAGATAGATAGATAGATAGATAGATAGATAGATAGATAGATGGATGAGGATAGATAGATAGATAGATAGATAGATAGATAGATAGATAGATAGATAGATAGATAGATAGATAGATAGATAGATAGATAGATAGATAGATAGATAGATAGATAGATAGATAGATAGATAGATAGATAGATAGATAGATAGATATTTTTTAACAAGACTGTTTGTTGGCCTAGTTGGTACTTGCTTAGTGACATCTTTTAGCCGCGAAAGAGCACAACACAAAGGAAAGAAACACACACCGACAGGACGGGCGGCACTTCCAACTGAATTAGACTGAGCGCAAACCCAGAAATAAAAATACAACATACACACATGCGCAGTCTCAACACCACCTTAGGCTATCCAGCTATCAAACAATCTCTTTTCCGATCCATACAACGTCACCGACGTATCACTGACACACCTTTCTGCTTTCTTTCTTATGTAGTAGGCTTCCATCAACTCACGCGCAGTCTGATTCTTGCTTCTGCCTAAAATCTTGATCTCTTTAAAACGTGGTTGACACTTACAGGTTTTGCAATGCATAGGCAAATGCGCCACGCCGTCCTTCATTAAATTCAGTTCATGCTCCCTGGCTCGTTCATTAATACAGCGCCCGGTCTGTCCGATGTAGGAGTTGCCACAAGAAAGGGGTTCCCCCGTGGCAGCTCTGGTAGCTTCACTCTTAGCTTTCCGTAAAAGCGCTTCGGAGACAGCTGTCAATAACGAGTCAGGGAAGTTCGCAGCTTCAAGTCGCTGGATCTGGTTATCGAATGATCCCTGCACCATGTGCGTGCACGATTTTTCGAGAGCAGACCCCAGGCAGAGCATAGCAATACCACGCTTGACTATTTTTGACTGGCAGGAGTCATACGGCATACCCCTTTCTTTGCACGCGGAAAATATTGCCAACACGTTTGCCCGCTATGGAAGGTTAACCTCAAGTCTAAAAATTGCAGGGTGTTACAATGCGGCAGTTCTTGAGTAAAAACCAGGCCCTTTCCGTGAGTCTTAAAAATATTTAAAATATAATCGCAACGCCTCAAGGAGCATTGTCTGTTAAAAAGAATTAAAAAGTCATCCATATACCTAAAAACCTTAGCAACGTTTAGAGTGCTGTCCAGATAAAAAGCTTCCTCGAGCAACCGGTCAACGCTAGATAAAAATATATTGCACAGCAGCGGCGCAATGCACGATCCAATGAAAATGCCGCGTTTTTGCAGAAAAAGCTGCTTGTCAAAACTTATAAAAGTACTGCTCAGGTAGGCTTCCAATAGAGTTAAAAAGTTGTCTAGCGTAACACCAGCTGCATTTTGAAAGGGTATGACGAAACATGGCACGACGTACGGAAAATGTGCCAAAGGCGTGGTGTACGAAATTCCCCTTTCTTGTGGCAACTCCTACATCGGACAGACCGGGCGCTGTATTAATGAACGAGCCAGGGAGCATGAACTGAATTTAATGAAGGACGGCGTGGCGCATTTGCCTATGCATTGCAAAACCTGCAAGTGTCAACCACGTTTTAAAGAGATCAAGATTTTAGGCAGAAGCAAGAATCAGACTGCGCGTGAGTTGATGGAAGCCTACTACATAAGAAAGAAAGCAGAAAGGTGTGTCAGTGATACGTCGGTGACGTTGTATGGATCGGAAAAGAGATTGTTTGATAGCTGGATAGCCTAAGGTGGTGTTGAGACTGCGCATGTGTGTATGTTGTATTTTTATTTCTGGGTTTGCGCTCAGTCTAATTCAGTTGGAAGTGCCGCCCGTCCTGTCGGTGTGTGTTTCTTTCCTTTGTGTTGTGCTCTTTCGCGGCTAAAAGATATCACTAAGATAGATAGATAGATAGATAGATAGATAGATAGATAGATAGATAGATAGATAGATAGATAGATAGATAGATAGATAGATAGATAGATAGATAGATAGATAGATAGATAGATAGATAGATAGATAGATAGATAGATAGATAGATAGATAGATAGATAGATAGATATTGGTGACTAACTACTCTTTCTCAATTTTACCGCATCTTATCGTGCTGCCTTTCTCTTGAAAATTGGCCCAGCGCCACTTGACTCGAATAATTCACCTACAATCCACTTATAAAAAAGGTACAATAAACTAACCAGTAAGTATACTGAAGTGGAGAGCGGCCTGAAAAGAATGGTGGACATTGGTGGTAAAGTTATGGATGCGAACCAGCGTAGTGGTTTGTTGCGATGGATAGGAAGCCAGTTATGGAACTAAATCGAACAGCGAACAATGAAATTAAATGAGGAGAAAGCTTAGCAATCGTTCACAGGGCGCCACTGCTGGAAGCCAGATGAGGATGTCTGAGAACAGAGTTATGGGAGAAATGTTTCCGGTGACGAATGTTCTTGGGCCTTGCGTATGGAAACTGCGCCAAAACTATTAGCACTGTCTATTAACGTGTGGTATCCATATGGAGATATATGTGGTTGAAGAAATTTAATTTTGCCAAGTTGACACTTGCTGCATAACACGATTACCGCTGAAGATAGATACAAGGACAGCAAGAGGAAGTACAAACGACGTGTTTCTGTCGTGTCCTTGGGTTCTCTCGCTGTTCTCGCTTTTTTTCTTTCCTTTTTTTTGCTTTAGTGGTAAACAGGTAATACCCTGGTCGAGCTCGTAGGTTTTAAGAATAATAAGGAAACAGTTAATGCTTCTGGCGATGGATAATGGCGAAAAACGCTTAGGGCAAGTAAAACGATATCACATTCCATCGCTTATAAACAAAAAAAAAAAGTAATCTAGGTGCTGAAAATAAAGTTATCATAAAGGTCAGCATAACGAGCCCGGTGGCACTCTCCAACAAGTTTTAAAATAGAGGCTCATGAATTCGATTCATCCATTTTGGTAGCTTACCGTATGCCTCTAGGTCAGGGTTGCCATGTTTGGCTACTTGGCGCCGATTTGGCTGCTTTTCTGGACTGGTGGCGGCAGAAAAAACGTCTTCGTTACTTGGCTACTTCTTGGCTACTTTCTTGTTCACTCGACTTGTGCCAAATGATCAATATCTGGTGACGCCGCAGCCACTAGGGTTCGAGTATGCGGGGTCAGAACATGGTGGTCCAGTCGTGCTTCCAGCTCCGAAAGTTGAATTGGGCACTTGCATTACACAAAAGAAAACGCTTTTGCATACATGGCTAGCAGACGGGGAAAACCGTTGCATGGCGCCCCATTTCACAAGCTACTTCTTGCCGAGCGCTTCTTTAAACGGCAATTGGAAGTGAGCAAGACAGTCGAACCATGGAAACATGGGATGGAACCACGGAAGTGAGCAGGGCAACTGCGGTCACAGCGATCTGTACTCACTGGCAAAGTAAATCGAATATCTGAACCTCTCGTGTCATTTGTTATGTCTTGTGTCGTCATGCGAGAAATGACTGCGAAACTACATTTTATGCTTCAGTCCCAGAAAATGATTTTTACCATATTCATGCCATACTCAATTTAATTTTTGCCATGGGTATTACTTTTAGTTCTTTTAAGAGGAGTTATGCAACACGTGCGAAAAAGTGTAATTTTTGCAACAGCGCAGCAAACTTCGTCGTCCTGCACGAAATGATCGTTAAGTAAAAAATCGATCCTTGAATCTCAGCAGTTTTGAATTTGGAGGGTTTATATACTGTATTTATCTAAATTTTGCGAAAGGCTAGTGTATTTAGTCAATTAACTTCAAAAAATGTCACAGTTTTAACGCATACGTGGCTACTTTTGGCTACTTTTACTACCATTGGCTCAACTTGGCTACTCTTTGGCTAATTTTTACAATTTTCTGGCTATTTTTTGTGTTTTCGACCTGGCAACCCTGCGGGTCTAGTTAATCTCCCCTTCTTAGCGTCACAATAACTGTAAGCAGATCATTGCTTAAACCCGCGTGGTAAGCTACCTTCGTAAACTTAATTTTCCTCAGATTCCTATCATCCATTCAGATTAAAGGAGTGGACTATCGTATGGGAGGGAGTTTGACAGTGCAAACACAAAATTTTGCGAAAAAGGTTCTAAGTTTTCGTAACGACGGCCTAGTATGTCCACGTTTAACCAAGCTCGTCCTTATCAGATAAGTCGTGTTCACAAAATGTCCTTAAGAGGGAAAAATCGTCCATTTCTTTGCAGCACGAAGCTAGAAAAGAAACCTCACGGGGTTTCTCAGGGAAAAAAAAAACATGTTAGTTGATGAAAAATTTTTCCTGGTCCGGGATTTTTCGTCTGCTGTGGGGAGCTTTCCTTGTAGAAAGTCCGCGTGTATTTTCTTGCTGCGAGCAAGTGCACACATGTAAATTTTGTCCACTTCGTGAACCTTCTACTCTGCGGACATCCGCAGAAACGATTTGCCAAAAAATTAGCTTCCGGAGCCCTCCACTACGGCGTCCCTCATAGTCATATCGTAGTTTTCGGACGTTAAACTTCAGAAATTATTGTTATTATCGCGATTCACTGGAGTTATCTCTTCCGAACGATTCTAGCTCGAGTGATATTTTTTTTTAGAATACGGGCCCTCTTGTTTGGGCCGCAAGTCTCAAGCGCCCCAGCACTCTCCCCCTTAGTTTGATCGAAACGCAGTACGCCAGTGTTTCATTTTAGCCAGCGTGCGATAAAGCAATATCGCGTTTGTCCGCCTGTGTTCACGACACACGTTCATGTCGTTGGTTGCCATTGCAGTTGAAAAAAAAAAAAAACAATCCGACTGACTTTTAATCTTGATAACCGATATATATATATATATATATATATATATATATATATATATATATATATATATATATATATATATATATATATATATATATATATATATATATATATATATATATAGCGCGAGAGATATTCATATTTGATGGGACAGTTTGAGAATTCGACGGGTGTGGTCGCTTGCGACACTATATAACTGCAGCTCATCTCCGTCGTAATTAAAGCGGTAGCGGAGACGTTCTTTCCTCCTGCGCATTTGTGAAGTTCGTACATGCAGTTTGCGTTAGTATTGGCCGAGTGCTATGATGGAGTCAAAGGAATCTGGCACTACGAAACATGGTCAACATCACCAAGTTATAATTGCCATCTACGATAACAGCGTTTAGGTGCACAGAAGTGCATGTAGTTTGCGTAACTGCCTACAGTTCTGGTTTCTGTTTTTTATAAAATTCTGAAAGCTTAATCTTAAACATTTGAATATAAACAGGGTGTACCCACTGTGGCTTCAGGATCAATATAGGATAAGCAGAAACGAAACGTTTTAGTGGCAGATGGCGACAGGCGAGGCAAGAAGACCCGGCTGACAAAAAACGAAGGTTTTTCAAGCTGGACGGTATTCGCTGGAATGTGTGACTTTTCTCAAAGCGCACGCGCTGTAAACCAATGTCAGAGAGCGCGTCACCTAAAAAAAAAACCTCTGTGAGAGTACGCATTCGGATGTGACGTCACAATTATATAAGAAGTTCCGAGAGCACGCTTCTTTTTGAGAGGGGTTGATATCGCTCCTCACAATCTTGCCCTTTTTCCGGCGCTCAGCAAGGTGAACGCGCAAATTGTTTGGTCCATTGTATTGCGGTTCCTCAAAAGTTATGACTCCGATCTCAAATTCAGAATTGGGAATCGGGCGCGCAGGCACTCGGTAATTTTCGTACAAACTTTGTGGGAGTTGCTTTTCGCCAGCCGTAACCTTTTTATTGAGGTGAGTTATATTTACCTACAAAGTATCGCTGCTCACCGCTAAAAAAAAAAAAATTGGAGCATTATGCGTTGTACAACATCAGCTCCAAATTTCTCGTTTGACAATGAGACCGGCAGAACAGCACGAAACGACGGGAAGGGGAAATATTTGCATGGAAAGGAACGACAATCGAAAAGCACACAATGGAAAGCTGAGGAGTACAAGCGAAGCAAAAAAAAGCCTATCAAAACTTTCACAATGAGAAGGTTCTGTGAAAATAAGCTTCAGACGAGCGTAAACATGAGGGGGGGGGGGACTGTTCCGTATCCACCCTGAGACATCATTTTATGCGAATGAGAATTCGTTGTGGAGTACAAGTGGCCTTGCTCACATCGCTGAGCTTTTTTTTCTTCTTGTATAGTAGCCTACTCCCAGTTCTTAAGAAAGCTCGCTCGCACTTCCTGGCATTTCTCAACTTGAGACGATAGTGGCATTAGCAGCCATTCTATCTTTTTTTTCTCTCTCTTCGCGTCTCTCTTCTAGGACTAAGCAGCGCGCCTATAAATGTCTTGCGCCCGCCTCGCTTCGGCGCAACGAGGTGTTTCGCAGAGGCTTACAGGCGCAGCGGAACGAGGCACGACCGAGCGCCTAGATCTGGTCCGTTCAGGATTTTTCGCTCTAACAACAAAGACACGTAGGTAACAAGGGTTACTTTACGACCTCTACGCAGGAAAGCACTTGACGACGTCTTCGAGGTCGACGTCAGCTTACCGGGAACTTCGCCGCTCCTTTAATATTCCGTCTCTCTTTCTCATTAAGCTGATTGCACCTTGCTCTCATTTTCTTCCTTTAGCTATTGTAAAAGCATATCAGTGAGCTAAAACTATATCCGCGGAAGTTATTCAAGCTTTAAAGGAGTGAGGCAATCGTAGTGTTACGAGCGCGTGAGCCTTTGGATAACGATGTGCCAACTTATTGTCATGCATGCATTTGAGCGTGTATAAACTTT
The DNA here is from genome assembly GCF_013339695.2 of Rhipicephalus sanguineus. Taxonomy (NCBI): domain Eukaryota; kingdom Metazoa; phylum Arthropoda; class Arachnida; order Ixodida; family Ixodidae; genus Rhipicephalus; species Rhipicephalus sanguineus. The sequence continues at coordinate 285,019,307 of NC_051176.1, forward strand.
GGTTTATTCGCACCCAGGAAGTTTTACGTTTCTCCTACGTTCGTGCCTTCGTTCTTGCGCAGGTAGGCGCCAATGTAGAAAGAGGCAGGCACGTGTGTTCAGCACAACTGCTTGCAAACGTTTGCGCGATTTTGCGTCCAAAAATCTTATGGACGTTAAAGCCTTAACTAGCAACATTTGTCCAACTAAAGCGTTTTGGTGAGCTAACCAAGTATGGTGCTGCATCTTGTTCTGGATAACGCGTGCACCCTTTGCAGTGTGGAGGAATATTATCCACGTGAAAAATTATTTAGTTCCGGTTGAAAGTGTAGCGTAGCAAACGGATTTTTTTTCTCCTGCTTCATGCCCATGACTTTCCCGTCTCTGTATCTCTCTCCTCTCTGGTCTTGTGACGTAATTCTGTGTATTCTGTGTAGTTACCTTTCAATGAGGAAAAAAAATGGTTAACTCAACTCAACAGATTTTTTTTCGCCAAATAAACAACTTCAGGTTTACAGTGTCTCATTAAAGAAACCTACACTTCGTTCTCTCTGTTTCGCGCGCTCGCAAATCGGTGTTTTAAGCGATTGAAATAAATCGAAATGAAACAAGACGCATCCTAAAGTTTTCAGTATGCATGTCCGACTTGTCATGGAATCTGTCACCCGCCGCGGTGCTTAAGGGGCTCGACTGCTGACCCGAAGGTCGTGGTATCGTATTCCGGCAGCCGCGACCGCATTTCGATGGAGGCGAAATGCCAGAGGCCCGTGTACTTAGATTTAGGTGCACGATAAAAAATACGAGATGGTCAAAATTTCCGGAGCCCTCCACTACACAGTCCCTCATAATGATATTGTGGATTTTGGACGTAAAACTCCCGGCAGTTATTGTTATTATGGAATGTGTCATACCTTTTCTATTATACGGTGACATCGGGAGCAGCTTTAATGGAATGTGGGTCCCTAATGCTGTCGCCCTGAGCTCTGAACCGTTAGTGACACAAAACGCTACTTTCCCAACACATTATGCGATTACAAAACTTGTATGGCTATGTAAAAGCGTCTTTAGTGCTTCAGCAGGCTGCTTTTTGCTAATTCTCAGTGAATACGTTTTGCTTCATGTGCTTTCTATCATTAGTGTATACTCTTGGTAAATGTAACGCAACATATTTTATTATGCATTGGGATCTTCTAATTGAGTGCTCGTGAGCTTTGCCTGACGAGCAAAGCAAAAATAGGGAGCTTACGTAGGACCTATACCGGCAGACAGACTTCTCTTCGCCCGTCCGGTGCAGAAAAAATAAGAACTTATAATAAACCTCTTTGTAAGCTTCCATGCAGCTGCAGCGGCGCGTCGAAACATGTCCTCCAAATTGAGTTGTGGTTGGGGCTTATTAAGTGCACTCTGTCGCTGCTTTCTCGGTATTATTGATTTCATCTAGAACTCCTCGTGATTATAACGATCTTGACTTTACAAATGCACGAACGACAACGTTTCTGGGCCAGTTAAATTTAAGAAACGACTGCACCCATCGTGAGAGAGCCAGAACGAATTCTTTTCATAATGCAACGGTGCGAGACACGAAACGAGGATGGTGGAGTAGACATTTATACAACTCAACCCACGTTACTATACAGCCGAACCCAAACACTTGCGCATACGGCATCTGTATATAACAACTTGACTTAGATTTTTTACGTTGGCGGTGAATTCACATTTGTTCAACGTTGCGCACAGATTCAGGCAAGAGACAAGTTCCAAAAGCGAAACGAGAAGAATGACAGCACAGAGAAAGGTTTAGAAGTTGTCGCTTAATCTCGCAGAAGCGGTGTCGCAAATAATTACGACCAGACAGAGTGGGCTTTTTTTTCTTTGTTGTTTTTCGTTTGACAAATAGTATGAGGCAACAGTTTGTGTGTAAATACGTACCTGTGCTCTTATAAATCATTTGGCGATTAATTCAAAAAAGTCACAGCTTCGCCGCAAGGGCGAAGCAATGAATGCGATAGCAAGAAACTAATACTATACGAAGTGATGCTCGCCAATGGATACTCTCAGTTTGAACAGCGCTCCTGTTGCAAAGGCGGCCAAAGCAGCGAAGGAGTGCTTCAAGTGTCGAGCTGTGACACTTGATAGTTCGCGCTCTTCTTCTGTTTGTTCGTTTAGCGGCGTCCCTTGAGCTCGAGTGACTTTCGTACGCTCCGTAACATGAGCGCGGACATCATGGTGAAAGCGTGAAACATCCCTCTTCCCCTCAGCACGAGAAAACCGCGCGACCAGACAGCGGAAGGGCAAGCTTCTCCCTGCGCAAATATAAGAAGAAGCGAGCGAGCTCGCCGACGACTTTTAAATCCGCCCGTCGCGCTACTAGCGCCATCTCGCTGGTAATGAAGAAACGCTTATAAGCGCCTAGCGTCTCTGAGTCCGTCCAGCGGTAAAGGGTGTGTATATAACGCTCGCCGTAAGGTACGTGGATGATCGGCGTTTCGTGGAGTAGTGGTTAGCGCCACTCGCTGTGGAGCAAGAGGTCCCTGGTTCGATTCCGCGCTTCGGAAGCATTTCCCTGAATTATTTTTCATTGGGGCTTTTATTTATACATACATACTTATACATATACGGTGCATGACGGCGGCGACGGCGACGGCAAAATTCAGCCGAGACTGTCCATATAATTGCTATCGTAATAAAACATTTCGCTCTCTCGTCCTTTTGTGAGTGTTCGTTATTCGCCCCGGGTTAGATGGGCATCTGTGAGCAAGACGTAGTGAAAGCAGCGTTTGCCCACGATGACCTATTAGCACCCACATCCTGTCATCTTTCCTTGGTTTTGCCTTCCTCTCTTTTGCATTGCGCTCGACCTGAGAGGCGCTGAAAATACGAAAACACCGTAACCCGTTATGGTATCATGATCCATAGAACAATTATGACCCATTCAAAATGCCACATCGTGGCGCATCGTGGAGTACTCCTTTCTGAAGCCAGCAGGTTGAAGTCGACGTTTCTCTTATCCTGTTTGAAATTACCTTTGTAAATATTTTGTGTAAAACTTTTTGTGCGTAAACATGAAAGCTGATGGGTCTATAATTCTTATAGGCCCATCAGCTTATTCGTAGTTCGTACTAAAGTTATGAGATAAAGTGAAATGAAAATGGACAAAAAAAGTCGCAGTTTCACCGCAAGGGCGAAGCAACGAATGCGATAGCAACAAATTATAGTGTTACACGAAGTGAGGCTGGCAGCTAACTGTTTTGTATCATCCGATTTCGCGTAACTAAAAAACGATGGTGTAAGAAAATACGGCCTCTCCAGGGAGCGATGCAATCCGCATAGTCACTTGGCGTTGAGAGCGCAGCACGTAGAAGGGTATACGAGCCGCCCGCCCCGCTGTGATGGCGTTCGAGATAGCGCGCGCGCCAGCGATCGCGACCGCGCCCTTAGATTCAAAGTTCAAAGTTGCTCCTCGCGCGACACTCCCCCCCCCCCCCCCCTCGCGTCTTCGCGTCTGTTAAGGCTCGTTAAAAACGGGCGGGGTGTTTCCTGTCTGCTTCGACGGCAGGCCTCCCGAGCGGGGTGATGTTATCGCACGCACCCTCCGAGCGACGGCAATGGGCCGGCTCGTTTGAACTCTGCTTCTGCCGTGTTCGTCGCCCCCGCTCGCGCGCTTTTACCCGCGGTAGAACATACAATTCGCGGACGGGGTATCTTATCAATTTGGACTTCATACCGGAAGGACATGACGGCGACGGCAACGGCGACGGCAAAAACCCGTCGAGACTGTAGTTGCTATCGCAATAAAAACAACTTGACGCCGATCGAGACCTTACGCGTGTGATGCACTACCAGTTGCGCTACGGCGACAGCCGTTCCGCCGTCCACTTTCGTCTGTATACGCGTAACCATGAGGCTGTTACCGGCGCCACTCGTCGCCACGGTGGTGAATTTGGAACATTATTATGTTTTTTGCCAGAAAGCGTCACGTAGCACGTGATCTGTACAAGCTGGCAGCTGCCACAAATAACGCCCATATACGCTTTCCTTGGCATCATTATTTGTTGGCTTCATATTGTCGCGTCTGACAAAGAAACGGGCCCCTCGACACATTCCCCTTCTTTTGTTCATTCCATTGCGGGGGTCTCGACCCCTGCAGGTTTGATGCTTTAGGATAGCATGCGATTTTGTTGGTCAGCTGCCCGTTCGTATGCCTCATTTGCTCAGTGACACAATTGCCTCCATGGCTATGAGTGGCGCTGGCTAAAACTCTTTGAATTACGCTCACAGGAATGTCCAAGAAAGCAGATGGGTAAACAACGCCACCGTAACACAACTGGTAGTGCATCGCACGCGTACCTAGAAAGTTGTAGGTTCCGTCCCCCATCCCCCGATGGCAAGTTGGTTTTACACCAGCGGATCTCTGCGAGCGTAGACCGAGCGCGTAGACCAAAACCAACAGTGGTTGCCGTCTCGCCATTGACCGCTGCGGCTGCGCGCCTATCGCGGCTGCTTCCCGTTTGTTATGTGGTGGTTTACCGGTGGTGGAATAAAAGCTTCTGCGGGAGAACATGTAACGTCGACTTGGAGAATTGCACGCACTGATTGCACACAGGAAGAGGGTGGAAAGGGGAGGATACCTTCTGGAGAAATGAGTTCCCACAACGCCGAGCGCAAGGCCGGGCTACCTCTCTCGCCATTACCTCTCTCGCGTTTACAAAGTTCAAGCGTAATTTGCTTGATGAACAAGAAAGCAGGTCAAAATTAATTGATGTATAATGATTGTGAAGGCAAGGCAAGGTATACCGCACAAGCGCTGCATTGAAGAGTTTAAACGCATGGCCGGTACCATCCATGTCTCGCCTTTTCATGTCTTATAACTCAGGTGTTTTTTATTTTTTTTTCAGAGCGCAGCCCTTAGGCGCCCGTTCCCTGCGATGAGCGGCGTTGCCGTTGCCGTTGTCCACGTAACCGATAGAGCAAACGAGCACAAAAGAGAGCGAACACGGAGCGCAGCGTGACGCTGTGTTAGCGTCTACAATGCCTCGTGCCTGCTCGCGCTTCTTGTGATAGCACAACGCAGGCCTCTCGCACACGGGCACGAGAAAGTGGGTTGACGTGCGAGGCTTGGGAAAAGAAGATGTAGAGCACGAGACTCCGAGCAACGGTCCGAGTAACGCGTCGCGAAGGGCTGCAAATGAAATACAAAAAAAGAAGAACGAAAGCAAATAGACGCTCAGCGATTCAGACGCTTAATAACACACGTATAACGGCGTTTGTTTGTAAAGCATAAAACGTCTTCAATTACTACTGGTCGTAAAAACAAGAACATTCTGTTCTGGGTGGTAAGAACATTGAACTACTTCATGCGAACGCATCTGCACTGCAGTAAGTCTCGCCAGCTTCCACGGCGTTGCACGTGATATGTGAAGCGGAGCCTGCAATGCGCAGAGTGGCGTGCGTAGCACTCGAGCGCTGGCAGTTTCCGTGGCAATATGTAACGACTGTTACATTGCTACGACTGCGGATAGGCAAAACTTCAAGCACAGTTGGTGTCGCCGCAACACGAAGCTGCGCTCAGAATTTGCATTAGGCAGTATCTAGTCGGTGAATTTTTTTTCTAGACAAGCAATCTCTCTTATACACTCTAATTTTTTCTTTAATTTCAAATTTAAAGCGACACTTAGTCTATAGCGATGCAGCTGATGAATTGTGATAATGTAAGCATTGGTAAACAAGTCAGCAGTTAGTGTCCCAAAAGGCATATTATAAGAAAACCGAATGAACTTTTTTTTTTGCATTTTATGTATTTTTTGCAGGTTAGAAAATGTCGTTGTACCCCGGACTAGTACACAGTAATTTAAATACGAGCAAAACAAGGAATTATAAATAAGTAATTTCACATGTGCGGAGAGATGATGTTCGAGGCGACCAACTATTCCTGTTATGCGAGCATTATTTTGGATTACTACATTTACGTGGCTGCCCCAGGGCATATTTGCAGAAAATACCACTCCTAGGCTCTTAAAATTATCACCAATTTCAATGCTGCAACCGTTTAAAACTATGTCTACATGTGGGGCTAATTCTTTGTTCTGAAAATAACAGCCCTTTGTTTTGCGTTAATTAATTTTCATGTCATTGGATAATGGCCATGCTGCTAATTTTTGTAATGTGCTATTACAGATGCCCATGATGTTATGTATGTTGTTGCCAGAAAAGAAAATGCTGGTGACATCGGCATATATAATAAACTTTGCACTACAGTTAATACATACCACATCATTAATATATAAAATGAACAACAGAGGACCTAATATGCTCCCCTGCGGAACTCCGCAGGATACCTTCATAGCCTTTGATCGTGACTTATTGATTTCGACTATTTGTTGCTGGTTGCTTAGGTATTATTTTATTAGTTCAAGTGTACAGTGATGTACGCATAACGACTAAGCTTTTTATTATAATTTCATGATTACCTAAGTCGAATGCCTTGCAGTGATCAACAAACACCCCAAATGTGATAAGGTTTTTTTCGAACTGCGTTAAAATATATTCTTTTTGTTGAAGTAATGCCAGTTCTGTGGATTTGTTCTTGCGAAAACCAAATTGGCACTCGGTGAACAATTTGTATTTGTCAATGAAATTTATGATCCTCTTATATGATAGCGTCTCAAAGGCTTTTGAAAAAATTGGGAAAACAGAAATAGATCTGTAATTTCCTAATTCATTATGATCACTGTTCTCATACAACGTTACTACTATTGCACTTTGCATTCCTTCTGCCTGCTCTCCACGATGCGTTGTGTCGTGCAAGATAACTACGTCGTACCCCAACACACTTTTCCTACCTTTTGGGCGATTTTAATTTCTCGTCTATCGATTGGTCAAATATCGCTTCCACACTAGCAAAAAGTAACATGGCCAGTGAATTCGTCAACACGTGACCCACATTTGCAATAACGCAAATTGTCTGTCATCCCATTCGCACTACAAACCATTCGTCTAACATTATGGATTTAGTACTAACTTCACACCCCGAAAACCTTTCCGTTATCACGTATCTGAATGGTCTCAGTGACCATAAGATACCGCTTGCTACTTTTTCATGTCACATGTCCAAGCAAACAAGAACAAAAAAAAATAACACTGACGCTTTATGACAGAGGCAACTACAACGGCATGGCCCAAGATTTAACGACCTTTTATGATAACTTCGAGGCCGACTTTAACCTTCGTTCACTCGAAGCTAACTGGTTACTGTTTAAATTTGAATTCCTGCGTCTAGTCGAAATGTAGTACGTTCCTACCGTGACATTTGCTGAACGGAAACAATCCCCATGGTTTAATACCACGCTAAAACGTCTAAAAAAATAAGAAAAAACGTCTATTTCGTTCTGCTAACTCTTCTGAATCTGACTTTAAGGGGGAGAAATATCATTTTGCAGTTACGAGAAGCACGTCGCAGAGGCCAAACGTGGCTTTTTCTCAACCATATTGAGAGAAAGGCGTAGCACAGAAAGAATAAGAAGGAGAGAAACTGAAGGAAATGCAGAAATAAAACGAACGAGAGACAGAGAGAACATCAACGAAAGAGAGAGAGAGAGAAAAAAAAGATAGAAAGAAAGAGAAAAATTCTTGCCGAAAAAAAATTCTTCACGAAAAAATTATTCTTCACGCCCTCCTACGAAGACATGATGCGCAACCTCCGCTCTATTCGCAACTTTCAGCTACGGTGGCGCCGCCACGCGGCAACCGGTGGAAGCTGCGTTCCGGTGATAGAACGAAAACTTGCGCGGTGACAACGTGCGGGCTGTGCTTCGTCGTCCGTGTCCTGCAACTTGTTGTGCGTGTGACCAGTGAATTACGATGGATTTTGTTGGTGCAACATTGTGGAACCTTTGCGGTTCAGTAATGGGTAAACAGCACAAGAGAAATCGCGTGTACTGCGTGCCAAAAATGCTCAAACCGTATACTGTGAAAGGCGTCGTAAACGTGGCTGGTTTTCCCTTGAACCGGAGGCAGAAAAGGCAATGGGATATCCACGGGCGCATCGGGAAGCTTGTCACACAGAAAATGATGGTTTCCATCGTGCTTCTCAAATCGGCTGAATTTTGGGACGCAACTCAATTCCTCGGATATTACGTGCCAATACCACGATACGATTATGGGACGCGCTGTAGTGAGGAGCTCCGTATGAATTTCGACCACCTGGGGTTCTTTAATGTGCTCCTAAATCTAAGCGCGCAGGTCATCTTTTGCATTTTTCCTCCATCGAAATGCGGCCGCTGTGGCCGGGAATCGAACCCGCGTGAACATGCATCGCAACACCTTATGTACTGCGCTACCACGGTCCTGGAAAACAGCAGGCGAGTGCTCTTTTTGTTTTTTGCTTAATTTAGAAGACGACGGTCAATAAAACTATGCCTTCGCGAGCGAAAACCACATCAAAACAGCTTGCCGTAACTGACACCGGCGAGCGGCTGCTGGGCAGGCGCCGCTGCCGTCCGCGATCGAGGGCGAGCACGCCGTAGAGTGAGCAAATTTTGCTAACACGATTGATATTGTACTCTTATGTCAGGCGTCGACATACGCAATCAGTTTCCTCGACACCCTCAAAATGAAGAGCAAAGGTGGAAGCGAAGCAAGCCGGCTGGGTAAGACGGCCTGCAGTGTCACTGCTTATCTGCGAATGCATCGCAGGTGCCTTCGCATCGTGGTTCCCGATCTCGCGAGTGGTGTGGACGCCGGCGCTTCTTTTGATAAGTGCCACACTGGAAGCACCGCATTATTGAATTAGGAATTAGTTTGCATGATAAAATAATTGTAGCACATCTTTTTCATGCCACCGATAGCGGCGATACCGGCAAATACCTCGGCATCCTCGGACATGATGATGGGAGCGGTAAGGAACCGAGCAGCGGCACGACGTTGCATGTCTCCCGTGCTGCTGCCACTATGGCTATACGGCCGTGCGATCGCCGGACCGGGCGGATGAGAAATATCTGCCGGGTTTGACGCACGCCGGATGCCCGATCCGGCGACCCCGTACAGCGAGACATCCCAGACCGGCTGCTACACCAGCGCGTAGGACGTCAAGTCGGATGCAAAATCGTGCCGTGCGTCTCGCAGTTTATGCTCTCAAGCGTGAGCTACTGCATGCATGGGAAGTTCAATGCGGTGGAAAATTATCCTAGCTGGCAAGTGGCAGCAACCAGCGACTACACATGCGGCGATCACTCCGTGTGTGCGGGTGATCACCGCATCGACAGCCGTATTAGATCTCTTGTGGCGCCTCCTATAGTTGCTGAAAGTTGCGAATATCGTGTCCAGAGGGTCATGGGGCGTCCGAAAAAAGTGCGCAATCCCGAGGAGCAAGCCGCGCCTGAGCGGCGACGGGACCGTGCTTCGCTGTGCCAAGCTTTGCGCGACTTATGAAAACATTAATTTTTTTTCTGACGCTAATATTTCAGCAATCTCTCTCAACTGGATCTGACTCTGACTGGAAAGTTGGTAAGATAATTTCCATCTTTAAAAAAGGCGACCGTGCAAATCCTAGTAACTACCATCCCATTTTCTTCACCAGCGTTTGTTCGAAGCTAATTGAGCCCGCTTTGCGCTCCTACATTGCCACTTTTCTGTCATCTGTCAATTTCTTTCATCCTAACCAGCACGGATTTCGCAAAGCTCTTTGTTGCGGTAATCAACTCGCTTTATTCTTGCATTATTTACATTCTAACCTTATCAGAACAACCCCACGGACGCTCTCTTCTTGGACTGCGAAAAAGTCTTCGATAAAGTGTCGCATAATCTTCTCATGCATAAATTTTCGCACCTAAACCTTCACACGGACACAGATAATTGGATACGTGAGTTCGTGACCGATCGCCTTCAATTTGTTTGCGCCTACTCCATTTCCTCGTCCCTATCCCCTGTTTTCTCTGGTGTGCCGCAGGGCTCTGAACTTGGACCGCTACTCTTTCTCGTGCGCATTAATGACCTACCATTTAACGTATCACCTAATATACGCCTTTTTGCGGATGACTGTGTCTTGTACCGACCAATAACAAATTCATTAGACTCCTCCGCTCTCCAGGATGACCTCCTCCGAATCCAGGCATGGTGCAGCGAATGGTTATGTCCCTCAACATCAGCAAGTTCTCCCACGCGTCTTGTCATTGCCGTCATAACTATGTAGTGCCTTCTTACTCCCTTGACAACTGCACCTTAACTCAGTGCAAGACATGTAAATACCCAGGAGTTCATATATCTAGTGTTCTGTTCTGGACCCATCATATTAACCACTTAATCCTTTGGAGGTTCGCCTATATTTTAACACGAAAGTGTTTTATGCCGGGGTCCACCACGGCTCCACTGACGTATTTCCGTCACGGACATGACGTTGTAAAATATAAAGACTAACAGATGACGAAGAAAAAGCTAGAAGAAAAAGGTTCCGTGACCGGAAGTCGAACTTACGACCTCTCGCTCCGCAGCGCGCGGCGCGAAATGATTAGGCCACAGACGGCACGTTCTTCGCCATGCTAACGGCGAGCTATTTATATACACCATTTGCCGGTGGCGGTACTCGGAGATTGGTGGTACATCAGCGTGTTTTCGTTATCACTAGCGAGATGGCGCGAAGGGTTCGAAGAGCGCGTTTTAAAGATCGACGCCCCACGCGTCGCGGTGAGTGCGTGCCTCTACAGGGCGTGGTCGCTCGAACGCGCGCTTATCTCTTGATGGCGGTGGGTTGTACGTCTTGTGCTGTCACTGCAAGTTTGCGTTGAGAGCGCGAAGGTCACTTCGCTCGCTGCAGCGGCCGCTTTCGCGAAAGGAGCGCGCTGCTCACACAAAAATAAGTTACAACTGTGACAGTTCGCGCTCATCCTGTGTATGTTCGTTCCGTGCGTCCTTTCTGCTTGGGCAGCGCGTTGCAAGTTTTGAGCTGCTTGCCGTTCTTCGCGTGACATTACAATTTGTTGCTATAACATTCATTCCTTCGCCGTTGGGGTGAAAGAATGCCCAACAAACGCTCAATTACGTCTGTGAAGACACGTTTCACTTTCGTGTTATACCGATTCCTATGACAGAGGGATCAGCCATGTTTTTTGACACGATGTTGTAAAAACAGTATGTTGTATATATACATACAAACCACAAAGAAATAGTATTAAAAATTTCTTCAATATGAAGCCAGTACTCATGAAGGTATCATCAAACGATCACATCAAGCATTTGGGATGAAACGGCCAAGACAAGTGGCGCAGAGGAGCACCTGTCAATTTGTGCAGAGGAACGTTGTGCGCACCTCATTTCCAGCAGCAGAACAGCACCCGCACATTCCTCTAACAAGCCTTCATAGGACTGTGGTTTGGTCCTGTAAAGCTTGCTTCACCGCATGCATGAACCATTTTTTGGTCGATTTTGTTGTCCCTCATTCCGCTGTCGAAATGGTCGAGTACTGATATTGTCCCTGAGTATCTGCCCACTTTTCAAGAGGTATATAATATAAAGAAAATTATTCCCATGCACCTTTATCCACAATTACACTGTAAGAAAAAAAAAAGAGTATGCGTGACTCCTTTAGGAGAGTCCTGAGTTACCACGTATATGACTCTCTTTAAAGAGGCAGGTTAACTCTCTTGTGGGTCACACGGCTCTCCAAAGAGAGTGTATAATGACCCCTAAAGAGAGTTGACGTGCCTCTTTCTTTAAAGACAGTCATATACGTGGCAAGTCAGGACTCTCTGAAAGGAGTCAAATGACTCTTTTTTGAGAGTGTAGGCCTAGGGAATAGTGTGGCAATTTCGCAAAGGACCGTGTTTCGGTGTATTTATCAGTGAAGTTACTGCGCAAATCTACAAACAGGCATGATGACTGGAAGCTGAAATTGCCTCTCTAGAAAACCAGAAAAGGAGACAATTACATGGCATTTTGAATGACAGTATTTTTTTATCTGACCGAGAGGAAAATTCAGAACCTTCCGTAAAAAATGGAACAAATTTCAGCGGCATTGCGGCCCTACTGTCGCCGTCCGAAATTGCGGTAAAACAATTTTTCACGAGCTTACACAGACATAGGTAAGATAGCGACCACTTAGCGTTGCGCCGTTTGCGACAGGTGATGTGGGAGAAAGCTTTTTCTGCAAAAGGATAAGTGGGAAGTATACGTGTCCCGCTGACGCACAAAGGGTTAACCAATTGCTGCAATCGCTTACTAGGTTACCTACGCCGTAACTTGTCGTCAGCATCTTCCGCAGACAAACTACTTGCACATAAAACGTTAATCCATTCTAAACTAGAATATACCTGCACTATTTATGACAACCATCAAGTTCACATCACGAATTCCCTTGAATCGGTCCAGCCCAACGCTGCCACATTCATTCTTTCTGACTACTCCTACAAGACAAGTGTTTCTGCTCTAAAATCCCAGTTGTGTCTTCTCTCACTCCCTTCTCGCCGCAAGAGTGCTCGTCTAATATTATTTTTTAGGTATTTTCATTCGCTGCCTCCAGGAAACCAAATCCTCATTGTAGCACATCGTTCCTCTCGCCCCATGCATCGAAACGTTGTGTACATGCCACGTGCCCATAAATAAATAAATAAATAAATAAATAAATAAATAAATAAATAAATAAATAATATCTAAACTGGCGGTCATGGCGTCTTAATCGAACGTGCTCGGCACATAAAAACATTAGGAATGAGATCTTCGAATAACTGCTTGTGTCCGTTCTGATTAAGTTCGAACTCACACTCAGGAATATTAGCTGCTCGTACTTCGTCATGCATCCTGCAAAAAATGATTGCGAAAACAAACACTACAATTCATGTTTGAATGCCAGCAATCGCGATTTCGGGCCTACTCATGCCGTCTTCATATTTCTCGTCGCCAGAAGGCTGCTCCTTCGAGCTCTTTTAAAAGAACTCGCGCCAGACGCGTGATGAACGCCATTCTTGCAGCAGTGGAAGCCACCTCGTCATTTCGTATAAAATTATTGCTAAAGTCAAAAGTTTATGCTTGAACCAGAGCAGTTCTCATGTAAAATTGTTCATACTGTAGTTATTTGCATTTTCGCCAAATGGCCGGTACATATAATTGTTCAAATAAAAACAATGCGATTTATTTCACACAAGCGTGGCTACTTTTGGCTACTTTTCCTGCCTTTGGCGTAAGTTCCCTACTTCTTGGCTAGATGCGTCCGATATTTTGGCTGCATTTTTTTTCTTTTTGACCTGGCAACCGTGCTGGCGCTGTGTCCTCCTCGCTACTTACTTCTCCTAGTTCCCATGACACTCGGCAGCCGCTGCTTCTGGGGTAACCTACTGCGGCTGATAAACAAGTGGTCCAAAAAATTATAGCTTATTTTCTTTCTTTTTTTCTTTTTTTTGCGCCGCATGTGTGTAGGGATTTAAAAGATAGTGTCAAGTCTCAGTACTACAGCATCCTGCAACTCCGGTGTGTACGCAATGTGTGCCACAAAGCACGAAAAAGTGTGAAAGTATATCGCCGAGCGTGCACTATATATATATATATATATATATATATATATATATATATATATATATATATATATATATATATATATATAGTTGAAGAAATGAAGGAGCACACTTACGAAAATTGCATATTTTTACTCATTTACGTAAATGAGTAAAAATATGCAATTTTCGTAAGTGTGCTCCTTCATTTCTTCAACTACATGTGCACCGGACCTTCAGAACTTTCTTTTGAATTATATATATATATATATATATATATATATATATATATATATATATATATATATATATATATATATATATATATATATATATATATATATATATAGCATTTTTCTTTCTAGTGATGTCATGTTACCTCATGTTAGGCATCGGGAGCTGGGCTATTCGGAATGACGTATAAAGAACGAGTACACAGAGGAGCGTGATGACTGAGGTCTTCCGCATGAGCGTTCAACTCGACTGCTAGTTTACCGAGCACTGTGAAAGCCATGAATAATGGCCATTGGCGTCGTCGCCTCGCCTCCTCCCGTTGTTTTATTCCTGGCTGCATGTACTACACATAAAATGATGCGGGCAAGAGGAAAAGCCGCTTTTCGTTCTTCAACAACCCACGCAAAGGTATGAGACGCGCATGGATGTTTATATCCGTGAATGAGAAGCAGTAGGCTTCGAATGCACCCTTTTTATTTTTCTTGTGGTGTAAATTTGCTCCATTTTTTTTTTCGCTTTCTTTCGAGTACGCGGCTAGGAAAAAAGAAGAAGAAAAGAAAGAGACAGCCGTCTTCAGACCTACGTCGAGGCGCAAGTGTTGCACGCTTCGGAGAGAAGCGAGTCATTATGACGTTCCTGAACGGGCTCGGTATTAAAAAAAGTTGAGGGGAGGTGAGCTGCCCGACGTGCTGTCAGCGCGCAAGTTTTTTTCCTTGCCTTCTTTTCGGTAGGCGGAAGACTATCAAACATTTAACAGAAAATGGGCGAGCGAGTGAAATCTTGGACCCAGTCTTTTATTTGTGCGCCTTTATTTTCTCGCCGCTATTATTACTTGCAATCCTCGTAGCACGAACGCGAAGCCCGGTCTGTTTAAAATATGGCAGCACGACCCTATCTGAAGGTGAAAGCTGCCAATGCGGACGAAGAGCCGCAAGAAACGCGCTCCGTGCGCACCTCTACCGCTTTCTTGTACACAGGAACGCCTGTGCCAATGGAAGAGTCTCGTTTCTTTTTTTTTCTTTTTTTAGAATTGGATCAACGGGCTGTGCAGTATAGGTTACGTCTGACAGACTGATGTGTAACTTCGGTTCCTGACACCTGCCCGTCGGAGGTAGTTATTCATATTGAGCCATCCCTTGCTGTCCGTCTTCCTAGATCCATGACTTGGAATGAGTAGAGCATGCATAATAAACGGAGGCAAAAGAAAGGGATGTGGACAGGACGTTCCGAGATCCCCCAATTACTCTCGCTAACCGAATTCATGGCGCTTTCGACGGTATTCAAAAGAAGGTTAAATAAACAAACAGACACGCTAAATGAGTTTGTACAAATAAAATGTTATTTCAAAACAATCACTTTCGATAACTTCTCGGTAAAATATTTATTATTGGGCGAAAAGATAAAGGTAAGGGTACTTTTTTTGTATTTCACACCAATGTAATATTTCTAGTACACACGGCCGTGCCGTGTGTTTAAAGGAATATGTCCGAAAATCCTCAAAAATAAGGGAAATGCGATATTTGCTCGCTGCCTTCATAATTAAATCTTCTGTGTGGCTGCAGACATATTAAGATGACTAGAGACATTAATTACACCAATAAATACACAAATTAAAACAACTAATCTTTAAATTGATGAAGTGATGGAATTCGACCAAATTCATCAGCGAAGCCGAAGAGCGTGACTGTCATATCCTATACTCGGCGACAACTTTTCTTGACAGCACTGTGGAAGCTACAGAACCGAAACGCATGCCTGCTACCGCGCCAAAAAGTAGTACTTAAGTTTGCTGATACTTTTCTCATTTTTCTTGCTGAAATAAATGCTGCTTTATTTGTTATGAGACTGAAACAGTTGCGGGAAGTCGTAGGTAAAATACGGTTATTGTTCACTTTGCAAGAATTCCTTCCTTTTCTTTCCATTTCTTAGACAGCACCACCTTTTCAGCACGCCCGTTTTCCAAATTATAAACATAGCGTCCATGACGTAGTGGGTCAGTGTGCGGCCACAAACGTTCTGTTTAGTTCTCCAAGAAAAATATACTCGTAATATATGACACTAAAACGTGCACTGAACAATCGAAATGCCTCTCCCGTTCACATTTTTCGTGTATATGTTTTTCTAAACGCGTTCACGATGCGAGCGAGCAAAACCTAAATCAGCCGCGAGCTCCCGTACTACTTGCGGAGCAACACGTATGTGCGGAAGCCCCGCCGCCGTCGCTCCATTGTCAAGATAAGTTGTCAATGATGTCACTGTTTTCGACAACGATTGCGGTAGCGTAAGTTCGGCATTCGGTATACCATACGTGCACCATGCGTGCTACCACGGAAAGCGCAACCTGCACGCCCACGAAGCGAAGTAGATCGATTGTTGATATAACGACACTCGCTCATTCTGCCTGTCTCGGAAGACTATTGCAATTGCGCTCTTCGGCGTATCGGTTTTGGTTTCGCCGGCGAAATGGATCGGATTTCATCGCTCCGCAAGTATTACCAGCGGCCGCTCTTTGGAAATCTCAGAGCGGTAATGCTCTCTTCGCAGAAAGGGTTCCAATTCTCTCATTTGACCCGACCGCCTGTCACCTCTAATTAGAAAGATCACTTAGTACATATGATCACTGCCGTAATTAGCTTCTCTATTGGTCTTAAAATGTCTGCCGCCACAGAAAAAGTAATTCGGAAGATAACGAGCAAATATCGCAGTTCCCTTATTTACAGGATTTTCGTACGTCAGTGTGACGCCAGGCATTCTATATATATATATATATATATATATATATATATATATATATATATATATATATATATATATATATATATATATATATATATATATATATATATATATATATATATAAACGCTAACCTCGAGCAGATGCGGGCGAAATTGATGCCGTCACCGACACGTGAGCGTGTTGCGGAACAACGAAACAGAGTCCCTTCTGTTTTGGCTTCAGTGAATGTTTTTAAAAAAGTTAGCGCAACTTGCACTAAGTCGCGCATGCCTGTGTCACAGCAGAGCTGGTGGGAACCTAGCTGGTCCTGGCTTGGCTTGGCTTTTACCCTGCCACCTCTTTCTTTTTCCCGCCACCTTGCTATACTGCGCTATGCATGGCTATGCTTGCTCTCTTTTTTTTGTGTGTGTGTGTCTGTTTCTTTCTCTCCCTGTGTATTTATTTCTCTGTCTTTCTATCTTTTTCTCTCTTTCTTCCATTTCTCTCTCTCTCTCTGTAGCAGTTCTCTCGCCTTTTATCTTTTTATGTCTTTTTTCCCTTTGTTTCTATCTGTCTCTCTCTCTGATTCCCTCCTCCTCACCCTCACTTTCCTTTCCTGCCCCCTTGCTATACTATACTATACAAGGCTACGCTATGATCTGCTCGCGTGCCTGGATAGCCGAGTGTTTACGACGTTCGCCTTCGGATCGTTAGGACGCGATTGAGTGCGTGCCGGTTCATGACGATGATAATTTTCAATCTTCGGTACACGGCAAAGCTGTAACAGCTCTGCTTTAAAACTCCTATAGCGCATTTTTAAACGTGTTTGCAGCGCAAGCACGTCAGTGCTGAAGGAAAGGCGACACAGTGAAGAGCGGAAGGCAAAGAAGGACGCACACGAGCGCTGAAAATGCACTTTAACCAACTAGCCCAAATCGAATTCTTCTCCTGTAGCGCGCATGTGCCACAGAAATTGGGCAAATCCCACTACTCACCACACTTGTACACTAAAAATTTACAACACACGGGTGGCAAACACCGATTAAGATTTCTGTACAGATGTAACCAATAATTGAGGGAGACTCAAAAGAACGGTCGGTATTAAACAGTGATAACTACCGGGGCCGCATGTTTCTCTGGTTAGCCATCTGTACAGAGTGGTTGGGCGGTGATTGAGCGCGTGCCGGTTCATGATGATGGTAATTTTGTTTCGACGACACACGGCAAACTTAGGTCATTACAGCTCTGCTGAAAAAGACGCATTCTCTCAAGGTAAGCGTAGCTTTTATTTATACACAGGAGGGAGGGGGTCATTTTATAAGCATACGGTATTTACGAACACTGCTCAGATTATTAAACCGAAATCCTTAGATGCCTCATCAAATGCGAAAATTGACCATCGGCGGCGTCAGCACGAGTGATGCAAATAACAATCATCACGTGATGACGTCACCATATGACGTCACAGCTAGGTCACCAAAATTTGGGACGGCATCATGATGTGATCACATGACATTGTCGCTTGGTCAAAGGTGGGCCGATCACGGAGGCAGTGTAAAACCAGGTGAGGTGCAGAAAGCTTGTAATGCCTCCGATCCTTGAGGCAGTGCAAAACCAGGTTAGCTGCAGGAGTGCACTTATAACTGGGCTGGACTGGGCTGGACACGGGACGGTGAAAGACGGGACGGTTCAGCGCCCTCGTCTGTCGTTCTTCCACCGTCCCAGTGTCCAGTGCTGTCTTTTCCCGACTTAGGTTAGCTGCAAAAACCTTTCGGAAGGGAGCGGCGGAGGATCAAAACTGGGGAGGGGCGAATCATGTAGGGAAGGGTGTTTCAGCTTCACTAACGTGACACCTGGGGGGTGGGGGTGGGCGAAGCATGAAGTGTGCGCCGGTGTTTCCAACAGCAAAATCGCTGCTAATGGACAATGAGCGACAGAAGAAGGGCCTGACCGAGGTAATTCGACACATTGTTTTGAGACAGATTTCTTTGATGAGGCACTAGTGTTGCCGAGCCATGAAACCGGGCTTGTAGGGAAGGGTGTTTCAGCTCCACTAACGTCGTCGGAAAACTGCGTCGGAATGCAGCTTATCCTAGGGTTCTTCTTCTTCCCTACATGCCCGGTTTCAGTTCCCTACTGAAACGGGTGTTTCGGCTCCACTAACGTCGTCGGCTATTTGTTGGGCTAACTGTTGCCTTCTTCATTTTTAGTGAACCTTTGCAGATATGTTTCAAGAAGTGGTGTTTTAAATAGATGACTTTACTGTAGAGATGCACGTTTGTGTCTCTGGTTTTAGATCAGAAACTTGAGCGCCTCGGTAAATTTCGTCGGGGATTCTGACACCGCTGCTAAGCCAAACATAATGTTTTAGGCAGTAGAGACGAACCTTTATCTCATGATATGCACAGTATCGGCGGTGGCGAGTAGTGGGATTTACCCAATTTTTCTGGCGCATACCCGTTTATGATGGACCGTGACCACGACACGACACGCCGACAAGCCGAGACCCTAAGGTGCTTCTCCCCTAATACATTGACTGGAAAAAAAAGATGGCTTTCGCCCTCGAGTCGTCTTCGCCGAATGCATAAGGGACCCTGTGATTATTTTTTTCTTTTTAAGGAAAAGCCGGGAAATCGCACCGCTTGAGGAGCAGAAGAGAATATATTATCACCCAGCGGGAACCGTAAAAGATTAGGAAGGAGTAGAATTAGGGGTCTCAGGACGCTCTAACCACCGTGTGCGCTTTTATAGCAGCTTGCAAGTGTCTTCTATCAAAAGCAGAGTAATTCCGGAGGTCCCCCACAACCAAGTCCCGCCTACCCCCTTCCCTCCACTCCGCCCTAACATCGAGCCGTTTGCTCGGTCTACGCGGTTGTCATGTCACATTCCTGCAAGAGTGCGCAAAAATATTCCAAGGCGTACGTATAGGTTGCTGCTATACAATGACACGTCGACGTTTACTCTGAAACGCTTGCTTGTTTGCATGGGAAGGGTTCAGCAAACGCAAAATGACTCCAGCGTCGGCTGTCACGTCCCTAACTTTTCACACGCGCCCGTTCGCCATTGAGCGTTGCCGCGTAGCGACGGTTCGAGCTGTTTCCTGCAACTCGCAGGCAGAGCATCTCGCTGATTTACAGCCACCATCTTTTACGGGCTGATGTCGACGATAGCGACAGGCTGCAGCGTGAGCAGTAAACAGCGCGAAACAAAAGCGGACCCGTGCAAACTTAAGGACCGCCGTCAGCGCTGACACTCTACAATAACGCGCATACGCGCAGTCGTTTGACGCAGCAGCACGCTTTGCTATTGAGAGGATAAATGGGCCGAAGCGGCGCGCGCAAGATGGACGAGCGATACGCGAGCGCGCGTGCCGAGTGCACACGCCCGCTCTAAACAAACTTCGACGCATTAGCTCCTCGAGAGGCAACGAACTCCGCCGGGATGCGCTGAATTTGCGTTCCCGGAACGTGTTCGTCACCCGGGCGCACCCTTTGTCGAAACTACTGACCGCATGCAACTCATGTGACAAGAGTTGACGTATTTATCAAGCCGCGGAGTAAGCAGAAGAACCCAGACGATTGCAGACCATCCATCAAGCCAAGGAAAGCATAGGGGACACTTTGTACGTCCACTATTTCCTTGGCTTAATTTTCCGTTGGTTTCATTAGTTATGTCTCAAGAAGAAACAAGCCCCTCGAACAATTCCCCTTCTTTCGTACTTATGTACTTACGTATTTCGTTTTTACAAGTTTGGATTTTACGAATGCGACTTTTTTTTTATCCCGTTTTCATGAACGAAATCTTCTGTACATAACATGCAACATACGCATCGCATTCGAGATAACCGTAACGATTCGTAATAATAATGGTTACCATCATCACCAATAAATGTGTCTTGCTTATTTGACAGATGAGTGATTCCACTCTCTTTGAATACCAGCGGTTCTGGTGGATGTTCCCTACGGTTTTTGCTGGGTGAATATATTGGCATTCCATTGCGATGTGCTCCGGTCTCCCATCTCCGGGCTTCTGCTGGAGCGCACGCATGTCTCACCGCGTTTTTAATATTTGGTCCAGTATATTTTCGTCCTCCGGGAGCCAGCTGGAGCCTCATATATAGAAAGGCACAGTCGCGATATTTGCTTTCCTAATGTCTTTCTTGCCGTATATTTGTAAATATCGGTGACTTCCTGTTGTTTCATCCCTTTGCATACAAATTATGCAGGGTGTTTTTTTTTAGACTATACATATTTTTTGTAAAAATGCTATGACAGTCGCCTAGGCACCTGTCGTCCTCGCACACGAACTCCACGTCGAGGCGAAATTATCGTGCCGCAGCTTAATTGACATTGAAGTGACTAATAAGCAAAAAAAAATCTTAATTAGCTTTTAAATTAATGACCTGAGGGCAGTTGTTCATAAAGTTGTAGGCCGTCACAAGTTACGGCATACTCATTTCTTAGAAATGACACAAGTAGCACGTAATTTGAAATATTCATTGTCAAAATTTAAGGCCGATAGAGAAACTGACCGTTCACGGCGCGCAGGGAACGCGACCGCTCTGTTAGGTCAGACCGGAACTACTCGTAACGAGGAAGTGACGAAATTTGAATTAAGGTGCGTCGAAGCAGAATCTGGTCAGGAAAAACGCCGAGTCGTCTGAGATACACAAGCAGACAGCTAATTCTTCGCAGTGGCTGCTCCTGAGTTTGATGCTGTACAAAGAAAGAAAAGGTAGATATTACGGTTTTCTTGCACACAGCGTGAAGGAAACAGATAAGCACGAAACACCACACACAAAGGTAAGGCTATCCGCTGATACAAGTGAGATGACTGGCCGCTGTCCACGACAAGACGCTGCCGTGACGAGCCTTCCGTGTCACGGGAAGTTCCGGTCCGACGCAACAGAGCGGCCGCGTTTCCTGCACGCCGGGTGCGGTCTGCTTCCGTATCGGCCTTAATATCCGATTATGAATATCTAAAAAAAAACATGCAACGTTAGTCATTTCTAAAAAGTGGGTATGCCATAAATTGCGAAGGCCCGCAACTTTCCCATGTAAACAAGGGCCCTCAAGTCGATAATTAAAAAGTTAATTAACGAGTTTTTTGTTAATAAGTCACTTCAATATCACTTTTGCTGTGGCAAAATATTTCCGCCTCGACATATAGTTCGTGTGCGAAGATGATAAGTGCCTGTCTGTCATAGTATTGTTGTTTAAAACATCTGTATGCTATTTCACCTTGTTATACCCCCTCTAAATCCATCCTGTTTGTTTTTATGTTCACACCTTGCGCCATTACCGTGCTAAGCATCCTCTCACCGAGAAAGAAACATAGCATTCATGGTTTGTTCAATTCTAGATGTAACAAGTGTTGAGATCAAATCTTATCTATTTTGTTTTTATTTTTCCCTTTTGGTCAGCACGTTTTCTCAAGAGGTATGCATACTGGTTCCGGCGCATGCGCGCTCGTTTTCAATGAGTTAATTTCATTGCTATCCAACTCATTTGCAAGTTAAGCGTCTTTCCTGCCTGACTTCGGTTTCGTCGATTTGCTACATCGACAAGTTTTCGCTCTTCTATTCCAAAACGTGTTTCACCAACTAGCCCCACAGTTCATTCTTCTCAATTTCTTTTGATGAATCTAGGCTGCCCAACTGCGCTGGGAGCGTTAGCCGCAACGTAACCCCCGGGTACAAGGCGGTGAACGTAGAACCTCCTTTTCAACGATGGCGTAATCGCGTTAAATGAGTTGTCGGGGCACTGGCCAATAAACCCTCGTATACTGCCTGAAGGTATCAAGGTTAGGCCCTCGCTGTGCGAGCACAAAATCACAGCTGACCGTGTAGCACATCATCATCGTCGTCATCATCAGCGTATCTCATGTCCACTGCACGACGAAGGCCTCTCCCAATGACTGTCTCACCCTGTCCTGTGCGAGCTGATTCTATTTTATGCCTCCGAAGAACCTAATTTCGTCGCTCCGCCTTTGCTGTCCTCCACCCGTCCCTTGGTATCCATTCCGACGTCCTAACCGACCATCTGTCTTTCTCATGACGTGACCTCGACAGATCCTCTTATAGTATATTCTATAGAGTATCGGCTGCCCCTGTGTGTTCTCTGATCCACTCTGCTGTCTTCCTGTCTCTTAGACGCCCATAATTTTTCGCCCCATTTCACGCTGTGTGGTCCTTAGCTTCTTCTCGAGTCTCTTTGCAATTCTCCGTGTTCATGTCCTATATACCACCCAATTTTTTGCTCGATCTTTGGTTGTCACTCATTCGCTTATACAGTAACATTTTCATATTACAGTAACCTGTCATTATACATCAATCTCATATGTTTGCCTTATGTCCTTTAATTATCTCAGATTATCTGTATAGAACCAAAGACCGAATGCAAGGAGCTTCTTGTTCGTAATGTGCTCTTTGCCATTGGCCAGCAGCCGGTTCGGCTAATCATACGTCCGGCATCACGGCTGGCTGAGATTTTCTGTCAAAAACAATTCTTGCGTAAGACCATTCTTGTGAATGCGGGTTTTCGTTAGTATAGCAGCTATTAACTTCACTATAAGCCAACGGGTTTAAGTTTTCCGAGCTTTTCAGTATAATCAAATCCTTCATTCTTCATTCTAAACATATCATTTTTCTTGAGTAACTATAGAGAAGAGATGAAAAGTACAATGCTTACTCACGTAGCCCAGATGCGAGCTGCGAGATCTGAAACAAGCAAGCAATGCAGCGCATTGATTAATAATTTATTGTTTGCATTCCTGCGTATTGGTTGCGGGAACTCAGGCAGCAAGCATTCGCCGTTTTTCCGCAACGGTAACAAATGAATGAAAACACTGCAAATGAAGCGAAGCCACGCAGTATTTGTACGGATCTACATAGTGCAGTAAAAAAAAAAGATTTTGGTTTTCGCAAGTGCTCTTCGCCATGATCTGGACTGCCTCGCTAATTATATATATATATATATATATATATATATATATATATATATATATATATATATATATATATATGTATATATATATATATATATACAGTAAACTCTCACTTGTACGAACGTCGGTTTAACGAATATTTCAGAATAACGAACTTTTAGAAAATCCCCGGTGATTTTCTTATGCATTCTATGCAAAAATCTTTCAGTTAAACGAATTTCAGAATAGTGAATTTTTCAGTTGAACGAACTTGATCCGCGGACCCAGGCTCATTTTTTAAATCAATTCAACGAAGTTTTGTGTACTGCAGCACTGGCATAGCCGATGCGAGCCGCCACTAAATCGGCCATCCATCGGCGGCGGCGCGACACAGCTGGACGTTTACAGTGGTGCTTCATTTGAGGACTGTGTGCAGTGTGACAGTGATCTTGTCACTTGTGCAGAACTATCTGATTTGGAAATTGTTTCGAGTGTTCGTCCGGAACCAGAAGAAGAAGGGTGCGACGAGGAAGTCGTAACGGCTGAGGCAGGTTCAAATCCTGTAACTCTAGCCGAGGCGGTAGAGTATGTTAGAAAGTTGCGAGACTTCGTGTCTCAGCAACAAGCTGTGCCAGAGGCAGTGCACAGAAACGTAGACTTTCTGGAAAGCTTTGTCTCTTCTTGCGCTTTAAGGGCACCAGTCCAAATGAAAATTACAGATTTATTTTCAAAATAAATTGCATTTCGCACTTTTGACTATAATGTCTGCTGTGCCCAATGCTGTTCTTTATTCTAGTGAATATTCAGTTTAGTGAACTTTCACTTAATTGAACTATTTCCTTGGGTCCCTTGAAGTTCACTCAATTGAGAGTTCACTGTATATATATATATATATATATATATATATATATATATATATATATATATATATATATATCCAGCCTCATGATTGGTTGAAGTTGAGCAATTCCACGTTAGTTTACGCGGCTGTTTCCTTACTGCACCTTTTGTGGAGTTCTGTGAACAAAAAGCAGAAAAGGACAGAGACGTGCGTGGTTTTTGTTATACCACTTCAAAGATACCTTATGCAATGATATTTCTCTATAGTCCCGTCCAGCGTAAGCATTGTTTAATGGCATCAAACTCTCGTTAAGTCGGTATTTGGCCGCAACCCCGTTAATTCGGATGTTACACGAAGCGCGCCAAGAGTGAAGTGCCGCAAATGTGCGACGCAAACGAAAGAAAACTAGCGTTCGCGGGCAGCCGCGGGCTTTCAGAAAGGCGTGGTCGCCGTCCACAATCTCGTTGTTGGTACGTATTGAGGTATGGGTTCAGAGCAAGTTTCGTATTAAGACAGGAAGTCTTGACAGGCGTTCACGTTGTGAACAAATTCGCAAATGACGAAAATCGCGGATTTTGCACTGCTCTTATACAAAATAATTACTGGATTTGCGTATTCCTCAAGAAAATCAAACTGCATTGATGTAATAGACATTTATTTATGGTTGTTTTCTTGATATTTTCGATAATTCGGCATTCGGTTAATTCAGTGCAACCCTCATGGTAATTTGTTAATCTTCAGTTGTTGTTTCTTATCGGTGCTGCTGTTCTGATGCTTCATGCTACAGTTACGAAAATTTGTTTGTTTGTTTGTTGTTTGTTGTTTGTTGTTTGTTTGTTTGTTTGTTTGTCTGTTTGTTTGTTTGTTTGTTTGTTTGTTTGTTTGTTTGTTTTTCGTGAGGACGTAGGGATAGAAAGAGTAACTCACTACGTTGGCGGTTCAACTGTAAACTGTATGGCACTGACAACGTGTTGAAAGCTGTGGAGATTTAGTTGCAACTCTCGCCAGAACAAGTGTGCGTTGTTCATGTCGAACATGTGTGCACGCCAACGCAGAGTTCTCTAACTTCTGTAACCTGCTGATCTTTTCCTGTTTAGCTTAGCACGGCTGCAACTCTGTATGGTTTTTGACGCGATAGCGTTAAAGAGCTCGTTTCGCAGAAATTTGGGTGTCGGTATCGGCGGCGGCGTCTTTGGTTGTGAGCGAAAAATCAGCGTTGTCCGTGAGCGAAAATCCGAGGTAGATGCAAATAAAGAAATAATGAAAAATATTCGGTTCGAGTGGAACCGGGGATTCGAACCTGCGACTTCTCGCTCCTTAGCCGCACGGCCACCACGCCTACATCCTCTAGCATCATGCTGACCGCGAGCTATTTATATACACCATTTACCGTTGGTGGTACGCACATCTCGGAGGTTCTTCTGCGGTTTGACTCTCACCCGCGAGATGGCGCAAAGGGCCCACGGGCGTGCTTTTAAACGGCATCGCCTCACCGTGTGGCCCATGTTTCGCCGCGCCGCATGCATGGATATTGGATCCGGAGGGCATCCGCACTTTGGCTTTCCTTGCGGCACGGTTTAAGTGTCAAACGAAAAGCGAAACCAGGCTAGCGATTGGGGAGGCTACACGAACACCGTCCGATTAGGCTATCGCGTTCTACTCTTGAAAGCGAAGCTCAAGCGTCCTCCGAGCTTTTTTCTTTTTTTTTAATCAATTAAATAAATTATTTCGTTACGCCGCATGTGTTTAAGAAATGGGATGAAGATGCAGAATATCGAGAAATGTGCGTTTCTCCCCGCCCCTGCTGAGCACAACGGCTTGTTTGTCGCGGATACATGGAACGAAGCGACGCAGCTGCGAATACAAGGCTGGTAGCCCCCCCCCCCTTGCCGCCGTTACGCGCTCGGTTAGCTGATCAAGTTGCGGACTGCGCACAGAATTCAAGCTTGCCCCCATTGATGTCACGTAAACAAAGAGAGCCACACAAAAGCGCGCACGAACACACTGACAGAACACACGGGCACTTGCAAGCGCACATGGACGCACACGCATTACTACTTTTCAACTATCTCTTTTTGCTTAGGAGTAAATCTCTTTCAGTCTTTGTCTCACAATAGAGCAATACTACGTCCCACATCATGCTTGTCTTTATTATTTGGCGATAGAATACACGGAGGGAGAGTGCCTGCCACATCGGTGACGTCCAAGGCCTCGCCGTATCGGCGCCAGTGCCATCTGCCGCTCTCTAGCGTTCAAAGGGGTAAAAGAAAAGGGCAAGCCAGGGAGGTGAACCAGAACGCAAAATCAGTCTACACTGGTCGATGGGGCCACTCGCAATCAGAGCACAGCATCCCTTGGGAGTACAATAAATACAAATTAAGGTTAGAGCCAATTGCGCAGCTTCATTATTCGTAGCCGAGCTTTCCCGACCCTCCGCTACGATGGCTTATGATGTCGGCGTTCCAGAACGGCTTGCTATGATGACGGTGTGTGATGCGATTCCAATGTGCCACTTACACCTGCAACGCTGTATTCTGTGCACAGCGGCCATGCGCAAACCGTTCGCCACTCCGACTAAAAAAGCCACAAAGTCTTTGGATCAATGAGATACGTCTATGACTAGAAATCTTACAACTGTGAAGTATTATGCCATATCCTGCCATAGCAGTCAGTTTCTGGCTTCCTTCTTCGCATCTCATCAAAATCTTGGAGCTGCTCTATCACACGAGCTTACGTCGAGTCTGTAAATGAGTTTGAGGCGTATACACACGAGGCATCATTAATTAGCCAGGACGTTGCTTGCGCTTCAGATGGAATTGTATGCCAAGAAATTTCACCACCTTCAAAATCCCATTACTCTGTTTGGTTTTAGTTGTTCAAATGTTTGCAGCCAGTGCTGTTTAACTTTCACGTAAGTAACAAACGGGGCTAGTTGTTGCACGTTCAGCGTTTTTAGAGTGCAGCTCTTATGCCCCCGTTCGTTGGTTTCGTCAATTGAGCAAACGATTGGCACAGGGGAGAGCGCGGGATCTCGCGCCTGCGATAGCTTCCATCACGACTGAATAATGGACACAGGGCTGAGCGAGTAAGGTGTTGTAGCAATATTACCGTAACGTGTTAAATGGACCACGATCCGAAAACGTTTTAGCTGCGTGAGTTGTTCGATGCGCACAGTAACACGGTAAGATGATTATAGTGGCTAATGCAGGTCTTGCACATTGAAATAGCGACGTGCTGACAACGCGGGAACTCGCACAGCAATGGCTTCCGGTACGGTGACGTGTTTACGACCATTTCCATTCCAGCAAGTGCGGCCTCATTTACTTTCAAACATTGAATAACCTTCCAAGCCGCAGTTGGGGGAACTTCGCATGTTGGCGCAGTTTGGACGCAACCGCTGGAAGTGCTTCTTCTGCCTCCGCTGCTAAACGAGCTGCTCGAACAGTGGCTTAGCGCCGCCGACGCAAGAATCCTGCTGAGCTCTAATTTCGCGCAAGGGAGCATCGTAATCGTCGTTTTTTTTTTTCACTCCCTCTTTGACACAGCATATCCATATATCACCGTATACAAACATTGTCTGTGTCTGACCTTAGTGACTGATGAATATTTATCAAACATTATTAAACCCTATCACCACTTGTTAATGTTCGATTCGCTTAAATAAAAAGGCATTTGGTAGTTTGCGTGTTCATACAACTGGTTGCGTGGTACCATTTCATTTGTTTTGTTCGCTGTCAAAGACATGCCGCAACAAACTGCGAAATGTTTAACTTTAAACTTTTAGTAACTCAAATTTCCGCTAACAATTAGTACCCGTTTTATATACTATAGCATCTAGTACACGCTAAGTGGGAAATTTGTGTCTGCTTTAGCCTTCTGTGTTACTGACATCGACATTCATTCCAATTTGCAACAGATTCGAGAATTTTAAGTTGCCGTATTTTAAAAACCAGTGAAGTACAGTCCGATAGCTTTTTCCCGACACCGAGAAATCGCTGCCACACAGCACCTTCGCGACGGCGCTTACCCTGTGTAGTTTGCACTCATAAAAGCTGGGTTGCCCGAAAGAGAGCGTGCCAGCACACAGCAGTTCCTGAAGTACCACGTTAAGGCATCGAACTCACTGACAACTTTCCCCCTGGTGGGCTTACCGTGGAATCTTCCGACAGCTACGCATTTCACAATAGAACTGGTATTCCGGGGCATTCCAGACACGGTAGAGCAAGAGTGAACCTGCAGAACTTACTAGCCTTGAAAGCAGATAAATAATCAACAAAGAATACCCACTCAAAAGAGGTCCGCACTCTAGAAACTATCTTCTTGGGTCTGCGGATTCTGATCATATAAATCAGTTATTCATCAGCATTTACAACATTATTCCAGACCTTTCGGACGTGATTCCTGTCCTCCCTTCCTCTTGGAAAGAGAATCAAGGCGATTTCCACAAAAATGACTCAGTATCTCTGCATTGTCTAAATTAATCTACAACCCTTCCTACCGGTTTTGTTTAGTTTTTTTTTTTTTTGCATTTTTATTTTTTGACCAGCCCTTTCCGAGCATCAGCCCCCTTCTTTAGTTAACCTCCTTGGTTCGTGTATCCGTGCCACACGGGTACATGAAATGGCATTAACTTCGTAATGCCTTAATGCTATCTGCGCGGTGCCAGAAGGATAAATCTTATGTCATTTATTATTCGTCACCTCATGCCTGCGCCAGAACTCATTCTACTGGGAAATGCGTTCTCTAGCCGCCAAATCTTGTTCAGTGCAGTATACATGAAACAATTTTGAAAAATATTTGATACATGACTTTTAATAAATCTCATGTTGTTTCCTAGTTGCAGAATTGAAACGGCTTCGACATGACAGGCGTCATGTTGCTTCTGGGCTTCGGTGTCAATCCACAGTCGCCCAAGTTGCTATGGTCAGTTGCAAAGTTGCAAAAATACAGCAACAAACTGAACCTAAAGCTACCATAGTATTCTTTCTACATTTCACTAGCCTTGAACGCAGCTTAGAATTGTTAAAATGCGTGTTTATTTTTTGTTACTAGCATAAAATTGCTCACTTCACCTGTTATCGTCATCATCAGGTCAAACGCCATTAAATTTAGACGTTTGGCAGCTCTGCCGAAAAATATGTAATTCAGGAAGATAAGCTTCTAAATTCTAAATGCCAATTCTTGTGCCCGTATACACGGGTATTATTTTTGCTTTACAACTGGCGATGTCCTCAATTTTTCCAGAAGGCAATGTTGCATGTAAACCAGTTGATTGTGTGACCAGTAAGCCAGTTGTAAACTAATTGTAAAGTATGTAAGTATGTAAACCAGTTGGTAATGTTTCTTAACATACCCTACCGCAGCATACCATTAAACTGTGATCGCTGGCGTATAATTGCTGACGAAACTCACTGGGCGGTTATTAATGGTCACGTTACATCGATGCAACTTTCTTGAATAATGGGGGCTACAAACATTCCATGCAAACGATAGTTTTTCAATTATGGCAACCGAGTGCGCAGATTGCTTGGAACAAATGCAGACTGCATTTGTTCGGGAAAGAAATGCTTGAAGGAATTTATCTGTTCGTCCAGAAAGTATGGCCCGTTGGCATGCGCATAGAAACGCTTGCCAGCTAGTAAGTGATGTTCGACGCGTGCTTACTCTTTTTATGCTCAGTGCAAAGCACGGAAAGTAAAGTCCTATCCGAGTTGGTCGAAGAACTTGCTTCCAAGGCTTAGCGTTCACAACCAGCGATGAAATTTTGGTCTGTTTCCGTATTATGCCTCCAGAAATATGTGCTCAGTATGTGCTCAGGAGATTGCGCAAATGATAAATTTATTTTGATTCTGTCAAAAAAAAAACGTTAGCAAGGTCCGTTGGTGGTATTTTCTTGACAATGAATAGTTCAATTGTGATATAAAAGACCAGGCGCCCGTATTCACAAAAAGCTCTTATGCTAGCCGGTCCTAGCATTAGCGAAGGCGTGCGACGAAGGCCATGCATCAATTCTGCATGAAAAGCTTTCTGAATTTTGCCCTAGGGGCCTAAGTCACAAATATCTTCACTCATAAACGCTGCTTTCCATTGGCCAGGCTTATTCGGCAATTGGCTGGTATGTGTTATTACGAAAAATCCCAACGTAAGTGCTTTTTTTTTTGCAATGCCGATTGAGATTATACATGCAGCGTAAAAAAAAAAAGAGAAATCGATTGATGAAGTTGCACCGTACGTTGGTGTCGACGACTGTCTCTAGTCAGTGAAAATTGGCGATTCGCCAAAAGATCATAATTACTGAAAATCTCTGTCGGTGGCGTACAGCAGCTATTATGAGATAATCGCCTATAAGCACTTCAATAAGTAATTTTTCAATGCAATTACTAGTTTCAGCGCACCTATCGCGCTTGTGGAACTGAAACCGGTCTGTGCAGGAAGAAGCGCCAGGCGCTTTCTTTTTTTTTTTTTTTTTTGGCAGATAGCACAAGCCGTTCGATTCAGATGGATTTTTTGTAGCCGCGACATACTGTCTCTTTCGCTTGTGCCCGCCCTCTCCCCCTTCCTCCGTCTTCGCCAGAGCTGAGTGAAAGTTCAGGCCTGTGACGTGAGATGAGAAGCAGCGCGCCGTATGGGACGCCTTGGTGTTCCATGCCCGAAGCGTTGACGTGGTCTTCGACGGCCGATATCAGAATGCGGCCAATGCGATCGTTAATCGTGCGTGAAGGATTGATTGGGTGCGGCGCGAATATGTTCATTCATGCATGACTGCGTTTGGTCGTGCGCCGGGTGAGTGCACCTGTGGCACCTTTATCGTGGACAACAGGTCTCGCTCTTCGCGGTGCGTGTGACAAGAGTGAAGCAAGAATCGTCAAATACAGCCTCTCAATTGTATGCAGAGAATAGCTATAGAAGTTCGAGAAAAAAAATTGCGCTCACAGCCAATACTGCATAAGTCTAACAAAATTTTTGAGCAACTGTACACAGAGCCAATATTCACAGAAATATAAGGCAATATACAATATACATACATAACATGCAATATACAATATACATACTGGCATGGCACTAATACTCGATTTTCAAAGCATAATTTTGAACAACTGTATAATATCAAACGACTTCCGTCTTCGCGCGAGTGAATTTACAGACATTTATGACCACGTTTGTTCCCCATATGACCAGTTCTTTTTTTTTCTTTTGTATCTCGCAAGACCTGATTAAAAAAAATTGACTTTGCTGAGTGGCTTGTTTGTTCATTTTTTCTTCTCCCTCTCTCTCTCTTTTCCCGTGACCACGAAGTTTGTACTGTTCAAACTCCGAATTCACCAAGATGTTTGCTTTTATAGGAAGCCTTTTTTTTCTGTTTGGTCAGCACCCTTCGATTATATATATATATATATATATATATATATATATATATATATATATATATATATATATATATATATATGTGTGTGTGTGTGTGTGTGTGTGTGTGTGTGTGTGTGTGTGCGTGCGTGTGTGTGCGTGTGTGTGTGTGTGTGTGTGCGTGTGTGTGTGTGTGTGTGTGTGTGTGTGTGTGTGTGTGTGTGTGTGTGTGTGTGTGTGTGTGTGTGTGTGTTCGCTATCACCATTGGGCGGTTTGCGTCCTTACGAACTTAAGTGACGTACGAAGGTTTTGTTAGTACGGGCTCGTATCTGTAAGTTTTTTTTCTTTTTTTATATCGATAAGAAAGCTGCCAGAAAATCTTTTTTTTTTTGTCCTCTCTATTGGTAACGCTTTTGCGCGAATGTGTTTCGTGAATTGCGTAAGCCCACAACGTTTCACTTCGCAATAAATAATCGTCGCACAAGTGCGCCGAAATAGAACTCCCGAAGAGACGTACCCCGCACAAGAGATTGTTGCGGGAGGCCTTCGTCCTGCAGTGTGTGTACATATTGTAGAATAGGCCGAGGCTGACGATAAATGATGAAGGTCGAACGTCACTGCATGGTGCAGCGTACTTTACAGGTTCGGACATCACTGACTGTTTCTTGCCCGCGTTTATCACAGTGTATTTCATATTGGTCGTTATGAATTATGACAGTGCTGCTGTGTGCTCAAGCCGCATAACCAGCGCCACGCACGAGAACAAAACTAGCAATTTATAAGGCGCAGATCTGCAGACGTTTTCGAGCGTCCCGACCCGTGTTCGTCAAATGAAGCTGCACACTTATGCGCATATCGAAAGGCTTAATCTGTGAAGAGCTTTCGTGCGACTTCACAGTATGGTATATAACCAACAGAGAACGCATCATAGAGAAGTGTATATGAATATATGTGGAGAACACGGAAATGCGTAGGAAGTCACTGTCTGCTTCCTGAACCGACTTTCTGAGCTATGCGTGAGAGATGTAGACTAACGACAACTGCATCCGTCATCTTTACTATATAGATGTGAACGAAACTTGCTACTTATTAAGGTGTATTGTTTGCAGTTTTTTTTTTAACTTCGAACTGCGGAAGTGAGCATGTTGGTAATGCTCGGACACTTGGTTAAAAGTTAGGTTGTGTCACGTCAGCTAAGGTGAAAAGTCAACCAGGCGTACTAAAAGCTATAGGAAACTAACGACTAGATATACAATAAACCAGGCATACAATCAGAAAAACTAGTCACGTATACAATCCAAGTGCGCAATGCAGTGAATACCCAAATCACGTCATTTTAGGTATCTTTTCACACATCTGTCTAACTTTTCAGCATGATCGATCAATGAGTACAATCAGTCATGGCGTCTAATTTTTATAGTACGTAATAAGGCTTTTTGTCCATGCCGTGCGTAAAACTCGTTTTCAAGAAAGATCATGTGCTTGGGCACATTGACAATATTTCTTTCGAGGTTATTCAGCGATATGTTCAAAGAAAAATGACCGGCGTAGTCCTCCGTGCAGTTCTGACTTTTTCATAAGAGGTTATCGTGCGAATATGTCTCCCATGAATTGGCAACGTTCTACATTGTATGTACAGAACATCCTTCGTTCGCATGCCTGCTGTAATCAAAATCATTTAAAGCATAAAACTTATCCAAGATTACTTTAAACTTCTGCACATCTATCTTGTTCATTTACATTACTAAAATTCCTGTGGCACAATGTGTTGGAAGAGCCTTGGCGTTTATAAGCGTGCGTATGTGTGCGTTGTGTGTGTATGTGCGTTGCGTCTATGCGCGTGCGTATGCGCATGTGTGTTTCGTGCGTACACGCATGCGTTCATGTGTACGTGCGTGCGTATGCGTGTGTTGTCTGTGTGCGTGAGTTGTGTCTATGCGCGTGCGTATGCGCATGTGTGTTTTGTGCGTACACGCATGCGTTCATGTGTACGTGCGTGTGTGCGCGTGCGTACGCGTATGTGTGTTGTGTGTATACGCGTGCATGTATATACGTGTGTGTTGCGTGTATGCGCATGCGTACACGCAACACACACGCAATGTGATGCGTGTATTTGTACGCGCGTATGTGTACGTCTGTGTTGTGCGCATGCGTGTGTGTATGTGCGTGTATTTTTGTGCATATGCGTGCGCGTATGCGTATGCGTGCGCGTATGCATATGCGTGCGCGTATGTATGTGCATGCGTGTGCGTATGCATGTGTAGATGTGTGTGTGTGTGTGTGTGTGTGTGTGTGTGTGTGTGTGTGTGTGTGTGTGTGTGTGTGTGTGTGTGTGTGTGTGTGTGTGTGTGTGTGTGTGTGTGTGTGTGTGTGTGTGTGTGTGTGTGTGTCACCACTTTGACAGATTCTTACGCTGTGATTTGTACGGGAGTCGGCGGAAGGACTGGAATTATTTTATGAACTTCTAGCTACGCTTTAAAGGTGGTGATTTGAGTTTTACCCGAAGTTGAAGTAGTCTGAGATAAAGAGACTTTGTCCATCGACGATTGAAGCTTGCATAGCTATTTGGATTCACTATCACTTTGAGAGTGTGACACGTACCTATCATTTCCTTAGGGCTCATATTCTACTGGCTGCTTTCTTAAGCCACGCAGAAACGGCTGTATGTAACTGTTTTATATGAATTCAACATTTCGTTGTGCCTTTGCTACTCAAATGCATAATAAATTAGGCTATTGATGGCGGCACTTGTGACACAATGTCATGGACTCATATTGCTGCGATTTAGGAATCAAGATTGAGCGCACAGGGAGTATTTGAGCATGTTTGCCTTTTGGGCCTGTACAGTAAGCTGGTCATACGTGCTGAAACAGCATTAGTATTTGCTTCAGCTTTGATGAACACACATGGTGCGAGGCACACAACGAGTCGCATATTACGTGGAAGGTCCATATCACAAGAGTAGCGATCCTCACATGAACGTAAACCTAAATCCAGAGGTGTGCAAAAGTAGACGGCCTAACTTAATTCGGCGAAAGAAGGCACCGAATTAATAAAGATTTTCATTGATGAGTCTTCATCAACGGCCAGCTGCCTTCGTTAACGTTATGTACGCTCAAACACTCGACCAGCGCCTGTTCATGCGAACTGCTACAGCAGGCCCGTAGCCAGAGGGTGCCCCCCCCCCCCCGCACGAAATATTTATGATACATGGTGTTTTACCAAAAATAAATAATGAAAATAGGCGTTTTGCTCAAATAGGCAAGGCTTTCAGCAAGTGGGCCCTCCCCGAAAAAAATTCCTGGCTACGGGCCTGTGCTACAGTCTACTAGTTCATTCGCGAACATGTACCCTAATTATAATATCTGGGGCCTAATTCACAAGGCTTCTCGTTCGTTTGTAAGCGCACGAGTAGGGCTACTCGAGCGCACACAACAGGCACGCATCGATGGCGCAGGTACGCGTCACGCACGCAACCATGCGCTCCAAGACTTCTAGGCCGAACCTGAAAACTCAGAGCCTGGGAAATGGCAAGCTAGGCGAGGAAAAACGTGAACGACGGGTGCCCGCGAGGTTTTGTATACGTATTCGTTAGCCAATTGACCATGAAGCCCTGGCGAGCGGCGGCCGCGATCGTTAAATTACCAGCAAAGCTATAAGTCGACGCGGCATTTAGTGGCGATTAGCGCCTTCGAGGTATGAATTTCGCTCGAAAGCGGGGCGATTTTTGGAGCGGGTCTCGCTCATTGGTTGCGCCATTGTGGTTCCGGGGAGCGCGCGCACAATGAGCCATTTCGCGCGACGTCGCTAGCGGTTGACGCCAATCGAGCGGCGTGCAGCGCGTCGGCCGCGCATTGTTCGACCGACCTGTCACCTGCGTCGGCCTAACTTCTCGGAAGGCTGGCCCCTTTGTGTCAGCTGCTTTGCTTTATGAGCTTCGGGCCCCTTGACGTCCCCCTCGCCCCTCTCCGTGGAGCGAGCTGCGCGCGTGAAGCGGCCCCACATCTGATTACATCAGTCTTCGCGGAACCGCTGTGGCGCGCGGACTGATGGGCGCCGAGAGCGCGTGGGCGGCGCTGCTTCTCTTTGTCATACCTGCCTCGGTCGGCTGTCGCTAATGAAGCTGATGGTCAGATGGTCAGAGGACCGCCGCGACGCCGGACGAACGTGACCAATAGACGAGCCTGCCGGCCTGCGGAACCGTAAGCGGCAGGTTCTGACTCTCGCTGGCTGCTCCGCCGCACTTGCGCAATACAGTTGACCGCGCGTACCACAACTCCGCGCTCCAAGAAAAGAGCAGGATGAACTGATCTCAAACCGGTGGCTGCCACAAAGCACGGCCACTCGGGCAGGACGATTCGAGTGACACAGGCACTTACACAGGCAGGAAATGTCCTTAGCGGCTCGAGCGATCATGTAAAGAAGAAAACGATACCGGCAAGCGCAGGGCTAAAAACAAGGAAGCAGGTCGAAAGCTCGTGCGGACATGGCTATCGTTTTAGTCCTGCCGTAGGATCTCGAACAGACCTCCAGCGAATGGCGACCGCGAAGCGCACAGGTTCCGTAAATACGCGCGCCAAGCATTCGTAATCCGCAAGACACACCGTTGAGGTCCTACGAAGAGCTGGCGTTGCTTGCCCACCAGCAACGCAACAGACACAGAGGGCCACAGTGCGCGCGTGGTCGACGAGGTCACCGCGCACCACCGACGGCCAGCACACACGGGGCGGGCACGTGGCAGCCGGGCGCCCAGGGGCTCACCTTCAGAGCGAAGAGGACGAGAACAAGAGCTGCCTCACGATGCATCGCATATCGTGGATACACACCGTTCCCACAGGGTGCACGCAAATGAATCTACGACGCGTCACAGATATCGGAGTCCCACAGGTGCGATTTGTCAAACAAGAAAAGACGAATCTATTTATGCAAGCCCCGGTCGTAAATTTTATTTGTCGATCGAAAAAGAAACATGCCCCGCTGCTGCCTGTGTTGGCCTCCTCTCCCGCAACCCTCCTCCACGCCCCGGGGCGGCGGCCTAAAGAGTCGCCCTCCTCATTCTTTCGAGAGAAGGCGTGGGAAGGGAGGGGGGGGGGGGGAGGAGGAGGGGGTTCGCGCGTTGACTTCGGCGCTGGGCAGAGTCTGGACCCGGCGTTGGCCGCAGTGTTGCCTCCCACCCCCCCACTCCCCCCTCGGGGTCACCGCCGGAGAGAGCACCCAGCTCCCCGAGGCCGGATTCAGCGAAGGCGCGGGGGAGGGCGAGAAAAAGAAAGAGCGCGCCAGGAACAAAGGTAAACGGCACTGGCTGATTGTGCTTGACGACCAGGTTGCTTCGAGGAAGCACGGCTCAGGCCCCCAGCTCGCTTGACGGAGCCTGACAAGCATTGTGTGCGTGCTTACGTCAAGCTTCCCACAATCCAGAATTAATAGTGGCTGCTGCTATCTGGACCTCGATTCCGGCCCAATGTAGACACGGGGGCGCGCGTGTTACGTGCGCCGCTAGGATCCACAAAACCAGACTAATCACGCTGACTGCAGGGCGTCGCCACCCAGGAAAATCGTAGCGCCAAGGGGCATCGCTGTTGACGCTGGCCCCGGCAGTTAAAACCGTGACGGCCAAAAAACATGACACTGGCAACTCATGGAGTCCTTCCCACGACAGCCGCGTTCGCATGCTTTGCTCTAGTTGGCCAGGCGCGGCACAAACGACCGGGAGTTCAGGGCAGGCTGCTGCTCACGGGCCTCCCGCGGAGCCTCGCCAGAGTAAGCGACATTCCTCGCAGCCTGCCCCTCGCACATTAGAAACCTCTTAGCGGTGCGAGTAAGCGCCCTTTTTCTTTAAAGGAACAGCTAAATTACGTGGTCATAGGGAAAGCTTGACAGCTTGAACAGACTTCATTCACTGCTACCACGGTCGTCCTCCCTCCCGGCCATGTAAGCCGACTGTTGCTTAGTCGTGTAAGAGAACCAGCAAAAGATATTAATAGTGCTTAAATACGACAGTTGCTCCCGCGAACCCTGCCTGTAAATCAATTAATACTGCTGTCACCTTACACAACTAAGTGTCAATATATATTGGAGAGCTAAATGAGGAAGTGTGACAACTTTATGTACAGCACATTTCTTTGAATTTGCAGAAGCTTATGTAAAATAAAATAAATTTATTTTTTGCTTCCGAGATGTGTGCGCCGTTGACGGAGCATATCAGAGGAAAACTACAGAAAATTTCTAACGAAACTTTGGGGTAAGCCGCCTGTGTGGAAGCACTTGTCTTGATTCTGGTAATGTCCGTCCGCATCGTGTGTCTTCGTTGCAAAGCAAAGTCTACGTCTTTGTTATCGCGATGGTGCAGCATATAAGTTCCGAATAAGCACGTCACATATAAAGTTACAAACAGAATCGAAACAACTCGAATCAAAAGGAAAGTTTATTGCTCAAAAATATAAAAAAATCCGTACACATTTATTTGGACTCGTAGCCTGAGCGGCCAGTGATGGGTCCAATACAAAAAAAAGGTTATAATAATCAGCAGTCTTACACAGAAAAAAAATAAACAATAGCGAAAGTATCATACATAAGCGATAAGTATTATACATATTCAAAGAAATGCACAAAAAACAACGAACACATAATTACTACGAACACGTCAACTAAACACGAGGATTTTTTAATACATAAAAACTCAAGAAAATGCCTGTTTAGAAAGGAAATGTCTTTCGCATCTAATGTCAAAATTTCTTGCGAGTTTTATTTCAATCGGCTAATTGTTCCACAGCTTAGCACCAGAAAATTGAATGAATCTTTCGTTGTACACATTTTAACATAAGGGAAGATTAAGATGACCGCTGCTTGCATGCGTGTGTTTAACGACAGAAACGTGAAAATGGTACGAGACAGAGGTGTGTTTGTGTTTATTCTTTTTTTGTTTACTAAGCAGGAAATCTTGTTGTTCCGTATGTCAGTAAACGGCAGTATACGCAGTCTCTGAAGTAGAGTACTAGAGGGATAATGCACCGGCGATGAAGTAATCACATGCACAGCTCGTTTGTGTAAGCGGAATAACGGAATAAGGTATGTTATGTACGTACGTTTGGCCCCACGGCTCGCAACAATAGCTAAGGTGACAGTGAAATAGGATAAAATATAATGTTCGTGGCAAAGTCAAATCGACGTGCTCGCATGAGTGTGTAACAACTGAATGACAACTATTTGCAAACGGTATTGATTTGGTCTCTCCTTTTAAGGTTACTAAAAATATAATTCCTAGATCAGGGGTCTCAAACTCAGCTCAGCTAGCGGGCCGCAGTGACGAAATTTAGTCCCGCAAGGACCGGGATAGTGAAGAAGGTAAAAGCGGGAGGGGAGCGGCGGAGGGCGGGGGGGTCAACAATATGTCACCGCCCTCTGTTAAGTTATCTAGCAAAGAGCTTGATTGTCTAAGTTGTTTGTTAGTGCATGCGTGCTGGCGCTGTGCGGTTGTATAAAAAACTGCATGTGTTCAATGAATAAACTTCTGTCGATATAGCTTGCGCTCTGTGTGTCGTCGTCTCTTTCTTTAGTCGTTGTTCTGTTTGCTCATTTCAACACTTTTGGTCACCTAACGCTGTCATTTGAAAGAGCTTCTTTCAGATATCTCATATATGGAACACTTCTGAATGGGATTTGATTTGGCGTCAGGATTCGAGAAACATGTCGATGCTGGTCTACAGAGTGACTCAAATTCGCACGCCGATTGTGAAATAGATCTTTTGTTCCGCGGTTATGTTCCAATGAATGATGACCGCGTGGGGTGCCTCACGAAAAAAAATGCTTGAGAACAGTCCTGTCTCAGCAAAGTCACAAACATTTTATTCCTTGTGAAGCCACGGGCCGCAAGCAAGATGTCCGCGGGCCGCGTGTTTGAGACCCCTGGCTAGATATTTAATAGTCGGAACACATTCAGTGGTTTGATCGTTTAATGATATGCTAACTGAAGTGTAGTTCAAGCGTAGAATGAGTAGGAAGTGTCGAGAACAGGGCCAAACGTGTACTCCGGCACTGTTCTCAACACGCAATCAATTTATGATTTCAATTTGCATTTGCGCGCGTGCGTGAGATGATATGTCCCCTTTGTAAATTTAGTAATCTATGTCATCTGCATCGTAGCGTGTTCTAGCACGTAGCGTGATCGTAGCGTGTTCTAGCACGTAGCGTGTTCGGTCCCTGCCGGCGGCAAGTCATCTTTTCGTCCACTTTACTTTCTTCACATTTATATTCTAAATACTACAGATAACACCCCCTGTACTTTCTTTGGCGTTATTGTCTGTTAGTTCTCATTAATATTGTGTCTAACAAAGATAAACGAGCCCTTGAAAAATCATCTGCTTTCCTTCATTCATAGCTAGGGTCTCGTCCTGGCAGACTTAATGCCTTCAGGTAGTATGCGAGGGATTATTGGTCAGCTGCCAACTCGTATAAAAGATCACGTGCTACGTGACGCCAACAGGCAAAAAAAGAGTGTTCCACACTCGCCGCCATGGCTGCGATTGGCGCTGACTAACACTCCTAGGTTTAAATCAACATATATACCCCAGAAAGTGGACGGGAGGATGACCGCCGCCGTAGCTCAGTGGTAGAGCATCGGACGCGTTATTCGAAGGTCGCAGGTTCGGTCCCTGCCGGCGGCAAGTCATCTTTTCGTCCACTTTACTTTCTTCACATTTATATTCTAAATACTACAGATAACACCCCCTGTACTTTCTTTGGCGTTATTGTCTGTTAGTTCTCATTAATATCGTGTTCTAGCACGTTCGATATGCTTCACTGGGGGGATATTCACATGCAGATAAAATTCAAGCAAACATGACTGTAGCGAAGAAGTGAGAGATGGGAGAAATGTCGGAATGGGGGCCCCATATCCACAAAAACCTCTTCCTATATCATCATCATCATCAGCTTCTCTACGCCCACTGCCGGGCAAAGGCCTCTCCCATGTTCCGCCAATCAACCCGGTCCTGTGCTTTCTGTTGCCACGTTATACCTACAAACTTCTTAGTCTCATCTACCCACCTAATTTTCTGTCTCCCCCTCACGCGTTTGCCATCTCTAGGAATCCAGTCAGTTAGCCTTAATGACCACCGGTTATCCTGCCGACGTGCTACGTGCCCGGCCCATATCCATTTCTTCTTCTTGATTTCAACTATGATGTCCTTGACCCCCGTTTGTTCCCTGACCCATTCTGCTCTCTTCCTGTCTCTTAAGGTTACACCTATCATTTTCCTTTCCGTCGCTCGCTGCGTCGTCCTCAATTTAAGTTCGTGATATAACAGTTCGTAAAGGGAAATTCTGGTCAATCCTAATACCACACACACACACACACACACACACACACACACACACACACACACACACACGCGCGCGCACGCGCGCGCACGCACACACACACACACACACACACACACACACACACACACACACACACACACACTATTTGGCGGCCGTGTTAGCGAAGGCGGCCGGCAAATGGCTAGGAGCACTTACGAAGAAAAAATGTTGCAGCGGCTTAGCTCGGCTATGCCAGGATAGCGTAGCGTTAGCAAAGGTTCAGCTAATTATTCTTAGCTTTCCTGATTGTCTAGGATTAGCTTGATTATCATGCTTACTGCTGCTCCAATGACACACACACGGTATACGTAATATGTGGTACATGTGTATTCATTTTGCCAGGCAGCTACTTCGGGATCCGATGAGTTAAGCTTCCCCGCTCTTCTGCGCCGTTGAGCAGCATTTTCGCTCTCCTCCGTGGCTATACCACACTGGCAGACGTCATTCAGAGGCGCTATCAAGCGGCTCCAGCGCAGTGTCAGGCGGCGATTGCACAGCGAAGGCGAATAGCTGCGCGCGCGCCGGCGCCAATACGTCTGCCTAGGCTACGACGTCACTCCTCTGGAAAGCGCAGACCGGCGGCGGCGGCGGAGTGCGCGGGAGCTGCCGGCTCCGGTGCGTGACATCACTGATCCTCGCGCATGCGCAGCACGGCTCTTGAGGATCCACGCGAAACTGGCTCGGCTAGGCCAGTGTAGCTAACGCTACAAAACGTTCGCTCGTCAATTCGTCCCCGGATTTACCGGAAAAACTCCGAATATCTGTGCCCACACGTGACCTGCCCGTTTTTGTTTTCCTGTACAAGAGCACCTTGGCCAATGCTAATCGTTTTCTACACAGACAGAGATAGAGAGAGGAGAACGTATGGCAGCTCCACTGTGAAACCTGAGGAAGTGCGTAGCATGGGCACCCAGAGATTCCCGTTCGTAGAGTTCCCGTTGCTACGTTTACCAAACCGTCGATAACGCCAATGTTTGAGGTAGGCACGTAGGGTTTCCCCGGCACGAGTATAACCTTGTTAGTGAGATTCGCAAACTCGGTGTGCGACATGTGCGCTACTTTTTGCTGCGATTTATCGACTTCCTGCTTGTTACGGCAGTTGAGATACGTGTCGTCTGCAGCGAGTTCCGTCAGGTTGTTTCCTCCTTCAGATGTAGCGCCGTAGAGAGCCGGTGAGAGGAGAAATCGTGCGCTGTGCAAGGCGGTGGCGCCCTCCCTTGCGCGGCGCCGGATTCAGCCGCATGTTTCCGAAACGTTTTTAGCGATTTTAAGTTAATTATTGCGATTACTTCTTGGTTACTTCTCTTAATCATATTATTTTAGACCTTGTTGGTTCATTTTAACCCGGTTTTGAGCATTGCTAGCCTTGTTATAGCCTGTATTGAGCGCTTTATTTTGAGCGTGACCACGCCACATGAGATCCATGAATGGACGGCAAGCCGGGCCCTTCAAGTGCTACGCACTTAAAAAAAGAAACTGCAGACTTCGTCGTTTAGCGATGACTGGCAGTCGTGCTCAGCAATCTGTACGCCACTTAGAATTGCCTACCTTTGGTGTGCGGCCTTTCATGCCCTGATCAAAGTCGGACCCTGGCAGCACTCTGGTGCGGGCCATCTGAGGCGTTGCCCCGGCAGCTCGTAATGTTCTCCGTTGGTCGCACTATCTGCTTATATCCGGTATAGGGAGGCTGCTATATATCTCATAATTTTCGGCCAACGTATACGTTCCTGTAGCCGAAGCAAGTCAACTCGCGGAGCACTGCAACAAGTATAGCATTGCCTCGAACAAGCACCACTTCATGGGATCGACAGAGAAGCACCGTTAAGTTTTCTGCCACTCCGTGCTTGGGCACAAGTGATTATGATAGCCGCAGGCGTCCATCTCGCCGCCTCGCAAACATGGACAGCGCGCACAAACACTAGCAAACACGGAGCATATTGAACTTTTGTTTTGCTTTTAAACACTTAACTATGATACATTCTTCCTCAGTCGAGCGAAGTTACTCACAGCCTTGATGCCTCCTCCGTCCTCATC
This sequence comes from Rhipicephalus sanguineus, assembly GCF_013339695.2. NCBI lineage: Eukaryota > Metazoa > Arthropoda > Arachnida > Ixodida > Ixodidae > Rhipicephalus > Rhipicephalus sanguineus. Next base: position 285,062,215 of record NC_051176.1, read on the forward strand.
TTTCTTCACAACTGTACCATCAGACAATCCACAATCTTGAGAGGCCGTTCGATGCAAATTACACGTTTTAGAGGAAACAGTATTCAGTACAACATAATGCACAGTCGCGCTCAATATGACTTGCAACACGAGTTTAAATGTGACAATATGACTTGCCTCGCGAGTTTAAAGATTTCGCATTCCTTCCACTAGCCCTTATTTCTACAACTAAACGCTGTTCTCTCACTGGGGGATGTTCCCAAATAAAATTTGGATTGTAAAAACTTTATTTACGTCCTGCAGGTCGCGCTTAGCGCGTAGCGGGCGTTTCCCACGTAGGGACCGACAGAGAATACCTGGCGGCCGCTTCATGGGCCAAATAAGAAAATAATATTAAGTTACAAAAATGAAGCAAGTTGAAGCCATGTGCTATCATTAAACTCGTGAGGCCACGCGCTCCCGTGTTGCAAGTCATATTGAGCGCGACTGTACAATACACGTCGCCTCGTTGCTATTGCGAAATCTTTTCAAGCCTGGCCCTCGACGTGTCGTTCCTTGAGCAATGAAACGTCACAGCTCACGTGCGAGTGTAACATTTGCCCGCATGTGCGAAGGTTGTCGCGAAAAACAGTGACGCCATGTTGCACGTAGATCTATCTTGCCACGGTGCGCGCATTTACGTTCGCTGTGAGTATACGCACCTCAGAAAGGCCACTTTCGCGCGCGCCACAACCTCGCTGCGTCAACTTTGTGACGTCACACCGCTGTTTATGACGTCAACAAAAGCAGTGTCAAAGGACTCTGTTAATGCCTCTTTAGAAGCCAATTATAGAATTTTATTATGAGTAGCGATTGATTTTTACCGTCTGTTGAATAAATAAATTACTGCTTTGAGAAAAAATGTGGTACCGAAGCTATGTAGAAGGTATTCCTCACAAAAATAGTAATATAATAATAATAATAATAATAATAATAATAATAATAATAATAATAATAATAATAATAATAATAATAATAATATCTGGGGTTTAACGTCCCAAAACCACCATATGATTATGAGAGACGCCGTAGTGGAGGGCTCCGGAAATTTCGACCGCCTGGGGTTCTTTTACGTGCACCTAAATCTAAGTACACGGGCCTCACCTCACAAAATTAGACGTTGCACATTGGTCGATTCCGTGGTGTAAATTGTAAGTGAACGTTATTTTGGTGCTTTGCATTACAAGAAGAGTTTATCTTTCTATCTATTTTTGAGGCCACAACCGCGCCCTTAATAAAACGTGCTCTATATATCTGAAACAGTTACCAGTCACATTCGCACCTCGACCTTGACTAACTTACTATACGGCACTTCTGGTCATAACTAGCTTGCGTGTGAGCGACAGAGCCACGAATTTACGAGTACGAAAAAGCCTCCTGAACACGAAAGCGAAATTGAATTACAGAACGTAGAGCCGTCAGCACGGTTAACTCGAACGCTCCGCCGCGTGGCTTCCACCGGCTGGATGGATGGATGGATGCTATGAGCGTCCCCTTTATAACGGGGCGGTGAACCAGGCTCGAAGAAAAAAAGAAAAAAACCTTCCTTGTTTTATGTTGGCCTAATACCTTATCCACATTGATTAAATCTATGTTATTATACCAAAAGAAATATAAATTCACGGTCCATCTCTCTTCCTCTTAAGGAAGAGTGACCTTATTTTTCCCCATTATTTATTTTTGTACTTTATCTCTACCTTTCTGCCACCAATACTCTAACCGTCTCTTACTGATTTCTATCGCGGACGTGTTCAGCTTTCCATTGTTGTCCCTAAAACTCAAGGCTTCCTGTAGACCCGTGCCCACACGTATACCTGGGTGAATATCGCCACATTCAATCAGTACATGTTCCATCGTTTCCTTAGTTCCCCCGCAGCATGTACATTGTTCTTCTTCGTTACTGAATCTCGCTTTATAACTACGCGTTCTAAGGCAGCCCGACCTTGCTTCAAACAGTAAAGCGCTTCCCCTTGAATTATCATAAAACCTTTCCCTCCTTATTTCGTTTTTTCCCTTTCGGTAGTTACTCAGAGCCGGCTTCTTTTCCATCGCTGTCATCCAATAAGTCCTCTCCGCCTCTCTGACCTTCCGCTTAATGCTCCTTGTTGCCATATCGCCCGCACTGCTAGCCGTATATTTACTGGTGAGCCTCCTAGTTCTTTTTCTCCACTGCGTGTCAACGCTTTTTCTGTACAAATACCTGAAAACCTTCTCTGCCCATCTACTCCTCTTCATTTTCCTCAGCCTCTCTTCGAATCTCATTTTGCTCTGAGCTTCCCTCACTTCAAAGCCTGTCCATCCCATATCACCCTTTACAGCCTCATTTGTCGTCTTCCCGTGAGCGCCCAAGGCGAGGCGGCCCACCGTCCTTTGATTTACATCCATTCCTGATTGTACCTCTGACTTCATACACACCACTGAGTTCCCAAATGTAAGCCCCGGGACCATCACACCCTTCCACAGCACTCGAAGAACCTCGTACCTATTGTATCCCCATAAAGCTCTGTGCTTCATAATTGCAGCATTCCTCTTTCCCTTTGCTACCGATGCTTTCTCTTGTACCTCCATATATCTATCCCCCTCATTTACCCATACTCCGAGGTACTTGTACTCGCTTACCCTCGGTATTTTTTGGCCCTGTATGAAGACCGCATGGTCTTCGTGATCATTGAATACCATCAATCCACATTTTGTTGCACTAAACCGTAGTCCTAGAGCCTCACATTCCCTTCCGCATATATCTGCCAGTCGCTGTATATCATCTTGACTGTCCGCAAATAAGACAATATCATCAGCATAAAATAGACCTGGAAGCTTCTGCTCAACCATCGTGCCGACCTGTTTGTGCGACAAATTAAATCCAATTTTGCTACCTTCTAGCGCTTTTTTCCATCCTCACCATGTACAGCATGAATAACAGCGGGGACAAAGGACATCCCTGTCTCAGCCCCTTGCTAATTTCAACGCTGTCCTTGCTACTTAATCCTTCCCATTCTATACAAACTGTATTTTCTCGGTATATTTCCCTCAAAAGCTGTATACAGTCGTCCCCTATGCCCACTTCTTTCAATATATCCCACAAAATTTCCTGATTAACGTTGTCATACGCCCCGGTGATATCTAGATAAGCTACGTATAAGGGCCTGTTTTCTATTTTCGATATTTCTATACACTGGGTAAGAACAAACAGATTATCGTCTAACCGCCTGTCGATTCGAAATCCATTCTGAAGTTCTCCCAAAATATCATTTTGTTCTACCCACGCTTCTATTTTTAATTTTACTGCCTGCATCGCCAACCTGTATAGCACCGATGTAATGGTTAGCGGTCTATACGAGCGAATGTTATCCTTTTCTCCCCTGCCTTTATAGATTAAGTTCATTCTACTTTTTCGCCAACTGTCTGGTATTTCCCTCTCCTGTAAGCACTTTTCTACGGCTTTCAGCAGTGCTTCTTTGGTGTTATGTCCGAGTTCGTTAATGAGGCTGACGGGAACCCCATCTGAGCCCGGAGTAGTGCGCTTAGGAATTTTTCCTTCGGCCTTCTTCCAATTGAAATTCTCTAGTGCTACATCTTCGTCAGTTGCACTCCTTTGCGTACTTTTACTCACCGGGGGAATCCCCTGGGTGACCTTTTTAAACGAATCGGCTGTTATCTTTCGGATGTATCCTAGCGCTTCATGCCCTTCCAATTGATTTCCTCCTTCATCTACCAAACGTTGTTGCATTGTGACAGACTTCCTACCTAGCGCTTTTAGGTGGCTCCAAAATATCCTAGGCGCGGACTTCTTCTTTTCGCGAATCTCTGTCATCCAGCGTTCACTTTCACCTTTAATTTTTGCCTCGACAAATTTCTGCACAATGGATTTTTGCTCTAAATATATTTCCCATATTTGGTTGACTTCGTCCTGTGGCCGCTTCTCCTTTTTTGCCTGTCTGTGCTCCCGTGATGCCTCACGTCGCTTCTCGATCGCCTCCCGGATTTCTTTGTTCCACCAACTTTTTGGCTTTCTCTTTCCTTTCCAACAAATAGTTTTCTTCTCTTTTTCCATTTCTTTCGTGATTACATATAGCAGCTCACTATACTTCCAGTCTTTGCCTGGTAGTTCGTCTGCTTTTTCCTCGACTCTTGCGGCTATATTTGTTATTTGTTTGTCATTTAGATACAAGCTGCCAAACTTAGATTCTATGTTCTTATTTTCAGTTTTATATCCCATTTGTAATATTATGCGTTTATGATCACTACCCAAGCTGTTAATGCCTTTCTCGTCTATTCTCATCTCTCTAAGTTTGTCATATATTCCTTCTGTCATGAGACAATAATCAATGCTCGATTGCCTGTTTCCGACTTCCCACGTGATCTGCCCCTCACACTTAGGCCCTACGTTAACTATCTCAAGACTATGTTGCTCGCAGAGATCTAGCAATAACTTGCCATTGGCGTCTGAATATCCGTCAATGTCATGAATGTGAGCGTTCATGTCCCCTAGAAGGATTATTTCGGCATCATGACCAAATTCTTTAATATCGGTGCTTATGCATTTCACTATCTCCAGATTCTTTTCTCTGCAGTTATTCCCCGTCCACAAGTAAGCTACACCTAGCCACGTTTTCTTTCCACCTACTGTGCCCGAAACCCAGACGTGCTCTGAACACGTCTGTTTCACTCTATCCCATTTTGTTCTGCTATGAATTAGCATTCCAACACCCCCACCTCTCCTTTCTGATGTGATCCTGTTACATCCTTCCCAAATATACCTGTTGCTTCGACTGACGCCAGCGCCACCAGGCGTTTTACACGGTATGTTTGCAACAGCTAACGATAGATGGAGCGCGGGTCGATTTCACTGCTAAATTTCTGCTTTTCTTCTGCCTGACCGGCGGGTCGAATACACTCACTTGGCAGGTCCATTTTCGCCACTCGGCAATCAACTATTGTGTGTGACAGCTCACGCGCCGAGATAAGCATACGGTAATGAATTTCCGTGTTTCAAGGATTTTTCTTTGCCTTGGCGAGGAATTCACTGGCCGACCACCTTCAATAATAGACAGTGTGTTTCAGCTAACTTGCGTCAAGTATATATTTTTTTTAAATTTCGCACACTCTAAAGAAAGGCTGGGGAAAAAATTAAACAGGGCAGTTATTTTAGTATAGATGAAATAATTTGAGGAGGTGGATTAGGAAGGAAAGGCAGGAAGGTCAGCCAGACGCGCCTCCGGTTTGCTATCCTATGGGAAATTGAGGGAGGGAAAGAAATGGAGATAGAAGGGAGCATACAAAACATATACACGTGAGCCTGAAGAACGCTGCTGCGTTCCATAGTACTGGACGCTGGATCTCGGGCGTATCTCGTTCCACTGTAGATAGTCGAGTCAAGGTGCCTACTGTAGGCTTCCAAGTACTGGACATAGAACATCCAGTACCTGTTGCACGGGCTGAGCGTGTGGTGATTTCAGCTTGCCGACGAACACGCGAAGTGTGTGTAGCAGTGGCTGAAGCATTATGATGATTGGTTTGTCTTCTTCGGGCAACTGGCAAGTCGGAGATTCAGTGTTCACTGTTGCCGATGTGCACTGTGAATCTGACGTTGCTGAAGAAGCATTACAACTTTTCTATTGAAGATTTTCCGCTAAAGTTACTATTCTAAAGGTTAATTAAGCAATCTTTATTAATTACCAAGCTTGGCGGATTGAGAAAAATATGACGTGCTGCATACAGCTCAGAACAATACTGAGCAGTATGTTTTTTTTTTTTTTTTAAAGCGTAAGTTATCTGGGACACCCTGTATACGCTATGTTATGAATAGACGGCGTCACTTTTCATACCTTTGATTTAAGAAATGCTTTGCGGACCCAGCATTATAAGCGTGCCAGATATAATGAGCCAGGTTAGACGGCACATATAGTTTTCTGCAGAACTCTAGCGTCCGCACCGCACTGTATACACCTATACAGCGCACGAAAGACACCGTTATGACTGCAAATGCAGTATGCTGTATGCGATATTTGCGTCGGCAGAATTGGGCATTGGCCACTTCCCACAGATGATTACGGCTGGTGAGGTTTTGTTGATTCTATAATTTACTCCCGTGTACATTAATGGTTCTATAAACTAGTTATTTAATTAATACGAAACGTGCAAACAGTATGTGAATGGAGACATACGTGGACATACGTGGGCTACAAGAACCGTGCACACAAAGGCAGCCTTATACTTAATTAATGTTCTTTTTCTGTAAGCTTCTCAGTTCAGTTGTTCAGCGCGTCTGTCAACATTGCAAGTTCTTGCAATAGCAGATGCATGAAACTAGCGCTTCATGGGGGAGGATTGATTGGGGAGCACGGAGACCCGATCCATCGACGCGTTGCTGGAAGATACCACCTATTTTGTTTGAGCCTGGGCGGAACCGCGACGACGTTATGAACAGCGCACAGGTGCCTATTTCATTGCGTACATTGGCTCAGTCCGTATTTTAGTTTATTGCTCCCGAAAAAGTGCGCCCTTGCACGTGACGTGAAGAAGAAAGCTCAAAAAGAAAAAAGAAACGCTGCGCCGAGACGCAGCTTCCTTACAATTCTGGTAGAAAAGACGGCGTGCTACTTTTTTTTACAGAACAAGAGGCAGACCAGAGCCAAAAGCGCAGAAAAAAAAAACTATAACATCGAGGTTTTCGGATTATTCAATAACACTTGCACTAACACAAATATTGACGCAGAAGTGAAAGTGAGAAAAGACACTGGTACGGGTCACGAATGCAAAGTCAAAATCTTATGTCATCGCAGAATACAATACAAAGTTCTTTCAGTGAATGTTATAGTACAGCTATATTTTCAGCGACGGTTTTCTCACTGGAAAGCGGAAGTGAATGCGCACCCGCGCTCAACGGCGATGTAGAAACGGCTCAAGGTTTACTGAGAACTCCCGCTCATATACATTAAACATTTTAACTCCCTCGGGGGTTTAAATCAATTTATCGCCAGGCGAGCACCCTTATGAAACTGACACCTTAACCAAGGGTATTTCGTATAACTATAAGAAGGAAATAATAAAAAATCTTTCTAAGCTCACCGCACTTTCCGCAGTTCATTTTATTCAAAATTGCGACGTATGCACGATCGAAGAACAAATAATTCACCTGTAAAAAAGGCGTCCCGAAAGCCAGGAGTCTCACGTGAGAGCGGTACACTCTAACCACACTGTGTAACGTTTTACATAATATTATCTGTGCGTATGAGTTGCTCAGAAACTTGCGTGCTCTTTCCTTACAGCTTTTGCTCTTTCGAGAAGTATCTCTTTTGATAAAGGATGCTGATGGCACATTGCGCCTTATGATTCGTCGTTTTATTTTGTAAATAAACAAGTGTGGAAACGTGCTGTCGATGTTAGGCGGAATTCACGTGTCCAGCCACTGGGATTCGTAATACGGTCATGCCGTCAGAGCTCCACACCACTGACTTGAGCGTGCCTTGAATTTAGCGTAGTTCGTTGGGATTCATTTCCGTTTTCGCCGCATGAAAACATAAAAATAAACTAATGCATTGCTTAAAAAAATTGAACCAGCGCAAATTCTCGAAGACCGTCTCCCGTGTCTTGCTTTACAACAAGCCGCACAGTTGCGAACTAGAAAATAGGGCTGAACGTGTGCATTTGTCTGTTGACAAAAGTGCGTAATTGTGTATATAACCCGCGTAGTGGATTCATGCCGATAACGCAAGACTACACGTTGTAGATACCACTCCTGGGAACAGGGGCGTAGCCAAGGGGGCGGGGGGTTCAAACCCCCCCCCCCCCGAAATTTTTCAGTTTTGCCTGTGTATATATACACACACACATACAAACGCACGCACGAACATACATAAAGTATGGTTGAACCCCCCCCCCCCCCCCCCCCCCGAAAAAAATTTCTGGCTACGCCCCTGCCTGGAAACAACCTGTCACCTGCAATCATTTACAAACCACTGAAAAATGCGCCATGTTTCTTGCGTGAACATTTCGTTATTATCACACATCCCAGCATAGCTATGCAGTGCATCTTCGCAGCATCACGGCACGCTATGTGGCATAAACATGAAACGAAGCAAGGTGGGGAATCCAACATTAATTTACAGAGCAGACCGACCAAATTGCGAAAACTGATCATAAAATGTTGTACATTTTACTGGAGAACAAAAAAGTTTTACAAACATTGAAGTTGCATTGAATCAGCAGAGAATTCTGGTGTTCGCTACGAACACCAAATTACCCGCGCAGCACAGAACAATGCAGACACACAAAAAAAGGAAAGGGTTCTGGCACATTTGTATGAGCTAGAAATCCAGCAGCGGGCATGTGCTTTTCTAAAAAACACTGCAGGAGTCGTAGTGGGAGAAGTATGGAAATTAGTGGTAGGTTAAAATTAATTAAAAATTAAATTATGTGGTTTTGCGTGCTAAAACCAGGAGACACGCCATAATGAGGGACTCAGGATTCCTTTTGACCTGCTGAGGTTCTTTAATCACAGATGCGCCCAAATCTATAAGTACGCGGGTGTTTTTTTTTTTCATCCCCCCCCCCCCCCCCCACCACCACCACCTAATGCAGCCGCCGTGGCTGCGAATTGTAACCACAGCCAGCGGTACGGGAGAGGGCTACGAGCTAAAAAACAGCGTGCGTGTTGGCAGCTTTACGGTGTTCTTCAAGTGCGGTCGAAAGGTTAATCCCTATCGAGGATAATGATGATTAATTATGATTATTGCATCGAGTGATTAATTACACGAGAAAACGTACCATTACCTGCAGCAGTCCCCTTCCAATAACAAAACCTAAATTTTATCCATGCAGAATGAAAAACCTCTTTGCAGCGATCGCCGAAAACTTGTATCTTTGTTTAAGGCGTGTAGTGCACGAAACCGCACGTGTTTCCTCTAAACCGCGCAAACTTAAAAAAAAATCGTCTCGCCATTCCTGCCCAGCGAAAGTGGACGTTCAGCGAAGCTGGTGAAAACTACCACTACAACTGCTGAGGGGTGTATGCAATGCATTATTGCTTTAGGGTAATATTAGTGACGAATCGCTTTCTGGTCGCTGTGGTACACCGTGATGGATTTGATAGAATACGCCACTACTTTCGCCACACGGTTGGGTGATTGGGGGTCGTTGTAGCATTGTCCCTGACAAATGACAGGAACCACTCTTTTAAAGCCGGACGCGTTCTGGTACTTGAATGGCGCCTCAAGTGTGTGAACTTGTACATAATACCACTGAATGAAACAAAGTGTCCTTTGCAATATTCGATACAGCAGTGAAATTTCATGATAACGTTTTAGTGGCTTGCTTAATCGACATATAAAATTTTTAGGTTCAGCAGTATTTCTGTATTTTATATAGCAAAATAATATGGCTGGCTGCGATATTATAGAGGCAAACGACTGCCTGACAGCCGCCTGTCAAGCGCCGTGCTGCGACTCTCAGTGTCTCCGTAGTGCGTCATGCTCCTAACTCTTTGTTGGTTCGCCTATATTTTTCACACGATGATATAAGATCCGGCTGTGGTATATACATATAAACCACAAAGAAACAGTATAAACCAAATTTCATCAAAATCAAGCTAGTACTTAACTGAAGAAAAGTGGGACACGCGTGTCCCGCTGACTCATGAGAGGGTTTTCAAAAGTGGGAAAACATTGTCCCACTGACTCATGAAGGCACCATCTTGAGATTGAATCACCGGGTACTTGTGATGAAACAGCCAAAACAAGTGGCGCAGAGGAGCACTTTTCAATTTGTACCGAGGAACGTTGTGCGCACCTCATTTCCAGCAGCAGAACAGCACCCGCACATTCCTCTTACAAGCCTTTACAGGGCTGTGGTCTGGTCCTGCAAAGCTCACTTCACCGCATGCACCAACCGTTTTTGTCCATTTCCCTGTCCTTTCTTTGACTTTCGAGGTGGTCGAGTACTGCTCTTGTTTCTGAAAGTCTGCGCACTTTTCATGGGGCATATGATATCAAGAAAAATGCTACCACGAACCAACCACAATTTGTCTTAGTGATGAAAGTGACATTATTGCAGAGGAATGTGTTTCGATGCATTTATCGGTCGAGTTACTGCCCAAATATACAAAAAATGGCGGCACCCACTGAAGCGACGGCTCTCGGCCAAGACGAAACTGACCTGATTTCTGAGTAATGGAGAACATTATAAATTAAAAACTGGAGACGGGCGAAGCATGTAGGGAAGGGTGTTTCAGCTCCACTAACGTGAAACCTGGGGAGGGGCGAACGTGCAGTGTGCGCCGGTGTTTCCCACAGCAAGATCGCTGCTAATGGGCAGTGAGCAACAGAAGAAGAAGGGCCTGACCGAGGTAATTCGACACATTGTTTTGAGAGAGATTTCTTTGATGAGGCGCTAGTGGTGCCAAGATTGAAACCGGGCATGTAGGGAAGAGTGTTTCAGCTCCACTAACGTCGTCGGCTGTTTGTTGAGCTAACTGTTGCCTTCTTCATTTTTAGTGGGCCGGTGGCGAGTAAAGCACCATCACTTTGCAGATATGTTTCAAGAAGTGGCGTTTCAAATAGATGACTTTACCTCAGAGATCCACGTTTTTGTCTCTGGTTTTAGATAAGAAACTTGAGCGCCTTGGTAAATTTCGTCGGGGATTCTGACACCACTGCTAAGCTAAACATAATGTTTAGGCAGTAACGACGAATCTTTAACTCATAATATTCATAGTATGGACCGGTGGCGAGTAGTGGGATTTACCCAATTTCTGTGGCGCATACCCGTTTATGATGGACAGTGACTGCGACATGACAGTGACTACGACGGACAGTGACGCCGACAAGCCGAGACCCTAAGGTGCTTCGCCCCTAAATACACATGGTGAATGGGAGCCAAAATCGCCTTTTCGAAAAACCAGAAAAAAGAGAAAATTATCCCGCATTTTGAATGGTAGGGTCTCTCTATCTGAACGAGAGAAAGATTCGGAAGCCTAATTAAAATTTCGTTAAAAAATTGAACAAGTTTTAACGGCATTGTAGCACTACCTCCACTTTTCGAAAGCGTGGTAAAACAATTTTCCTCGTGATTACGAAGACTTGGGTAACATATCAGCAACTTAGCGTTGCGCTAATTGCGACGGGTGATGTGGGATAAAAAAAAATTCTGTCGAAGGAAAAGTGGGACGCATGTGTCCCGCTGACGCACAAATTAAAGAGCAAACGCAGGAAATACGGCCATTAGCCACGCCTTTGTGCATGCAGTCATCAATGAGACGCGCCCTGACTTTACTCTTTTTTTTTTTTTCGAATGCCTCCTACTGCCGTTACTGCCCAGAGCGAGTAGCTTTCAAGACCAGAGTCAAAGGGATGTGCTTGATTTATTGCGTTGTGAAAACGTCACGACGTCGACGAAGAGAGGTTTTCAAAAGGGGAAAGCGACGCGAACAACGTCACACGTCGGCCTTTTGTAATGACGTCAAAATGACGTAACGTGGCTTCGATCAGCGTTGCCATTCGATGAGCGCATGAAATGGAGGGTATAGCGCGATAGACATGCGACCGCGCGAGCGCACGTGTATGCGACATACTCGAAATTAACCGCGCTTCAAGTTTTATATTTTTGTTATTCCGAGAAAGTGGCTTGGAAAAAGTGCGTCGGTTAGTAAAAAAAAACCTAAAAATTGCATTTTACGGTGCGACCCAGCGAGTTCAGCTCTTCAGTGCAGCAGTTAAATTAGCCTGCCGCACTCAGTTCGACACTCAACAAACAGTATTATTCGGTCTTCATATCAAAAACAAGCTTTTGTTTATGGAAGATCCAATAGCTAAATGCGCAGAAATCATACACGACCTCTTTGGTGAGTTCACTTAGCGGTGAAATCACAGAGAAAAAAACTGAACAACGCATAAGGCTTCTTCCACCCGCCGCGGTGGTCTTGTGGTCATGGTGATGAATGAAAATAGCGCGAAACAACGTAGGACGAGACGAAGAAGGCTACAGCACAAGCGCAGAGTAAGTATTCGGTCAGGTGAAATTCGCAAAAATGAAATTCAGAAATATAATAGCTTTTGAAGCGCTCGATTGGTTGTAAAATTCGTTCTATGGAACGAAAAGCAGTCTTGCAAGAAGTTTGACCATCCTAGGTTTTATTTATTTATTTATTTATTTATTTATTTATTTATTTATTTATTTATTTATTTATTTAGAATGATTCAATTCCGTGAAATACTCAGCCACTGGTCCCGACATGCATTCGAATGCACAGTCGAGATTTAATCAGAGCTCATGGCCAACAATTGTTTCCACAGTTTTTCCTGCATTGTGTGCCTTTGTGTAAGATAGACATTTCTGGACTTGTTTTTTCTGTCTGTCAATCTTGGGCCATCGTTACTGATCGCCTATGGCTACTTTTGGGCTAACAACGTGCCGAAATTTGGCGGGTCTTTCCGCTAGCACGTGGTAACCCTGTGTGGACCAACGGAATAACGGATCAGCGAAAAACTGTACCAGCAAAGAGCGCTTGAACGTAGTGGGAAAGATACTCTTTCGTGGCTGCAGCAAAACACCGAACCCAGTACATTGTGACACTGTCAGCAAGTACTTGCCGCAGTGGCATGTTTACTTTCCATGTGCTTGCATACAACCAATTCATGCCTGAAATCAGCGGGCGAAATTATGGCTAATACAACAAGAGAATAAAGGATTCTGTGGTACAGACCAATCGTTCACTCTGCACCCTTCGATCTTTTCGTTCAGCGGTAGTTTTCAGCGCAGATTCGAAGTATGAAGCTCATCCCATGCATATAGTAATTCAAGTTACTGTTTTAAGTCATTTACAGTATAGTAAAGGCAGACACCGGACTTGTTTGTTTATTTTTTTTTCTTTACGAGCTCTCGCGTTTTGGTACATATAGCTATAATAGATCTTAGAAGTACTTGTTGCTGGGCTAGTTGGTTCATCATAATGAGGGAAAATCTAGACGCCTAAAACACCGCAAGAAGAACGAAGAACATCGAGGTGTTTTAGGCGTCTAGATTCTCCCTCACAATAATATAGACCGTCCTTCTGTTTCCGCAGAGCATATTTGCAATGCACTACATTCAGGCCTTAAAGTCTTCCTTCATTGCAGGGGGGCCCCTTATAGGACGGTGATTAATATAGAGCGGGCACGCTTACACAGGCTCATATATATATATATCTATATATATATATATATATATATATATATATATATATATATATATATATGAAGGAAAGAAGTGTTAATTTCAAGGGCTCGTTTTCTTTGTTATACACAATATTAATGAGAACTAACAGACAATAATGCCAAGGAAAGTATAGGGGATATTTTTAGTAATAAATGTAAGGTAAATGTGAAGAAAGAAAAGTGGACGAAAAGATAGCTTGCCGCGGGCAGGGACCGAACCTGCGACCTTCGAATAACGCGTCCGATGCTCTACCAACTGAGCTACCGCGGCGGCCATCCCCCCGTCCACTTTATAGGGTATATGTGTGCATTTAAACGTGGGAGCGTCAGTCAGCGCCGCCAGTAGCCATGACGGCGAGTGTGGAACACTCTTTTTCTGCCTGTTGGCGTCACGTAGCACGTGAACTTATTACGAGCTGGCAGCTGACCAATAATCCCTCGCATACTACCTGAAAGCATCAAGTCTGCCAGAACGAGACCCTCGCTATGAATGAAGGAAAGAAGTGTTAATTTCGAGGGCTCGTTTTCTTTGTTATACACAATATTAATGAGAACTAACAGACAATAATGCCAAGGAAAGTATAGGGGATATTTTTAGTAATAAATGTAAGGCAACTGTGAAGAAAGAAAAGTGGACGAAAAGATAGCTTGCCGCGGGCAGGGACCTTACATTTATTACTAAAAATATCCCCTATACTTTCCTTGGCATTAATGTCTGTTAGTTCTCATTAATATTGTGTGTGTATATATATATATATATATATATATATATATATATATATATATATATATATATATATATATATATATATATATATATATATATGTGTGTGTGTGTGTGTGTGTGTGTGTGTGTGTGTGTGTGTGTGTGTGTGTGTGTGTGTGTGTGTGTGTGTGTGTGTGTGTGGTGAAGCAAACTATCTCTAGAATTAAAGAAATGCTTATGCATGTTATACATATAAAAGCATTATTCCGAGTGTATTTCGCGCATTTATTTAATGTGCCTGTCCAGTCAAGGACTTTAAAAATTGGCATTTTGGAAATGTTCTTTTTTTAATAACTAGGGATCTTAAAGGTTAGAGATATGTGAGCTCAAATTAAACAACTCAAGCCACAACGCAGAACATTAATTTACTTGCTGCATTGAGAACCTCAAGCACGACAAAGCTACGTTTTATTTCCACGCCAACTTGCCTGAAAAGGTAGGCAATATGCATGAGTCTTTGGTATTACACCAGATTCGTAATGCACAACTAAATGAATGAAAATTGACTGATAACCTAACAAGACCAAGGTGAGCCTTCACTGATTCGCGAGCAGACAGCTTCACGCTCAGGTGCCTCGTGAAACAGTATGCTGTGCCAAGAAGCTTAGTCGGACAGGGTGGTTACCTGTCATGTGCAGTGTCTCGAGGAAATGCATGCAGCAGTATGACGATACCTCTTTTCCTGTTTTCCTCGCGCCACATGAACTGAATAGTCGCGATTAAGTCATTCATAAGAAAATTGGAGTGTTACAATTTCCCCGCACAAGGCACTACTGCCAAAAAAAATCATATCAGGCGCTTATCGAATGGGTGCTGCAGTGCTACAGTTGTCCAGCTGAGGGGGGCTGAGCCCCTCCTGAAAAAATTGAGGTGGGGCCCCTCCTGACTTGAAGACCTGACTACATTTGGCAAAGTTTGATAAAAAGCACTAAACAAAGAAGGAGGTCGATTCCACGAAAGATCGAAAAAGTGTGTATATTTGATGTTTCCGATTTTCCTGATAATTTTGTATGTTGTGCACATATGACTGCACAGCACGAAATCGCAGTTCGTTTTCAAATAAAAATTTTTTTCAACACAGGAAAATTCGACAAGTGTCGCCGGTTGACGACGACCATTTTACGAAGAATGCGTTTTCGTAACTTCGGAACCATGCTGGCAGCTACTCAAGCTATATATTACAAATATCTTTCTTTTTGGCGGAAGTAGAAGTAAAGAGGAAATAGCTCTTATCATTTCATGGAATTCTGAGTAAATTATGTATTTTTAAAAATTCACGAAAAACGCTGCGTTTTTGAAAATCAGTCAAATTTGGGACGCTATGGCTACTTCTGTGAACATCTTAGCTTGTTCATATTTGCAGTATGAATAGGCCTTTATGTGAATAATGAACCTCTGCATTTGTATTTCTCTAATAATATTCAAAGTAGTAAATTTTCATGCTTGAAACACCAAAAAGAGAAAAGTGCTCCTCCATTCAAAAATCTATAATAAAAAAAACCCAATCTCAATTTTGTTCAAAGTCCCCCAAAATGTTCTCAAAGGACTGCAGAATGATATTATGAAAAAACATGTTGCATCATTTTTATTACAACAAAAGCAGAAAATGTCAAACATTGTGTTTCGAGAGCGTGGTGGCTACTGCGCAAAGGACATCTCTAGTAACAAGAAAATACAGTAACACGTCTTTTTTCTTTTCTGAGCTTCGCTAAACAACAGTAATGATCTATGGTCGGAAATTGGGAACTGTTTTGTAAAGAAAAAGACCGTTCCAATTAAATGCATTCGCGTGGTTTGCGACTTCACGCCAGTGTTAGACATCCCCCAGTCCACAGTATGCACTTTCAGTTGTAGCCTCCTTTGCTTTCATCTATTTCAGTTGAGTATAATTCATATCTTGAATGCTAAAGAACGCATTCTCTCCATGCGTCTCTTATGATAATGTGCTGTGCCAGAATTGAGAGATTGGTATAAAAGTCAAGGTCTCTTCATGAATGGAAATGAATTTCTGGAGAGCGGTCGCCAAGAGGTGTGGTTTTTGTTGGCCCAAATGTGTACGTTGTCAAACCTTATGTGATCAATGCAGAGTTTAAAAAGAATCGATTACGTGAAGATTGGTGGCAGCAGTTCTGGCCACGGACAAAACACATTTTGTTTGCATTGCATCTGCTTTGTTTTGCATATCCTCCTTTCTCTTGAAGGAGTGCTGGCAGATCTGGTTTCCCTCTTGAATTGAGCGCGCATCCTGCTTCATGACCCTCCGCAAAAGAGTCTCGATCCGATATCTTCTACGTAACGAAAATTCTGCTGCAGCAGAATTTTCTTTTTGTGCACCATGAGGCAGTCCGTACAAAATCTCGGCCATGGCTATAACGCCTACCCATAGCCACCTTCAGAGCGTAGGACAGTGACCGCATCAAAGTGAAGCACAATTTGGATGCTTAACTTCTATCTCAGGTGGTGTTTGGCTGACTGGCACAGCCGTACTCGTTGCTGTCGTCTGCTCAGGCGGGCGTCCATCGCGCCGCCCTTTGCACCTATCCGCCTAACGCATGCTACTCCGTTTACACGAGTGCTTGTAGCGCGGGCCACACGATCCGCACTGTGCGGATCCAGAGACCGGGCGGGAGAGCGACGAGCGGTGAAAAATGTATCGTGTAACCAATGCAATCGACACCCCAGCTTTTTCTCGTGCATAGCGACAAAGCCTGGCAAACAATGTGTGGCTGCTGTGCTTAGGTTGCACTGCGGTACTCGCCGTTCACCACTGCAGCCATTTGCGATTTCTCACATTCTTACAATGCATGATCGACTCAGCTACACATATTTCGCGTTTAGCTTCGTTACTTTTATATAAGCGCATTTACTAAAAAAAATTATCCAGAGGAATGAAAATGTCCGTGCTGCCCGTCGACGAGGAATGTAAGTGGTGTCGCAAATGCATTTAATTGGAACGATCTTTTTTCTCTTTACAAAACAGTTCCCACTTTCCAACAATAGATCATTACTGCTGTTTACCGAAGCTCAGAGAAGAAAAAAGACGTGTTATTGTATTTTCTTGTTACTAGAGATGTCCTTTACGCAGTGGCCACCACGCTCTAGAAACACAATGTTTGACATTTTCTGCTTTTGTTCTAATAAAAATGATGCAACATGTTTTTTCATAATATCATTCTGTAGTCCTTTGAGAACATTTTGGGGGACTTTGAACAAAATTGAGATTGGGTTTTTTTTATTATAGATTTTTGAATGGAGGAGCACTTTTCTCTTTTTGGTGTTTCGAGCATGAAAATTTACTACTTTGAATATTATTAGAGAAATACAAATGCAGAGGTTCATTATTCACATAAAGGCCTATTCATACTGCAAATATGAAAAAGCTAAGATGTTCACAGAAGTAGCCATAGCGTCCCAAATTTGACTGATTTTCAAAAACGCAGCGTTTTTCGTGAATTTTTAAAAATACATAATTTATTCAGAATTCCATGAAATGATAAGAGCTATTTCCTCTTTACTTCTACTTCCGCCAAAAAGAAAGATATTTGTAATATATAGCTTGAGTAGCTGCCAGCATGGTTCCGAAGTTACGAAAACGCATTCTTCGTAAAATGGTCGTCGTCAACTGGCGACACTTGTCGAATTTTCCTGTGTTGAAAAAAATTTTTATTTGAAAACGAACTGCGATTTCGTGCTGTGCAATCATATGTGCACAACATACAAAATTATCAGGAAAATCGGAAACATGAAATATACACCCTTTTTCGATCTTTCGTGGAATCGACCAGGAAAAAAAGCGCAGGATTTTATCACAAATCCTGCGCAAAACAATTGGGTCAAACACTTTCGCGTAAAAATAATCTCTGCAAGGCAGCAACTGCGGACGCTCCGCTGGTGGCCAACTTCCCACATCATTCGGGCGCTGGCGGCATACAGCGACACGGCATGTCCTCGCCCCCAGTACCACACTGCAATACTACCTGACCTCCTTCCCAACACCTTCGTCACCTTATCACAGCTTCGCAGTTGTAAAGCCATGTCTCCGTTATCTTGCGCTATTTTCCACACTGCCGAATAAAACCAAGTCGCTGTGTGGACTCCCTATTTCACGTCATATCGCAGGTTTACATATGCTCGATTCAGAGATTTTGTATACGAAATCTTCTTGTGGTAAAGGGAAACGGCATAAGCATGAGCTTGCAAGTAAAAGGCGTGCTTCTCGTTCGAGAAGCTGAGGCGCTGAGAAAGGAGGTGCGTCGATCTCAGTGTTGCTGCTTTTTGAAGCAATTCACCCACCTGAGGATGTGCAGAAAGGTTGATTGTCTGTGCTATGTAATCTCGGCAAGTCTAATGATCGTCATATTTAACAAAAAGGGGCTGAGAACTCCACCCTGTGGGACGCCACAGCAGCTGCAATGGTTAGCGGTTCGGCGTCCGCGCTCCTGAATAGGTAGTCCGAATACATGGAAACATTTATTCACCAATTACGTCAACCCAGAATCCCATACGAGCCTTTCCGTGACTGTCTGTAGTATGCGCTGCACCTTGTGAATCATCTAGACGCATGCCTTCTCTTGCTGTTACTCCCCTATTCCCCTCCCCATGTGTAAGGTATGAAAATTAACAAAGCCTCGGTCACCTCTCTGCCCTTTCTTCTCATCCACCCCTTCTCTCTATCTGCTCCGTTCAGGACACCTCCTTCGGACAGCGCGCCGATGTCAAGTCGATGATGTCGATGTAGGCCTACTATAAAACCACGACCAAAGCTCAAATTCTCGCTCATGTGGACACGGAACCGTTCGAATACATCCGCACACAATAAATGCGAACAGTCGACGGGCCGTTGATTTTACGCCTTTTCTGTTTCCCTCGTTGGTTGTGATGCGGGGGGGGGGGGGGTTAGGAATGGTAACAGTAACGTCGGGGGTTCATTCTAAATTCAGCTTAAATTGCTTCGCGCCCAGCCGGCTAGAGTCAATGTGTAATAGAAGCGGAAATGACCATGGGTGCGACGCAGCGGTCACGGAAGAAGTTCCGCGAACATCGAGCCCTTGGCTTGACACCTCCTCCTCGGTGCTCGTTGGCGGCTGCATTTCGCTCAACGCTCACCGTCT
The DNA here is from genome assembly GCF_013339695.2 of Rhipicephalus sanguineus. Lineage (NCBI taxonomy): Eukaryota > Metazoa > Arthropoda > Arachnida > Ixodida > Ixodidae > Rhipicephalus > Rhipicephalus sanguineus. The sequence continues at coordinate 285,081,297 of NC_051176.1, forward strand.
GACGTCCAGGAATCGCGACAGCATCGGGACTCGAACGACGTTCTTCGAAGCCGCGAGCGCAATCTGCAGCCCACGCTCCAGTCAACGTCGCCCTGCACCAACCCATGCCCCCCAACCATTGTTTATTCTTGTTGGCGACGTCGTTTGATCGCTTAAAGAAAGAAATGCTCCCTTTCTGCCTTTTCGCCTCACTCTGCTCGCCTCACAACATGGCCTCAGTATATACTCGGTGTCCGTGGCAATCCCTTCAGCACACTGATTGCTGCTCACGCGATGTTCTTGTCAGGGCGGATGAGGCCGCTCCTCTTGTGTATTTCGCATATCAATTGGCGGTGCGCGCTCGGCCGTTTTCGCCGAACGCGCTTGTCTCATCTGACGTCGACGTCGACAACAGGCACTTCTCAGCCGCCATGTTAAAGCCGACTCGTTACATCGCGTCGGTGCGGCGTCCATCACGTATACTCTTATCGAGGACTATTGGCTCGGCCAATATATCGACAAGGTGCGGCTCTTGTACAAAATAAAGCGTGTGAAAATCCAATATTCGTAGCTATAGGCATGCCATCGTTTCATCATCGCCAGCTTATTTTTATGTCCACTGCAGGATGAAGGCCTCTCCCATGATCCCCAATTTATTCTGTCCTGCAGAAACTGATTTCATTTTGCGCCTACAATTTTTTTTATTTCATCACCCCACCTGACCCACTGCCTGGATTGATGCTTACTTTTGATGATGGGCTGTTTTAATAGCGTATTGTAATCATATATATTTGGGCATGCTCAGATGGAACTTTCAGTACAAGTGTGCTGATGGTGGCCGAGGGCGTATATATTCACAGGCTATGTGCTTCCACGCTGCATCTATTGCTACCTTATCATTATGATAACCACATTACAAGCGCTTGGATGCGCATGAACTGCACGGCAGTCTCGTGGCCAGGCGGTGTGGAGTTTTATATTTGGTGCCGCGATATGAAAGATATCAAGAATATCATCATAGTCTTCGCCAGCCTGTCTTATGTACACTGCAGGACGAAGGCCCCTCCCAATGATCTCTATAGTTTATCTTGTCTTCCGCGAGCTGATTCCATTTTATGTGTGCAAATTTCTTAACTTTATCACAGCACTCTCTGCCGTCCACGGCTACGCTTCCTATTCCCTCGCATCTACTCCGGTGCTCCAAATGCGCACTGTTTATCTGCCGACTACATTACGTGGCTATGCCCAGGACGATTTTTTTCTCTTAATATCGACTATATATGGGCTACCCTTGTTTGTTCTTTCACCCATTCTTCTCTATTCCCATCTCTCAATGTTCCGCCTATCATTTTTCGTTTCATCGCACATTGCGTAGTCCTTTTTTTCGAGTTTATTTGTTATCCTCCAAGTTTTTTGCGCCATATATGTATGCATACTCTTGTACAGACTCCAAAGGTTAGGATCCAGTCGTGAGCTCTTTCTCTTTTGCCAGGCCATTGAGCATTATCTTTGTCTTCAACATATTTCTATCTAGCCCTACTTTAATACTTTCTTGGTTTAGGTCTTCAATCATTTTTTTTTTCTTGCAATTCGCCGCCGCCATTGCTGAAGTGCACCATGCTCTTCACACTCTTCCGCTTCTTCGTGGACACAGTCAAGCTGCAGCCTGCAGGCGACCTTGTTCACCGATTGCACGCTTGAGAGCAGCACGATAGCTGTGCGCAAGTGCTCTGTTACGTGGCTTTTACAGCGAAAGCTGTTATGTGATCACAACAACAGCCGTTTTTGGCGCCGCCGCCGCCGGTGGGTGCATTGCATATGTACTTGTAGTATAGTAGCCCCAAGAGAGTTTTGAACGCGCTCTAGATATGTCACTCTTCCAGCTTTCGCTGTGACTGCTGCTGCACTTTCCGCGCAGGCCTGGCGTTTTTTAAGTACGGATCACTTTAGGGGGCCGGGCTGTCGTAGGCTGTGATCGTATGCTGTCGTCCTTGGCGTTACGCAGGTAAAACCATATATAGCATAGCCATCTGAGCGCGCGCTCGCGCCAAGAGAAGTATTTTTTTAGATGCGAAGCAGCTTATGAACGAGGCCTGTCCCCCCGGCGTGACCAGTGACCCGCGTGCCACTAGATGTATGGAAGAATGAAGAGAACGAAGTGCTGGCACGAGAGGAGAGTTCGCGCATGGTGTGCAGAAAGGAATGTTTGCCTGAGAAAACGGTGCCACTACTAGATATATGGAAGAAAGAAGAGAACGAAGATTTCGCACGAGCGGAGAGCTCGCTCATGGTGTGCAGAAAGGAATGTTTGCTTGACATATGGACGTGCGATAGAGCGCTCGCTCCACTGCGGCGCGTGCTCTAGTATAAATCATGTAAGGTACGCCATAAATCATGCAAGGTACCCACTTCGCCATAAATCATCGTCATTCATGCAAGGTACCCACTACGCCATAAATCATCGTAATTTTTCTGAAGTAGTTAAGTCCCCACTATGCCATTTTTCGTCATTCTTCAGAGAATCGTGGTACCCGCTACACATCTGTAAGGCATTATGTGCGCTTTGTGCTGTGACTGACGACGATGAAGAATTATGGCTGAGCACTTTGCAGTGGGTGGGAAGCGTTAAATCACACACCTTTTGCGGAATTTTGCAGTGTGATGACTGGCTGTTGTTTTACTCTTCGGCCACGCTGTATTACATATGTTAACACGATTCCTTGCCCGACATGACGCCTGCATAGAGCATTTTTGCGAAAGAGTTACAAGCACCAGCGTGGCACTGTGGTGAAAGACTACTGCCACGCAGAGGGCGCGGGTCAAAATCTCGTCCGATCCCAGAAATTTGTTTCTCATTTAATTTTGCCTTATTTCACGTGGTAGCGGTCACGGACACCGGCGGCGGCGGACAACTATGGCGCCAAACTCAGCTGTTGTGATCTCATAACAGCCTTCGCTGTAACAAACTTCAGCGCCGACAATGCCCTCTCCGTTTTGGCCTGCTCGACAGGCGCGAAGTCCACTAGCGTTAATATAAACATATCTGGTTGCCACACTGCAAACCGTTTCACACCCTTATAGGTGTATTTGCGATAAAACACCTATCGTACACCCTTTTTTTCTGTCAATATTATCCGAAAGGGTGTAATGTCTTCTTTGCACACCCTTCGCACAACCTTTTTTTATTTTTGGGTGTACAATGGGTGTATGTTCTGTTAAACACCCATGGGTGTTCTTTGAATTTTACACCTATGAGTCAATTCACGCATTGAATTGACCCATAGGTGTAAACAGGTATCGTTGTACTGCTGAATGCAATTAACTGAGACACTGAACACCACGGGCAACGCCTCCTGAAACCACGGGTCACCACCCTGTTCGACAGAGCGTCTTGGCACAGGATACTGTTTCACGAGGCACCTGAGTGTGAAGCTACCTGCTCGTGAATCAGTAATGGTTCACATTGGTTTGCTAAGCTTGCCACTCAATTTTCATTCTTTTAGTTGTGCATCACAAGTCTGCTGTAATTGCAAAGACGCATGTATTTTGCCTACTTTATTAGGCAAGTGGTAGTGAAAATAAAATATAGCATTGTCGTGCCTGAGGTTCTGAATGCAGTGAGTCAACTGATGTTACTTATTTTGAGCTCACATATATTTAAGCCTTTACATCCCGATTTATTTTTGAGAAATTGTTTCCAAAATAATTTTATTTATTGCTTGATTGGATTGACACGTTGAATGAATGCCCGAAATACATTCGGGATAATATATGTATTTGTTTAGCATTCATAAGCATTTGTTCAGTTTAGAGATAGTTGGCTTCACTGCACTGTGATCATCGCAAACACCTCTCCTAACGCTTAATCTATAGCATACATATACAGTGAAATCTCGTTGACACGATTCTGCATAATACGTTTTTCAGCCTAATACGTTCTCCTTTTTATTTCCTGCCAACATCCCTTGAAAATATTGCATTTTCATGCGTTTAATACCATCACACTTTTGCCAAAACTGGATAATACGACCGCGAAAGTGGATCTTGACCGATATATCGAGAAATCCTGCGTTTATTCTTCGCTATGACAGCTCCCACCGCGTTCCAACAACTCACGATGTGCGCGTAGCAGAGCCGCTGAGACCACAGCAGCATCAGTTTAGCGGCGAAAAGATCGCTGCTAGGCGATCTTTTCTTTGAGATTATATATATACATATATATTGCCGCTTTGTGAGGGCCCCCCGTCCAGTGAAGGGAGACTTTAAGCCCTGCTTGTAGTCATGCAGCCCTTACTGTGTCGTCGCAATGCTTACTGCGATTCGAATACACTGTGTAAAGCATAACAAAACATAACACTGCCGCAGAAAGAAAGCTGCGCCCACGCGACCAACAACGGCCGGGGCGCCACCTCCTCGGCCGGCGCAGCCGCCGCGGCCGCCGCGCGTGCGCAGCGCGCGGTACAGCTCTATCACCACGTGACTTATGCAACGCGCTCAGACACGCCGCCGGACCAGCCGGACTCCATCGTTTTCTGCGTGTGTTGTGCGTCGCCTCCCGATCGGTCGAGTTTTGCAGTCGGTGTTTCGGTTGTTTGAAGTGTGCCTGCTCTGTGTGCTCGTCCTTTACCTTCTGCCAGTGCTGCTTATTACGAAGATGCACTATACTCAAAGGGAGACCTGCAGCTTCATATCGTGGAGCACTCGAATTGAAACGGTATGTACCACTATCACGTTGCTACGGCCAGCGCTTTGTTAACTCCGAGAGCGCGATCTAATGCCGTTAACTAAGCTTTTCTTAACTGGTTGACGATCGGTGAGCATTTGTTAACGTAGCGAACATATGTGAGTGCATTGTTTCATCGGGATGAAGGCAAAGTTGTGTGACATTAGGCGCGGGCAGGCTTTGCTTTGTTTGGTGTTGAAAGCAGTGTGCGCATGCGCGGCTGTGATTCGGAGGGGGATTTGAACGCAGTTGTGGCGGTGCCCGCCTGTCGGCGGTGGTGTTGGAAGGGGGCCCCGCTCTCGATGAACCACTATTTTGATTTAAGAATAGTTGGGTTGTGACGGCGCCTGTTACCTCTAAGCGTCAAGCGTGTCTAAGGCGCGTATGCTTCGGCCTGTTGGTAATTCAAGTGCATTTTTTGTCGCACAAGAAAAAAAAAAAGAAACAGGACAGAAAACAACGACGTGGTGTCCGCGTCGTTCTTTTCCGTCCGTGTTCGTTTTGTGCGCTAAAACTACCGTGATGCTCGGGTTGATGCGTGTGGGTCATTTTAACGCAGCATGTTGCTTCGTTTTAGGTACGCCGCGCGAAGCTCGCCTAAGTGCTAATACATTCCGTTTCGTTAAATTCGTACCGATGTTTTAATTCATCCGTAACATAGGTTTCCTGATAATGCCGGCACCCGTGCACGGGGAGCCGTTCGTTAAACTTGACTTGTGTTCGAATGAATTTTTCATGTCTATGTGTGGCCGAATCGCCTTAAATACCTGAACTGTGCTCGAGCATCAGTGTGCACTTAGACGTGCGCAGGGTTCCCCATCAGGGGGGAGGGAAGTAGGAAGGTTAATCGCTGCCCCAGTGATTCCACTCCTGCGCCAACTGCGCCAAAGTGCGCCAAATTGTATTTACTGCGCCATCCTGATAATATCGACGAAATTTGCGCCAAACTGCGCCAAAGTCTCGGGTTTGGGGGCGTCTATCACCGGCAATCGCACCGCCGGCGCGTCAGAACATGTGCAGCTTGATCTTGGGGCTGCCAATAAAGTCGCAATCATGGACCAAGAATTATTCCGCTGAATAAATAGCGCACGCTCGTGCGTTCCAAGTAAGCCACGATGCCATGCACGGTGCCGACGCAGCTTCTGTTCTGCAAGTCGGCTCGACAGCAAAACGCGCTCCCCACATTGGCTCGTGACGTCTAGGCCTATCGGTAGCGAGAAAGTGCGACGGCGATTCATCGGCGGACGTCGTCTGTTCCAGAAACGCTGCTGATAGCTCGTTTCAAGCGTCGCACGGCACGTAAGGAAAGCAATGTTCAGTAATAACTACACGAGTGCCGCTAAAATGTCTGTCACTTCTGTTTCCGGACATCGCGGAATGAAATCTGGGATCGCTCGCAGTAGATATATGGGACAATATCGAATTTTCCTTGCTTCGCGTTTATGGAAGAGCACGCGAAGGGTGGAAACGCGTTGACACTTTTCCTCAGATATGCTTTATCCATGGATCTTCATCCAGAACAGCTTTTTCGTAATTCCTTCTGCCAGCACGTCCGAGTTTGTAATCACTCTGCGGTAAATACCCCCTAAAAGGCCCTGCCCTTTCGAGCTCACGTGCTAGGGTTCCAATTCGAATTTTTTGCTTGCTTCTTTAAAAATGTCATCTCATTAGTAAAATCATATCTCCTGGTCGGAGCAGCCGCAAATGCGCAGCTGTCAGTAGCGGGCCCGTCGCTGACGGCTCACAGTGAAGCGGCTACGCCATGTTACACGTCCGCCCCTCGCTTTCGGGGGTCAATAGCCAACGGTTAAAAAAAAACTAAGTTTCGCTTAAGAGCGAAGAAATGAATGCGATACCAAAAAATTGTATTGTGAAACGAAGTAAGACTAGCAGCTAACTCTTTTGGATCCGATCTCGCGTAAATCAACAAAACGCTGGTTTAAGGGAATATGGCCCCTCCAGGAACCGAAACGTTTTCTTGCTCTGAGTTTTCTAAACGTGAAGTAAGCGTTGAGAGCACAGCAAGTTTACGAGCCGTCTCCGATGCCTCGAGATAGCGCGCGAGCAAGCGACTGCGCCCTTCGAACGATGCGGTCCCCCCCCCCCCTTCCGCTCCTTTGGCGTTTGATGAGCAATCGACGGCAGGCCCGCACGCGGGAAGATGTTATCTCATGCGCTGTCCGTGCGCCGGAGACAGACGGCCGGCTTGTTTAATCTCCGCTTCAGCCGCGTTCGTCGCCAGCGCTCGCGAGCTTTTACCCGCGGCTAGAATGCGCGTGGTGATGTTATTAATTTGGACTTTATACGGAAAATTACGGCAACGGCGACGGCAAAAATCCGCCGAGGGTGTCCATATAATTGCTATCGCAAGGTACGGCGCAGATTTTGCGCCCCGCCCCCCTCTCTTAGCTGATTAGGAGGGGGGGGGGGGCCCCCCCCCTGTGCGCACGCCTATGCTCCTGAGATGATTTTTTCCATGAGATTTGCAATGAATCGAAATATTTCTAGCCTTCATAAGAGCCCCATAATAATACTCAGGTGCTTGAATGTTAATGCAATATGCTTCTGTATTGCACTCCAGGATATAAAATTCGCTGCTCCAAAGTGCTCCCAGATGCAAAATTATCTGCTCCAAAGTGCTCCAAGATGAAAATTTTGCTGCTCCAAAGTGCTCCGAAACGAAAATTTTGCTGCTCCAAAAATTGCTCCAAATCAAAAGTCCTCAGTAGCATCACTGCTGCCCCCCTCCCCCCGCCTTACTAAAAAGTCAAAGTATGGGGGCAGACATTGCGCCCCCCCCCCCCTCTGTCTGAATTGACTAGGGGGGTGCACCCACCCCCTTCGTGCGTATGCCTGAGTGCCCGCGTTCGAGCACAATTTATTTTATTCTGTTTGTTTCCATTATGTCTAGCTTTCATTATTTTGTTGTGGTTATTAAGAGTTATATGCGCCTCGCCTCGCTTTGGCGTTGTAACTTCGCTAAATACTTTTACGTGTACAAACATTAAAAAACGCAGTTTGCACGACCACCTCCAATGATATTATTTGGTAAAAGACAAGCCTAATGATTTATAAGAGATTTTAAATTCTCCAATCATCTTCAAGGCTGCAAGTTGCAGCCTTGAAGAGAAGTCCTTGTGCATAGTTTTGTTTTATATGCTTTTTATCGATGTGCAGGAATCCTTCGTGCCACTAAAGAATGCTCCTTTTTCTTTAAAAATGCGGATGATATTTGTCAAATAGTACTTTCTCTTTCCCAAACAAGCTAATTGCTCGTAGAAAAGCTGTTAATTCTCTCCAGTTCCATATGGGGCATCTTATGAGCTTCATATTTGGATGGTACTATCGTGAGCAATATGAGCTCGAACATGCGAGCGCGTGGCGAACAGCCTTGAACCTTACGTCGGCTGATTCGCAGTGGCGCCTGTCGGAAACAAAGCGCAAAGGGCGCCGCGCTTCCACTAGCTGTTGACCCTCCCGCTTCGATATTGTTGATGCGAAACAGCATCTTAGAGAGTGTCAGAGGCCGCTAGCGGTGATATGAATTCCCATCAACGCGAACAGCCACATCAGACTAGGTAGCTGCTGAGATATCGGCTGTGACGTAGCCTGCCACGATGCGCAGGCCATGCTTGCGCATCGTTATCTCGGTGGTGTCGGCTGAGGATTTTGCCGCGCCTCATTTATTTATTTTGTTATCATTGCTAGCGGTCATTGGCACGCAATCAGCCGACATCTCGCAGCAACGCTAGCGAGGCGGGAGTACCAACAGTCAGCAGAACAGCGCCCCCCCCCCCCCTATCCCCTCCAGTTTCGGCAACGCCATCCGCGTATCACCCTATCTCAGTTTTAAGGCTATTTTCCACGTGCTCGCATGTTCGAGCCCATATTACTCACGATAGTACACGGTACAGAAACTGTTATTTACTGAAACAAATAATTGAAGTCTGCGTAGCGCTTTCCAGACAATGATCTTTTTATTTTTTATCATGCAGGGAGAGAGCGTTCCAATAACACCTTGCATTGTGTACGATGGCCCCGATCTTCCCTATGCAAGCAAGCTTTTCCTCCCTGTGGACAAAGAACTGCTCTTCAGTGTGTCCAATGCCGAAGAATGAGTAGCTGCACTCATGGCAGCACATTGGCTGTTAAATATCGACTGCCATCACAAGGTGTTCAACGTTCTCGTCGCTGTTGAATGGCTCCTTCTTGGCCAGTGGGTAATGACTCCGAGGACACAAGTAGTAAAGCTCCTGAACATTTTCAAGAAAGCCTAGAAAATAGGCCTTAGCTTCTGCTTAAAGTATGTCGCCACCTGTGATTAACTCGAGCTTAAGCCATAAAGTTATATTTTCATATGGTAACAAGTAGTTATTTGTTTTACATTATACAGAAACGAATGCTATGGCGGTACTAGTATTTCATTTCCATTTCTTGCTCATTTTCTTGTGACATTTTAATACAAGCCATTTTGTCTGCCGATTTCAACATGTTCTCGCAGGTCATTCCACTTTGTGGTTATTGGCTTAGTTTTTATATTCAAAGGACTTTGTGACTTTTTTGCAGTAGTTTTAATAATTGAGATCTTTTGCTATTGAAACTTTAGCTTAACAAAACTGCCAGTACTTGTCAGTGAAATCAGTGCATCGAATATTGTTTTAAAATTTATTTTTGAGCTTTAAGTTTTGTCAATATTTTTTTAAAGAAATAAATACTCGTTTTATTCAATTACCAATGATTCTGTTGTCTTTGCTTGGAAAGCGATAATCTTTAAATTTCTCTGAACATGCCCGTGTAAAATTTGATTCCACTTTTGTTATGTAGGTAATGCTTCTGCAGTGCTTTCGTTGTCATAACGTCCCTATTCCCATGCATTTCCTGCATATTACCGCATTTAGCATGCGCTGCGACGTGCGCGTCATGGCCCGATTGCTCACTTTTTTGTGTTGGAGCCACAATCTATTGCTCTTGAGAAAGTGGGAAATATTTCATAATTCCAGCAATGTGCACAGTTTTCTACTTCACTCATGTACTTTCCCAGAAAAGAGATAATATGGAGGCCTGCTGTGGAAAACGACGTTCTGAGTCCTTATAATGTTGCGTGAGTTGTCACGGAGCATTGATACCCTGCTCGTGTATCAGCTACAGCTGTGTGATGACAGTGTTTACCCTACTAAGAAAGTCGACAACAGGCACAATGGTGTGGGCACTGCTGGAATTTTGAAACTTTATCAATCCACTTTCTCATCAAGGGATTGCACATTTCTGAACTATCTCCTTAACAGGAGAACGACCAGACCGTACCTTGTGTGTTCCAGTTGATTTCAAACACATACACTGATGTTATGCAGCCCATTTAAGACGATGGCACCTTATTTTATCAACAGCATGAGTGCAGGTATAAGAAGTGGCACCAATATTTCCCGTCTTGGGAAGGGCAACTACAGTGGGAAAATTCATTCTGGGTTGTACCCAAAGGGACCAAGTGTCTGTAGTGCCCCAAGGGGGCTGACAGAGAAGGTTCGTTTGTGCTTCTCCCTGTAACTGCTACCTTTTCGAGGGCGGTTTCATCTATTACACCCCACTCGCACGGGTGTAGCTTGTTCTAAAACCCATACTGCACTATACGGCTGTGTTACAATGAAGCATGTTAAATTGAATTCTTCATTATGAAGTGGAAATAACGCCCTTGCTTCATATTTTGACACAAACGCCTTGGTCATTTGTGCTCCGTCATTTGTGCTCCTTGTTTGGCGGCATACGCGATGCCGCTCCGCACACTCGAGAACGGTCATTGAATACCGTAGAATTTGTCTCGAATGTACGAGCTCTGTGTTTATTAAAGCTTGACTTTATTTTGTACTATTGGATAACTGTGTGAACATCTTGCAATATGTGTCAACACATTTTAGGTAATGACTTTGTATTCAGTCACGATTGCACTCTATATGTAAGGGCCATATATGCCGTGCTTCATATGCATTATAAAATCTGTGCTGCTGCCAGGATTTTCCCTCTGTCGCAGGAGCCACTATAATAGGTCATGCGCCCTTGAAAGGACTAGCTAAAGGGTAAGCTTTCTAGCGTTTCAATGGGAGCCAACTGGGAGGGGGGAACCACTCGAATTATGGAAATTTTTGCCTGGGTGTTAGGGTGTAATTGTGCATAAACACCCTAACGCCCTTTTTCTCGTTTGGGTGTAATGTGCTTTTACACCCTACACCCTTTTTTTCATTTGGGTGTAATATGCTTTTACACCCATTGGGTGAAAGTTTGAAATTACACCCATTGTATAGGTGTAATCCTGCTTGGTACACCTATTTTTTGGGGTGTAGGGGTGTGAGTTATAGACACCAAGTTACACCCATACGGGTGTAAAGTGGTTTACAGTGCACTGTTTTCGTTTTTCGCACAATTTCAACATATCTTTGCTTTGGAATTCCTGCCTGAGGTACGCGCTAATACTGTACCCTGAGATATGCTCGCATTGCATGAGCGTACTTGCTTGTTCCGGATTGCGAAGTTTTCTCGCGAAGCGAAAAATGATTTTAAAAATTTCGGTTTCACTCCGGAACAAAATAATAGATATCTAAGTTTCGGTTGCGTTTTCGTTCCGGTCAGAAATATCGTTTTTTTTTTTTTCGTTCTTCGTTTTCTGTTTTCGTTCCGTTCCGACACATTGGCTATAACAACAAATTGTAATGTCACGCGACAAGCAGCTACGTACGAAAAGAACATACACAGGACGAGCGCGAACTAACAATTGTCACAATTGTTATTTCTTTGTGTGTGAGCAGGGCGCTCCTTTCGGAAACGCGGCCGCTGCAGCGAGCGAAGTGCATGCCCTTCGTGCTTTCTGTAACGTTAGCGGTCAACGGAAACTTGCGGTGAAAGCACAAGACGTACAAACCGCGCCCATCACGAGATAAGCGCACGCGCACGAGAAACACCCCCTGTAGAGGCGCACTCGCATCGCAGCGCGCGGGGCGACGACCCGTGAAGCGCGCCCTGCGCGCTCTTTGCGCCATCTCGCTAGTGATAACAAGATCACGCTGGAGCCACCGAGTTGCGAGTACCGCCAATGGTAAATGGTGTATATAAATAGCTCGCCGTTAGTAAACTAGAGAACGTGCGCTTTGTGGCCGAGTTGTTTCGCGCCGCGCGCTGCGGAGCGAGGGGTCGTAGGTTCGCCTCCCGGCAATGGAACTTTTTCTTGCAGTTTTTTCTTTGCTATCTCTTAGTGCATATTTTACAGCGTCATATACGCGACGGAAATACGTCAGTGGAGCCGTGGTGGACCCCGGCATAAAACACTTTCGTTTTAAAATGGGGCAGCTCCACACTATAGTGGTGCAGAGCCTGAGGAAGCAGCGGAGTTAGTGGCCTACCCCTTCTCTTTTCCCTCCTCGTCAGCCTCACTTCCTTTTCCAATCCTTTGCTATACTATACTCTGCATGGCTGTGCTTTGCTTCACCCTCTCCCCTTCTCATTTTCTTCATTTCACCTTCTCATTACTCATCCTCACGCTCACTTCCCTTTCTCCCCCCCTTGCTACACTACTGTGCTCATTTGTTGGCTTTGCGTGCCTTCGCATAGCCAGGCTGAGTTCCCAGTCTTTTCTGAACGTGGCTGCTCCTCGCTCAACCAGTTAATTCGGGAGGTCAACGGAGCTTTGCCTAGCTTAAACAGCTCCGCTGTGACAAAAAATAATGCGACCTGATACAGCAAAATCCTACGAACGACTTGGTGAAAACCTCGCAAAATATAGACAAGGACAGAGGAAGAGACGACACCGCGCTGAACTCGCAACTAAACTTTATTGGAAAGTACACGCACATATATCAAGCATTCGACCCGGTCACGTGGCAACCCAAAGGCGTCTGCGCAGCATAGCAAACAAGGTACGAAACATGCCTAATCATTGTGAACATCAACACGTGTGTAACAACCGAGAAAAAGCAAAAAAAAAACTACCTTCATACTCTCCAAAAAACATGCGCAACATGCCAAGCATGAACCACCAACTAGCCCAACTTTCGCTATTATTGGTGAAAAAAGTCGGCAGATCCCACGCATTGTGGGAATCGATGTAATGCGAAGCAGCCAGCAAAGAGCTGCATACATCGTCTTGTATGTCACTAAGGAAAATGCATGTCATGATTTTCGTGTTAACTCGTGTTTTTATGTTAGTCACACAATCACGTCCCACAATACCAATTTCGGGACAGATCAAGCTAGCGAAACGGCCGCCAGCGCCTCATGAGCGTGGCACGTAAGTCATGCTGTACATGACATGCGTGACATGATTTTCATGTTAACTCTTGCTTTTATGTTCGTCACACACTGCAGTCACGTCGCGCAATACCAATTTCGGGGTAGATCAAGCTAGCGAAACGGCCGCCAGCGCACCATGAGCGTGGCACGTAAGTCATGCTGTACATGACATGCGTGTCATGATTTTCATGTTAACTCGTGTTATTTATGTTTGTTACACAGTCACGTCGCGCAATACCAATTTCGGGGTAGATCAAGCTAGCGAAACGGCCGCCAGCGCCCCATGAGCGTGGCACGTAAGTCATGCTGTACATGACATGCGTGTCATGATTTTCATGTTAACTCGTGTTATTTATGTTCGTTACACAGTCACGTCGCAAGATACTAATTTTGGTGTATATAAAGCTAGCGAAACGGCCACCAGCGCACCATGAGCGTGGCACGTAAGTCATGCTGTACATGACATGCGTGTCATGATTTTCATGTTAACTCGTGTCATTTACGTTCGGCACACAGTCACGTCGCAAGATACCAATTTCGGGGTAGATCAAGCTAGCGAAACGGCCGCCAGCGCCCCATGAGCGTGGCACGTAAGTCATGCTGTACATGACATGCGTGTCATGATTTTCATGTTAACTCGTGTTATTTATGTTCGTTACACAGTCACGTCGCAAGATAACAATTTTGGTGTATATAAAGCTAGCGAAACGGCCGCCAGCGCACCATGAGCGTGGCACGTAAGTCATGCTGTACATGACATGCGTGTCATGATTTTCATGTTAGCTCGTGTTTTTATCTTCGTCACGAAGTCACGTCGCGCAATACCAATTTCGGGGTAGATCAAGCTAGCGAAACGGCCGCCAGCGCCCCATGAGCGTGGCACGTAAGTCATGCTGTACATGACATGCGTGTCGTGATTTTAATGTTAACTCGTGTTATTTATGTTCGTTACACAGTCAAGTCGCAGGATACCAATTTTGGTGTATATAGAGCTAGCGAAACGGCCGCCAGCGCACCATGAGCGTGGCATGTAAATCATGCTGTACATGACATGCGTGTCATGATTTTCATGTTATGACTTGTCATTTATGTTCGTCATGCAGTCACGTTACGCCATACCAATTTTGGTGAACATTCGATTAACCAAGCGACCAGCAGAGCACAAAGTCGTAGGCGGCTAGATAGATAGATAGATAGATAGATAGATAGATAGATAGATAGATAGATAGATAGATAGATAGATAGATAGATAGATAGATAGATAGATAGATAGATACGCTCAAAGTCGCAGAAGTTCGCTAAGAAATGCCTCGCATTTAAAAGCCCAAAACCGCTTATTATGAGAATGTCGCCGGAATGTCGCCGGAGCCAACGTTTCTACAAGGGGGCCTCGTTTATTTGCTGCTTTGACGAAGACAAATCCATTTGCAGAAACGCTGGCTACAGCGGCATTCCCTGTTAAGACTTGCCTTTTTTTGTTGTGTTTTCATCTGTGCGCAGGAATGATAGTGCGGCTGTGTTTTCGGATTCTTCGAATTACACTAACACGCACCTCGCCTATCGTTTCAGGCTCCCAGCGTGTTCTGGCGTGTGGCGCGCTACAGAAGATTAATCCAGCCCGCTCATTGACATCAGTAACGTCCGTGGCATTTCCTCAAAAGCGACTGTGTCCAGCCTTACCGTTCTACCGGGGACTCTGGACCAGTCAAGTCTTCGTACGTTTCTAAGACTTTGTTGGTGTCCTGCACTGTCTTCGCTGCGTGTAGGTGTTCTCCGCAAAGACTCCAGTCGCCGTTGCTCGACCACCTACCAGATGATGTGTTGCACTTATGTCAACAGTTCAGTGTAGCAACCCACCCTATGTTGAGAGCTGCGCTTCGCTCAGCCAACGGCTGGATCATCTAGCAGTTACAATACGAACCCAAAGAATTGCCATAAGCACTGATTTCTCACTCATGAGCTGATCTGTAAATGTTTGGCGGTGAGGGTAAGGACATTTAAATTGTGCCCTTTTGCAGCAATGCATAGATGGTGCCTGTTCGTGCGCACTTTCATTTGCTCACATCGCCCAAGTCAGCAGCTAATCTCTGATCGTATTGTTGGGTCGTGAATAGATCGGACTTGTTTCAACGGCGTTCGCTGCACATCGTGGTTTTCAGACTTGTCAGTGTCGCTGGTAACGAGCATAACCCGTTGATAGTTCAGTGGCGAATCGTATCGACTTTTTCTTCGGGCCATACTGGTTGTGTATAGGGCGCCGAAGTGATCATTCGTTATCCTTCATTGACATCCACTTTGGAAACAATTCAGGCATTTGGCCAACCTCCCTCTCTTCCCGTCTACTTCTTCCACCCTCTTTACCTGTTTGGCTTGAGCCCAAACAGGCTCAAGCCAAACCGTGATCAACCCTATATATGGTTGATCACGGGGCGTTTTCATTCATTGACTTGTTCAAAATTCTTCATTGATTTGTATCTGTAGAAGCCCATTTGTCTTTGTTCAGAGGTTAGAACTCGGACCTTTGATTCATTGAACTTATTTGCACAGTATTCATCGTGTCGCATCGGTAGAAGTCCGTTTGGCTTTGTCCCGAGGTTAGAACTTATTATTGCGATAGCAATTATATGGACAGCCTCGACGGGTTTTTGCCGTCGCCGTCATGTCTTTCCGGTATGAAGTCAAAATTGATAAGATCCCCCCGCGCATTGTATGTTCTACCGCGGGTAAAAGCGCGCGAGCGATGGTGACGAACGCGGCCGAAGCAGAGACCAAACGAGCCGGCCCGTTTCCGTCGCTCAGAGGGTGCATGTAATAGCATCACCCCGCTCGGGAGGCCTGCCTTCAAAGCAGACAGGAAACGCCCCGCTCGTCTTTAACGACCATGAAAAAAGACGCGAGGTGGGGGGCGGGGGTGGGGTGTTGTCGCGCAAGCAGCCACTTTGAACTTTGAATCTAAGGGCGCGGTCGCGATCGCTGGCGCACGTGCTATCTCGAATGCGGTGCTGGGCGCTGTCAGTCAATGTGGGGAGAAAAACTCGTTACTCGAGTGTTGACCCCACTGCTGTCCCCTTGAAGCTGCCTTGAAAACGCGTTGCTTTGCTCGCACGCTGCACGCGTTCTGCACGTGTTTTTGAGAATTTCGCGTCGCGCGCGGTTAGGATGTACACGCATCTGTCCGCTTGGCAGCAATTTGGTGAAAGGTCAGCGTCTGCTCAGCCATGTAGGAGATGCGGAGCAAGTGATAGCAGACGACGCCGTCCTCGTCAGAGCGAAGTGCATTTCGCAAGGGAAGGACGACGCTGTTTACGACGTGGAGTTAGCACAATGTTCTGTACGTTCATAATTATATACCTGTTTTATTTGGTTTGCTGTGTGTACTACGCACTCCCTATGTTACTGTATGCATGGGTAAGGCCGCTTCTCGTGCTTTAGGTTAAGCGGCCCTGGCGCTGTGACTGCTATTAGTTGGGATACTTTAATTTACTAGCAACCATTCGAGTTATCGTGCGGTACGCAACACTCCAAAAATAAATGGTCTATTTTGGGCTTCTTTCTTTCCCGCAACAAAAATTGACATCTATCTCGCGTGTCCTTCCTTGCATTATCGCCGTTCTCATAGCCGGTACTCCAAGTTCGCGAACAGCGTGCGTACTATCAACTTGACATAGCATTGGTAATAGGAACATGACGAGCGCCCCGCTTTCAGAAAAACTTTTTTGTGCAATCTGCGGGAGAAGAGCCAATTGCTGTCAAGGCATTTTATCTTGGTCACTATCGAAAGTACACCGTGTTGTACGGGCTGTACCTGTACACTCAGTAACAACTAGTTCACTGTATCTGCCAAAAAAAATTTAAAAAAAACCAATGGACGTGCAACAATGGCTAATGCTTTTTTTTCGTAGTTGTCGTGGTCGTGCCCACTCAAGCGTGAGCTTCGCATCCATGCCTGTCGTCTGCTTTTTTCGTGCCATCTGTTTGGGAATCGGTAGAATTTCACTGGTGGAGCCGACGCCGCAGCAATAGTTCCCCCCTTTCTGTCGGGGTGACATCGCGGAACGAGGGACGTTTCACGTGCAGCGCGCGCTTCGCAAATGCGTGGGAGCCAAAGGGAGCGGAAGGGTCGTAACGCTCTACAGTTGTACGCTTTTTCCGGCTGGGGAATGGCAAGCGCTGGCGTCGGCGGGTAAACGCTCTCAACGCGAAGTGACCATGCGGAGAGCATCTCTCCTTGGAGCGGCCGTATTCTCTTACACCAGCGTTTTGTAGTTACGCGAGCTCGGATACAAAACAGTTAGCTGCCAGACTCACTTCGTGTAACACTACAATTTGTTGCTATCGCATTCATTGCTTCGCCCTTGTGGTGAAACTGTGACTTTTTGCACAGAATTCGTCGTGTCGCGTCCCTAGACGCCCGCTTGGCTTTGTCCCGAGGTTAGAACTCAGGCCTTTGATTTATTGAACTTATTTGCACAGTATTTATGGTGTCACATCGGTAGAAGCCCGTTTGGCGTTGTCCCAATGTTAGAACTCGGACCTTTCATTTATTGCACTTATTTTAACAGTACTCGTCTGGTCGTATCTGTAAAAGCCCGCTTGGCTTTGTCCCGAGGTTAGAACTCAGGCCTTTGATTTATTGAACTTATTTGCACAGTATTTATGGTGTCACATCGGTAGAAGCCCGTTTGGCGTTGTCCCAATGTTAGAACTCGGACCTTTCATTTATTGCACTTATTTTAACAGTACTCGTCTGGTCGTATCTGTAAAAGCCCGCTTGGCTTTGTCCCGAGGTTAGAACTCAGGCCTCTGATTTATTGAACTTATTTGCACAGTATTTATGGTGTCACATCGGTAGAAGCCCGTTTGGCGTTGCCCCAATGTTAGAACTCGGACCTTTCATTTATTGCACTTATTTTAACAGTACTCGTCTTGTCGTGTCTGTAAAAGCCCGCTTGGCTTTGTCCCGAGGTTAGAACTCGGGCCTTTGATTCATTGAACTTATTTGCCAGAATTCGTCGTGTCGCATCGGTAGAAGCCCATTTCGCTTTGTCCTGAGGTTAGAACTCGGGCCTTTGATTCATTGAACTTATTTGCCAGAATTCGTCGTGTCTCATCGGTAGAAGCCCATTTCGCTTTGTCCTGAGGTTAGAACTCGGGCCTTTGATTCATTGAACTTATTTGCCAGAATTCGTCGTGTCGCATCGGTAGAAGCCCATTTCGCTTTGTCCTGAGGTTAGAACTCGGGCCTTTGATTCATTGAACTTATTTGCCAGAATTCGTCGTGTCGCATCGGTAGAAGCCCATTTCGCTTTGTCCTGAGGTTAGAACTCGGGCCTTTGATTCATTGAACTTATTTGCCAGAATTGGTCGTGCCGCATCGGTAGAAGCCCATTTCGCTTTGTCCTGAGGTTAGAACTCGGGCCTTTGATTCATTGAACTTATTTGCCAGAATTCGTCGTGTCGCATCGGTAGAAGCCCATTTCGCTTTGTCCTGAGTTTAGAACTCGGGCTTTGATTCATTGAACTTATTTGCCAGAATTCGTCGTGTCGCATCGGTAGAAGCCCATTTGGCTTTGTCCCGAGGTTGGAACTCGGGCCTTTGATTTATTGAACTTATTTGTCAGAATTCGTCGTGTCGCATCGGTAGAAGCCCGTTTGGCTTTGTCCTGAGTTTAGAACTCGGGCCTTTGATTCATTGAACTTATTTGCCAGAATTCGTCGTGTCGCATCGGTAGAAGCCCATTTGGCTTTGTCCCGAGGTTGGAACTCGGGCCTTTGATTCATTGAACTTATTTGCCAGAATTCGTCGTGTCGCATCGGTAGAAGCCCATTTCGTTTTGTCCTGAGTTTAGAACTCGGGCCTTTGATTCATTGAACTTATTTGCCAGAATTCGTCGTGTCGCATCGGTAGAAGCCCATTTGGCTTTGTCCCAAGGTTGGAACTCGGGCCTTTGATTCATTGAACTTATTTGCCAGAATTCGGCGTGTCGCATCGGCAGAAGCCCATTTGGCTTTGTCCCGAGTTAGAACTCGGGCCTTTGGTTCATTGAACTTATTTGCCAGAATTCGTCGTGTCGCATCGGTAGAAGCCCGTTTTGGCTTTGTCCTGAGGTTAGAACTCGGTTAGAACTCAAGTTCAGCAATTCAACGACGTGTAATTATTCGCGTGATTTTAGGCCTCTTTACAGCTATATTACATCCTATCATTATTGTATAACTATATTACTGTATCGGTCACTCCTAACACCACATTGTGCTCTTTGGCCACACCTGGCCCTCGCGCCACAATAACCCACGAATCATAATCACCAACGATGTATAATTATTGCATAGTTTGTATTAGCCGATATTAAATTTCCATGACGATTACCTAAGTGGCTGTGTGCACATTGCTTGAAGAGTCAATAAAAATGTTAACTCTGGTGAATCGCTACATGGCCTTCACTTTTCTGCGTACTTCGACTTTCCATCGTCTTGACTAATTTCAACCAAAAGTGCAAGCACGATGGTAAGTATTTTCCTTGTTCTTACGTTCTTAGCATGACCACGGAGGTAAAAAAAGTTTTGCTCCGAGTTAAGACCATCGAATGAGATCGATTTTAATATATAGAAGAGCAGATAATGTGAGAGATTGTATGGAGTGAAATGCGCAAGGCCAGATAGAAATAATTTGATACCTACAGATATCATGGGGATTAACAGACATAACATAGATACGAGCCTGCTTAAAAAATTAGGGAAGCCTGTCTTCTATAGAAAATACAAGGCTTTAATATCCAAGGACGAAGAAATAGTAGAGAAAGGTGTATAACATATGACAGGCCCGCAGCCAGAAAATTTTTTGGGGGGGAGGGAGGTGGGGTTCAACCAGGGTGTCGGAACGGAACGAAAACCAAAAACGAAAAACGAAGAAAAAAACGATATTTTTGACCGGAACAAAACCGTAACCGAAACTTTATCTATTATTTCGTTTCGGAGTGAAACCTAAATTTTTTTAATCGTTTTTCGTTTCACGAGAAAGCTGGGCAGTCCGGAACAACTTAGGTCATACAACGTGAGCAATTATGCACATCTCAGAGTACAGTATTAGCGCGTACCTCAGGCAGGAATTCCAAAGCAAAGATATGTTCAATTGTGCGAAAAACGAAAACAGTGGCAACCAGAGATGTTTATATTAACGCAAGTCGACTTTTGCGTGCCTGTCACGCAGGCCAGCGTGGCAAGGGCATTCTCGGCGCTGAAGTTTGTTACGCGAAAGCTGTTATGAGATCACAACAGCTGACTTTGGCGCCATAGATGTCCGCCGCTGCCGCCGCCGGTGTCCGTAACCGCTGTCGCGCGAAATAAAAAAAAATGATATAAGAAACAAATTTCTAGGATCGGATGGGATTTTAACCCGTGCCCTGTGCGTGGTAGTCGAGTATTCAACCACAGTGTCACGCTGATGCTTGTAACTTCTCCGCAAAAGTACTTTATACAGGCGTCATGTTGGCCAAGGAATCGTGTTAACATATGTTATGTAAGGTGGCAGGAGAGTAAAATAGCAACCTGACGTCACACAACGCGAATTGCTCAAGGAGTCAGTCGTTGAACGCTTTCAACCCGTTACAAAGGCTCAGCCATAATTCTTCATCGTCATTAACCGTAGCACCAGGCCCGTAGCAAGGGGGGGGGGGGGGGGTGGCCGGGCCTCCACCGAAATTTTTATGACACATGGTGTTTTAACGAAAATAAACAATGAAAAGAGGCGTCTATCTCAAATACTCAAGCCTTTCAGCAAGTGCCCCCCCCCCCCCCCCGAAAAAAATTCCTGGCTACGGGCCTGCATAGCACAAAGTGCAGATGATGCCTCACAGATGTGTAGCAGATACCACGATTCTCCGAAGAACGAGGAAAAGTGACATAGTAGGTGCTTCGCTACTACAGAAAAATTATGATGATTTATGGTGTAGTGGGTATCTTGCATGTGTACTTGTATTAGTTTCCCCAAGAGAGTATTGAACGGGCTCTAGAAAGGCCGCTGCAGCTTACGCTGTGACTGTGCTGCGTGTTCCGCGCAGGCCTGGCAACTTTTTTTGATCCGATCAGCGGTCTCGCACAGAGAGTGCACTCAATGACGTGCTGCTTTTAGATCGTGCTCACTCCCTTGACACAAAGCCCGATAAAAAAAGTTGTAATTGACTTCTGAGAAAATAAATACTATGGCTTTGAAGGGTATAGTACTGGTTAGTGCTAGTTGGTAGGAATTCGTGGTACAGTTTCTTCCACTCCTCTGAAGAACGTAGAAAGAACGTGTTTTACCCCTGTCCCACTTTCTTAATTAAGAGGAGGGAAAGTAACTATATCACAAATCCAATGTTTTTTTTTTTTATGATTACCTTAAGTTCAAGTTCTTGCATAAAAAAACCGTTACGAACCGTTACGGAACATTTTTTTTTTTCGTTTCGGAACAGAAACGGAACGGAACGTTTTGCGGTGGAACGAAACTAAAACCGAAACGAAAAACATTTCGTTCCGACACCCTGGGTTCAACCATACTTTATGTATGTTCGTGCGTGCGTTTGTATATGTGCGTGTATACGCCTTGTGCACCGCCACTGATAGCCACCTAGCGGGCGCCGCCGACAGTACTACGTGCGGGAAGCCGGGCAGAAGACAGCGCTTTGCACAGCTTTGGTGTGAGGAGATGGATGAAGTTCGCGGCTGCTATTTCCCCTTCGTGCGGGTGCCAGCCAACTAATTCTGCACTGGCAGCTGCAGGAAAGGCGCGGGCCTCTACGAAAGTGGACTTGTGCACGATGTTTGTCACAAACGAGCGCTTAACTAAGCGCACGTCGCCGATTTCGAACGACGGCATGGAAGCCTAGCGCCGACGGTTCGTGCGCGACAGAGCGCGCGCATCGGGGGAGAAATGCTCGGGGGGTAAAGGCGGAGCCTAGTGACGTCAGCTCGCGAGGAGAAGCAACACCATGGGAGAAGTCTCCACAAATGCCCCCCACTCACACGGACGAGGCAAACGGAGGGGGAGACCAGTGTTACTAGACTACTCTGGTGGCTTGCACCACCCGTTTGACGAGCTGCTGACGACGAGCTGCAGACGACCATCCAGCTGCAGACTGGACACCCACTGCCGCTCTCTGCAGGAGCAAGTGCAACAATGTGGCCAAACAAGAGCCCGAAATTCCGCCACATCCCCCACCGCAGGGGGATCGTTTGTCCTTCCCCGTCTCCTCCGAGGAGGCGCGGGGGGGTCACGCCCACTCGCTAATCCGTGACGTCGCGGTCACGGGATACGCGATCCCCCCGTCTCCCCCGAGCATTCCTCCCCCGTCTGAATACCCCTTTACCCTCTCCGCAGAACACGCCACCAACACAGCCAACGCACGCGAAAGATCGGGATATTCGAGAAAGCAAAGCAGCGCCAGCGGCGCCGTCTGATTCCGCAGACGAATCAGTGAGAGAATCTCGCCCTTTCCCTAGCTTTCGCTGTGCTACGCACAGACGAATCATACGCACCTTCCCCCTTCCCGAACCCAGGCGCGAGCCGATACAGGCAATGCAAGCGTGCGGCGACGGAGAGTCAGTCAGTGAGAAGTTAGTCAGCGAAGTTATGTCGTTCTAGTGATAGCATCGTTCGCTCGACCGCAGAAGGCGTGTTGTTTGATGATCTAGTATCTAGTGCTGCGAGTAAAGTATCAAGAGATGACGCCGCGGGAGCAGTGGCAAGTTTTGAAGAGGATCGCCGAGGATACATGTGATGACCGACTGCGGAGGAGAACGAACGTCCGCGTGGAGTGAATCGTCATGCCGGTGAATATCAAAGGTGCGTCGCGCAGACCAGCGTAACAAGACCCAGCTACGAGGTACAGCTCGTGGTGAACATCCGCTTTGTTTTGTTTACAAAGGTGACGTCTCAATCACTTGTTCTTTCTGAAGTTGCAACCATTGCTGCATTTCTGTTTCTGTAAATAATAAATATAGAACTTAGCTTGTAATAGCGTGGTACATGTACCGCGCTAGTACAAGCTAAGTTCATGGATGACCAACTCGCCCGAACTACAACACTTCTGAAATATAGAAGGTTTGAGCGAAGTGCCCTTGGGGGGCACGGCGGTCGAACCGAACCAACACATGCTCAGGCTTATAGCTTGGTCGTCTACCAGTGTCAATATGATCCAGTGCATCCAGCGAGCACCGATATGGCAGAACGAAAGCATTAGAACAAGAAGCGACGTGTTAACTCGCACAATGACGAAGCGGCTCGCCTTGGCCAACGAACAGCGGCGATCCATTGCTTCCGTCGTTCTTGCTCAGGAGGCCTTACGGTAAGTAAAACCGTTTTCCGGGCGCGTTTTTTTTTTTTTGAGATGTTTCAGTACTCCACTCCCCATCAATTGTTATTCGACATCCCTTGAAGTTTCGGCCACCACACATACGACGAACGTTGCTTATTTCACTACGCAAACGTGAACAACGCGGAAATACACGTACAACGACGTAGGAAACCACGGCGGCCGTCTGCTTGCTTTCCCGAGAGTAATGACCGAGTTCGCCGCCTATGGCGCTTCCGTCGGGGCGCTAGGCGTATATACACACATGCAAAATTGAAAAATTTCCGTTTTCCGGGCGCGTCTTTTTTTTAGATGTTTCAGCACTCCACTCCCCATCAATTGTTATTCGACATCCCTTGAAGTTTCGGCCACCACACATACGACGAACGTTGCTTATTTCACTACGCAAACGTGAACAACGCGGAAATACACGTACAACGACGTAGGAAACCACGGCGGCCGTCTGCTTGCTTTCCCGAGAGTAATGACCGAGTTCGCCGCCTATGGCGCTTCCGTCGGGGCGCTAGGCGTATATACACACATGCAAAATTGAAAAATTTCCGTTTTCCGGGCGCGTTTTTTTTTTTAGATGTTTCAGCACTCCACTCCCCATCAATTGTTATTCGACATCCATTGAAGTTTCGGCCACCACACATACGACGAACGTTGCTTATTTCACTACGCAAATGTGAACAACGCGGAAATACACGTACAACGACGTAGGAAACCACGGCGGCCGTCTGCTTGCTTTCCCGAGAGTAATGACCGAGTTCGCCGCCTATGGCGCTTCCGTCGGGGCGCTAGGCGTATATACACACATGCAAAATTGAAAAATTTCCGTTTTCCGGGCGCGTTTTTTTTTTAGATGTTTCAGCACTCCACTCCCCATCAATTGTTATTCGACATCCATTGAAGTTTCGGCCACCACACATACGACGAACGTTGCTTATTTCACTACGCAAACGTGAACAACGCGGAAATACACGTACAACGACGTAGGAAACCACGGCGGCCGTCTGCTTGCTTTCCCGAGAGTAATGACCGAGTTCGCCGCCTATGGCGCTTCCGTCGGGGCGCTAGGCGTATATACACACATGCAAAATTGAAAAATTTCCGTTTTCCGGGCGCGTTTTTTTTTTAGATGTTTCAGCACTCCACTCCCCATCAATTGTTATTCGACATCCATTGAAGTTTCGGCCACCACACATACGACGAACGTTGCTTATTTCACTACGCAAATGTGAACAATGCGGAAATACACGTACAACGACGTAGGAACACGTACAACGACGGGGGGGTTGAGAAGGTTCAACCCCCCCCCCCCCCCCCTTGGCTACGCCGCTGACATATGAGCTGGAACACCGAATTCATTCTAAAAGACAGGGCGTGCAAACACGGACACAAGGAGGAAGACACCACAGACGCCGACTAACAACTGCGAAGGCGCACAACGGCGAAAAAATCACAGCATATCCACGGAGTGAATGATGATGAGTGGGCGAAGCTGCGGAGGTTCATCGGTAAACCGTGAATCTTCCGTGAATTCTGCCCAGTACATCATCACCGACGAGAGATCGGTCGATCGCGTTTATACTAAAGGTTCGATGAGTTATGACGACTTGCAGCTCACTTTAATTTTACATGTACGCTGTGAATTTTCATCGTTTAGAAAAATATTGCTTTAGAAAACATCTCGCGTCTTTCGTTAAGCAGCTGGCGTCTTTTCGTTTTGCTTTAGAAACATCTGGCGTTCTTTCGTTTTGCTTTTAGAAAACATCTGGCGTCTTTCGTTGGTTTATTTCATCAATCAACGGCGTTTTGAACAAAATTTTTATTGTTTAATCACGCACAGGAGAAATCTCACCAGGCACTACCTTGGAGGTAAACAATGGCTGCTAATGGGAATGAGAGACAGAAGAAGTCGGCTTTTAGCTAACACTTACACTTCTGCTTCTACTAACGTTTCCTACTGGAACATGCCAATGGCTGCTAATGGGGAATCAGAGACAGAAGAATTCGGCTTTTAGTTAACGCGCATGCTGCGAATTTTTTATTGTTCAACAACCCACAGGAAAAATCTCCCACCGGCACCACCTTGGAGGTCAAGATATGGTACTAGCGTTGCGACTGGTTACGCACTACTACTACGACTACGAGGGACGAACGGGTGCCGCCTTAAGGAGCTTCGCCCCTAAAAAAAAAAACGAAATTTTATCTGCGCATACCCGTGCAATAGGCGAACCTATCAATCCGGCACGCGTGGGGGTCTACATGACAGATAACTGTTAAGGCATTTGATTTCTTCTTATGCAAGTTAATCGACGATTAACTCACGCATGCGCTATCACTGCTATCGATATGTCATGCCTCAGTTAGAGTGTACTATAGAACAGGGGAGTGCTGGGAACGGCCGCAGCACCAATGTGCAGAAAGTGAAGCCCAAACAGGGTCAGTCCGCTTGTGGCGCTGCGATCGATGTGTCATCGTTTAAGAGTTGCGCGCGGCTCCGCCAAAGTGGTGCAGGGGTAGAATGACCGCTTCCTACTCAAAAGGCCCTGGTTCGAATCGCAGCTGCAGGTGGTGGATTTTTAAAGAGACAAAGGGGCACAACGATTGGTGGGAAGTGGCACCGCCGAGTATCGCGACACTTGAGAAAGAGGCATCGGCGATGGAGCGAGGAGTGCCTATGGCGAGGGAGCGAGGGGCGGCGAAAATTGTTATTCTACGCGTCGTTTTGTCCGGAGAAGCGATACGCCAAAACCTATCCAGGGACAACTTCGCTCCACTTTACCGCTGCGGCCTGCGCGTGAGTAAAAAATTACACCATCTCTCGCTAAAGGGAACCATGTGAGGATGCGAAGCAACGGGGAGATGGTTAGCTTGAGCGAGAGATGGTGTAATTTTTTTTAGCCCGGACTTCAGGGTCCGCTTGCCGCCGTCCACGTTTCCTTTCGGCTTCGCGAGCCCGAAGTTCGGGATTGCCACGTCGCCGCTCCCGTTTCGCGGCAGCGGCCCGAGCGCTCATCACGGCGCAGCACAGGAGAGAGAATGAGGCGCGCGCGCTCCGTCGTTTTCATACCGCGGAACCAGGCGGAACTACCGCGGCGCCCCCAGCGGAGTATGCACTGTCGCACCACCTGTCGTGCGCGCCGCTCCGTAGAGTGGAGGATTCCTAGAGGAGAGAGGGGGAGCGTAGGAGAGGAGAGAGGGGGAGGGGACGCGCATGCGCAGTGGGGGGTGGACGCCGCCGGACGCGGGAAGGAGAGACGGACAAAGCTCCCGCTATAAGATGTTTCGGATCTAAAAACACAAAGAAAGCGCAGATATCACCTGACCAGACTCCAGTCGCGGGCGGAGAAAAGCGCGCGAAGCTGCAACGTGGCGCATGCGTCTGCTTCGGTGACAACGCAGTTTTTCTGCCGCGTCGGATTGGCCTATCACGCATCGTTGCCTCCAGAATGCTACTTCACAAAGCGCACATATCACGTTACTAGGTGGTAGCGGGCGGAGAAAACCGAGAAAGTAAGCCACGGCGCAAGAGGCTATAGACGATTTTCCGCAGCGGCGCACGGGCGCTGCCATGTTTGATCACGTGATCGTAACTGGCCTTCCCCCAGCCATTTGCCCAGCCAACGCATTGGGCCAGCGAAGCGGCCGTGGCCGTACTACACAAGCTGGCTGCTGCAGGGTGTAGGCAAGTCACATGCTTGCGCAGCAAAACATAGTTCTACATGTAATCGCCTCAGAGTTGAAAACGTTGAGACATTTGCGTTTGTTTGGTACGTACCACGCCAGAACGATAAGGGATATGTTTAATCTGCATCGTATTTATGGTGTGTCTTTAATTGTTGTATTAGCAACCGCCAGTAGCTGGGGTTACAAGCCAACATGGCAGCACCCATGCAGACGCGACACCCCGCTTCGATCCGAACTCGCGCTTGCTACTCGCCCACTGTCCTCACAGCAATAAATAAATGGCAAAATCGGCCATCGCTTCGTGTCAGCTCACGCTGGAGAAGAAACTTCAGGTATGCTTTGTCTTTATTATTGCGATCAGCTGTGTTTATTTAGCCATGCTTGCTAAGCCTTGTCTCGGACAATATGAGAATGAATCTTGGAAATACTGAAAAATACCTACGAGTACATCGCTCTCGAAGCTTCAGGACGCGAATATAAAGCAAATAAATGCGTAGGTTTTGAACTTACGGGCCACACAGCCAAGGACGGCGACGTGATAAGTTCGAGGCGGAAGGAAACTACATCCACAGGTGCCGCCATGTTTACTTTTCCGGCGCTGCCGTCTGCGCCGTCTCTCGTGTGCGCGCAGACGCTATGGGAACGCCGAGCAGACGACGCGACGCGGATGGAGGCCACGGCAGGGGGATGGCCTAAAGCCCCTCCATGCGTTTTCCGCCGGCTAGGTAGACGCGATGGAGGGGCTTTAGGATGGCCATGGAGACGGCCACGGTAGGGGGACGGCCACGGTGCGGTGGCGCCAGTGGCGCCATCTAGTTTGATTTAATAAACCAGCTGCGGAAAATCGTCTATAGAGCAGCTCGAAATGCCGCTTAGGCGGAAGCGGCTATATATGAATGAAGCTGCGGCAGCGGCCGGAGAGAGCAACATATGCGGCCCTAATGCGACGCAGGCGTTCTGGTAATGCAGAATTGGTGGAAGGAGGGAGACCGCTGCCGCAACAGCAGATCAACAGAAGGTCCGACTAGACTTTCGCTTTCCCATTCTCGGAAAGTTCTAAGCACCCCCCGCAATATTTCGATGTACCGTACGTGCCGAGCAGCTGAAAAGATAAAGTTCTACGTGAAGGAACGAAACCGACTGTAGTACGTGAACATGCCAAGCCAGTCAACAATCTTCGCTAGTTGCTAAAGAAACAGCAAAATTAGCCAGTCCCGGCCGACATAGTATGAGGCATGACTGATGTGAGCACTGGCGTAGACAGGGGGGAGGGGGAGTTTAACCCCCCCTCGATTTTTTTCAGTTTCGCATGTGCGTATTTACGAGCACACATACAAACGCACGCACGAACATACATAATGTGTGGTTGAACCATTGAACCCACCCCCCGAAAAAAATTTCTGGCTACGCCACTGGATGGAGGCACATTACGTAGCCTTGGTGCAGACAAGTAGTAGTCTCAAAAGTTATGCAAGCATACTTTCCAAACAAATATTAGTCCCACAGCACACGTCAGTGGCGTAGCTAGCCAGAGGGAGGGGCACACGGGGCCCGGCCCTCCCCCGCCCCCCATTTTTTTTTAGGGGCGAAGCTCCTCTTAGTCTAACCTTGTCACGTCTCTGTTGTCTGGCGTAACCACCTTTACAAACTGCCCACTACATCTTTGCAAACATCCCACTACGACCCATCACCGATCCTTTGCAAACTGCCCACTACTTCGTCTTTGCAAACATCCCACTACTATCCATCACCGATCCATTACTTCACCGACCATAAAGCCGTTATAGTGAAGGGGGAACGGAAGCCACCTTTGCAAACTGCCCACTATACTTCGCCTTTGCAAACATCCCACTACGACCCATCACCGATCCATCACTTCACCGACCATAAAGCCGTTATAAGGAAGGGGGAACGGAAGCCACGTCTAGCTACCACTTACGATTAATAAAATTTCTTATATATATACAGTGTTTGTCACGTCTTTGATGATGTACTGGGCTATCGCTTTGATTACTGCTGGGCGAAACCACCAAGATTTCACGGTGTAACCATGATTGCTTCAGGAGCTTCGCCCACGCTCTTCATCATTCACCCGTGGTATGCTGTGAATTTTTTTTTTTTTTTTGCTATGGCATACAGAGCCCAAAATGACACTTGACCATATCTGCCCGGCCCCCACTTCAAATCAAGGAGGTGCCCCCCCCCCCGAAAAAAATTTCTGCCTACGGCCCTGGCACACGTGAGTGTTCGCAATCTGTACTTCTTTACTTTTCTAGCATCCGCGTCAGTGGCGTAGTCAGAAGAGGGGGTTCAAACCCCGCTTCACCCGAGTTTTCAGGCGAACAACACCCCCACTTTTATTTCCCCTTGCCTAAGCGTCAGAAGTTTCAGGAGCGAAGATACATTACAAAGACTGAAGATTTTATTCACACAAGCAGATAGAGGGGATTAACGATTGCGTACGTCAAGAAAAAATCTTTCTTTGTGCCGTGTAACGCAAGTGACGCCGCCACACTGACGCACCTGCCGTCACATTTAGTGATCTAATAAATAGGCTTCTGAAATTAGGCAGACTTTTTCATCTATTCCCTTTCATCTATCGCCCACCTTTAATTGCCTGTGCAATTAAAGGTGGGCGTGCAACTACAAGCTGCGCAATGATTTGCCAAATGTGACGGGGCTGCATTACTTAGTTTAGAAGAATATTCTTGCAACCTTTTGTTCATACACCAGCCCATTTGTTCGATGCAGCAAGAACCACATGACAAGGGAATTTCGTACAAGACATTGTCACTGCATAGCCCAAATGTTAACTCATGCTTAATTTTGCATTAATTGCGCTACAGAATCTAACACCTCAACGCGTGATTGTACAGCTTGGCACATACTGGATAGCTTCTTTGCGCAAGAAAAAAAAAAACTAATCTACCCCCATAATGGTTCGCCACGTGTTTGAGGCCAAGTGCCAACCTATGTGTACGCAAGGGTGAACCACTGGCCTTTTCCGATCACTATTATCAATTCGCTTATCTCTCTCTCCCCCTTGTGATTCCTGTGCGCGCTAGTGTTGTTACTGTGTAATTTTAGCATGCACTTTATAGAGTGCGGCGCCGGCACGTGGCGACACTCCGTGGCAAGGAGCGTATCTGATACAAACGCCGCTCATGATTTATGTAAGCTACCAGCCAATATACTCGGCGACAACTTTTCTTGACAGCACTGTGGAAGCCACAGAACCGAAGCGCATGCCTACTACCGCCCCAAGAAATAGTACTTAAGTTTAATGACAATTTTATCGCTGGCCTTGCTGAAATAAATGCTGCTTTTTTTATTATGAGACTCAAGCAGTTGCCGGAAGTTGAAGGTAAAATACAGTTATTGTTCACCTTACAAGAATACCTTTCTTTTCTTTCCATTTCTTAGACATCACCGCCTTTTCAGCACGCCTGTTTTCCAAGGTAAACATGGCGTCCATGACGTAGTGGGTCAGTGTGCGGCCGCAAACGTTCTCCAAGGAAAATATACCCCTAATGTGACGCTAAAATGTACACTGATCAATCGAAATGTTTCTCCCATTCACATTTTTCCTGTATGTAGTTTTCTAAAAGCGTTAACAATGCGAGTGAGCAAAACCGAAATCAGCCCCAAGCTGCCGTACTACTTGCGGAGCAACACGAATGCGTGGAAGCCCCGCCTCCGTAGCCTTCACTCCAATGTCAAGCTGAGTTGTCGCCGAGTATAGCACCAATCTGCTGTTTGATGAAATACAGGTGGCGCCCCGCCCACCATAGTGAGTGAGGATGGGCTTTCTCAAGTTCCTTATGAAGATAAGGAACTTGAGAAAGTGGCAACTTCGCGCTGCGCTTATAAACTATGTGCCGCGCACGATTACAAAATTTGGCTGTACAAGTTGACAGCAGTATTTGCTCTTCATAGATTGTTTTTTCCACCAAAGGTGTGGTTCAGGACCCCTTTAATTGACACTGTGTAGTTGGCGCTCCTCTGTGTCTACCCGATTACATTTTTCATGCTTTAAGCTTTGCGCCAGGAACATGTTTTCATGTTCCTGGCGCAATTCATACATACGTACAAGCAGCCAAGCATGCTGGAGTATCGGCCCTTTAGGCCGACACTCCAGCACAAAACATTTGCGGAGGCGTTAGTTGTAAGCGCCATTTTTCTGAATAAACAAATACAATCGGCGGAGGAAACCTGCAATAACCCTATGAGAGTTATCTTTAAATGAAATATCAGCACCCAGCGAGATAACTTTCAACTCAAAAGCGCGCTATATTTAATGACGGAGGGCGAGTAGTGCGGCGGCACACCGGCACGTCAGTATGTTTCTTGTTGCCACACGTGGTACGTCGGTTCCACGACGTGGTCGGTTCTGTCAGTGCAGTGTGCCGTTTTTTTCTAAAATGTGAGAACGTCGTGCGTGCTGAAGCGTGTGTGGGGCATTGAATTCGTCAAACCGAACAAGTGCTGTGTCCTTCAGTGCAGTAGCAATTACGACTTGAAGTGCAAGGTGTGCGTTTTTCGATTTTCCAAGATGCGGAGCTGCGCTAAAAATGGCTGCGCGCGATTTCGTGTGACAACTTCACTCCTTCACAAAACCTCAGGGTGAGTTTTCCTGCAGAATATTCTACATATACTTCCAAGCGTGACTAGAAGTACGACGGTCGCCACTTCTAGAAACGCCAGTGACGAGGATGAGGAATGGCATGACCTTCAGAGGGAAGCAAACTGTTCACGGCCTTGCAGCAACGTAGTTGCCACCGAGGAAACGCTGTAAAACATGACGGACATTATCCCGGTATTGGTGTATATGGCAGGGTATGCTGTCTACGCCGCCTTGAAGAAACTCAAGAGTGAGAAATGTAGAGAAGCAACGACAGTGAATAAAGAAATTTCAGTTTGTGTTGCAGAGAAGCACTGACCTCGTCAGAGCAATGGACCGTGGAAGTATCCTGCTTTTAGCGCTGTTTGTCGTAAATGCTGTCGCATATAATCATGCAGTCCTGGAGCAATCGTCAAAATAAGAAGTGCTTTAAAGTTCTCGAAACAGCACCAAGTGGTTACCGAGCTCACCGTGGAGCTCCTAACCAACGACGAGTCGTCATATTTTAATACCTGTGACGATGGACATGCTTGACAGCTGGTTCTGAAGCAAGAGTTGCAGTGCAGCACGAATCCTCTCATACAAGTCTTTAGCCGCAAGAAATGGTTTTAGAAGCTGAATCGAAATCAAAGAAGGGAAAGCTGGAAACGCTCAGCTAGAAATAGCTTTCGAAGTGCCTTTGGCCCCGCTGTAAATAAAGTTGTTCAGACAAAATGCCATTAGTCTCCCGTTCTCGCTTATAAAGCACGCTTGCGACCTGGTGTAAGATTTCCTCTGTTTCATTTATTACCTGCCCATAAGTTTCCCTATCACTGGCAAGCGCAACTCGAGAAGGCAAATGTATGGAGCCTACGTATTTTCGCACGAACAGTTAACCTTGCAGTTTTACTTAAAGGGACACTAAAGGCAAATATTAAGTCGACGTTGATTGTTGAAATAGCGGTCCAGAAACCTCGTAGCGCTGCTTTTGTGCCAAGGAAGTGCTTATTTTGAAATAAAATCACGTTTTTAGTGGTCCGCATCGCGTTAGCGCGCTTCGAATCTCCCGCCTGAAAATACGACTCTCATACGTCACTGCTGCCATGCCCAACGTTGCCCGCTTTTGCTGCGCGGCCGCCGACACTAGTAGCAGCCGAGAGGAAGTAGCGGGACCCACAGTAGCAACAACGGCGCTGCGGCAAAGACTTGCTCGGATGGGCACATTCAAAGCCGTCACCAAGTTGCGGTTGGTCTCGTAATCCTCAGTACGAAAGTGCAGCGAGCACACACGCAGAGGTTTTGACTGTTTAGCACACTGGCGCAATGGCATGTCACTAAGCCACTTCGAGCGTAAGGGTTCATTCCGCGGCACCCAGTGAAAAGACACACCGGTTTCCTTGCTGCAGCACTGGCGTTGTGCACCATTCGGGCATCCGGCAATATCACACGCATGCGGCATTTTGTCGAACTTTCTGTCAGAGCGACCTTCACGAGCGCGCAAAACACGCACGGCAGTACGCGATCCCGAAACTACCACTAAGACGGGCGAGACACAGTTCGGCGAAAACGGAACCTTTGAACCACGCGCGCCGTTCCCCATGGCAACGCCACGGAGGTTTTGTTTTCCATGAATCAAGCGGAAACGAACAAACAGCATTTTATTACGTCTTTTGATGCTCGGAATGTTCTTTTTTTACTGCTGCTAGTTTGATTACTAGTGATTTATTGCAGGCCGACTTCCCTACGTCATCGGGATCACTTCGAAAATGTCCCACTCGTGGCGCTCGTCATGTGATACATTTAGCTTAATTTCTCGGTAAGTAGGGCACTGCTGGTGATAATATTGCCGTTTTAGAAGTTGTCATACATTGGGCTTTCACTCTGACATAAATTGTTATTTGCCTTTAGTGTCCCTTTAAGGTCTAAGGGTAGCTTGTTCCTATGAATCTTTTTTTTTATTCGAACTTCCCTGAATGCATTACGCGAAGATAATTTTCTTCGAGGTGTGACTACGTGTTCGGGCTCTTTTGTGGCCGATGTATCAATCAGTCGCAAGTTTGTGCTACCAGCCGGATGTATAACCAAGAACCGATGAACAAAATTATGCGAAGTTCCTGGAAATTTGATATATCTATTTCTGTTTACTACCGAGGTGAAATACGGGGCATAAGCTAAGCAAAACTCGGTTTAAGTGCTTGATACTCCTCGGAGCAAACACATGTCTTTTACTTATTCACAAGAGAAAGAAATATGTCAAAATTTGTGAGGCTCATTTGACCGTAAATATTTGCACTCAATTCCTTTACTCCTGAGGAGGGAATTCCTAAGCACCAAAAAGGAACACTGACGAAAGAAAAGGCGAAGACAAGCGCACAGCAGACGTCCCTACGCAAGCCTTCGCTGTGTGTCGAGCAACCGCCGCCGCCGCTTCGTGACGTCACGGTGGCGGCCTTCAGCACCCGTGTTCCATCGCGGCTGTGGGAGGGGGAAGTGTTGGTGCAGCTTGGGTGGGGGCATGCGCTGATGTGGCTTGTGGGGGGTCCTTGCCGAGTGCCAGTCGTGGTATTGTGCGCACCCCGCAAATCTGCTCTGACGTCGACAATACTCGTTTTACTCGTGGAACGTCACGCGGGGTCTCGGTCTACGTCATACCAGTGGCGATGTCGCGAGTTGCTGCCAACTCAGATGAGCACTCACGCTTAGTTTAAAACCAAATTAAGATATCTTAGAGGCAACGTCCGGCACTAATAATCGGTCAGAAGTGCCCACGTACAGGGGCGTAGCCAGAAATTTTTTTCGGGGGGGGGGGGGGGGGGGGGGAGGTTCAACCATACATTATGTATGTTCGTGCGTGCGTTTGTATGTGTGCAAGCAAAATTGAAAAATTTCGGGGGGGGGGTTTGAACCCCCCCCCCCCCCCCTTGGCTACGCCCCTGCCCACGTATGCAGAACAATCAAACAACACAGACGTCTTGAGGTTTCAATTTTGGTGTCAGGGGTTCTTAAATCGGTGTTTGCCGGACATCGCCGCCATTAACATTGATTCTGAACGCACCTCACGCCCCCTTTTAGAGCCAAAACCCTGTTACTCCATGTTTTAATAAGGTTGTTCACGCGTCGCAATGACCTTGAGCCACCGGAGCGCGTGTGTGGCAGGCGTGACGTCATGCCACGTGATCCGCTGCGAAGAGGCGTGCAGCTGCACTCGCTCAGGACTTCGCCGCTGCGGTACGTGCCACGTGACCAGGCGAAAGAGGCCATTAAACTGCCCAGAGTTGAAATTTAGTAGTGGCGTTGCAGTTGTGGACGTCTACAGCAAACGCTAGCGGAGTTACACGCGTTTGATCATCGAAACACGGCCCTTTCTCGTTTCGCTCTTCCCTTCGCTACGCTGCGTTCGTCGGCTCGTCTCTCCACCTCTCCAAGTGATCCTCCTCGTAGTGCGGGATGAAAGAGCAGGAAGCAGGCGCACGTCTGCTAGCAGACAGCTTGTCGTTCGCCCAGTCGACTGTGTCTGTTGCTCGTGACATCACCTAATCGGACAAATGACGTCACGACGGCCGCTGGGGATAGCAGAAAGGCACGGAGAGGTGCACGCGGGCCTATGTTGATGGTTTAGGGGCCCTTTAACGGCTGCTGCGCCGGCGCTTGATCACCCAGTCTCGCCATGAATGGCGCGCCAGCTGGTAGTCTGTGCGTACGCTTCAGCGAAAGCGACAGGCTAAATCCAATCATCCAGTAGATATAGCTAGACGGCAGGCTACGAAATTTCAAGCAAAGGCAAAGCTGCCTGCTGAAACACTGGAGCAAAGAGAGGACAGATTGTCATGTTATAGAGAAACTTAGTGCACGGAAGCGTGCCAAGGTCGAAGCCACTGCAGCCGCCGCCAACACTCTGCGCATAGTTTTTACAAAACCAAGCCAACCATACATTTCGCTTGTGATAACCAAGTTTACAACAATTAAACCTCAGCCACTTTTTTGTTTTGTTTACTGGAGCTGCACGGATACCGTGGCTGCACGGATACAAACACATGGACACGAATTTTCCCCCAGACCGCAGCCATGAACAGCTTCGCCGTAAAGATTTACCACTTTATGGAAGGCGGTGGCTAACAAAACATGATTGGTCCCATCCCACTACCTTACTTCTTCTTTTTAAATTAGCCGTAAAAAACTGTGCACGGGTGTTGTATCCTTTTAACATTGCTTATTCAACAAAATTTTTGTTTTCTTCTCGTTTTATTGCAAAAGCAATCATACTGAATAGGATACAGTCAAAATAGTTCAAAACCACAAACCACAGCTGGTGACGCACGTCGCATGCAAGCGCAGCCTAGCAGGGGCGTAGCCAGGGGGAGTTCACCCCCCCCCCCCCCCCACGAAATTTTTCAGTTGTGCTTGCGTATATATTCACGCGCACATACGAACGCACGCACGAACGTACGTAAAGTATGGTTGAACCACCCCCCCCCCCCCCGAAAAAATTTCTGGCTACGCCCCTGCATCCTAGAGCTGTTAAATTGCCTTCTGTAGTTATTACTGGGGCTTAAGAATACCCAGTGGTTCCCCAATTTCCATGCAAGACAATTTCACAGAAAAAGCTGAAACACACCCGTATTGCTCAAACATGACGCAACAGGCAACAATCTCAAGCAGCACCACACCAGCTCATACTAAAGCTCACACAGGCCAGAACGGAGGCAATGGTGATTGTTGTCTTGCCCTTTGCAATGGGTCATCGTTGTTCTGTGCCCAAAAGCAGCATGGCCACAGAAAAATTGGTAAAAAATCAAAACTTTTGTTCATGTAAAATCAACAAAAAGCACCATCCTGCAAAGTTCACGGCAGTCATCGCCAGCGCTCAAGACATCAGCACTTACACATCACACCTTTCCTCCAGCCCGAAACCAAACACGGTAGGCAGTGCTGATGTGTGGGCTGGTGGAAAAACACCATTGCACTCAAAGACCACCGAATGAGCATCTCATCAGACTTTCACAGAGGGCTAACGTTGTCGAGATTCCCAGTGAAGCGTACTCTCCACAGACATGTCTGCACTAGCCCTTGCCTGTGCCAGCAATGCCCTATCCTTTGTTGTGCACAGCTTTCCAGACCTTTCTTACCTGACAAAAAAGTCTAATTAAGAGCACCCACAGAAAGAAACACTGGGGTAGAATCATCCAGAGGTCACAGAAACAGTTAAGACCAAAACAGTAACACAAAGTGAAAATTTTTTTTATTTGTTAGGCCTAGTAAACTCTTTGTCCAGTGACACTAAAATAGAAGAGACATTCAACCTCTTTCACAGATAACTTCAACAACCTGCGGAGAAAACAAAGCACAGATGATGAAATTGGCTTAAGGCACCTTGTCTGGTCAAAGCTGAGAAAGTGCTACTCACACTGGGTTCCATCAGCATCGGGTCAAAGCAACGATGAATTGCACTGCCCATCAGTTCATCCAGCAACACATGCACCAGGCTGAAGTGAAACAAACAACTGAGCTGTTGTTCTATTTTTCGAAGCCAGCAAATAAAAGCATTTCTTTTCTGGCCTTCCCTTCAGTTGCTCTAGTATGCAGTAATACACCCGGCAAAAAAAGTTCACAGGACGTACAACAGAAAATTTGATGTACGAGCCTTCAGATTAATGTACGAGCCTTCAAATTTAATGAATAAGCATATAGGTCACGAGAACAACTACCGGCTGAAACTTTGAAAGAGATAATAATAATAATATCTGGGGTTTAACGTCCCAAAACCACGATATGATTACGAGAGACGCCGTAGTGGAGGACTCTGGAAATTTCGACCACCTGGGGTTCTTTAACGTGCACCTAAATCTAAGTACACGAGCCTCAAACATTCTCGCCTCCATCGGAAATGCAGCCGCCGCGGCCAAGATTCGATCACGCGAATTTCGGGTCAGCAGTCGAGCGCCATAACCACTAGACCACCGTGGCGGGCAACTTTGAAAGAGAGGCTACGTTACCAAGCCAAGCAGAAATTCAGCTTTTTCACAAATCTCGAGCTTTGAAAACTTTTCTTGCCGTGTGTGCATCAGTATACTGAATACAGATAAAACAACATCAATAAATAATTCAGGGCAATATCACCATGTAATGAATAAATGGTTACAACAAATATTGCACTTATTGTAATGAAGGTATTTTTGCGATGGATGCGTACATTATGATGAGTTTCGACAACCACCACAGAAAGTACCAAACAAAAGGCTTACTTTTCATCACTGACGAACCGCCACAGGTAGAGCTGGAGGTAGTGTGTGTCCACTTGAACTTGTTGCAACCCATATCGACTAAATGTCTTCAAACGCACACACTCCAGAAATGTCTGCACCGCAGAGAGAAAGTTTAATGCAGTAAAAGTGTGTTGTGCTGACGATGCAAAACAAGGTAACTATACTCTGTTCCAGAAGTTCCGTGCAGCACTGTGGAAGCTACAGGCCTTCTCAACCAATCAGGAGGGCGAGCACATCTAAGTGTGTCCTTCCGCGCCCTGCCATCTGCTAGCGGCGAGCGCTGCAGCGAAAGCGGCAAGAGCGTCTCGGGACACTGTGCAACTGCGCAGTGAGATGAGCTGTAATTGTGAAAGCGGTTAAATATTCTCCTCAGCACCGTAAAAGCGCGCGTGTGATATCACACAGGTAATATCGCACGATATCGCACAGGTGAGCCAGGCGCCGCCATTTTGTCTAAGGAGTGACCAAATCTGCCACCGCGGACTAATCACAACCCAAGACTGGGTCCTCCGCGGTGCTGTGGACGCTCGGGCTGTGCGGACTACTCATAAATGTTTAGACAGTGTCGTACCATTCCTTCGTGCTTTATAAGTAAAAACATAACACATACGAGCCACAACAGCGTTATTTCTTTCGTCATTTGCATGTTATAACACGTACAAGCAAGAACTCTTTCTTCAGTATCATGGAGCCACAAAAATTGTTTTATACAGAAAATGCGACAAAATCGTCATACAAATCACAGCTACAACACGCAGAGAAGCCTTCAAGTAAAAATCTTCCGACGAGACCGCTTGCAAAAGTCATGAGGACAAACAACGGGCTACGTATATGGGGCACTACATCTCGCTTCGCAACAACCTGCGCTCGAGGGTCGTGTAGCCTTGGCTCTGCTGCACGGAACTTCTGGAACAGAGTATATCACTGTAGCACTTTCTTTCTCATTTTTATTTCTTAAGTTAATACTCAAACAATGTTATGCCTCATTCATCTATTTACATAAGTTCGATCCACACCCCACACAGCACATTTATGGATCTTGCACACATTTGCACACGAATTTATAAAAATAATTAGGGTAAAAATTGCTGCTTTGTATTCCAAAAGCAAACACATGCACGCTGGTTGGTTCATGATGAGTACAAACAGTATATGAGAGGGAGAAGACATAAACAACTTTTACATGCCCAATGCCATTTTAAGTTCCTTTCTTATGTCCTATACAGTGCTCAAGGATTGAAATGCGACATCGCAACTTTTATTTAGTATAACAACTGGTATGTGCAATTGCTCTAGATAGCTGCATCATGTCGCTATAAATATGGTCCATAAAAGTAATGTTGGCTTTGATGTAAGTGTTCAGATCAAAATTACACCGATATGACACGAACTGAAGACAGTGGAAATAAAAATATGTGCACTGCTTAACTCTAAATTGTCACATTTCAATCCGTGAGTACTGTAGCTTTATTCTGCTTCTACCCAAACCTTTGCAATTCCCATAATCTTGACAGATTTGAACAAAGCAATAATGATTGAAGTGCTGCTAATGTTAATTGCAGTGGGTGCTACAGAGCTGCACAATGCCTTCAGCATGTACAGGTTTTATCAGGTTGTCTCAGCACCATAGCAACATACAAAATGAAGGCAAACAATGAGAACCCTGTAAAGCACTTGTCACAGGGCTTTTTTTCTTGAATAAGGTCTCTCATCGAGCCTATGATGGAGACCAGCATCTGAGATGGAGTGTCATTTCTAGAATCTATGCAACATGCCAGCTCACAAACTACTTCACTCTAACGTATTAATGCAGCACATTCCACTGTGCCGGAACTCACTGCACAGTTCTGAATTCACTCCCAAGCAATAAATCAAGGCACCATCAAGACTGAGGTGCACTTCGCAAGAGGCCACACTAAAAAGAGCTGAAGCAAAGTTTCCATTAAGCTATTGATAGGCATGCTGCTTTTAAGAATTGATGCCGCTGTTTGTTTATTCCAGCTGTGGCGAAGCCTTGGTACTGTTTAACGGTTGGGCTCTCCAGCGGCTTCTAGGGGATCGTCCTCTTCTGAACGCCGCTTGCGCTCAGAGTCCGTGCTTTTGCCTTGACTGTCGCCATTGCGCATTGTTGCTAAGTGCCGTCCAATAAACAGCTTAACACAGCATTTTGTTTTTGAAGCCACAGAGGCATAAACAAGGTGTAAGAACACTCTCTGTGAAAATGGAACCAGGATCAATTGCACTGAATTTCAAAGCTGCCAATACAAAGTCACAATTTTGCCCATAAGGTAAAGCACTGATAGCAAAAGTAATGCATTAGAGAACTATAAAAAGTAATGTTCATAGTTTTAGAGGCCCTACATATTGCAGTAAACATTTTGCAGTAAACACGGGCCTCAAACATTTTCACCTCCATCGAAAATGCAGCCACCGTGGCTGGGATTCGATCCCGCGACCTCCGGGTCAGTAGTCGAGTGCCATAACCACTAGACCACCGTGGCGGGGCAAACAGCGCAAACAGAAGTGAGCAAACATGTCACATCACCTCTCGCTTTGAGGTAATGCATGACCCCTCATTGCAAGGTGCAATGGCCATGTCATTCCTAGTTTGGCCGGCTAGAGTAAAAGATGCATGCTTCACCTGCACCCCCAATGTACTTCAATGATGTGCCGTGCTTTTTAAACCATACCTCCATTCCAGACCACACAGCACTGATGAAACCCACAACCCCACTTTTCTGGCATGTGCTTATCTTCTCCCTACACCAAGAGGTGCAATCGCCTCAATCCAATCTCCCCTCTTGCCTAACGTGCAAAGGCAGCACGTTCCCTTGCACACATTTCCTACATCCTACAGAGGTGCCTAGGGTGCAATGGGATCTTATGACGCTATGACTTAGTACAGAACATCACAAGGACAACAAATTTTCATTTAGAGTATCCGTATAATTGCTACTGCAATAAAATATAATGTTATCAATCCGCTAATGTGTTATTGACTCTAGGCTAGCCAAAGCACCTATGCAGTTGCCATCTATCTCCTTTAGTCATTAATTTTATAAATACTAGATTAGAGGTGTGCGTACTGACAAATAGGTGCAGTTGTAAAGAATACAATGTGGTCTACAACATACATCCAAAATTAAAATTCACTTGTGCCCCTCAATAAAATGTGAGGTATGATAATTTCAAGCTTGCAAAAGGAGGAAAACAATGCCAAACTTTTTATGGAAAACAAGATGAAGAAAGGATGACCACAGCGCTGTTTCCCCTGCTTTTGCAACCATGAACCAACCAGCCCAAGGCTAAACCTTAGCAACTTTCAAGCTGCTATACATGAACAATTACCTCATTGAAATATAAGTTTGTCTTGCTGATGAGAAACTAAACTCGTATATATTTCATGAATAGTATACAATTTTATGCTAAAATAGGAATACGAGAACAATTTCTACTAATAGAAAAAGAACTGTGCTGACAACTTGCTCTGTAAAACAGCAACTTTAACAATCAGAATCATACTCACAATGAGAGCAGTGGAAAAGAAATGTTAGATCCAACAAGCTTTGTCAACTGATAATGAATGCCACTGCTGCTTCATTAAGGCATAACAGCATCAAACAGAATGAAGAGCACACACTGTGTGTCCTGTGGGTCTGCTGCTGCTCAAAAGTTGGCAGTGCTCCATTTCAACAAACCACTTACGACAGGCATAAGCAAAAGAACACAGCAAATATGCCCACAACTGTCCTTTTACTTGTCCCTGCTGAAAGTTTTGCTGTTGCAGATGAACTGCTACCAACCTGCCAAATTTGCAAACATCACAGGAACTTAGCAGCTACTGGTGTTGCACAGCTGTGCTCAAGGTCATGGGTTCGATCCCGGCTGTGGCAGCAGCATTTTGATGTGGGAAAGATGCAAAAACACTCGCGTATATTTATTCACGTGCGCTTTAAAGAACCCCAGGTGATTAAAAGTACAATATGGAGTCCTCAATATGATGTGCCTCAGTATAAGATTGTGATTTTGGCATGTAAAACCCCCCAACATAGGTATTTTACTCTTAAATTGTCCTATAAGATAGCAATGCTGTTTCTATCTCAACCAATACTGACACCACTGCAAGAAGCCAACATGACCTAAGTGCAGCATAAACACAGTGGTTTCGGTTTCATCAAGGTAGTTGGATAGTCACGTACACTATGTGCAAAAAAAAAGGAAAAAAAGAAAGAAGTTAATGACAGCCCAATAACACTTGCCAACTTTATCCAATTTACTCAATTGAGCAAAATCTCCTCAACTGCTAGACACACCAATAAAATTTTTATTGCAAGTCTAGTCTCACATTACCAGCCTGTCAAATTTACGTAAAACTGCGGCGAAAAAACAAAACTGACAAGATATGGCTGAAGAAGTTGCCATATTCAGCAAAGGATCTTGTTAAAGCACGAAACATGATGTGAAATGGTTAATGAGGTTCAAAGTATTCTTAAGGAGTTCGATTTCTCAGGCTTACCTTGAGGCCAATTTTGATGATGCCAGTCATGACAGATACACGGGAGAATTCCACTGTGGTGAAAATGTCTATCTTTTCCGAAAATAGTTTCTGAATGTTGCTCAATAAGCTATGATCAACACTTGAGGGCCACCGGGCAGTCCAATGGGCACGACCTGAGGCACTGTACGGGTAGGTGCGACGGCTTGAATCACTGCTCCGCTCATTGCGAGCACCTTCCTCATACAGCTGGCCCACACGTACGTCCACAGCTGTCACATCTTCCACTACACGCTTCATCACAGCCCGCACATTACGAGGTTCAAGAGCATTCATCCAGTCCCTTGCTTCCACACTCTTCCGCAGCATCTGCATGAACGCCCACCAAGTGAAATCGGCACCACAAGTGCTGGTACGTTAGACCATGTTAAAGTTAGGAATAAAAAATAAAGAACGAAAACGTACTATTGCAATCAAAAGTTTGGATGCCACTGGTGCCATGAAAAACCTTTTATTTCACAGCCTATGCACGCAGTCTCAAACAGAGTGGTGTAACTCGCCTATCTGTGTTCGAATACAGCATAGACCGCTTATAACGTAAGTCACCGGAGTCGCGAATATCCGCACTATAAGCGGTACCGCACTATAACCAAAACAACATTTTTGAAAAGTTGCACGTGTACAAAACATGACCAACAGGCAGGCGCGCGATTCCGACTATCGCGGCATGCGACTGGGGCGTAAGTTTGCATCTGCTTACATTTGAAAATGTTGAACTGTTAGCGTCTGCGGACCTGCGGTGCCGACATAACGAACGCGGAAAAAATGCGCCGTCACGGGAAGTCGCCGCGGTAACACACTGCGCGTCCGCGATGTCGAAAACGGTGGCGACCACAAACCACCACTCGAGTGCTTCACACGAACGCCCACGTTTTCGTAAAAGATGTAAGTCACCCCTTCTAAATGCAACAATTGCAAAATGTTTCACTGACTCGGCACCAGACCGCAACTTCTGTAGTCCGCGGCCGCCGACATGGCAGCTAGCGCTCGTTAGGCCTAGCGTGCGCGTTGCAACTTGGCATGCCACCGCGAGAAGCTTGCCCTAGGCAACACGGAGATCGGGAGTAGAAGAGATCGCACTCGCGAGCTAAACCGAGGGCATCACGCGTGAAACGAAGTTTCGGTTCGCGATCGGGAGAACAGCCGCGGCAACTATCCTGAAAAAGTCTTTCAAGCTTGTAAGTCCGCCTGTTGGTGGCAAAGGCGAAAGCTCAATCGCGTCTAAAAGCATTGTTACTTGCGGGGGAATCGAGGTTGCACGCGCGATATCTGCGCTCTACGACGAAGCAACGACGAAGCGCGCATGTCAAGCGGCCGAAGGGGGCAAAGGCTTCTCCGTCGGCCGCGCAACCGCTCCCCCTCCTCACACCACGCACCTGCGCCGGGCTGCTTTCCCCCACAGCCATCCCTTTTTTTTTTCTCCCCCCGGCTCCTTGTTCGTTCGTTCCGCGTCCCCTCCTCCTTTGTAATGCCGTCGCCGCTCTCTCCCCCGCGGGCGCATCTCCGCTGAGAAGCACGCTCGCACCCTCGCATCTCTGAGAATGTTCCGGCAGCCGCATTATAACCGGTCTTTCATCTCGGGGGTCTGCACAATAAGCGGTATGCGTATACATGGAGTTCTATGGGAGAGTAAACGGGAGTCAGAAAAAACCGCATTATAGCCGGTACTGCACTGTAAGCGGTTACATAAGTGGTCTGAGCTGTAGTGCACTCCACATTCCAATCCTGGCTGCGCAGCTGTACCAGAAGAAAATTCAAGTTATTTGCTCCACTGCAGTCTCCAAAGTTTTGCTTGCAAGAGCATCTATTGCATGCTATAGGCGATGAATACATACAGAAAAAAAATTAAAAATTTCAATCCCTAATCTATATGAAAAAGCAAGTATTAAATGCATTCATCGACACTGATGTCTTATGTTCAACCTTTGACGTCGTGTCGAGTGGTAAGCACCAAGATAACACGTAGATGCACAAATGTGGTTTTTAGACATACCTAA
The DNA here is from genome assembly GCF_013339695.2 of Rhipicephalus sanguineus. Lineage (NCBI taxonomy): Eukaryota > Metazoa > Arthropoda > Arachnida > Ixodida > Ixodidae > Rhipicephalus > Rhipicephalus sanguineus. The sequence goes on from NC_051176.1 coordinate 285,125,712, forward strand.
CAATCACAACAGTGACAAACACCCCTAAATATTTGGATACTTTTTGAGTGGCATCCCTGGAAATTATCTTGGGCTGTGGCACAACTAGTACACAATGATCCAAGGGCCTTCCCCTGTTCAATCACAACATGGCAGAACATCCCTGAATACTAGGGCTGTGCGAACAGCAAAATTTTGGGTGCGAAGCGAATTCGAATATCGAAGTGTGAGTGCGAATGGAATCGAATATTTTTCGAATACTTCGAAGAAAAAAAAAGTTGGAGAGGATTCCTAAGCATATCCTGATGATATAGCAACATGAAAGTGTTTCTTTTCGCTAGGTTAAAGCGCAATGTAGAGGCCGAATTGTATTCATGTACATGATTTGGTGCAACCAAAGTGTTGCCAACAACACTTTACATGTGGTAGGCAAAGATGCCATTTCCTCAGCCTCTCCTCCTCTTTCAACTTCTGTGGAAGCCCAACTGATGTGGCGGACAAAGGTGTGCTCCCTTCAAGTCCGGAGTTACAAATCTGCCTCGTAGACAACGATATATAATAACATCTGAAATTTTGGATGCTAAAAAGCTTCGGCGTCCAATTTTTCGGACTTTCTGCCCAAATTTTCGGTCCAAAACAGCATTAATTGAGCCCCCACCTCTGCCACATCTTTCATCTCCATGTTGGAACCAGTGTTTTCTTGAGTTAATACATTTGCGATTGTAGCGGAGTTTGAAAGGCAGCTTTGCCGCAATGCAGGGGTGTGATGAGGTAAAGCATATTGAAAATCTGAAGGGGTAACTTAATCTGACGTTGACTGTACTTGTCTTTGGGAAGTTTGAATAGTTCGAATAGTAAAATTTCAGTGCGAATCGAATCGAATAGGAAACACTATTCGAAAAATATTCGAAATTTCGAATATTCGCACACCCCTACTAAATACCAAATCTCTGTTTCTTGAGTGGCAAATAATGTTTAACACGAACTCAGACAGACAAGAGCACTGATGGTGGCGGTGGTGATGAGTCAGCTTAGTGCTCACTTGCTTCATAAGGTGATGCAGAATAGTACAACACCTAGACAACTTTTAGAATTGTACAACATGACAGCCACTGCACATGCATATGGGAGGTTGTGCATTCCATGCATACCCTTGTCACCTACTGCAACTACAAGAGTGGGTAGCACATGTTCTGCTTGAATAAAACCGTCACACTTGAAGCACACTCTTCAATGCAACAAAACAGCTGGGCATTTCGAGACATGCTCACCATGGCATGGTCAACTTGGTGACCACTTACAGGGTTTCTCCAGATGACACCCCTATGCTTGAAAACTTTTTAAGGTACGTGCCAGAGTAAATCCTTGAAGTTACCTTTGAAATGACAAATAGTACATACAGCATCCAAACAAAAGACACAAAGATGACATCATATTGTCACGTAAGTGACGGCGCGCTGGCCGGCGCCCAGATAGACAAAACACAGCGACTACGTCGGCAATAAACTTATGGAGCGTTTTATTGGGCTAGCTTGTGCCCTAAAGTAAAGTGGAGGAATCACACGAGGACGGTAGACGACCGCGTGGCCGAACGGCGGGCGTCAGACTGTCTGGGGGCCGTATGCCGCAATCGCTTATCTGGTCCTTACGTCACATTCGGGCTTCAGGCTCGCGAACGGCTACGCTTGATAACAAGGAACGGATAAAGAGTCCGATAACACATTGCAGTCTTTCTTGCTTCCTTTAAATGCACGTGGCAATATAAAGTGAAGAAAAAGATCACAGTAAGAAGCAGAGCCAGCCTGGAGCCTCTTGACCGAACATTAGAGGGTTGCAGAGACTGAATGAGGATGTGCCACTCTGTCATACAAAATATTATAACTGCTGCTGAAGTTTACACGCTTAAAAAACAATGCTGCATTTCATGGCCATCATGACTCTAAGCACATAATTTTGTACTCGCCTGTGAAAAACACAAAATACAGTAGTTTCCTGTGTGACAGGCGAAGGAAGACGGCTGCATAGCACACGCAACACGACACGGCAAATCAGTCCAGTGCCTAATTTGTATCTTGGGTTTCTCTTCCCTTCTGGCTTGTGGATGCAATTATTTCGAGTTACAGCATGCAAGCAATCATGGCTTTGCAGCACAGAAAAGTTAAAGATCTTGACCATTCCGAAGAAGAAAGAGAAGGGCTAAAATAGGTGAAAAACAATTATCTAAACTAATGGTAATATCATGCCACATAATTTCAAAGATGCCCTATTGAAATGTTTATTAAATGTTCCAATCAACGATCCTGTAATGCTAACTAAAGCCAAGAACATTTGTCTCTCTCAGAAAAGCATGAAAGAATAACCTGCTTTTGGAAAACAAGCATATACCATCCATCTACTCGATATCTTCGAAAAACTATTGTGAGATGTTAGCTCTCAGCCTTGAGTGGTCAATGCATACTCTGCTGACATCGGGTTGTCATGGAAAGACTCGCACTTGACAGGGCATAGATGTTTCTAAGAACATCTCTGATGATGCAATTTTTAATAGATGTGACAACTTCTGCATACTGAGGGCTTCAGTGACAAATATGACTACAGATATACAGATGTACCAACAACTGCATACGCATGCAGCACTGTCTAAAAGGAACACCTCGCACCAGTCTCTCTTGACGCTTTCTTAATCTGCAATAAACGAAGTGCTTGCCGTCAACTGCTACTGTTATGTATAGGCTTGTGCGAATAGTAAATTTTAGGTTCGAAGTGAATTCAAAGCGAATAGTGATTTGGTCGAATAATTTCAAATCAAATTTGAATAGTATATATCACATATTACTCAAGAAATGAGCTTATTTGTCATGACCCAACTAACCTGCACAATATTTTTATAAAATTGAAACAAGGCACATGCAAATATTGTCCTTTTTGGTTCAAAGGGAAGTGGATGCCACTTTGAATAGTAGCAGGATTTGACTTTCAGTAGAATGCAAGTGATAACCTGTAAAATACGTTACGTTTTAAAATTACTATACTTAGAGCATATAAGCCGGTATAACGAGCTTTTAAACTTAAGAAATGATGAATCAATGTGAGGGTAATTTGTTCATTTAACCTTGAAGGGGGTTTCGCGGTAGTGCGGATTCCCCCTGGATAGGTGTATTCACTGTATAGCACCCTCCACTGCAGTGAAACACCTTTACAGGGGGTTACATGCGGTTTATAATATTGTCTATTCATTTATTATTGCGATAGCAATTATATGCACAGTCTCGGCTGAATTTTGCCGTCGCCGTCGCCCGTCATGCACCGTATATGTATAAGTATGTATATATATATATAAAAGCCCCAAAGAAAAATAATTCAGAAAAATGCTTCCGAAGCGCGGAATCGAACCAGGGACCTCTTGCTCCGCAGTGAGTGGCGCTATCCACTACGCCACGAAACGCAGATCCTCCACGTAGCTAACGGCGAGCGTTATATACACACCATTTACCGCTGGACGGACTCAGAGACGCTAGGCGCTTATAAGCGTTTCTTCATTACCAGCGAGATGGCGTTAGGAGCACGACGGGTGGATTTAAAAGTCGTCGGCGAGCGCGCTCGCTTCTTGTTATGTTTGCGCAGGGAGAACCTTGCCCGTCCGCTGTCTGCTCGCACGGTTTTCTCGTGCTGAGGGGAAGAGGGATGTTTCACGCTTTCACCGTGATGTCCGCGCTCATGTTACGGAGCGTACGAAAGTCACTCGAGCTCAAGGGACGCCGCTAAACGAACAAACAGAAGATGAGCGCGAACTATCAAGTGTCACAGCTCGACACTTGAAGCACTCTAGTTTCCTTCGGTGCTTTGGCCGCCTTTGCAACAGGAGCGCTGTTCAAACTGAGAGTATCCATTGGCGAGCCTCACTTCGTATAGCATTAGTTTCTTGCTATCGCATTCATTGCTTCGCCCTTGCGGCGAAGCTGTGACTTTTTTTTTCGAATACTTCAAAATTTAGAATAACTGAAGTTCATTTCGAACCGAATTCAAATACTGTAATATTCGTTCGAATATTCGCACAAGCCTAGTTATGTAGCAATATTTACTAGAACAATGCATAACATAACTATGTCCATGTCTCTCTCCCTTTGCCCTGTGTTTTCATTTCCACTGGTCAAACTCACATAATAATCAGCGAGCTCAGATGAATTTCACCATTAAAATCTATAACACAAACTTCAGAGGAACAGTAATGTGGAATGCTCATCTTTTTGTCTAAAAATGAGCAATGAGAAGCTATGCAATCAAAATGAAGAAGTACGTAGGAGGTCATGCACCATTTTAACAAACACAGAAAAAGCACTGTGTGGCTACGTGCTGCATAGAAGCCCTAAAGTAAGATCAGGTACAAGAAATACCATACCCACCTGAGAAATAAGTAGTCCTTGAACACGAACAAACTGGTCGATGAGGGTCTACAAGAGCAGAAAAAAGTATGTATATAAGCAAAGAATGTAAATTTGGTCACCAGTCTGTACTTATACTCACATCACAAACAAAACCATTAATTTACAATCTAGGGTTTTACATGCTAAAACTACAATAGGATTATGAAGTACACCAAAGTGGCTGACTCCAAGCAGATTTTAACCACTGGGATTCCTTAATGTGAACCTAAACCTAAGTATGTGGGTGTTCTGCATTTTATCCCCCATCCAAATTCAGCCACTACGGCAATCGAGCCCACATCCTTGAGCTTAGCAGCGCAATACCCTAGTCACAAGCTACCACAGCGTGTAAACAAAACCATTAAGGCCCAAACACACTAACAGAAAAACGCGCACACATGGGCGTCGGCAAGGGGGTGCAAAAGGGGCACTTGCCCCCCTCAAGCCACACCAGCACTTTTCCCCCACCCAAGCTACATCAGCGATCTCTTCCCCCCCCCCCCCCCCCCCCCCACTTCCAGAGCCGCTATGCAACACGGGTTTGCATGCATGTGGAGACTCATGTGGAGGCTCATTTTCGCGTAGGTTTTAAACCGAGGTGTAGTAATGAAAATGTTTTTACAGCTTGTGCGTGAGTATCTCATTCCCTATGACAAGTAAGCTTTGTCTCTGATGTGCAACCGAGGCAGCAAAGCCCTGTCCTGCCCTTCAACGTTTCGGTTGCGCCAGCATGGTTTCACCTGGTATCACCTTCTCGTCCTTTGAATGTGGTGGTGCCACAACGGAAGTGCAGAAGCGAGCACACAAGCATAATTATGGACGTATTGGTAACAACGTCGTCATCACTACCTGACATGACTTGTGGAAGAAACATCCAAGATCATAAATATAACGACACAGCTTCTTTGCTAGCAGACGAATTACGAAGGAGCAGCACCAACGCATAGACTCTACAGGAGGCGGGGTGTTTCCAAGTTTTCGCTAGACTGCCACAGCAGCTTGCCGCCAGTAGGTGTGGCCGCACTGCTGCAGCAGTGTTTCCGCTAGTGTGTTTGGGCCTTTAAACTTCTTCTTCTATCAGCAAGAAGTACATGCACAAATGTTTATCATGTTAGTTCAACTCTGACGTTTCAAAGCACAAGTATTTACAGGACCATTGAGATCCTACGAATCAACATCACTCAATGCAATTGGGAACACGGTGCCAAGACACTTGCAAACATATGCATCTTGATACTCAAATCCAGAGATCCAGAGGCAGGTAACAAAAAAATGTTTTTGTAGCACTATTGTTATAAAAGCTAGCAACATATGTTCATTGAAATAGTCACACCATACATGATGTGCCACTTGTGATTAAGTGCTATATTTTGGCTCTATTTTGTGAAGCACAGACACCAGCATAGGGAATCCTATTCGTCGCAAGATCGGGTTATAGGTGGCAGCATCGTCGCTGCGTTAGTGTGGATATGCGGTCGGCTGTGCGCATACAAATGTACGCAGTGGCGCTTCATTGTAGGCGGTTTGACTCAATTGTCGACGAATAAAGCGCATTGACTGCAGCCTAATGGTGATATATACGCCCTCCATTTCCATATTAATGCACGAAGCAGGCCTAACGTTCCTATTACGTGTGACAGAAGCACAATCTGCCAATCAATGGGGTGTTGGCCTTCGGTCACAGTCATGTTTTGCACTGTGCTCGATGTTTTTTCTCGCTTTATTTACGTGTGTATAACTTATGTCCTACCTATAGAGCAATATAAATAGTGTTGCGCGACTGAGCCAATTAGGTATTTACTTCCTGCTCTAGCGGCTACAAAAAAAAAAAAAGAGAGAGAGAGAGAGAGAGTCTGTATTTCTGCGCAATCATAGTAGATGAAGTAGAACTTTGTGCACTATGCTTTTCTATTTGCATGAAAACGTGTGTTGCTATAGAAATTCGTGGCTTGAGGTCTTTTTTTTTTTATCGCTAACCGGCCTCTGAGGACGCTAGTTCATGCTTTGCGGTATCAAAGATTTCGAAATCGCCAACGCTTTACGAGACGTTGTCACTAAAATTGTACATTCACACTCGTCATTTAGTAGTTCTTTCGTGTAGGACGACGCCAAATGCACTATGCAATGTGATTGAACGACAAAGTGGCATCCACAATAAAATGATTTTGGCGAATGGACAGTACGATGACGACACCTAGCGCCATACCGACACGTGCATGCACTGACTTAATGGAGCGCATACAAGTCTCGGAAGGCGAAGTGCTTGTGTATATCGTGTAGGCACAGAATAAGCTGCCCTTTAAGGACGTGTAAGATGTACGCACACATGAGAACACGGTGTGGCTAGCAGACGATGCAAGAAGCCATCCACACCACGGGGTTTCGTCCACTCCCCTCTAGGTGCCGACTCTGTTCGATCTCGCGGCCAATAGTGCTGATATGCATGTCATAACCAATTAAATGAAGCCTCACAAGACACACCACTACCACTGCAACAATAAAACACACAGGTACACATTGAGTGCATAATGTGGAACAAATAAGAGAACAACATAAAAAAAACTAAGAAAAAACAAAGGTAGGCAGGTTAATCTGGACTGAGCCTGGTTGGCTTACCCTATTTCTTGGGAAAACAGCAAGTGGAGAACAATTAAAAGACGAGAGAGGACAGACTTCAGGCACTCTAGAGAAACAGAACTGGAATGCCCAGGGCAGGGGTAATAAACGTATACTCAGTCTGGACCAACAATTTTAGAACCAATTCAGTTTTGCAGCTCTGCTCGCGAGCCGGCACACGCGGTCGATGCGTGAACTTACGGCACTGCTTTTCCATTTTGCTTCACCTGCCATGGCCGCCGCGATTAGCTCTGGCAACGCACCGTTTCTCTCAACAGCACGTTGCCGGAGCTAATCGCAGAGGCCACGCACCTGCCACCGTGAGATGAGACGCACAAGGAGTAGCCGCTCGCGACGCATACCCCATTTTTCCATGCTCGCTTGCTTCCTTGCGTGATTGTTTGCGAACAGTGATCGCTTGGGAAGCAGTTCTTTCGATTTTGCACGTGTGCCAGGGACACAGCTGAAGAATGTCATCTTTCTGCACCGGGCTGCATGAGCGGCTACAAAAGGGACACCAGTCATCACTTCTTCATATTACAGCGAGAACCTGCTAGAAATATCTTGAGATTCTGAACGCTGATCCCACAACACTTGAGAAGATGGGGACCAACTTTACTACAAGTCACCTAACGGAGCTTGGGGAATTCAAATCAGGCTACCTTCATCAGCCACCGTTCGGGTTGTACACCTTTCTCAAGCGGGAAGCATAATTCGCCAGAGAATTGATAGCTATCCTGTGTTTGGCAACTTGTGTTGGGTGCCAAACCTAAGTACTCAGGCCTCTAGCATTTTCGCCTCCATAGAAAATGCGACCACCGGGCCCGCGATCGAACCTGCAACTTTCGGGTCAGCAGCCGTCGGGGCTAAACACAGTTTGGAAGCATGTGGATATTCATGCAAGCAGACAGCCAGACATGTGATTGATACCATTATTATGAGTCTAGATTGATTATCTTTTGACGTTTATGAAGCAAGGCTTGTGAAATGTTTGCTTTTTGAAACAGTTGAGGTTACTGAAAAAAATTAAGGTAGCTTTGCACTAGTGGTGCCAAGCCTGAATGAAGTGCGGACCTGGGCGGCCTTCTTTGCGTCTCTTCATTTTTCTCTCTTCTCTCTATTTTTTCTATGCATTTTTTTGTCTCCGTTTATCTCTTTCTTCCCTTTCTCTTTCCCTCTCTATTTCTCAGTTCCTCTTTCCTTCTATTATTTCTTTGATCTTCTCTCTTCTATCTTTCTTTCTTTCTGTTTTTGTTCCTTTTCTTTCTCTCTTTCTTTCTATGCTATTCTTTAATCTCTGCCCTCCTCTCCCTCCTCCTCACCCTCACTTCCATTTCCCACCCCCTTACTATACTACACTATACAAGGCTATGTTATGCTCTGCTAGCATGCCTGGATAGCCGAGTGGTTACGATGCTCGCCTTCGGAACGTGGGTACTTGGGTTTGAATCCCGCCTCATCAAGAATCTTTTTTCGCCAAGGATTTATCTTTCTTTTTATATCTCTTTCTTTCTCTCTCTCTGTACTCGTTCTCTCACCCATCAGAGTTATAGCATCCCACGCCGGACAAACTGGTGCACATGTTCTGGGAGCGAAGCAGAAGATGAAGAAGAGGACGAAGATGCACGTGCCAGTTCATTTTCTGTCGAAGCGAAACGGCATAACGACAAGCTTAACAGCTCCGCTGTAAAAGTCTAAATGACGAATCTCGGCTGACGAAGCTGCGATGACAATAGGGCACATGGGTGCTGTAGCAGACGGCGTGCGAGGCGTGATGCAAAATGGCACTGCAGCGCCGCTAGTTCTCGCAACGGCCGCCGTGTCTACTTCGGAGAGCAAGCGTCTATGGGGAGCTGCGAAACTCAGTTGGTTTTGGAAAAGCTGGTCTGGACTTCAGAAACAGCATAATCACTTCTGTCAGAACTTATAAATGATTTTTCATCATACCAGCCCATTCGTGGCCTTCTGCATCTGTCATTACAGGCCATGTACCAAGACCCTGATCGTGGAGGAAAGCGTTTTTAATTATCTAGCTGGATAGAGGCAGTGTAAAATTGCACCTTGGCGACCACAGGCATTATGCATCAGAGTTGTCAGCCATTCCATCAAAGATGAATGATTATCAAGAAAGGCAATGACCATGCACACATAACATCCACTGAGTATGACTGCTTCAAATGAGGGAATAGTAGATAGCAGGTACAGCTGCATAGGATGCTTATAATTGAGTTCAATCTTACTATGCTTGCCCTTTACCCCCACCCTGAAATAAGTCGTTTGCTTAAATAAATCTGGCTGTCCAGGTTCCCCTCAGCTTGATGTCAAATATAAAACAAAAATGTCAATAACCTGGGCCACATCACTGGTTTCTTGTATCAACTGCGATGCTGGTGTCAAACTTTTGGCATCAGGAATTCCAAACTGCTCATCAGCCATTCCAAGCTGAAAAAAAAAAAAGTCAATTGTGACAATATATAACCAGAAAGGAAGTTATCTGTGGTATTTCCCACAAATTGCACGCTTACCAACTGGCTCACAAGTGTGTTCTTCATCTCAACACTGAACCGAGACAGTAGTAGCAGCAAGCTTGGAGGAGTACCACCACTCTTCTCCCCAGCAGTCTCGCAGAACTCCTGCAGTTAGTTTGGGGTGTACAAGTACATGTCTGTTAACTAAACCTAAAAAGTGAAGCTCTTGAAAGGCATTAAGCAATATGGGTAAAGTAATTTAAGCACATTTGGCTTCTTTTATACATAGGTATATTAATATTACAGTGAGCATGTACATGCCAAGCAATTATGCCAGCCATTTTGCCTCTACAGTCTTACATGAGATGATAAAGGTTTAAACGCTATATCCGCGTTTTTGTTTTTTAATCACTTCACAGCATTCCTACTTGTACCTTAATTTATTAGAACACCCTTGTAAATGATAACTTTCATGTATCGCTAAAAAAATTAGCTGAGAGTGTTTTGTGGAAAGTTAAAACAAGACTGTTTTTTTCAAAGTCCCAAGATATTGTCGCAATTGGTATCCTTGTCTGGTAAAAATAAAGGAACAGAAAACACATCTTTTTGCATATCTGTACGTTGTCATTTTTGCTATTAACAAAATCTGCCTGCCCTCTCCACTTTCAATATTGTCACGTGGTCGTGACGTCGATGAAGACAGCAGTCGGCGTTTGCAGGATGAAACTGTTTATTTGGCCGAACTTGTGGCCGGAAAATGAGAACTAGAACTACAGCAATACACGCTGTACAAATATAGCGGCGGACAGGGCGTCGTCCGTCGATCAACTGACTAGCGGTCAAGCGCGTCGGCTTTTATACAGGCGCTATGGAACTTTCCAGCAATATCGCTGGTGGCGGCGTTATCTCTCGACAAAGCTGGAACATTCGCGTGCGGCACGCAATCTTAACAAAGCGATCTACTAAAATCGTGAAGCTTCTCGAACACTGCTTCACGACCAGCGTCGAGCGTTGATAACCGTCCTTGCTGGTCAAACTCGAACACATCAAAATAAAAGAAGAAGCGAGCGTGGCATTGCCCCCCTCTGAAAAAGCATCGTCCCGATGCTTGCAACAGAACATGCAAAGGAAAAAACAAGTGCATACACAAATAAATTACAATAAAAAAGGAAAAAGTAGAGTTCTCAGGTTCGCTAACGCGCAAAAAACGGCTTAAGGCGCACGACATGGACAACTTCAGGTCGTGCGCGGCGTCGCTGGGAGTTCGTAATGCCGTCCGGGACGACCTCATAGTCAAGAGCGCCGTGACGTCGAAGCACCTTGTATGGGCCGAAGTATCGCCGAAGAAGTTTTTCGCTGAGCCCACGTCGGCGTATCGGCGTCCAGACCCACACACGGTCACCGGGTTGGTACTCCATGTGGCGTCGTCGAAGATTATAGTGACGGCTGTCGACCCTCTGCTGGTTCTTGATGCGCAGGCGGGCGAGCTGTCGAGCTTCTTCGGCGCGTTGCAAATAGGCGGCAACGTCGAGGTCGTCTTCGTCGGTGGCGGTTGGTAGCATTGCGTCGAGCGTCGTTGCCGGGCTCCTTCCGTAGACCAGCTTGTACGGCGTCATTTGCGTCGTTTCTTGCATGGCCGTGTTGTATGCGAAGGTCACATACGGAAGGATGGCATCCCACGTCTTGTGTTCGACGTCGACATACATGGCCAGCATGTCGGCGATGGTCTTGTTTAGCCGCTCGGTGAGGCCATTGGTCTGTGGGTGGTACGCTGTGGTCCGGCGGTGGCTTGTTTGGCTGTATCTCAGTATTGCCTGAGTTAGGTCAGCAGTAAACGCCGTACCTCTGTCGGTGATGAGGACCTCTGGGGCGCCATGACGCAGGAGGATGTTCTCAACGAAGAACTTTGCTACCTCGGCGGCACTGCCTCTGGGTAGGGCCCTTGTCTCGGCGTAGCGGGTGAGGTAGTCGGTAGCTACGACGATCCATTTGTTTCCGGTATTGGACGTCGGGAACGGCCCCAGTAAGTCCATCCCAATTTGCTGGAACGGCCGTTGAGGTGGCTCGATAGGCTGCAGAAGTCCGGCTGGCCTAGTCGGCGGTGTCTTGCGTCGCTGACAGTCCCGGCAGGTCTTGACGTAGCGAGTTACGTCGGCGACAAGGCGCGGCCAGTAGTACTTTTCCTGTATTCTTGCGAGCGTGCGAGAAACACCCAGGTGTCCAGACGTCGGGTCGTCATGCAGAGCCTGGAGGACCTCTGGTCGCAGTGTCGAGGGCACTACGAGAAGGGAATCGGCTCGAAGCGGCGAGAAGTTCTTCTTAAGGAGAACACCGTTGCGCAAGAAAAACGACGTCAGTCCTCGCGTGAATGCCTTGGGAACAACGGTGGTCCTGCCCTCGAGGTATTCCACAAGGCCCCTGAGTTCTGGGTCCGCTCGCTGTCGTTCGGCGAAGTCTTCGGCACTTATGGTTCCCAAGAAGCAGTCATCCTCCATGTCGTCCTGCGGCGGTGGGTCGACGGGGGCGCGGGACAGGCAGTCAGCGTCGGAGTGTTTTCTTCCGGACTTGTAAACGACGGTTATGTCAAATTCTTGAAGTCGTAGGCTCCACCGTGCGAGGCGACCTGAAGGGTCCTTCAAGTTAGCTAGCCAACACAAGGCGTGGTGGTCGCTCACAACTTTGAAGGGCCGGCCGTAGAGGTAGGGGCGAAACTTCGATGTAGCCCAGATGATGGCCAGGCACTCCTTTTCTGTTGTGGAGTAGTTGATTTCTGCCTTTGATAGCGACCGGCTAGCATAACTGATGACCCTTTCGAATCCGTCAGTCTTTTGCACAAGGACGGCGCCGAGTCCTACGCTGCTTGCGTCGGTGTGGATTTCCGTATCGGCGTATTCGTCGAAATGCGCAAGTATGGGAGGCGTCTGCAGGCGTCGTTTCAATTCTTGAAATGCTTGAACTTGCGACGTTTCCCACCTGAATTCGACGTCGGTCTTCGTGAGTTGCGTCAGTGGCTCGGCGATCCGTGAAAATTCCTTGACGAAACGTCTGTAATAGGCGCACAAGCCGAGAAAACGGCGTACGGCCTTCTTGTCGGTGGGCGTCGGGAAGTCAGCGATGGCAGCTGTTTTCCGCGGGTCCGGGCGAACACCATCCTTGCTGATCACGTGGCCCAAGAACAAGAGCTCCTCGTACGCGAAGCGGCACTTTTCAGGCTTCAAAGTCCGGAGGTCTTGATTGCTTGAAGTACAACTTCAAGGCGCCGAAGGTGTTCGTCGAAGTTTGAGGAAAACACAACGACGTCGTCCAAGTACACGAGGCACGTCTGCCACTTCAAGCCGGCCAGTACTGTGTCCATAACCCGTTGAAAAGTCGCAGGTGCCGAGCAAAGACCAAAGGGCATGACCTTGAACTCGAACAGGCCGTCTGGTGTTATAAAAGCAGTCTTTTCTCGGTCTCTCTCGTCGACTTCTATTTGCCAGTAACCGGTCTTGAGGTCCATCGACGAAAAGTACTTTGCGTTGTGTAATCGATCCAGGGTGTCGTCTATCCGGGGAAGGGGATACACGTCCTTCTTCGTGACTTTGTTCAGGCGACGATAATCGACGCAAAAACGTAGAGTCCCATCCTTCTTCTTCACTAGCACCACCGGGGATGCCCACGGACTCTTCGACGGCTGGATGATGTCGTCGCGTAGCATTTCGTCGACCTGTTTCTTCACGGCCTCGCGTTCTCGCGTCGAAACTCTGTACGGGCTCTGACGGAGTGGTCTGGCGCTTTCCTCTATTATGATGCGATGTTTTGCCACGGGAGTCTGCCTAATTCTTGACGACAACGAAAAGCAGTCCTTGTATTGCAAGAGCAGGGTTTTGAGCTGTTCTTGTTTGTGCTTCTGAATGCTGGGATTGATGTCGAAAGCTGGTTGCGGCGCTTTATTCGTCGGAGTAGGCTCGGGAGAATCGGTGAGGCCGAAAGCATTGCTGGCTTCTACGATTTCTTCGATGTAGGCGACCGTCGTGCCTTTGCTCACGTGCTTGTACTCGTTGCTGAAATTCGTGAGCATAACTGTTGCTTTCCCTGCCCGCAGCTCTGCTACTCCTCTTGCGACGCAAATATTGCGGTTAATCAAGTGGTGCTTGTCGCCTTCAACAACGCCTTCGAGGTCTGCTGATTTCTGAGTGCCGACGGAAATGATGACGCTGGAGCGAGGTGGAATGGTGACCTGGTCTTCCAGCACATTCAAGGCGTGCTTTCTTGGCGGAGTGTGCGGCGGTAGTGCCTTTTCCGTGGACAGTGTTATTAACTTAGACCTCAGGTCAATGATTGCACCATGAAGGCCTAAGAAGTCCATACCAAGGATGACATCTCTCGAGCAACGCGGCAGGATTACGAAGTTCGCGGGATAAATCCTGTTGTTAATGGTGAGTCTCGCTGTGCAGATTCCCTCTGGCGTTACGAGGTGACCTCCAGCTGTCCGGATTTCGGGGCCTTCCCAGGCTGTCCTAACTTTCTTCAGCTTCGTGGCGAACGGTCCACTGATGACAGAATAGTCGGCTCCGGTGTCGACGAGGGCTGTGATGCTGTGACCGTCGATAAGAACGTCAAGGTCGCTAGTTCGTCGTCTTGCGTTGCAGTTAGGCCGCGGCGTCGGGTCACGGCTACGTCGGTTTGTACCGCTGCTTCCACGTTGCGTCGTCAGGTCTACATCGATCCGCGAGGTTTCTTCGTCAGGGCTCTGTCTGGTTCGCGTCGTGTCCTGAAGGTTTCGTCGTGGCGTCGTCGTCGGCGGCGGAGGATCTTCGGTATTTCGTCGTACAGCAACCGCACCTCCATCAGTTGCTGTCCTTAGTTTTCCGGATACGGGCTAGGTGACCGGCCCCGAGTTGGGCCAGTGTATGGTCGGCGTTGGGGAGAGACGTAGCGGCCTGGCGACGGCGAACGGGAAGGTTGTCGGGGCGTCCATTGCGTTCCCGCGAGGTAGTCGGCGATGTCACGTGGTCTTTCCCCTCGCTGTGGACGCGGCGCGTCGATGGCGAATCCACGCAGTCCCATCTGTCGGTACTGGCAGCGGCGGTAAGTGTGGCCAGCTTCTCCGCAATGGTAACAGAGTGGGCGGTGGTCGGGGGCGCGCCAAACGTCGGTCTTCCTCGGCGTGTATCGTTGGCCGGCTGGCGGGCGGTGTGACGTCGGTGGCGGCGGCGGTGGTGCCTGGCGGCGGAACTGTTGAGGCGGCGCAGCGTCTTGACTTGGGCGAGGAGGGGGGGCGTTGCGTCGGGCTGCAGCAGCATAGGTCACTGCTTGCAGCTGCGGCTGCGCTGACTCGGGGGTGCCCAGAGACTGCTGGATTTCCTCTCGGACGATGTCAGCGATCGACGCAACTTCAGGCTGTGGTGAGGGTAAGAGCTTGCGTAGTTCTTCCCGCACGATCGCTTGGATCGTTTCGCGCAGGTCGTCGGAGCCGACAGCATGAACAACTGGGTTGTCTTGAATCGATCGGTGATTATACTGCCGGTTGCGCATTTCCAACGTCTTCTCAATCGTCGTCGCCTCTGAGACGAACTCTTGGACTGTCGACGGTGGGTTCCGCATTAGCCCAGCGAAGAGCTCTTGCTTTACCCCTCGCATGAGCAAGCGGACTTTCTTGTCCTCGGGCATGGCTGGGTCGGCGTGTCGGAACAGTCTGCTCATCTCTTCCGCGTACAGCACCACGTTCTCGTTTGGAAGCTGCACACGGGTTTCCAGCAGAGCTTCGGCCCTCTCCTTGCGGACGACACTCGTGAATGTGGCAAGGAATCTTGTGCGAAAAATGTCCCACGTCGTGAGGCTTCGCTCTTGGTTCTCGAACCAAGTTCGGGCAGAGTCCTCCAAGGCGAAGTAGACGTGTCTTAACTTGTCTTCATCGGTCCATTCGTTAAAAATGGCGACGCGGTCGTACTTCTCCAGCCAACTTTCCGGGTCTTCAGCAGATGATCCGTGAAAGGTCGGTGGTTCCCTTGGGCGCTGTAGCAGCACGGGTGCAAGCGGCATGGTTGCTGTCATTGTCGCTGTTGTGTTCAAGGGCGTCCGCAGAACTTATTGCAGGGGGGTGCAAGGGGGGGGGGAGAGATCCAGCCCTGACAGTTTTCACTGCCGTGACATGACCTGCAAGATTAATCAGTAGTGTGCAACGTGCGAAATTGGTTGGAAATAGAGAAGGCCGGGACCTGAGTATGCTAATCAAGCTGTGTAACACATTGCTACCGCATAGAAAAATATTATCCGAAATTCCAGGGAGGGGCAACTGCCCCCCCTTGCACCCCCCTCCGGACGCCCATGGTTGTGTTGGTCATGGTCAGGGTCTTCCTGGTCTTGTCGGGTAAAGGCTGGTATTCTGGAGGTAGTCCTTGTGTCCTGCGGCTTGCTCGCTGTTCGGGGTAGGTGTCGATGTCTTCGTTGCGGCCCGGACTGGGTTCACGGCCTGACGGGGGCGACCGGAACATGAGCGAAGCAGCACCTCCACCAGATGTCACGTGGTCGTGACGTCGATGAAGACAGCAGTCGGCGTTTGCAGGATGAAACTGTTTATTTGGCCGAACTTGTGGCCGGAAAATGAGAACTAGAACTACAGCAATACACGCTGTACAAATATAGCGGCGGACAGGGCGTCGTCCGTCGATCAACTGACTAGCGGTCAAGCGCGTCGGCTTTTATACAGGCGCTATGGAACTTTCCAGCAATATCGCTGGTGGCGGCGTTATCTCTCGACAAAGCTGGAACATTCGCGTGCGGCACGCAATCTTAACAAAGCGATCTACTAAAATCGTGAAGCTTCTCGAACACTGCTTCACGACCAGCGTCGAGCGTTGATAACCGTCCTTGCTGGTCAAACTCGAACACATCAAAATAAAAGAAGAAGCGAGCGTGGCAATATGCTCTACTTATACAAAGTAAAAGCAGTCTTGCTTCATACAAAAGCACAGGCAAATAGGATAACAATAAAGTGACAAGCAAAAATATCTGCATTTACTCACCAAAGCCATACTGTTGATAGCACGTATGAAAGCCACAACAATGCCTTCGTGCACTTCCATGCAAAACATATCTTGAAAGTTGGCCCGCTTTGAAAAGTCAACCTCAGCTTGAACAAAAGCCTGGAAATGAGTGCCATACAGCTTTTCTAAGCAAATATTTTCCTCCACATGAGCCAACTGCAGGTTTGAATTACTAGGTCCCAAGGCAGCCAAGCAGAGTCACAGAACACCAAAGATCACTTAAAACAGGCTAAGTGTGATCCACTCATAAAAACATTTAGGAAGAAAATCTAGTTTTATAGCCTTATACTTTGTATTAGAGGAGATTTGTACGTAAGTTCATTGTACAAAATAAATGATGGACAATACCTATCAGGCTTTTTTTTTTGTTTCTTTTTATATATATACCCATCACCTGAATGATATCATGCGTGAAATATCATCTACACAGTAAGGACTACTTTTATCTACAGCAGTAAGTACATTGTCAACAGTTACTTCCTATAAATATGTATCTATTTGCAATGTCTTAAAAAAAAACTACACCTATAGTGTGAAGTTCTCAATCTAAACAACTTGAGAAATTACTGCAGAAGATTAGATTTAAACATTGCAATGGAACACGTATTAAATTGCCCATAAGTACTTCATAAAAAATACTACTTTTGGTATTTGTCAATATATATACCTGATAGCAACAGTAAATTGAGCTGGCATACCTACAGCTATTTTCCATTAGGAAGCTGCAATAAAATGATTTGCCACCATGTGCACTTTCACTGCACCATTTATACTAGTCCATGGAAGTTGGTTTGACATTAAAAATGTTAAAGCAGTACAGAAAACATGCAGATAAGGGTACTGCACCACCATTTGACCGTGTGTACAGTTCCGTACATTTTTTTTTTTTCCAAGAACTGCCTTTGTGTTTGTACATACGTTTTTCTTTTTGTCCACTTTTCTCACACTGCATTATTTGTCATTTCTACCAGACAAAGCAAAATTATTGCTTTGCTCTGAGAACCAGCTTACAATCAAAACAGTTCTGCACTTACATTTCTTTTAATATAATGTCACCATTTCATGAGCAAGCCTAGCCAGTAGTAAGTCCCAGAGAGAAGTTTTATTCTGTGCAAGACATATCTTGTCCACATGAATTTGTGCTCATTAGTAGTTCAATCTATAGGCTTCATTTCAAGCATACTCACCCTCAGACCCCTGAGCAATGACTGCACTTGGTCAAGAATCAGGTTATGCAAGCCAGTATGTAAGTCAGCCAGACTGAGAGTGTCATGTCCCACAGTTCTTGGAAGGGCCAGGTTGTGCCGCACATCTGTCAGCCGCTCTGCAAAAAACTGCCTCAGTGTGTGCAGGGAAAATGCACACTGGTCTCGCGCTGCTTGTTCCACGATATGATCTGCCTGCTGGCTATAATCAGCAGCAGGCATCATTTTCGTCAACGCCTGTAGTTTCTGGCAGAACCGGTCCAGAGCCTTCACCAGCACACTGTTGTCGACACGCCGGCTCTGCATGGCCACACTAAGCAATCAACAATGACAATCATAGCTTCTAATTTTGCACTATTTGCTGAGAAAAAGTTCACTTAGCACATCCAATCGCTGATTGAAGAATGTGCAACTTGCTTTAGAAGCTTTCATTTAGAGGTGTGGCCAAATACACTAATATTACTCTTTTTCTTTTCTTTTTTGGTTGTAGAACTAAACACAACTTAAATGTATGGTGAATGCACAGGCAAATGCATCATAGTAAGAAAGTACTACTGCAAAAGAAAATGTGCATAAATGGACATGTGGAACCAAAACGGAAATGGCATGGAAAAGTCAGCAACTTAAAATCCAAGTGCTGGCTACTTCTTGTAACTATCCATGACAGAAAATGTGTAGACAGAATTCAGTTTGCTTTTAGTAGTGCAATAGCAAATACTCCAGCAACCTGAAGTCCTGAACTTGGCATATCATTGTGGCCTTGCAGGATGCTCATACAACTCTCAAGATATTTTTTCATCCGATAAAATCATCAAGTTTTCTTTCTTTTTTTTTTTTTCACAATACAGGCTAATCTTCTTGTACCCTTTTTCTCTCTGCTCTGCACTGACCCTTTGGTGGCTGAATGAGATTACTGTGCAGCTATGGATGTGGGTGTATTAATGACAGCTAAGGAGTCAGTGAAGATTACCAGGGTGCTGAGTGCCTTCTTCTCCACCTACGAAGCCAACTTTTGTCACAGCCACCACCACATTAACGGTGGCACTAGCAACCTAAACTCTTCTATCGCTCTTTTATCTTTTGTTACTGCTATGATAACAAGTACACGATGTATTATTCCCATTTACCTATTTTTTTATTGTTTATAATAATCGTTTATCTACTTTGTTCTTGCCGAGAACCTATGTACTTCAATGTTGGCCATACATGGAAGTGCTTGCTTCCCCTTCAAACATGTACAGAAAGCATCACTGTCCTTAAATGCTAATCATGCTACTGTTGCACCTGCAGCTGATCATAAGAGAATAGGATGCTGCTCTCGACCATCAATAACAAGTGGTACAAAGAGTCATGCTAAGCCAGGCATAAATCATCACCAAAAACGTGGGAGGTGTTAAAAAATTTTTTTAGAAGTCATGACTCACTACAATGAAGTTAAGCTCAAGTATCGCTTTATACTTCTATCAACTACCCTTCACCCCATGGCACAGTGGGAGATGTTGCTCTCGTTTCTTCGATCAGATTCACTTGATAGAAAGTGCAGTCGTAGCCAAAACAGCTCATGGATATCCGTGATGAGGGGACCACTCCTGCAAGATCCTCTTGCTTTAATAAAGACGTTTCGTCTCTATTCCTCCAATCCCACAAACTTCTGCTTATTTTATCAGACATAAATCGCATCCATGCCTCCACAGACTCTATTTGTCTTTCAATTCCGTAGCTCATTTCACACTAGGAAGTTCGCAAAAGCAGTCCGGCACACAATGTTTTTGCCAAATTACTCTAGCCCTCTGGTACTGTGGAACTTGCTGTGGCCACATCACATTAGCTACAACTATAAAAGGCAAAAATATGTCTAACACAGGCATGCATAAATAATATATAACATGCTTCTCAGTACCTACCTTTACCCTAAACTAGATGTGAAAGTAGAGACGAAAATATAATGAGTGCTTATATTATTTGCAAATATACTATCCAATGTACAGTCCGAAGACGTGCTCACCTCCACAGCCACTCTCTGTTCCATCACATCGAGCAACTGCAGCATGATCTCATCCAAGAATGCCTTCAACTTCTGCACAACAGCAGCATCTGTCTCGCCACTGTAAAAAAAAGAAAGTGCCATTCATCTCGAAGCAACGCACTGATTCCAGAGCTCACACCTCTCATGTTGTGGCTGCTAGTAGTTTTCTATAAAATTTTTGACCCTTTGCAGTCCGACACCCTTTCCCACATTCCGTCCGGTCTGGTCAAAAAGTAAAAGACTCAAAGCTCAAGTAAAAAAAGTTTACTTACTCTTTTACAGATGGCGCATAATGTAGTGAGAAAACATACGTGTGAATCAACCGCGAAAGAACTTGTTCAGCAGTGCCCAACAAAGGACCGCAAAGGGTTAATTTACTTTTATTTCAGGCACTGCCTGAAGAGCTAAAGTCGACAGGTGCCTTAATAGGCCTGTTCCTCTTTTAGTTTGCAGCAAGTGCAATGGAGATTTTCACGTGAACTTCAGAAAATACAAAATACAAAAAGTAGTTGCCATGGTGGCATAGTGGCTATGTTGCTTGGCTGCTGACTCATTATGTTGACTCTCACTTATGATCTATGATCTCAACTAGCTAAACAAGCTCAACTGACTGAATTATGCCTGACAGCAGGAAGTGCTTATTTCTTTTTATCACACAGAACTGGAACTAAGCAATTGTCTCAAACAAAAAACTAAGGATTTTGCCACATTCAAAACGGTGGTCATGTCCAAGTCACTGTGGTTGGCGTGCAAAGTGACTACAACAGTATTTTCACTAAGTGCCAGGGACGTTGGAGAAAACAAGGTTAAGCACCTTGGAGAGAGAAAAAGGCAATGTTAATATGGCAATTCAAAGCTTTTTTCTCAAATATTTTATGCAAACTGTGCTTTGTCATTTCTTGTTCACATTTCATCTGTCCATGGCTTTACAGTCATCACACATTGAAGATAAAAGGAAAGAGCTCCTTTCTAACATATCTCAGAAACCTGAGGCACCACATACTTTTTCCCGATTGCAGTTTTGCGGCTTCAAACTCCTATAGTAAAAAACTATTCTGTGGGAACATACTTTACAAGAAATGTAGACTTGCTAGTAACAATAAAACCTGCTAAATATGGTGCAGGGACACTGGCAAAGACAACGGTACATTTAATAGCATTACAGTTTACACAATTATAACCTACTAGAAGGCTGTTCAACATACTTTTCATAGTATTCCAGAGGCAACCGGTTGATGAATAAGTCAGTGTAGGATTCAATAATGTTGCACAACCCAGTGATGATGCAGTTGCATGCCATATTTGTGAATTCCAGTATATGCTGAAAGAAAAAAAAATGCAATTTTTAAATTGTGTTAAAACTGACAATACACCTACTCAGCGCTATAGCAGTGAAAACCTTGTTAAAGGGACACTAAAGGCAAATAACAATTTATGTCACAGTGAAAGCTCAATGTATGACGTCTAAAACGGCAGTATTATCAACAGCAGTGTACTACTTACCAAGTAAGCTAAATGTATCACACGACGTACGCCACGAGTGGGACATATTAGAAATGATCCCGATGACATGAGAGCATCTGACTACAATTAAGTACTAGTTATCAAACTAGCTGCAATAAAAAAATAACCTTCCGTATGTCAACAGCTTTAAATCCTTTGTCATAGCATGACATGGAACACTCGCCTATCAGCACTCCCTCTGTCCCTCTCATACTACAGGAATAATATGTCACTACAAGTATACCTAAATAAAATGAAACGAAGCTTTTAGATGCGAAGCAGCTTTTGCTTGGGGCTGTGCCCGTAGTTCCATTGGCGACCGTCCCACCTAGCATAGCCATCTGAGCGCGCGCTCGCGCCAAGGAGGAGTCTTCTTCCTCTTGTTCTTCGAGCGCCTTCATGATGATACGTGCAGAGCACTTTAGGGGCCCGGGCTGGCGCATGCTGTCCTAGCTTGGCGTAACGCAGACAAAACCATGTGTGCTGGCACGCGCTAGCGTGTTCAGGCCTGTGTAAGGGGCTCGGTAAGACGCTGTGGCCTCTCCCCCTTACACTCTTTCAGCTACCATGTGATGGCGTCGGGGAACGAGATTCTGCAGACACGCGATGAACCGACACGTATCCTAGTCAGAACGTGCTGGCACGCACTAGCGCGTTCGGGCCTGTGTAAGGGGCTGGGTAAGACGCTGTGGCCTCTCCCCCTTACACTCTCTCAGCAATCACGTGATCACGTCGGGGAACGAGATTCTGCAGACGCACAATCAACCAACGTGGCGTGCTCCAACAAGAGTTCGGGACAAGTAACAGCAACAGCAACTACAGTGAATTCATGGTGTGCTCCACTTGCAAGGACGCGTAAACATCGGGCAAGGTGCCCGTGATGAACGGAACTTTAAGTCGATGCATGCGCTGCTTCGCATCCCCACATGGTTCCCTTTAGTGGGAGATGGTGTAATTTTTTTTAGTGTTTGGTAGAAACTGCTTGCTTGTTTGGGGTAGCACCACGGTTTCTAGTGCCAATAAACTTCCTGCCGCTCTAAACAGAACACTTCTTTGTGTTACTGCAAACATTTCACACAATTCACCAATTAGACATATGTTCAATGAACTTATTATTGTTCCTGTAAGATGCTATTTTTTTATTACAGATTCCTTGTGTTTATAAGTGCACATCAACTAAACATGACTCATTTTTTTATAACACTGAGATGCTCATATCCCACTGTTTGTTCACCTTAAAATGTTTAAAGTTGCAGTTATTTCCCAGTACGCCAGGTGCAGTTTGATGATGCGCAGGTCAATTTTGCTACGATTTCTCAGCACGCTATGTCATTTTATTCTCTTCACTAGTATATGTTCACTGGTGGGATCGATGTAACTAACAATTTTTGCCACATTTTTGCCTGTATTTGTTCAGGAAAAAACTTTTATATTTGGTTTTGTTGAAATTGTGCAGTACGTTGACAAAGCTAGGTTACTTCCTGTGTTAATTTGTTGGTGCATAGGGTATGTTTTTTTTTTACACACATATACTTCTGCAGTGTCTCATTATGTGTCACCTTATGATTAAGTGTTATTGTGATTTTTCAATATAAATTGTCACTGCTGCTGTGTTCGCTGTTGATCTGTATGGGGGGTGAGGCCCATACAGCATTCCTTTGACAGTGCCCATATATTTCATTGTCTTCTCGTATGAAATAAAATGCAGATTGAACTTATACTTTCTTAAGCAAAAAATATGACTACCACAAACAATCCTTCAAGCCGAAGCAAACTAAAGCAAGTTGGTGCAACACATCTGCAGTTACAACTTCATACTATCATTTTATTTTATTGTATACCGATGCTTCTGGTTGTGAATAATGCAGCATTTTTCTCTGTGTTCAGTGATGTTTGCTTGGTGCCTATGCCTTTGTTATGCTACATGTTGTTTCCTTACAATTGTTTTGATTGTATGACACACTTGATTTCTAAAAGATATGCTTTTCTCTGTGTTCAGTAATTTTTAATTTGGTCAGCGTGTCTTTGAAATGCGATACATTGGAATTGTTTTTCAGTGAAACCTATGTATGTCCACTCCTGCTTAAAGGCCTGTTAATTCTCAAGCAGCCCTGCCGCCCTGCTACGGGCTGATGGACTCCCACCCATCTCTGACAGGGAACAGCCAATGAGTGAGGGGCAAAAAGCCATCCACCATGTGCGGTTCGACCATGTGGCTGGTGGATAAACAGGCTCTAAGGCCTGACACACAGGCTAGCAGTATGTAATAATTAAATAAAAATAAATAAACAAATAACGAAAAAAATTGCCGTACAGTTTACCATGACTCACCATAGGAAGATCAAGCACTGCATCTTTTCCATTACGTTGTATTGTTCCATGAGTAGTAGGGTCTATCAGCATCTGCACCTGACGTTTCAATTCGTTCATGTCCCTGTCCAGTGGGCGCCGTGCACTGCAAATGTGTTAGGTCAGAATGGAAAATGTATCTGGTGAAATAAATTAAACCTTTGTGAGAAAAAAAAAGCATACTTCAGGAGGTAGTCTGTGCACAGACTGTTTGTTGGCTCACGCAGCTGAAATAGAAGTTCCACAACGCCCGACAATTCTCTGCTCGTAACCTGTGGAGGAACAATAGGGTAAGAATTTTTCACTCAGCTATGCCACGGAATGTAGTCACCTCTGGCTGGTGGAACTTCTTTCGCAGACGCTCCCTGAGCACTTCTACAATAGCAGCACAGTCGTCGTGTATTCCAGAAAATGACGGCATGTGTTTGTACTGCTTAAGCACTTTCTGAGCTTTCGTATAGTACCTGTAAAGAAAAGTAATTCGTGGCCACATGCATTAGTATGCCAATACAAGGATTTTCTGCAAGCATACGTTACTGCCTCCTCGTAGGATTCATTTTCAATGCAGGCTTTCAGTCGTGGCGGAAGTTCGAACAGCAGCTGAAGCTGGAATTAAAATAGAGATAAGGACAGAATGTGACAACCGATTTCATGCTTTCATGAAAGAAAAGTTCATTAGCTACCTTCTTCAGAAGAGAATGGGTGCTCGAGAGCTTGATCATTTGCTCTCTCCTTCCTTGCAATGTTCCCGCAATACTGGTGCTGAACTTTGAAATCGTGGCCATATTTGATGACAGGTGATCCATTTCTTCTTCCATCCTCCTAAAATCATTTTTCATCTAAAAAGCGACATTAGTAATCATCTAAGACATTCAAGTTAGGAAAACTAAACTAAAATCATTCAGAAATTATGTCATTACCTTGCGAATGGTGTCGGTCGCACTAATGAATTTGTTGTAGTTCTCGTACACGAGTGTCTGCATCTCTCCGTCCAGTGCTTGAATCTGCTTGTAAATCTCTTGCTCTTTATCCATCAAATCGGTCAACGTACACTCTTTCAACAGCTACCGAAAGAAACAAAACACCCACGTACAGCTCACGCGCGTAAAGTGACGCTATGCATTTATGCACGAAAAGATTCAGCGAAGTATGCGAGAAGGTGTTACCTTGTTAAGGTACAAGTCGGGGTTGAAATCTGATCCGTTGATGTCATACGGATTAAATCCGGCATCAGCAGCTTCTGTTGAGCCCTGGTAAAACTGTTTTAACATTTTTCGCTGATTTTTCTTCCGCAGCATTTCTTTCTCGTCCCCTGGAAGGTTGAGGACGTACGAATTTCGTACAAACAGAAGCCACACGCAACACATTAAACGATCGCGCTACCATCCGCCCTGCAGAGGTTTACAAGGAAACCAACTATCGTCTGCAATCGCGTTCGAGCCGACAAAATCTTTCCACTCGCGAATAAACGAGTAAACACCCAAATAGCCGAGCATTTGCACGTAGTTATACAAAGACCTTAGACGCTCTTTACAGCCTCGACAAAGTGATTGCAGGGTGGTTTGAATCGAGATGTACGCGTTCACAAAACTTGCCCGAAACCGTACCTGTCAGTTCCTTCGCCATTGTTGCGGTCGCATGGTGATGATGATGTTCTCTAACCATACCAAAAAACATTCATAACCATATTCTTTGCCATTTTCCCCCTAGTCGACCATAAAAATGAATATTAAAATAGATAATAATGAATAAAATAAACAAAATTGATCACTGTATTGCATGCGCCATCACAAAACATGCGTCACCGTTTACACTTCGCTTGCGCCATGCGTGCATGCACCATGCGCATGGCGCGCGAAGTAGAGTTACAGACCAAAGGGGCGCGATTTTCGTCATTGAAAACATAAGAAGCATTGGACTGTAGTTTTAGACTGGATTGAAAGGGAATGCCGCCCATTCATGTGTGTCGCTGGCATCGGCGAGGTGACGTGTTTCCGCCCGCGCAGCAGACGACACAGGTCGAAGGGATCACGCCGAGTATGTGTAGGTGTTCTGTGATCACGCCTACAGACGAGCTGTTTCTGCTGAAAATCAGCACCTATGCGTCGTTAGTGAGAACCAAGCATTAGAGAACGCGGATCGACGTAAGTGGGTGCGATTAATCCGCTCACATCCGCCTCGTAACTGACGATTGCGGCTCTCTCAAACGGCGCAAAGGCAACGGTTATCGTCTACGAATGCTAGCGATTTGCTTTACGGAATGAGCCATCGCCCCGAAGTGAACTGCGTCAGTCTGTCGCAATGGTTACCGCACGCCAGGGGCGTAGCCAGACATTTTTTTCGGGGGGGGGGGGGGGGGGTCAACCATACTTTATGTATGTTCGTGCGTGCATTTGTATGTGCGCGTGTATATATACGCAAGCAAAACTGAAAAATTTCGGGGGGGGGGGGGGGGTTGAACCACCCCAACCACCCTGGCTACGCCCCTGCTGCACGCCGTGCGAAAGCTCCGAAATGACCACGCGTTTTTGTCGCTCATTCCAGTTTGGAGCGGATAAGTGTTTTATATCTATTAACCCTTTCAGGGTCGAATTTTTTCGCGAAATCCAGTCCAAAAATGTGTAATTTTTTATATTGCTGAAATAAATTCTTCAGACGATTCTATTTCAGAAAAAAATTGTCTAAAATTTTTTTTCGTGGCCGTAAAGTGACAAAAAAAATCATTTTTGTTGTTACATACACATGGTTTATTCGTAGTAAAATCAAGCAAAATCCTAAAAAAAACACAAGCTTTTTATAAATAAAAATTATGCATTGTAATAAACATAGCTCACAGACATACAAAAATAAGCGCATCAGAGTACTTTTCCGGTTAAAAATGTTCGTGCTCTATCACTAAAAACTTTTCAGCGTGTGATAGTCTTTGAAGCATGGCTCACCGCGCACGCTTTTCAGATGTCGCTCCTTGATCGTCATCGGAGTCTGAACTCGTCAAAAAATCCTCGTCTGACAAACTGAAATCCAATTAATCACATTCTGATTCGGCACTTGGGCATCTTAAGTCCGCATCTTAAGAATCGCTGCTCGACTCACCGGCAGCAGAGCAACCGGCACGCGCTTCCATAGCTTGCGAAGTGCGTCAGTGAGCGCACGGAAGAAAACTGTGGTTTTGCGCCTGTCCGGAAAGCAAAATGAGTGAAAAAGCTACAGTAATCCTTCGTCTTATCGCCTACAAGACGTAGTTAGTTTTTCCGAGACAGGGTGTCTACCGAGTTGACATTTCTAAATTCCCTGAGTTTTCCAGGTTTTCCCTGAGTGTTTTTGCTGAAATTCCCTGAGTGAAACAGAACTTTGTTTTCTGTCAAGATGGGTAGAGACCATATCGCTCAGTGATATGTCACTCTCTAATACGCATTTTAAAAAATGAAAACGACTTAATCCCATTTGAATAGTACATAGAACAGATAAACCTCAATATAGCGAAGTTGGTAAAAGCGGCAACTCACTTCGTTATATCGAAACTTCGTTAAACTGAAATTCGACCTTTCATGCAAGGCATAGTTACTGAAGGATTAATCTTAAACTGAAAAGGCCACAAGAATGCTCGACTAATATGGCAAATGAAAAAACTTTTTTTTTAATTTTTTGCGTGAAAAAAAAATCAATTTTGTTGAGCCTGAGATGCAGCAATCACAGTTAGATGCCTTGCCAGAGTGTCACATGTAAAGACGAAACAAATGCGGGTTTAATGCACTGTGGAATTGCGCTTGTTCTGCTGCTGCGGGTTGTTGTCAAATCCTCGCGCGTTGCCCAGAGCAATGCAACGCCTTTTGCTATCATGTTGCCCAACCGAACTATTTGCTCTCCACGAACGCACAACATCGAAAACCATCCCACGTTAGAAAAAAAGAGTCAGTTTCACCGCGAGAGCGAAATAGTAAATCCGATAGCAACAAAGAGGGTATGAATATAGGCTAGCAGCTCGCTCCTTCAGGAAACGCAGCCGCTGCACTAAGAGAAGTGCCCTATCTATGATATATGGCTCAGGGGCGGATTCAGGTACATAATGGGGGGGGGGGGGGGTACAAAGGCTGAAGCCAACGCTCAGCAGTGCATTTTGGTGGGTCACGCATATTTACAACAGCCCAGAGGGGATTATGGCGGTGCCTAAGAAGCCTTCGTTGGAAATGTGCATAGGGAAGCAGGAAAGGGTAGAGCAATGAGAGGTAGAGAGCAGGGACAAGATTCCCTTTACCCCTTTTGGACAGTGGCAGGCAAAGCAACCTGACAAAGGGGGCAAACTCGACAAGCAAGTCTGACAAAGGAGGTGGACGACAGGCACTGAAGGGAGGGGGCGGAGGCTGGCTTGGGAGGGGGGGGGGGGCGATCACCGCTACCGCCCCCCCCCCCCCCCCCCGGGATCTGCCACTGCTATGGCTTCAACGGAAGTTTTGCAATTAGAGCACAACACCTACAAAGGTATGAGCCGTATGATGATCCCCACTAAAGATACCGCGGCGTACGCGACCACGCCCGCTGGTACAAAGGAGGCACTTCCTGTCGGACTCACGCAGCCAGCCAGCCCCCCCCCCCCCCTTCCCAACGCGTCGGCTCCTATCCATG
Source organism: Rhipicephalus sanguineus (assembly GCF_013339695.2). Classification (NCBI taxonomy): domain Eukaryota; kingdom Metazoa; phylum Arthropoda; class Arachnida; order Ixodida; family Ixodidae; genus Rhipicephalus; species Rhipicephalus sanguineus. The sequence goes on from NC_051176.1 coordinate 285,153,933, forward strand.
TGCCCATCGCGCGAATGAGACGGTCGGCTCGTTTCATCTCTGCTTAAGCCCCGTTCGTCGGCAGCGCTCGCGCACTTTCACTCGCACATGGAGCATGCGACGCGCGGGGTGATGTAATCGCGATTTGGACTTGATAGGGAAGATCATGGCGAAGGCAAAAAATTCGCGTCGGAGTGTCTATATAATTGCTATCGCAAAAAAAAAAAAAAAGCAATATAGCTGCGGGCTAAGATCGCATGAAAGCACGGCAACAGCCTGAATTACGGCACATCCGATTATGGTGGAAACGTTACTGTTTTCCGACATCGCGCGCCGAATCGAGCATGTGGGACCCGTGCCGGTGTCGCGAATTTCGGTCGCCGCTATCCCATGGCTCTAAAAAGTTTTGTAATTCGGCTTTATAGCAAACACCCACGTGGTGTGGCTGGTAATTGCCAGCATGCAGCCCCAAAAAATTTCAGTCGACAGCCTAAAACTTGTTTCAGCAATGCCCTCATCGGGAAAAAAAGAAATAAAAAAGCTTTCACTTGATGTGAATGGGCCCGTTAGTTACGCTAGCTCTCGCCTGGAAATTTATCATATTCTTCACGGAGTCCTAAATAGCATCTTTGAAGCTCGGGATCAGAGCGAGTGAGCTCTACGATAACAGCCAACAAGAGTCTTTTTTCTCGCCGATCGGGATGGCTTGCCAGATACGAGCCTTGTCGAAGACATCCGCTTCCTGCGCGATCGCGATCGCTTGCAAGATAACTCAAGCTCGTTACATCTACTGCTACCGCTTCTACAACTAATCATGCTTGTTACTTGACACGCGGCGATAACAAAAGCACCATATCGGGCGCTAACGCACAGCACGCGCGATAAAGATTACAGAACTACACCGCGTACTCCCAGAACATCCTGACAACATTGCGCGATACGATGTGTCGTGGTTCGCGGTTCCCGCATGCCACGCATTAGCCGGATTCTCTCCCACTTCACCGCTCCGAAGGCGATGACAGCATCAAGGTGCGCCACTTCCCCGCAGCCGCAGCGGCCGTTTGATTTGAAAAATGCGTTCACAAAATATCGAGCAAGCGCTACCGCGACTTTCGTCGCCTTTCAATAAAGATACTGTGGATTTTCCCTGATGGGAGCACAATTTCCCTGAGTTTTCCCTGAGAATTTCCAGACTACCCAAAATCCCTGAGAATTCCCGGTTTTCCCGGTCGGTAGACACCCTGCGAGACCCTAAAACAGGAAACGCAATCACGGCGGCGTCGTTTTGTGCAATTTAGCGCCGCACGGAAACAGATGTAATCGCGCCCCGGGGAGCAATAAACGAGATAGTAACAAGTGGTCACCCTTTGAGAGATTAGAAACCAAACAGCCATCTGCTTCGCGGGCGCAAGAAGCGAAAACCACCCGAAGGGCGAAACCGAAACCAGCCGGACCGCGTGCGCGCATTCTGACGCGCAGTTGAGCCGCCGCGCCTCTTTGGAAAGCAAAAAAAGAAAAAAGACGGGGAGACATCGGCGCATGAAAAAAATTCCACATATTCCCGAAGCATGGCAGCACATTCTAAACAAGAGAAATGATCGAAAAAAGCGCGAGTTTTAAAAATAAACGCTATGCCGTACATTTAAATGTGAACATATTCGACAGAGATCTGTCTGGCTGGATGAAAATTCATACGAAAAATAGTAAACTCTCCAGCCACTTATAGTCCAAAGTTGCTAAAGTTAAACTTTAAAAACTATAAACTGACCCGACGTTTCGGGACCGATTCGGTCCCTTCCTCAGGGGTGACTGTTCGGCCGGCCCCGAAGCTAGCGACTTTCTCTCCATGATTACTCAATGGAGAGGGGGACACCACCAAAGAAAGTCGCTAGCTTCGGGGCCGGCCGAACAGTCACCCCTGAGGAAGGGACTGAATCGGTCCCGAAACCTCGGGTCGGCTTATAGTTTTTAAAGTTTAACTTTAGCAACTTTGGACTATAAGTGGCTGGAGAGTTTATTATTTTTCGTATGCCGTACATGTACGGCGAAAACCCTGAAGGGCTTAATTAATAACATACATGATTATGGTGACACTGAAAAGTCGTGCCGAATGTAGCCCAGCATGTGGTTAGAATTATTAGGTTTAGGTCGGTTATGTGTATACATAGCAGGATACTTGTATGATGACAGTATCGTTAACTAGATGGTAAGGTGGCGCATTAGATGCAGCCCTTGACACATGAGTAATCACTTGGCATTCTTTAATATTTATTTCCATTAGCCAAGTTTTACACCAGACAGAAATAGCATTACCACCAGATTGGAGTGCTGTTATCATTGTTGCAAGTTATTTCACTTAACATTAAGCAACTCTCTACAAATTAAGTAATGCACGCAGATAACCAGATTAGAAAAAGAAGAGGTCCACGCAGGAAAATCCGTGTTGTTAGTCTAAGCAATTTACTGCAATCAATTAACAAGAAAGAATTTGATCCACGTTTAGAAATTGAGGTCTCAGTCTGTACAGTACTAGCTTACACGCACATTGTCAAATGCCTTTGAAAAGTATAGAAATATGCAATCTGTCAAAGAAAAGTTACCAAGAATTACGCATAAAGTATGTGCATGAAAAACTTTACTTGAGTTTCTCTAATGTACGTTTTACAAAAATCATGCTGTGGTGAGGAGAAAATGAGCTAGATTAAAAAAAGTTCACAAGATGTGAAAACAAAATGTGTGCTATATTATATTACACAAAATACTGGTGAGCTATATCGGCCAGCGGAGAATGTTCGTTATCCGATTTAAGAAATGTAATTGCCCTCCCAACCTTACAGTCAAGGGCAATGGAACCTTCACCGAGTGACTACTGAAAAATCAGAAACTTAGGGCAAATTAGGTCATGACCAGGGGCTGAAGACGCCAATGTCCTCATAACACTAACCACATCATCATAATTAACTTCTAAGCAGACTGCACGCTTCTGGATAATTAAGAACATGCAAGAGTGGCATGGTTACATTAGTAGATACAGAAAAATAATGAGCAAGAACTTTGGTGAGGACTGACGAACACTGATTGCTGGGCATACTGTTAATGTCAATAACTATCATATCATCATCATTAGAGCTTTGATGGAAGCGTTTTATAGAGGAAATTGTCTTTTGCAGTTTCTGGCGTCTGTGACGTATTCATCAAATACCTCTTTATATAACAACCATTTTTCCTTGTGAGATTTTTTTTAGCTGACTTTAAAAGGCACCTTTTTTTTATCAAAAAGATGTTAAAGGTGGGTGTTGTACCGAGGGGCTTTTGGTTTGGTGGCTTAAGAATAAGATAAAATATATTTATCTATATGTTCGTTGGCAAATTTTTACAACCAATAGGTTCCAGTTATACTAGTGCATGTTATGATGTTTGAATTGATTAAAAACTTCATCAAGAAAAGAAGCTCCAGGCTAATAGTGCTGAAGTCAGCTTTTCAGTAGGTATGAATTACATCCATTGTCTTCATAGTTTTACATTGGCTCATTTTTATAGTGAATGTGAGCAATCACTTAGATGAGGAAGATATTCTATGCTTGAAACATTGCCAGGATGGTTCATTAAGATAAGGTCAAAGGTGCTAGCTATACGTAGTGTTCCCACAGATTGATCAACAAACTGCTTCAGCGTGATCAGGGAACAAAGGTTTAAGAATTCCCTCGTCAACAAGTGAGAAACAGGTAGGATAAAGGATGTATTGCAGTTCCAAACAATATTGGAGATGTTAAAGCCGCCTAGGAAAAATATGTAGCAGAAGAAATGAGCAACGAGAAATTTTAAAACTTGGTGAACAATTCGACGGACAGCAACAAGCCCCTGTTACTATTCAGTGTTAAAGCACAGAACCAAGGTGTCCACCAATTTAATTTTTCCAAATTCCCCGACTTTCCCATGTTTTCCATGATGATTCTGAGCATATTCCCTGACTGGTAAAAGCCTGGTAGGAAAACTGACTACCTGTGTACTTGAAACAAGCCCTTGAGTGGTTTAAAAAAAAAGAAAAAAACCGATGGAACTTGCATAAACAGGGTACAGAATTGACATCTGCCATTGCATCGCTACTGAATGAGCTTGACACGGCATGACGGGCCTCTCCACATAGCGTTCCTGGCCAAACCAGAATGCCTTCAAGTCGACCTGTGGTCATGGCCTAGAAAAACAAGAACCAATTTAATGGAGTGCGTAACGTGATGCTTGGGAACTGAGATATGTTGTGTGATCTGTACGAGCAACAATAAGCACTGTCCCTTTTTTTTACACTTCTGCTCGGATGTTTATTGTAGAAGCAGAAAAAGGAGAGACTTTGTAAATGTAAAGATTGTTTTCGTGACGGTAGCACAGACTGCCATCAGTCTGTTTCCATGACCCAGCCAGGTTTTTCAAAAATTCGATGACAATTCCCTGACTTTTTCAAACATGTCCAAATTTCATGACAATTACAGGTTTTATATGACGGGACAGGACAGGAAGGAACACACACAAGCGCTAGCACTTTTAGCGTTTGTGTGTGTGTTCCTTCCTGTCCTATCCAGTCATATAAGTTCTGCACTGACCAGCTCAGAGCTGCAGGAGCAGCGTCAGCCTATCCGGCGGGCATGTGGAGTGGCGCAAGCCAATGGGACCCTGAACTAAGGGCTCCACCCTACAAGGAAGGTAACTCACCCCTTTAACAATAAGTCTCTCTCTGTGCGCTTAACACTGAATATGTCATAAAACAAGGCAAGAAGTGTACCCTTACCCTGTTAATACTTTCCGGTAACCAAGATGAACCAGAGCCCACACTGACACAGCAGCGGTGTGTGTGTTTCATCTCTTCTTAGTCTTCGTTTTTCTGTGCGCTGATTTTCTTCAAATATGAAACCCATACTGATTCAATGTTGCTCGTACAGTTGTTAAACTTGGTATGGAAAACATTTGCATATTTAAAAAAAAAACTCAGTGTTTAGTTATGCAATTGTGACGGTCAAATGCGTAAAACGTTTTCAGTGATATCGGACTGCAACTATGTTTTGGATAGAACTATAGTGGCAGGATTGCAAGAATGCATAGCTGATGTCCATGGAACACACTTGTTAGTGACACTTCGAATGTTTGAAAACAGGGAGGATACACTGCAATTCCGACCACTACACCTCAAAGCTTTCCGAATGAGCGGTAGTGGGTGATGAAAAAAATTGGATGAGCAGGTGACGTAACGTTCGCATGAGTTACCAGTTATCACATTTGGTACATGTGGCCCTGGTTCTTTCACGCTGTCTGTCGCTTGATCAAGCATGAACTGCTTTTTTGTTTAACAGCAGCTTCCTGTACTCAAGCTAGCAAGCTTGTGTATTAGGTTGTTTTTTTAACTCTATCAATTTGCTCCAAACCAAACAAAAATATATACATGTAACCTTAAAATGATTGAACCTTGCACAAGATGCTGCACAACTGAAACAATATGCAAAACGCTCGCTGCATTAGAACTCTCACAAGGACCCTGCTTTACTGCAGTCGCTTTGTGGTGAATTGCTTAGAAATAAAGTTATCAAAATACACTCTATGTTGGGAAGCATAATTTTCTCAGAAATGACCCCAAAATATTATTGCAAAATTTAAGAGAAAAAAAATCCTACCAGGAAACTAAACTGTAAGGATGCTATTATTACTGACAGCAACTATACTGTCAAGGCATACGACCATATTTGATCTATACTTAGTTCCACCAGTCAGGCCCCATCCTCTCAACAAAATGGCCTCATTTTATCAAATCTCTTTACAGATGAAAGAGGCATCTTTTTAGTTCTGCTTGAGTTAGACAATAAGAAATCACCCGGCGCAAAGGGTCTAGCTCATGTTTTTTTCAGTGATAAGCAGAAAGGTGCACTAAATATCCGTATGTCATTTAGTGAAACTTTAATGAAAGCTCAAATCCCGCTCTCACAAAATACATGCGAAGACAATTTGTACAACATACCTTTACCCTACCTTTCTCAGTTTTCCCCTCCTCTGAACACTTTTCCACCTGTGTATGTATTTCAAGGGAGCAACACTGAGAAGAGCATGCCAGACCTTATGTTCTCCCCACTGTGGGCATTGTGTACGAAATTCCTTAATCATGTGGCAAGAAATATACAGAGTAGGCAGGCATTAATGATGGGGCATGACTATATAGCTTAGCCATGATAAATACAGACACCTGCACATGTGCCTGCACATTGCGAGCGGTGCTTGGGTGAGCTGCTGTTTGGGTCTATAAATTGCTTGGAAAGAATAACAATGTTGCCACATGTGAGCTGCTGGAGGTATAGTGCTTTATTAGAAGAGATGGTGATATGTGTATTAGCAAAACCTCTGTTCTGCTTATATAAACAGAACTTGACGTGGTAGATAAGCTTCTCGATACCTAGTGATGCCTATCTTCACTTTGCATGTCTGACAATTTTGACAATGGTTTCTTTTTTGACCTGCTGGATTTAATAAACTCAATTCCAAGTGATCACCTGTCCTGTAGTAGTCTCTCTTGTTTCTGTCAAATTTTTGCGAATGCTCCTACCCTCTAAATATGCACCGACTCGTTTAACATAGCATGTTGATAAATAAGGGCATGTGAATTGATATGGTGTTTATTTGATATTGAAAAAAACTATATGTCACACCAGTATGTTAATATGGAGGTTAAAGAACTATCATATTATAACGATGCAGACCTTACACAGCCTAAGTAATGCATCCACATCGGCAGCTTTTAACTCTCTTTTGCACTCATTCTCTCTGCAGTGCCATAAGGATCAGTACTTGAGCAGTCTTTTTTTTATTATTTAATCTAAACGATTTGCAGATGAACTTTGCTGCACAACGTTGCTTCTTTGCTGATGACTGGCAAATGACTGGCTTTGCTGAATATGGCAAATCAGTTCAGCCAAAGCACACAAGGTGAAGTAGTACGATAAAAATATATATGTGGAATCCAGTACCACTTCATAGGAGGGTGCTCACGTGCTAAACTGGAATACAGTAGACTCTCAGTAAATGGAAATCTTTTAAACGGAACTGCCGCTTAAATAGAACAACTGACTATAACACGATTGGTTTTGTACATGAATTCCGCACCCCTGTTCATCTCTCAGTAAACGGCACTCCTGCTAAATGGAACACATTTTCCTGGTCCCAGCAGGTTCCGTTTAATGAGTCTACTGCACTTGCTCACAGCCATCATGCAAAAATAAGCCATGTGTAAAATATCAGCATTAACATCCCGTTTGTGCTTTGGGTGAAAGCACAGCATCAGAGGAAAATAATTAACCCAGTAAGTGAAAAAATCCAAGAGTTAATTTATTACATTTTATCAGGGGCGTAGCCAAGGGGGGGGGGGTTGGGGGGTTTCAAACCCCCCCCGAAATTTTTCAGTTTTGCTTGCGTATATATACACGCACACATAAACGCACACACGAACATACATAAAGTGTGATTGAACCCCCCCCGAAAAAAATTTCTGGCTACGCCCCTGCATTTTATCTTGCTATTGGCTATTGGGAAGAGGATGCCAGCAGACACTCGATGACAACCTGGTCGCATGCTCGAATGGTGGCAGCCATGCAGTGCTGTTAATGGTCTTAGGGCTCCCTCAACGCTCACTGCCAAGCTCATACACACCTGAAGTGTTCACACACCATTTGTCTTCACACAAAAATGTTTGGTCATCACAATCCCTCTGTATATTCCAGTGTCCAGGTGCATACCTTTGTCAAAAGTAGGCTACATGGCCTGCAACCACCAGGCTGACCAAAAACTTTGTAAGGGAGCTTCTGTAGTGTACCCTGAAGTTCCATCATATAGAGAAAATGGCTGTCATACTTGCCAACCGGGAGTCCAGAGTGTCAGCACTGCAGACCCCAACCCCCCTCCACAAATTCAAACCTGCCCTTCCACGCTTCTTTTGCACAACCTGGTGCACCAGAATGCTGACCCTATATGGCTCCATTAGAAAGTATTACAGCACATACAAGATTAGGAAATGGACAGGACAGAGGCAGAAAGTGCTGTTTGCCTGTTTGTCCTGCCCCATTTCCTAATCTTGTATGCGCTGTAAACGGATCCGTGCCAATTCGCCCAAGCTTCAACTCCTTTACAGCCGGTTCCTACAGGTAGGGAGATGCCTGAAAGAACTGAAACTAGTTATGGGTAGTTGTCCCCAATTCTCTCTCCCAAGGGGAAAATTCTAGTTCCACCATTGCCCGCTATTTTTCAGATTTAACAGTACAAGATTTGCATGGTTTACAAAATTAGTGCGACGACATGGACATCTTCCCCACTGCTCAAAGCAAATTTGGCATTGCCATTGTAAAATTCCCTTAATTTGTGAAAAATAGCTTCCACATAGCTTCAGGTTGCTTCGACAACAGACCATGATGCTAAGTTATCGAGGTCAGTTTTCATTTGAAATGCTTCGAATCTTAGAAAGAGAAATGCTGTAAACAATCACGGAACGTAAATTTTTGCTCTCCATGTGTGTTTCATATTCATTTGTCATTTCCTGTTTGTATGATGCACAACTTGGGGCATTGCATGCAAGTGCAGACAGGTGAATTTTGAGTTATTTGTTTAAATGCATTCGTCCTTCTATGCTACATGGAGCCGCAGTCATTCTCTATCTCTGATAATGTCAGCAGTGGCAATCTTGCAGAATGCCTTGCAGCATTGTTGCAGCCAAAGCCTTCTTTACTTGCAACAAGCAGCTAAAATCTTACATTATGGTCCGAAAATTGTGGCAACTGCAGAATTGCACATACTGACTTGGCTCTGGCTCGACTCGCTGTGCCGAAACATGACTGACATACAGGATCGTAACCCTTTTTTCCCCCTACAAGATGGTTGTCCGAACACCTCAAATCAGGCTTAAACGTCAAAATTATGACTACTACTGGCACTTTTCATTCTCAGGAATCGTCACGGTATATTAAAACTCATTTTCTGCAGAGCTTGTCTGTGGTTTGAGAAAGGTAACATCACCTCACTAAACTGCACTATCACACTAATGTTTTAAAGCTATACTGTCTAATTACAGCACAGTTTCATGATCAGAACAGGGACAGGCAATGTCCAAGGACAACGGCATTTATTTTGCTGAGGAAATGGGCAAACATAAGTGCATGTTCAATGTTATGATACAAAAAAAGGCAATTTAATTTCTTGTCAACAGGCACAATTGGACACAAACAAAAATATAAGGATTAGATAGCCAACAAAAAAGTAAATAGCCTCCAATACAATTCATGCACTAGCTTTTTATTTCTAAAAATAACTTAAAAAGAAAACAGTTGTAAAGACATGATTCAGCAACAATGGATAACACCCAGCACCTCCGTTCACAGGCTCTCCAGCCTCCCAACAACACATGTGCCTGCCACAAGAAGCAAAACAGTATGCATGTGAGATGTTACACGTCCCCTATGTCCAAAAACACTCCCCTCTTTAAGTGACAAAATTATATGAGAGCACTACAACAGCAGTCTAAAGTGTTGCAATATATTTACAGTGCAGGTGAAGTACTATACAGATGAGAAAAAAAAAATGCGATATTACATTAAAGGAGACAATGATCATAGCCACAATGCAGACAGCAATGACCCTGGATGTGCGTTCAGGTCTCGGATTACAGGCATCACTTATCCACTCTGCTGCGCACACTAGTGCGCTCACCCCCACGTGCCCCTGCAGGTTCCGGTTCCCACGAAGCACAGATTGCTGAAAAACAGAAAGCAGGGATTGGTCTGGATTGGTGGATGGTACGGTAAACAGACCAGAAGAGAAATTTCTAGGTTTTAGCAGCAAAACAGAAAGAAAGAAAGGAAAGAAAGGAAAATAATCACACAGCCTGTGGAACAAGGCAGTACAATTTAAGCATATATGACCACTCCAAACCATTTAAATGGTGCTAAGCAACGTAAATATACGGTGCTGAAAACAAGGCCCAAATGGTCAATGCTGTACATTTACAGTACAGTCTGTACGTTTGAAAAATATGCAAAGCTTTTAACTCCTTTTTGCCCGGCAAGTGCTGTCACCCTGTGGGCATGCACAAATTTTTTTCTTGCAACGTTGACATTCAGTTACCTTTACAAAATCTGTTTAGGCCAGCACGTTGGTTATTTCTTGCACTCTGCACATGTACGTGGTGGTAAGTTTGGTTTCATTGCACAGGTGGTTTCCATTTGTTGTATTCGCAAAAACTTGTGTGCACATGGTTTCTAAGCTCTTAAAAGGTGACCGCTCGACGTTAGCTTGTTTGTTGTCCACAGGGGCACGATTTCAATGATTTACAGGAGGGCACTGGTATATATACAAACAATGATACAGTGCCTGTATATTTTCTGTTTGAGAATTGCGAAAAGTGATAGACTCTTGGTTGCGATAACATGAAGGGTCACTGGGAGTAGTTTTTCCCTTGTCTGGGTTTTACTACAGGCACACAACCATAGAATTTTCCTGTGTGCATTCACATACACAGTGATCAAAATATGGGTATGTGCGCCAGTTTCTCACATGTGAGCGAGTTGAGCAGTGGTGCCTTTCCTTCAGACTACTGCCCAAACATTAAATCGTCATCAGACTCATTGGATGTCAGCAAAACAATACAATAATTACATAGAATAATTATACAATAGAATAATTATATATAATTTCTGGGGTTTTACGTGCCAAAACCACGATGTGATTATGAGGCACACTGTAGTGGACAGCTCTAGAAATTTAGACCACCCGGGGTTCTTTAAAATGCACCTAAATCGATGTACAAAGGCCTCTAGAAATTTGCCCCCATTGAAATGCGATCACCGAGGCCAGGATTGAACCCGGAGAAAGAATATGAGTTCTGGTTTCAACGCACCCCATTTCCTTTTGTTTCAGTTCTAGTTTGAAGAAACACGGATTTATAATAGTTCACAAACCGGTTCGCTACGTCAAACCGCTTCACAAACTGGTCCAGCACACTAAGCTTTATCTTCAACTATGTGGTGGCCCTACGCTACTGACTCAAATGTGCCCAGCTGAAACATTCTAGGCAGCAATACTACAGTGACTGCACTTATAAGTTCATCAGGACTTGTGTATTTTTTAAATAAGCCATTCAATTTCCTTTTCACTTCCAATCATGTGTTCTGCTGAGAGAATGGCACATCCACAAGCTCTGCCAGGAGGTGGAAGAAATCAGCCCATTGGCAGAGTGGAAGGAGACTGCTGTTTTCATAATAAATTTCACTGAAACTTGTTGAAAATAGCTGCAGCACACAAACTCTCGAACACGACTATCTTATGAGCATTCTGTTGCATGGTAAGCGTGGTGCAGCCCTTCAACGGGTCCATCCCTGAGCTCTATCTTTCGAATGTTTCCTTTACCAATAAACATAGTGAGAGCAGGTAAAAGAGTAGAAATTTAAATGGATGATCAAGGAGCGAAGTTTTCGAAACCTTTGCCACACGGGCACAGAAGACGTCACTAACTTCCTAATGCCTTAAGATTGAATGCCGTTCATCCCCTAATGCCTTCGCTAGAACTCAATCAACTGAGAAATGAGTACTCCCGATGCCAAAGCTTGCTCAGTACGGTACACATAAAACATTTGAAATAGCGTGTGCCGTGACAAAAATATTTTATACATGACCTTTAACGCAAAGCATGTTATTGCCTACCTGCACTATACCGAAATTCACTTTAAAATTGCAACGGCTTCAACATGACAGGAGATTCTAGGCTTCCGATTCAACATGCAATGGCCAGAGTCACTGTGGTCGGTTGCAATGTTGTAAAAGACAGCAACAAACTCAAGCTAATGGCACCATAATATGCTTACTTCTACGTTTCACTATGCAGGATAGAGTTGTTAAAATTTGTCTATGTTTTATTATTACCCTAAAATTTCTCACTTCAAAAGCCACTGTTATTGACATCATCAGGTTAAATGCCATTAAACTTAGACGTGTAGCAGCTCAGCCAAAAAAAATGTCATTCAGGAACGTAATGCCTTAACTACTGAATGTCATTTCTTGTGCCCGTGTGGCACGGGTATAAGAATGTCAGAGAAAAATTACCATCAAATGTCGATAAAAATGAAATAAAATCCACTGCAGAGTGCCACAAATGTATCTACAGTGGAGTGCAGTGCTCATTGAGTTAAGGGCTAAAACATTGTGTATCATTTCAAAAGATGCAAACATGTTAAAGTTCGTGACAATAAACTGCTTTGCCTAAATCAAGACAGCCAATTGATAGGCTGTGTGACATGCTAATGCTAACTCAACGGCAGGTAACTATTTCGCATAAGTGACTTCCTTTGTGCGTTTTGAATCAGTCTGTCATGTAGACCACAACAAATGTTATCACTTTTAGTCACTTTATTCACAATTGATAACAGATATATATATTTTTTTGTTCAGGTTTGGTTGGAGTTTGGGCTCAGTTCCAGCAAAAATTTCAGTTCGGGTTGAGTTGAAAACCCTAGCTACTACACATTGATTCTAAAGGTAGGTCCGAATAACAAAAAATATCCAAAAAGTCAGGCCTCTGGAGACTCATTTGGCAATTATATTCATTTTCTTTTGAAATTATTTGCATCTAAAGATGGACGGACATAAAAAATTTTCTTAAGTTTTGACAATTCTAAACAAGCTCTAAAGATTGCTCATTTTATAATAAAGTCACAATCGCTATCAAGGCTGCGACTTTGTAGCAACATATTTTCCAGTGCCTTATTTTTTTCCATGCTTTTTCCATTTTGTCAGAGTGAAACTCTGCCTGTATTATCAATAAGATCAGCCGGCCAAGAACAAAAGGCGATAGGTAACATGGTGGCACAGAATCAAGCAGAATGCACAATTACACAATTGCAGCTAATTGCTTGTTCTATATATGGCACAATGGTAAAAATAACTTCTGGTGTTTTACGTGCCAAAACAGCAATATTATGAGGCACTCCATAGTGGAGGGCTCCGGAAATTTCGACCGCCTAGGGTTCCGTAACATGCACCTAAATCTAAGTACGTGGGCCTTTAGCATTTTGCCTCCATTGAAATGCGACCACCGCAGCCGGGATCAAACCCATCACTTTTGGGCCAGCAGCCGAGCACCGTAACCACTGTACCACCGTGGCAGCTATGGCTCGATGGCAATCAAACATTTATGCTATACTATCACATTGCAAATTTGGACCAATTAATAAGCAAGTTAGTCAGCCTCCTGAAGTAAACAAAGGAAATATCAACATCATTCCAATGAAATCGGAACTTTGCAATGGACATATGGCAAGAAAAGTCACCACCAGGTGCGTATCAGCACAAACAATGGAACAACATAGGAGACCCTCTAATCCAGACTGTCGTCATCGAATAGGATGGGTGGAAATTACCAATCTTGTTTTTCGCAACACAGTGTGATTAAGACTGACACACACATCTGAAGTTGTGCTATCCCGTGAGTAATCGCTGTCACATAACTTAATTTTAAAAAATAAAATAAAAGTAGCAAAAACACTGCATTCCGTACACATCTACAGTGATGTGATCGACCTAAACAACTTCGGCGCAGCTTCTGGAGCAGCTAAAACCTCACTTTGGGGCAGCAAAGCAGCCTTTTAGAGCAGTTGCCTGTCACATTTTTAAACACAACGTTTTAAATCGAAAAGCAGAAGTAATTTTAATATGTTTAAGAAAAGAAATACCTGTACACATACATGCACAGTAATGGAAGCGACATTTTGATTTTCGGAGCAGATTCTGGAGCAGAAAAAATGGTGCTTTGGAACAGCTATTGGTGTTTTCGGAGCAGATGGCAAAATATTCCAGACGACTCCTGGAGTTTAAAGCATCACCTAAGAATCTTATAAATATTAATATTTATTGGACTTATAATAATCACTTCAATTTGCAAGAAACAAATAATTAAGCAGATGGATGGTCATTGAACACAAATTAAGATGAGCAACATATATTTAAAATACCAGCACTTGTGGCAGAAATGATATAGAAGCGATAAAGCTGAGCAACAAATTACAAAAGTACCACAATCACCTGTAACTATTGTCAAAGCAGCAGTTTATAATCGGTACGAGTTCAATATGTAATTTTCATACTTCGCCAAAATAGCCAGCGTCATACTCGCCAAAATAGCCAGCATTGAAAATTTCAAAAATAAAATAAGCTAAATGAGCTATATACTTGAAATGCCAGTTCTTGTGGCATAAATGAGGTCAAAGTTGATAAAGCGCGAAATGTAATCAGCAGTGATGCTACCGAGGACTTCTGATTTGGAGCAATTTTTGGAGCAGCAAAATTTCCGTTTTGGAGCAGCAAAATTTTCATCTTGGAGCACTTTGGAGCAGATAATTTTGCATCTGGAAGCACTTTGGAGCAGCAAATTTTACATCCTGGAGTGCAATACAGAAGCATATTGCATTAACATTCAAGCACCTGAGTATTATTATGGGGCTCTTATGAAGGCTAGAAATATTTCGATTCATTGCAAATCTCATTGAAAAAATCATCTCAGGAGAATAGGCGTGCGCACAGGGGGGGCAGGGGGGGGGCGCAAAATCCGCCCCGTACATTGACCGTTGCGATAGCAATTATATGGGCACTCTCGGCGGATTTCTGCCGTCGCCGTTGCCGTAATTTTCCGTATAAAGTCCAAATTAATAACATCACCACGCTTATTCTAACCGCGGGTAAAAGCTCGCGAGCGCTGGCGACGAACGCGGCTGAAGCGGAGATTAAACTAGCCGGCCGTCTGTCTCCGCCGCACGGACAGCGCATGAGATAACATCTTCCCGCGTGCGGGCCTGCCGTCGATTGCTCATCAAACAGAGAGGAAACGCCCCGCCCATCTTTCGTAAGGAGCATGAAGGGACGCCAGGGGAGCGGAAGGTGGGGGCGCATCTTTCGAAGGGCGCAGTCGCTTGCGCGCGCGCGCTATCTCGAGGCGTCAGGAGACGGCTCCTAAACTTGCTGTGCTCTCAACGCTTACTTCGCGTTTAGAGAACTCGGAGCAAGAAAACGCTTCGGTTCCTGGAGGGGCCATATTCCCTTAAACCAGCGTTTTGTTGAGTTACGCGAGATCGGATCCAAAAGAGTTAGCTGCTAGTCTTACTTCGTTTCACAATACAATTTTTTGGTATCGCATTCATTGCTTCGCTCTTAAGCGAAACTAAGTTTTTTTAACCGTTAGCTATTGACCCCCGAAAGCGAGGGGCGGACGTGTAACATGACGTAGCCGCTTCACTGTGGGCCGTCAGCGACGGGCCCGCTACTGACAGCTGCGCATTTGCGGCTGCTCCGACCAGGAGATATGATTTTACTAATGAGATGACATTTTTAAAAAAGCAAGCAAAAAATTCGAATTGGAACCCTAGCACGTGAGCTCGAAAGGGCAGGTACTTTTAGGGGGTATTTACCGCAGAGTGATTACAAACTCGGACGTGCTGGCGGAGGGAATTACGAAAAAGCTGTTCTGGATGAAGATCCATGGATAAAGTATATCTGAGGAAAAGTGTCAACGCGTTTCCACCGTTCGCGTGCTCTTCCATAAACGCGAAGCAAGGAAAATTCGATATTATCCCATATATCTACTGCGAGCGATCACAGATTTCATTCCGCGATGTCCGGAAACAGAAGTGACAGACATTTAGCGGCACTCATGTAGTTATTACTGAACATTGCTTTCCTTACGTGCCGTGCGACGCTTGAAACGAGCTATCAGCAGCGTTTCTGGAATAGACGACGTCCGCCGATGAATCGCCGTCGCACTTTCTCGCTACCGATAGGCCTAGACGTCACGAGCCTCTGCGGAGAGCGCGTTTTGCTGTCGAGCCGACTTGCAGAACAGAAGCTGCGTCGGCACCGTGCATGGCATCGTGGCTTACTCGGAACGCACGCGCTAGCGCTATTTATTCAGCGGAATAATTCTTGGTCCATGATTGCGACTTTATTGGCAGCCCCAAGATCGAGCTGCACATGTTCTGAGTCTTCTGACGCGCCGGCGGTGCGATTGCCGGTGATAGACGCCCCCAAACCCGAGACTTTGGCGCAGTTTGGCGCAAATTTCGTCGATATTATCAGGATGGCGCAGCAAATACAATTTGGCGCACTTTGGCGCAGTTGGCGCAGGAGTGGAATCACTGAATCAGTCACACATCAAAGTTGTCACGGCAACACTTAATAATCATTATGATAATGAACTAATCTCGCACACGTTTCACCAAAATAGTCTGCTTGTCAGGTACAAATATACAATTAAACCAGATATACAGGGTTTTTCAAGAAATGTGCCCGAAAATCCTCAGAAATATAGAAAAAGATATTTCCACGCTGCCTTCGTTATTGCTTTTTCTGTGGTGGCAGGCATCTTAATAAGTAGAGGCCCCAATTACGACAGGAATTAAAGAAATTAAGTTAACTTTTTAATTATAGGAGACGGGTGGTCGAGTCGAATGGGAAAATTGCAGCCCCTTCTGCAAAAAGCATGTTGCCACTTTCAGATTTCACAAAAGCAGCCTCTGGCAATTATTAGCGGGTAATGAAATATGACAAATTTCACCGGTGAAACCAAAAGTGAAACTCGGAAGAGCACAAGAGCCATACTCTTCCAAGACGTCTAGAATGAGCAAGCGTCGTAGCAATCATCGATTGACTTTGCTTTGTGGTTGTGTGGGTTTCTTTTGCGATTAGACCACCTAGGGTGCACGTACGTTAACAAATGCAGAAGAACTAACACACCTGCAATCGCCGTTGTGAACAGTGACGTTATTCTGGTCGTCTGCTAGTTGCACTCATCGGAGATTTGGTTTCGATTTCGCCAGTGAACTTGCATGAATTTCATTGCTCCGCAATAATTACCGGAGGCTGATTTATCAAAATCTCAAAGCGGCAATGGCCTTTTCGCAGGAAGGACAGCAATTCTCCTATTTGAACCGACCGTCTGTCTCCGCTAATTAAAAACTTAATTATTTTATTTTATTAATGTCGTCATTGCTGTGTCTGGTCATCTTAAGATATCTCCCACCACAGAAAAAGTAAGTATGAAGGCAGTGAGCAAATATTCTATTTCCCTTATTTTTGATGATTTTCGGGCACATTTCTTGCAACACCCTGTACATCAACAATGCCAGTACATGTAGCATTGTCAATGTGCTAGTGCACAGCTAGTATACAAGCTGCATACCAGATGATAGTATGCAGCTTATTTTTGTTTTCATTTAGGCTCGCTGGATGGTCATACGGTTAACGTTCATTGTTTTTAGTTCCCCAACACCATTTCGGAGCAGGTTCGGAGCAGTTACTGACAAATATTACACTTTGGAGCAGCATGGAGCAGCATTTCTCTTTTGGAGCTGTTCGGAGCAATTGGAGCAGCACTTCCATCACTGCATGTATAATATAACATCCCAAAAGGCAAAACTAACTCACTGCTCCTCACTTTCAATTTACTATCTGTGACATGAGGCCGTCCTCCCCAGCCTGCCTTTTGTGTTCCTGGCTGGAAAACTGAACATGGAGACCTAATGGCTTCACTGAGTTTACACATGTAGGAAAGTGCTCAAATAAACCTTGCACATATAAACTTCACATTCTAATCATGATATTTATTTATCCTGTGTGACTGCCACAATACATGGCAAATTCAGCTTCCATCTCCATCGTCCCCAGCGTCGCTGTCTGGGTCAGTACACGAAGCTCTCATAAAACCTGCCAGCTTGCATGATTTCGCATGCAGCAATCTATTTGCAAGAAGAAAAAGTTTACGACAGGGCGCTCCCTTCGCCTGCCATCATTTTTCTCTTACTGAAAGATGGCAAAAATGACGTCTTAGCGCATGCTCGACAAAAATTATGTGATTTTTGCCGAAACGTTGCAGGATGCAGCAAGTTTCACCTGTTGGCGCAGTTTGCCGCAATTGGCGCAGTAATCACATCACTGCATCTATAATAAGGTATGTCACAGGCCTCTCCCCAAACAAATAACATAAGTGATACTTTTTTAACACTGTATGAGTTTAGGTGCTGAATCACTAAAAAAGCAAAAAGAAAAACAATTTTCGTGCCATTACTACTTTTGTAGGTTAGAAGTTAGCTCAGGAAATTTTAGGGTTCTGCGAGCTGTCAGAACAAATGCAACCTGCTCCCATTGCAAGTCTATGTATTTTCAGGAGTCCCAAATAAATAGCGATGGCCTTCGATATTAAAGATAACAGGCCAATGCGGACAGTGTTATACTGTAGTTGCGTGCGTTGAAAAGTGTTTTCACCCCCCCCCCCCCCAACCCTTTTCTTTTCATAGTCTTCGCGCTAAGGAAAAAGTTAGGGGTTCCATGGCACTCTGGAAAAGCCCCAAGGCCAGAATATTTCAGAATCCCTGGTCTGCAGTACACAATAAAAAAAAAGGAAGACTCACCTGCACCATGCTTTTCAACATACTGCAGTGCCTTCAATAACCGAAGTGTCTCATCCACTGATCTGTATAAGTTCACATCATTGATTGTGATCTGACGAATCATACCCTTGGTGTCAATAATAAATGATGCCCTGTAAGAAAATCATATAATTATAAACATATAATTTTACATAAGCTGTCAAAGCTATCAACACAGCAGCCCCAGAATGTGTTTGGTAGGTATGTAAAATGAAAAATACCTTCAAAAGCACTTGAAATACACAAGTTCTTCGGTACACTCACAGGTCAGTGAAATTTGCAAGGGTAGGTGATGTATAATTGAGGATGGTACATCGCCATTCTAGACTGCCAGACATTAAAGGATGCTCCCATGATGGTTTTGAAGTTTTTTTCATGGCAGTTATTGGCACCCTCCCATATGGCCACGGGGGTTGGACATCCATTTCACATTCTGCAGGCCAGCATCCAGTTCCCATTATCACAGGACCTCCTTTATTCAAGAAGTTGTTGGAGATCCCCCTCGTGGCTACATTTAAGTGGGGCGCTGTTAATGGCCAAGAAAGTTGGTGACTGCAGGTCTTTACATGACAAATTTAAACACCTTACTTTACCTTGTGCACATGCAATAGACCTACCTCAATGCAGTGCCTGTTTCTTCAAGCAGTACATTGTAGTCCTTTGAGATCTTCTTTGTGAAGTCCGACATCAAGGGGACATTGACCTTGCCAAGCCCTCCAAGCTGAAAAATGCCAAGCATCTAGTTTGATAAACAACCACTGTTCCACATCAAATGCCTTCCCACACTCACTGCCCCACCTTAGCAAAGTCAGGGGTATGCAGAATGAAGCCAAGTTGGCTCAAAACCCATGATTCCACCTCCGTTTTTTTCGAAAGGATCCCAACAAGGACCAAAAATTGCCCAGGTATTGATGCCACATTTTCTGGCGTTTCATTCTTCCTCCTGTACCTGGGGAAATTACGCAGAGAAGTTACCAGCTAAAGAAGATGCATTCGTGTTTATTACTATTGTTTCATGCCTACTAACAGTTTGTCACCTTCCAAGCGTCAAAGTTTAACTTTCCTTACAGCAAGCAGCAGTTTTGGAAAAGGCGGCTTCACTGCAGTTATAGTGTGAGTCCTAAACTCAGCTTACTAAATACTGTTATGTTCACCCCTTCCCCTTCATTACATCATCTTTTCAAGACGAGCCATGACGACAGATGGTCAATAGTTTGACCCACAGTGTTCAGTATAATTAAAGGGCCCCTCACCAGGCCACATAGCAAATTTTAGTTAGACGTTGGAAGCTGTTGTGCGCCGAATGAAGAGCAGTATGCTGCAAGAATTTTTGAAATCGGTTCATTACGAGCTGAGAAAAACAATAATTTGTAGCGGCGCGAAACCACGATGCGAGGAGGCGAGTTTCAAACCCTTGCCACTCGCCCCGTGTAGCCTTAGCAAGCCAAATCTCTTCCCCATCCTCTTCACTTGACGCATACGCATGAACACGTCATGCGCATGCACAGTCATGTGCGCATGACGTGCCCGAACCAGCCCGAGCACGCGAGCGGCGTTGCACGGCCGCTACCCTTTTCTTTTTTTATGTAGCAGCCGTGGGCGTTTTGTCGGCGTTCTCTGTGGTGTACTGCCTGTTTCTGCGGGACGGGCATGAAAGTTGAGACATTTGTCCGGGCACGAGAGTGGCGGTATCATGAGCCAGTGCCGCATTAACGTTTACTTAGACGTGGTAGAATAAATGAGCATAATGAGTGCTCGAACGCGCCAGAACATTACTTTCGTTTCCAGGGCTGGCGTCTGCTCGATGCGCTAACCGCGGGGACACGAACGCATGGGAAAGGGAGGCACGTCAGCCCCGCATCTCGCTGCAATTCACGAAAAAGAAATGAAAAAGACGCACACGTTCCCTTTGTGTGTCTCATTATTTCTCTCAAGTTTTATTAATCTATTCAAGCAACAAATTACACAAACTACGCATGTCGTGTCAAATAATTATCGCAGTGTCATGTGCTACTGTTGGCGACGTCAGAGAACAGTCGTCTACGTAGAGGAGCGACGTCACAGCACTACCATCTACGTAGGGCGATTTTCTCATGTACGTCATCCCCTCATTCTCTAAAGCGCGCGCCCGCGAGAGGAAGGGCAAGCAGCGTTCACCTTGAAATTTGACCCGTTTCCGCGGCGCGTAGCGTTGCAAATTTTGGCAGACGTGATCGTGAACGCCCAGTGTATGCATCGCGCTCGTTAGCTCAAATTGTCAAACCTGGTGAGGGGCCCTTTAAAAGAGACAGGCCAGATATTGAAACCATATATTGATGACTGCACAGAAAAACTAGAGACAAAACACTTCTTTGCTCCATCAGAGACAAATACTGGATATGCACTGGAGCCATTAGTGATGCCAACAAGCCGTTGCGACTGCCCATGAGCAAACCTACCTTCAGTGAAAATTCTTTCCAAGACTAATCAATTAGGGCTGCCAATCATACTGAGTGTGGTGGAACAGTCCCAACTTTTGAATGGATGTGCGGAGTGCCAACTTGACCTAGTTAGAAATGCCAAATGTCTAGATTTTCACTTTTCTTTTTTGCTGCTGAATTGCTATCGACAAACCAGACTTCCTTCTTGTAACGCCCGATATTTTTGTTGCAGATCTCTCTCTTTTTTCTTGTGTTGCACAGTCATAAAAATAAAGGCAGTTCTATTTTTGTTGTGATTCTAGTCCTGTAGTTGGCCCTAACCATTCACAGTGCCTCTACATGCATTGGAAGCCATGTTATTAGGCAACTACTGAGTCTATCTTGATGTAAATCACAATATATTCGGATTAAAAAATGTCCTTGTTGCACATGGAAAGGGGCAGCTCTTGGTACTGAACGAGTCGTAGCATACCCACGCCTTGTCACAACTTTGTCCACTAGAGAGTTGGCAACCCTACAAATAATATGGTGAAGAGACCAGGGCTAAAATTTGGTGCAGTACACATAGAGTTGTATGCACATGCCTTGCAGTGTCTTGCAACATCTCTACTGCACTCTGTATAAGATGGTGCTCTCAAAAACATACACTATTTCTGGAGCAGAAGAGGTGTCTGCAGGAGGGTACAATGTGGTAGAACTCACCAACGAAATTTTTACCTTTCATCAAAAAGAAAAAGAAAAGAAAAAAAAGTAAGCCGCCACGGTGATGGAGCTTTTATTTGCTCAGCCACCATGCTGTTATGGTTGACTGATAAGCACATAAAAGAATGGGTATGTGGGCTTCAATAGTCAGATACAAAAAGCAGGAGACACCCCCAACCAGGTTACCAAAGTGCAAGTGCCGATCGCCTCCACCACTAAACAAGGTCATGAACCGTACGGCGGAGTCAACGGCTGACCAGCTCATGAGGTCAGCCTAGAGTATGCTCCCATTGGTGCCGTCTCATATTCATATGCCTTTGATGAAGAAATGCCTGTGCCTCCTAAAGCTGTACCCAACTGTAGGCACACTTAATACACAGCACACACTTACTGGTGACTCGATGTCAGACATATGTAAGAGGCCATGTTTCCCTGGGAAACCACAGAAGCCACCATGCCTACAAAAACACTGCAGAGGCTCACTCTATGGCTCCCGCAAATCTTAAAGGAGCTACATGTTGCATCACGCTACCACAGTGATTCATCTGGGGCCCAACATAATGGTCTGTTTAGGCTGAGAACAAGTTTTGCTTTCATAAAAACATGTCCAAGTCACTAGTAAATGTGCTCCACTAAGCACAGTTGCCCTAACATAAGGTGAACAAGTGGCATAACTCGCATCCCTTCATGGAACTGACAGGTGAGTTGAAAAAGAATACATAAGGCAGCCACAAGAAGTAATGTCACAGTAGTTTGCCGTGCAGGCTGTGTTCACTTAAAAATGCTTAAACCTGCTTCAGATCCTTGTAAAAGAAGTGTTGCCAATTTAGCCATTTGGAAGCAGATATAACTACTTGTTTTGAACCTATCTTTTCACTAAATATATGACTTTAGTGGAAGTAGGTAAATTACCCATTTATGCAGACTACAGCTAGGTGCTAAAATTTTGGAAGGACACTTAATCCCATTATTCTCTGTAGTGTCCTTTTTGAAAGAATGCGGACCTGCTCATTTCAGCGTTTCATAATGAAAAACATCATCTTACATCTCACTTCTGCCCTATCATGCTCATCCTTCTATTTCCTTGCAAACTACCTTCCACCTAAACTTACGGAGAAGTTCATTTAATTTTATGTGCAGCAACAATAACTGTAACAAAAGAGTGGTATCACATACAAGAGTTTATTTCATAACTTTCTAAACGACTGGAAAAAGCATGAACTGTATTCCAGTCTGGAGCATAGTAAACCAGAAATTAAGGAGGCAGGTCAGTACTGTGGCATCCTTTTTTTCAGATTCACCATCCTAATCGACTCCCAATAAATAAATACTACAGTCCAACACGGATATACCGAACTCGAAGGAGATCGCGACTTAGTTCGATGTAAGAAAAATTCGATATAAAAAAACGCAGGTCCCGAGACCTCACCAAAGGTAGACGATCACCTACAATCGGCGCATTCAAGGATTGACAACTACTTCCGCACACACAATGCAACAGAACGTTTTATTTGCGTGAAAAAAAAAAGTTGCTTATCTTGGCCTGCTTCTTCGTCTTTCAATTGAAGTTGAAGACGCTGGCCCCGATCTTATAGAGGCTGTCCAGGCCCGATTCCCTCCATGTCGCCGCAACAACGGCGAATCAAACCGAACGCTGCCGCCATTTCAGCGGCGGAGTATGCGCGTGTAGCCGCTGCCTCGTCCAGACGATCTTCCTCGTCACTTAAGCTGTCGGCCTGGGCATCCTGGGTCCCTGCGACCGCAGCTACAATGTCCTCGTCAGCGAGGCTCGCAACAGCCTGAACATTGCAGTCCGCTTCCACGAAATCGTCCGCAGACACTTCAGGTGGAACGGCAGCCGGGAAGAGGGACGCCAACTTGGGAAACGCGTCGTCTATGCGCGCGTCATTTGCCGACGATGTTGTAGCGTTGCTTAAATCGGTGAAGCCACCCGGTGTAGTCGGCGAAATCGTCTTCACCGAGTGCGGCGGCAAACCATTTGGCCTTAGCCATCAGCATTGGGCCATCCACAGGAATGTTGTTCGCGCGCACTTCTGATACCAGGCATGGAGTGCCTTTTCTACTTTCCCGTGGGCAGGAGCGTGCACACGACAGGCTCCCGACGTTCGCCGCTCCGCCACCTTTGCCTTGATATCCGCCTTGTTCTTCAACAAGGCGCTCATAGTGCTTCGTGGTATCCCGATGTCGTCCACCACCATCGAGCTTTTTTCAACCCCCTCAACACGCTGTATGGTTTTCAACTTCGTCGCAAAGTCAAGGTTCTTGCGTTTCTTGACGCTGGCCATTGCTACACGATAAGTCTAATTCAAGCAGTCTGCAGCGCCTTTGCACAGCACGCACAGCACGCACGCAAAAGGGGAATGCGGTGGTATGCGAAAACTCACGGAAGTGGACTCCGCCAACAAAGCGTTCGGGCGTTCGCGATCAGTCGCGATGGTGGCGATGGCTATCAGGCTACCCGGCTACCTGCGAGGGCAGCAGTGATGCACGAAAGGCGCGAGCTGTGGTTGGCTGAGCAATTACGAAAGGTGCGGGCTGTGGTTGGCTGATCAAAACTCACAAAACAGCAACAAAAAAGAAAGAAAGAAACTGCGAAAGGAGGAGGCCGCCGGCTCCTTCGTTACTGCTCTCCGAGCCGAAGGTATCGCGGAGAAAGCATAAGGACGAGAGAGAGAGGCCAAAAGAAGAAGAAAAAAAGCTGTTCCGCAAGTTGGAGAACACGCCCAACAGGAGTACAGTCCGAGCCCACTCGCCCTCACATTTTTCGAGCGTTTCGGGTGACGGCGGAGGCGCGGTACTGTGAAGGTCGCGGGGTGCAGCGAGTGCCGAAGCGCACCTTCCAGCTCACGCGGCATTCGATATATCCGATGGCGGGTAAAAATACCGTTCGATATAAACGTGCGAATTTCTATACTTTTACAAAGGATTTTCAACGGGATAATTTAGGGGTTCGATATAGCTGAAAATTCGATATATGTGGGTTCAATATATCCGTGTTCGACTGTATACAG
Source organism: Rhipicephalus sanguineus (assembly GCF_013339695.2). Classification (NCBI taxonomy): domain Eukaryota; kingdom Metazoa; phylum Arthropoda; class Arachnida; order Ixodida; family Ixodidae; genus Rhipicephalus; species Rhipicephalus sanguineus. The sequence goes on from NC_051176.1 coordinate 285,178,545, forward strand.
CAATTTGCCCAATAGCTGTCACAGTGCAAATCCACGCTAATATGCTTGAACAGCACTGTTATAGTATGTACATAACATCATGCTTCAAAATCAGTATAAAAAAATTAGCAAATTGCTTAGCTGTCTGATTTTTAATTTCAAGAGTTCCTTTGTTTCTCATTTGCATTTGAAAATACTAGGTAGAAGCCAGTGCTCAGTTCTTCATGAACACAGGGCCGGACCAAACTTACATGCTACAACTTAAAGGTTTATTTTTTGAGACTAAAGAACACAGGAGATTGGTCCTTATACCCCTTGCCAATTTCTGTAAGCACACATGGGATCAAAGTCCTACCTCAATGTGTGCACTCTATCACTGTCAGACAAGCTTGCTTGAGTGAGCCAATAACACTGAACCAAAAAGCTGTATAACACTAACAAGTTCCACACTTAAAGGGACACTAAAGTGAAACAATGAATCGGTTTAGATGGATAAAATGTGCGCTGAGAACTCCAATGCCGTTAATTTTACCATCATAGGTTTATTCATAGCGGAGAAAATCAAGGCCAAAATTTCATTTTTAGATTTCACGCCAAAATCCCCGCGCCTGATGTCACAGATTTCAAAGTGTATTTTGCGTATTTTGCTGACATTGGCTGAACGAAATTTTCTGAAACTTGGTATGTCTATGGCCCCCCCCTCGGAGGACAATGGACTTCATTTTTACTGATTAACACTGTCAAAATCTGTGGCGTCACAGCACTAGGTGTGGAAATTCCAAGGTGACGTCTTCACCCAGATTTCCTTTTCGCGTGTTTTCTCACTTACACAGTGTCTTCTCACGGTAAGCACGGTGTTTTTGTTATCTTGAAAGAGCAATTTACTAATATGAGAAAAATCGTTTTTCTCTTTAGTGTCCCTTTAAGCACACCCATTAAGAGATTCTGCAGCCAAAAAAAGCACACATTCATACTTTTATCGGCAATATTTAGCTTGGCAAACACAACATACTGCAGATCAGCCAGCAGTGCCAACCCCATGTGGCTGCCAAAGTGTGATTTTGGTTTTCACACAAGTGTACAAATGACCTGAAGTCCACAGGAGACTACCACTCCTATCAACTTTCTGTTGCATGCACTACTTGCTGCAACAGTGTCACTATTCATTGAACACACAAAGACATCTAGTGAATTCAGTTTTCAAGGTGGTTTGCATTTTGGGAGTCAAATGTGAAGGCATTCCTCAAAAGATGATGCAGAAAAAAAGTCTAATTTTTTTAGCGCCTTTGACTTTCACACTGACTGCTTAGCTGGCTAAATTCCGTGTACTTCCTCTGAATACACTGCGCATTTTGCTGCTCTCCGCTTTTCCAAAACTGCCTAAACTCCTTATTCAGCCATAGAAAATGGTTTTTCAGGTCCACCTTTTGCAGCTAATTTCACAGAGCTGACAACAAACATCTTATTATACATTCTGTCAGTACTAACAGAAAACCTTTACTACTTGGAAGGTGACAAGGGCACGCCAGGCACATGGATGCACAATTTTACACTTTACTAAACGGTTACGGAGTGTAGAGATAACTTTGCTCCTGAGCACAGTTCTAACAAGCAAGTTTAGGCTTTATAATGCAGCATTACTACCTGAGAACAAACTTGGAGGGGTGACTGAAAAGTCCCAAGTCATAATATACCCAAAGAATATTTTGTGTTGAATTTGCAACCTGTTGCTCCTACCACGCGCACCGTTCACATTTAGGGGCCGCTTAGTTATAAGTCAAAAGTTTTAAGGCCATCCAACATAAAGAAACTACACTGTCCCAATTCAAATAATGTCACCCAAAACATATATCAGCACTATATGAAAGATACTAGTGCTGATTAGCTTGACATACCATATCGTAAGAAATGATCATCACATGAAAATGATTTTCTGTTGAGTCCCTTGTCATCTGACTTGTCAATTCTTAAGCACCTTGAGGGAGAGGGTGAAAATTCTCTAGCTTAAAGGGACACTAAAGGCAAATATTAAGGGGGGACATGGCACTTGAAAAAAAGTTTTTTCTTTCTTGATCGATCATGATGAAACTTCCCGAGTTTATGTATAGATGTGTGCTAATTTCAAATATGACATTATTTTTCTAGTATGTTTTGTAGTTTTTAAAATATGAAATATTTCATGTGCCTCTTGGGGAGCAACTTCTTTTCTAAACTGAGTTAGTTACAAAGTAAATCAACATATCACGATAATCTGCAATCGGAACTGTGTGCAGTGCAACAAAAATGGATGTGCTATACCTATTAGAACAAAAGTTATGGTATGTTGAACATTCACGAGTGAAATTCTAGTCTGAAATTGTCTCACTCGTGAATGCTCGTGAATGCTTTTACGGCGCAATGAAATGCTCCCCCTCAGCAGTGATTAAACCTGTAGTGGTTGATTCCAAAAGCGCATGGATACTTTGTAAGAAGAATTTTTCATCTGAGAAACCACTAAAAAAGTACGAGTGCCTCCTCCAGCAACACTGATAGCAATTCCGATAGCCCTCCCCGCAAACTGTTCATTACGCCCAACGTTCTACTTTCACAGGAGTGAGTGCAACTATAGTTACCACCTTCATTTTGCCATTTTCAACCCTTTTTTATTACAAAAAGCCACTAGAATAAGCTTTTCAAATGCTCATTGTACTTCTCCAACTTGTCTACAGGCGCCGCTAGTCCCTCAGCTAACTTTCATGCTGCCCATGGCCTCCGCATTAGCTCCGGCAAGAGCGTGTTGCCGGAGCTAATCGCAAAGGCCACGTGCTGCCGCTCACGAGCATCGGATCACACGTCAAGCGAAGGCAGCACCACCATTCTGCTCGCTACAAACAAAGGTGTATTGGCACAATTTAGGTTAGAAAAGATTATAATTTTAAAAAGTGTACTGGATTTCAACACTGGTATAGAGACCATTAACTGCGTGCACCAGTAAAAGGTCACGTTATCGCCATCATATGCATCTTCAGCATGAGGCGCCAAAAGTGACTTTAGTGAAGAAATAAAAATATAAATCCGCATATAATGAGAAAAACAGGGCTCATTTTAGCCAATACAATACAGTAATAGTACACTCAAACCTCGATATAACGAATTATCGGTTATAACGAACTAAATGAAGAATAGCCTTGTCATAGCTACAGTGTTACAAATAAACGTTTATAACCAATTTTCGTATACAACAAAGTTATTTTCGTGGCAGATGTGACTTCGTTATAATGAGGTTTGAGTGTACCTTGTTAACTCGAAGTAGTAAAAACCAGAAAAAACTTTGAGATAAGCAGATTTTCGAGACCAGCAAAGTTGAGCAAATTCCACTGAGAAGTCCAGTTCTATCTAGAAACATTATCACTACTGACCAGTTTCTTAACAGGAGTGCCTAACTGGCTCTTTGTAAAGGTTTTAAAGAAAAATAATGACATACCAGAGCTATCAACCAGCTGTGTTTTTCGGTACTGCCTTTTTATTTAGTGCAGAAAGACCGACTAAGCCTGGTCTGCCTCTCGGTAACACTTGCACCTAGCAAAGCTTTCTTGAGTTGCTTAACACATCGCATGTGCCGATCATCCGCACCGCTGCACTCAACTTTACTTCGCATCAAGCGAAGCATGTTTCTTGTTTTAGCTGATGTCGTCACCCCTTGAGTAGCTGTGTCAACACTGGCGCGATCACCGTGTGTGACCACGTTGTTTGGCTTAAAGGGACCCTGAAACGGTTTTGACGATTTTGTATGAACACATTGGGCCGGTAGAGCAAGTCGTAAGGATCATTTACAGACCAATGTGCGTAAACTGTGTAATTTATTACAAGGCTTTAAAGCTGCAAATCACCACCAATCACAGCGGCTCAGCTGTGATCCCCGCCCACTTCCAGTGAGTGTTGCATTGGAAGCGCGACGTCACGCAGGCGGCTGATCTGATTGGTTATGTCCAGTCCACGTCACTGAACCTCCTGTGGGCAACGAGTGTCATCTGCCTGTGTTACAACGTGCTCTGTGTTGACGTGAACTGAGCGACAGTGTTTATCTCGAGGTTTCTTTTCTTCGACAAAATGAATTGCCCTAGCCGTGTTGTGTACCACATACACTAAAACCTCGATAATTCGAAGGCCGCCGGATCGTGAAAATTCTTCGAATTATGCGGATTTTCGAATTACCCAAACTGAAGGAAAAAAGCAAGAAAATCACACCACAAAATGAAATCACATCTTCCATGTGAGAAAAAAAAGTCACTTGAAATAATCAGTGATGCTGGATTGCTTAGTGCAGTAGTTGGCTGCCCCAAGTGCCATGTTCTCAAGCCTGCTCACAACACTTAGCATGTCACTATCACCACCGCTGCACTCGACAAACCTGCGGAAGGTCTTCACGGCATCGACAACAGCCGCTAAAGCGGGCGTGCGGGCGGGTTCGTTACCGTCACCCTCGTCACCGTCGTTGCAGTCATCGCCAACTACTCCACTGTCGACGATTTCTTTACGCACATCAGCGTACGATGTTTATACACCTGCCTCAACATTTGTATACTCCGCGAAGCCTAGTTCGTCGCCGTCGTCTTCGCTGAAGTCTGTGATCCGGGCACACATCGAGTCTACCTCATCGTCTAGACAGGAGAACCTGCACACGTCATCCTGATCTTCGCCACCTTCTTTTCGGAACCCGGCATGCTCAAAGCAGCGCCTGATGACCTTTGGCTCCAACTCCTTCCAGACAAAGGCAATCAAACATATCGCACCGAGGAGGTCTATGTTGTACTGCTTTCCACTGTCGTAGCAGAGCAAAACTCGCTTCAACAGGTGGTGGTGGTAAATCTTCCTCGTTTGCAGAACCACCCCTTGGTCCATCGGTTGCGATATGGCTGCTGTATTTGCAGGGAGGAAGACGATCTTGACAGCTTCCAGGTTCCCGATGACACCATGGGCCGGGCAGTTGTCGATTACAAACAGCACTTTCCGCCCTTTGGCAGCAAACTTCCGGTCGAGAAGCCGCACGTACTCCTCAAATATTGCCGCCGTCATCCAGGCCTTCTTGTTATGCCTGTATATGACGATATCTTTTGCGGGAAGGCACGCATTGCAGGACCGGTTATAATGCGGTCTTTTTCGACTCCCGTTTACCCTCCCATAGAACCGCATGTATACGCATACCGCTTATTGCGCAGTCCTTTAAGATGACATACCATTTATAATGCGGTAGCGGGAAAATATTACTGACAAACGCGGTAACTAGTGCGGTTCTCAAAGGAGGTATGCCGCTGGGGAGGGAGCGACGAGGTCATTACGAAGGGCGAGGGCACGCACAGTGAACGAACGAGGGGCGGAGGGAGGAAAAAGACCGTGGCAGCGCTGTGCGGGCTCGTCGAGTGGGGAAGGATGGTGGTTGCCTAGGCGACGGAGTAGCCTTTGCACCGGCGGCAGCAAGGCTCCGCCGCTCCGTGTGGAACATACGATCGCATGCTCATCAAGTGCGCTTTAAAGTAAGTTTCCTGTCGGGAAAAGCGTCGTCGTTATCACACTTGCTACAGATATCGCGTTTGTTACCTCGTCCGCAAATTGAAAAGTTTTGCGGCTTCATGACGCGAGCTTTCGCCTTTTCTGCCAGTGCGCGGACTTAAGCGAGCTCGGCGGGCTTTTGTCGCCATTGATCTCCCGGCCGCGAACACAAACTTCGTATCACGCGCGCTGTTCTTGGGTTAGTGCTTGAGTGCAATCTTTTCGACGTCCCATCTTCATGTTGTCTTGGACAAACTTCCCGCGACAACATGCTGAACCGCAGGCTAGGCCTAATCAGCGTTGGTTGCTTTTCGGTAGCGGTCACGGGCGATAAAAGTTGCGGTTTGCTGCGGAATCAACGAAACTTGTCGCGACGGCTGCACTTGAAGGGAAGGGAATCATATCGTTAATGAAAACGAGGGCATGGTTGGCACATGCAACTCTCGAATGGTGGTTCCGGATTCGATTGCAATGTCTTGGACATCGCGTGCGCACCCGTGAAATCGAACGATCGGTACCGCTCAGCACGTGAAATTTCGGTTGCGATTCGACATGGTTTCTGTGTAATGCGCATACCTCGAGGTGGCCTGAAACGTAGTCGGCGAATTTCCGCGATGGCACTTTGTTTTGTTTGCTTTTTCCCCCGTGTTCATTTCGTTGGCAATGCGGGTCTTTGGCGGTTAATTTTTGAACATTCGGAGATTTAAGTGGTTGTAAGCGCCCCAAATCGCATATGTCGATTATCGGACACACGAGGCTACATGCTAAACACGTTTTGCGCAAGTGCAGCCTTTGAAGAAGGTTGTTTTGGATATAGTGCGGTACCACTTATAGTGCGGATATTCGCGACTCCGGCGACTTACGTTATAAGCGGTCTATACTGTACGTAAGGTTGTCTTGCTCCTTAAACCGAGAGAACCAACCGTTACTGCACTTGAAGCCTTCGTGGCCAAGGTGCAGTGCCAGCTCGTCGGCCTTCTCCCGAAGAATGGTGCCGTTCACGGGAAGGTGAGCAGCGTTTGCATGCTGGAGCCACTTCATTAAAGCGACTTCAACGTCTGGGTACGTTGGAAAACGAATCCTGGATCATTTCGATGAATGCGTCTTCCCGTAAGCCTTGAACACCTCCTTATTTTTCAAAATGGTCGAAAGCGTCGACAAAGGCATCTTGTACTAACAAGACGGCGAACGGGAGAACCACGCGAAAAATGCAACGCGACCCACGTGAAAAACATGAAACGGAAAACGCACTTAACCAGTTGGTTTCCGGTACTGACAGGAAACGATGTCGTAGTCGACTCAGAACACGAAATAACACAAAAAACGAATGCATTCTGGCTGGCTGGCTGGCTCTGGCTGCCGGCGGATCGCCAGAAAGTCGGTGCAAAAACTGAACGTGCCCATGTCGCTCAACCAGCAACATGACCTCCAAGATATGCGTTGCCGGGAGGCTGTCCCCGTACGTTGCTGCTAGTGGGAAATTACGAATTATCCGGATGGAGCCCCGCGGGCTATTAAAATAATCAGGTAGAATTTGCATTGAAAATCACGGGACCGCCCAGATTCTTCGAATTAACCGAAATTTCGATTTAACCGAGATCGAATTATCGAGGTTTTACTGTATCTAGCAATTGGTGACTTGTAGCTGCGACATCGTGCAATGTTTGTCAGGCATCTGGTGAGCGGAATTTCTTCAGCTCGTCGCTGCAATGAGCGTCACGCTCTTGCTATCCGTTCAACGCCACGATCCACGTGTCTGCGGCTGTAACTTCACCCCTGAAGACACAACCACATTGCCAGGGTTTACGCTCATCAGTAATCGTTCTCGAACTCTTTCTGTTTTGTTTGCATGCTTTTGCAGGTTGTCGCCGTACAGGAAAATAAAATAAGATCGACTGGTAGTGTGGCGGCACCTGTCGGAGCAAATAACCACTCCGCGAGCGGCGTGCTGCCGGGCACACTGGGCCTCCGAGATTGCACGCAGCCTGTCGGCGCGCAATATCGGAGGCCATGACTGGGCAAATCGTCGAGTGCGCTTATGACAGCGCTGCGATCGCCGGCGATGCCAGCGTGTCTGTGAGTTGAGGGTGCAAGGCAGGGTGAGGAGGAGGGTATATATATAATTGTCCGTAGTGGCCTTGGTACAAGGTGTGTCGCTTAATTTCTGGTGCGAATGATTTAGGGATGCTCTTGCCTAAACACTGACAAAACTTCAAAAAACCATTTCAGGGTCCCTTTAACCCCTTCAGGGTTTTCGCCGTACATGTACGGCAGAAGCTTCCTGGTACCAAAGGGTTTTCGTCGTACATGTACGGCATAGCGTTTATTTTTTAAACGCGCGCTTTTTTCGATCATTTCTCTTGTTTGGCCTGTGCTTCAACACTTCGGGAATACGTGGAATTTTTTTCATGCACCGATGTCTCTCAGTTGTATTTTTTTTTCGCTTCCCAAAACGGCGCGCCGCCTATCGCTTGCCCATCCGAGCGCGTTCGTGGTGCAGCTGGTTTAAAGTGCGCGCCTTTTTCGATGATTTCTCTTGCTTGGCATGTGCTGCCACGCTTCGGGAATACGTGGAATTTTTTTCATGCGCCGATGTCTCTCCGTCGTTGCTTTTTTTATGCTTCGCAAAATGGCGCGCCGCGCGCCGGCTATCGCTTGCGCAACCGAGAGCGCCCGCGGCGCGGTTTGGTTTCAAACGCGCGCCTTCTCCCATTTCTCTTGCTTGGAATGTGCTGCCACGCTTCGGGAATACGTGTAATTTTTTAAATGCGCCAATGTCTCTCCGTCTTTTTGTTTTCTTTCCAAAGAGGCGCGGCGGCTTGTAGTCTCGCATCAGAACGTGCGCACGCGGTCCGGCTCGTTTCGGTTTCGTCCTTCGGGTGGTTTTCGCTTCTTGCGCCCGCAAAGCTGATGGCTGTTTGGTTTCTAATCTCTCAAAGGGTGACCGCTTGTTACTCTCTCATTTATTGCACCCCGGCGCGCGATTACATCTGTTTCCGTGCGGCGCTAAATTACACAAACGACGCCGCCGTGATTGCGTTTCCTGTTTTGGGTTCTCGGAAAAACTAACTACGTCTTGTTGGCGATAAGACGAAGTATTACTGTAGCTTTTTCACTCTTTTTGCTTTCCGGACGGGCGCAGAACCATAGAGTTTTCTTCCGTGCGCTCACTGACGCAGTTCGCTCACGCTATGGAAGCGCGCGTCGGTTGCGCTGCTGCCGTTGAGTCGAGCAGCGATTCTTCCGATGCGGACTATTCCCCAGTTGCCGATCAGAATCTGATTCATTGGATTTCAGTTCGTCAGACGAGGATTTTTTGACGAGTTCAGACTCCGATGACGATCAAGGAGTGACATCTGAAACGCGTGCGCGGGGAGCCATGCTTCAAAGACTATCACACGCTGAAAAGTTTTTAGTGTTAGAGTACGAGCATTTTCAACTGGAAACGTACTCTGGTGCGCTTATTTTTGTATGTTTGTGAGCTATGTTTAATACAATGCATAATTTTTATTCATGAAAAACTGTGAAGCTTTTTTTCTAGGATTCTGCTTGATTTTACTACGAATAAACCATATGTATGTAGCAACAAAACTGATTTTTTGTCACTTTACGGTCAGGAAAAAAAAATTTAGACAATTTTTTTCTTAAACAGAATCGTCTGAAGAATTTATTTCAGCAATAAAAAAATTACACATTTTTGGACTGGATTTCGCGAAAAAATTCGACCCTCAAAGGGTTAAGACGGTCAAACCAGCCAATCTTGCAGGCAAGGTCAGTGTAGCCCACCGCTAAATCCAGAGAATCGGCCTTCTCTGTCAATGTTGTGACTGGAAGGGGCTGCTGGCTGCTCTTACACGATGCAACCACACAGTCAGCAACGTTTTGACGTCCGGAAACTTTGAGCCTCGAATCCGCTTCTTTGGTTAGGGCTGCCTTTCTTTGCAGCATCAGTGACTTGCTTTGCTTTGGCGGCGTTATCCTCACAACATCACAAGACCGACGAAAAAATCCGCGCGACGTACCTTGCATAAATAAAATGCCGAAATCGCATCTCTGACGGTAAACAAAACGTGTATGACCCGAGCTATTTTGCAGGGCCTGCCTCTGTGCACATCTATAGAGTTACATGACGTGACACAGGGTTGTTTGACAAAGGTGTTATGTCGTTAGGTTCCGACTTCACTTTCGGGAACAGTGTCCACTTCGTCGTAGGCGCAGCAGCCTCGCGCAAACCTTGTGAAATGTATGACTTTTTGCCGCTAGTATTTTGTGAAACGGTTTGGCGGCGAAGTTTTTGTTCCACTCTCAGTCAAGATTTCGAGATAACTGAAAGTGGGCATGGAATTACTTCAAGATAAAGGGCAATAAATACATTGCACCTATGGGAAATCGTTCGGTACCGCAGAAAATTTCGACCGAAAAATTTGGAGCCAGCACGGACTAACAAAAAGCACACCCACTTGCGTGTAAAGTGCGAACGGCGCATCGGAGCCAAATGGCCTTTTAACCGGCAAACTTCGTCAGAGAGCGCGATGTGCACATTTTTCCTTCTCCGCTAGTGGACTCTAACGACAGAGGGCACGTCAGTGCTGTGCCCGATTCCGCGACTTTATTAGGACATCCAAGCGAGCGCAGTTTCACCTCCTCAAGAATTCTCGCTCCGTGGCCAGGACCCCCATTATAAGATTGAAGCAGGGAGAAAAAAGGTAAAATAATTGTCGTGGTTTAACATCCCAAAACGACGATATGATTGTGAGGGACACCATAGTGGAGGGCTTCGAAAATTTCGACCACCTGGGGTTATTTAACATTCACCTAAATCTAAGTTACACAGGCCCCTAGCATTTCGCCTCCATAGAAAGGGGAGAAACAATAGTTGCAATGGTAGCATGCATCATCCCACGTCTTCAGGAAAGTGAAGGCCCTACCTTCAGCTGGGAAAGTGATGTAATGAGACTGTTCATAATAAGTAAAGGGGCGAGATTTTCAGCTTGAAGACCAAGTCAGCAGCGAATAGCAATACGTAAGGATTATTAATAAGTCTCTGAGAAAAAAATTTTAAAAATGGGTATGCTGACCAAAGTAGTTCCTTACCACCGCAACAATTATCATTTTTAGTATGAACACCAGTGCCTGCTCTTTAAACATGCTGCATAACAACCCTATGCACACATAAGTCACCGAGCTTTTGACATTCACTTCCCTTTTACACATTAACACACAGTGGCGCAAAAATTACCAAGTGGTCAATGCTGCATATTTACAATGCCATCAACATGTTTAACTCTCTCATGCATAGTGGCCTCATATGAGGTCGCTATGCATGAGAGAGTTATATTCCTTCACGATTTCCTGAAGTAAGGACAGCAGAAGGTTTCAGAAGTACATCATTGATGTCACTAAGTGTCCACATTATGTTTTGATTTATTTATCCTTGCGAAATATCAGGAAGCCTTTCAGAAGCAGTTGTAACAAAAAATTTGTAAAGGGCAGACGCGCTCGTTTGCCCGATATATTTTCTTGCGTTCTAGATGTTTAGGCTTACTTTCAGAGCACAAGCATATCTTCGGCCATTTTAAACGAAATCTGATGGTAGAAAAACACAATGTGCAGCTGTCCTCATTTGAGAACACTATGCGACAGGCATTGTGTTGTGCAGTGGCAGTACACAAAGATTTAGAAGTATTTCTTTTAGAAGCAAAATTTGAAAAGCATTTCAGATGCTAAACTCAAGACCATGAAATAACTGAAGGACGAGGAAGCACTTCCGTGCGCACTTCGAGTGATAACACAACCGTAACACGGTGGCTGAATAACTCCCTTGTTATGTTGTGCCCAGCTATGCTGACCAAGAGTCTGAAGGAACAACGAAGCAGCACAACTGCAAAGACACATGCATAATTGAGATGCCGAGGCCTTCCTTCTAAGAGGTCTATAAAAAGTGCAAGGGCGGAGTAGACCGCATGGAATCTATAGTGGCCTGATACAGGAATGACGTTCAAAACAAGAGGGGCTACCTCTGTCACCTCCTCAATGCAATTGTTCAGAACACATGGATTCTGCAGAAGTGGCTCAAAGGAGATGAAAAGACAACGGACCACGTCGAGTTCTGCAGCAGGGTACCCAAAGCTCTCATCTATCGCAGTGAAGTAGCGCAAGTATGGAAGCGGTGGGGACGTCCTAGCGAATCTCCTCTTGCTATAAAAAAAGAGGGAGGCTGCAGTATGACGCGAGTGATGAGGGAAGATTTTATGGTGGTGACCACTTTGCAAATAACACAGAGCCTAGCGTCAAAGTGTAAATGTCAATGTGTAAGGGGAATTGGAATTGAAGAAGTTATAAAATAAAACCTGAATCACAACCTGTAAATAAACAAAGGATGCATGGGAATAATGTGAAAATAAAAGTGCGAACATTGTATGAAACATGCGTAAAGTGTGTATCAACGTGTTAACGATGTGTCATCCAAGTGCTATTTGCATTGGCAAGAATAACTGACACTGGTCAACTTCTGACAATGTTTTTTTGTCACTTTATCGTCATTCTAAAAAAACATTATGGTAAGCCTTTTTTTTTAAACAGGTCACGCTAAAGATTTAAAATCAAAAGTCCAATAAAAGAAATATGCCCTGTGGGGTCACATTCGGCTAAAATAACTGACCCTAAAAGGGTCACCTTGAAGACCAATTCAAGATTATCTGCACTTCACCAAAGGACGGTGACATTCGTGTCAGAGAGGTGTTACTTTTCTTGCAAACAGAAGTGAGGGTGCTGCAATGCCCCTGGGACAAATGTCATGCTTTAAGTAGGAAATCAAAGACTGTAGACTCTCGTTCAGAACCTGGAGAGACCAGGAAAATATGTTCCATTTAACAGGAGTTCTCACTGCTGAGAGATGAACAGGGATACAGAACTCAAGTACGAAACCAACCATATATTAGCCACAGTTTCATTTAAGCAGCAATTCCGTTCAAGAGATTCACCTTCACTGAGAGTCTAGTTCAGAGGCTTAGAACTTTTCAGCCACCCATCATATCAGTATTCAAGCCATCCTGTCAATAGAAACGAATTTATAAAAAACTAAATTCCCTTATCTCAGAGTAGACACCAAGTTTACCTTTCTAGGCGTGTTAGTCCAGGCAAGGTGTGTGCAGTAGGAGTCTGTGGATATTGCCAAGATTTCTGTGTTCAGGCTCCGGAATTCAGCTGCACGCTCACTGTATTCAACGAGCTCACTGGGACAAGCAAGGGAGCTGCAAAGAAAAAAAAACACACCAAATCTATGTCTCACTCAACAAGGAATGCAGAACAAACCATTTAATGTTAAGCAGTAACTACTATTTTCAGATTCCATCCATCATCCCTCTAGAGAGAAAGGGTGTATTTGGGGCACTTTCTGCCACACAACAATAATTATCTAGCTTGCTTAGCAAGCTTGCGTTTCCTTTTTTAAGAACTGTGCGCTCACTACTTTCCTTTCGAGAATTATGTCACGCTGATAGTGTGAAAACCATTTGTGACCTCGAAATACAGGACGCACGGCGATAAAGTAAAGAAATGCACACAGGATATATGATTATTGTTGTGAGTCAACAAATAAAGTGGGAGGCTGTGACATTACATTTCGGCGCAGTAGACTCCCATTAAATAGAACCTTAAGGGACCATCAAAATATTTTCAGTTTAACAGGAGTTCCTTTTACTTAGAGATGAACAGAGATGTAGAATTCAAGAACGAAACCGATCATATTAGAGGCAGTTGTTCCATTTAAGCAGCAGTTCCATTTAAGTAATTTTCGTTTACTGATAGTCTACTGTAATTGAAAGTGAAGTCATGTATTCTATTGTAGTTGAATAGTATATTCTTGTGACACCTGTCTTCTACTGTAAGAAACAGTGACAAAGACTCAAGCATGCAAAAATTTTGATGGATTTTTAATACACACCATGTAACAAGCCTGCCACTTGCGCCAGCCATGTATAAAATTTCCCTAAATAGGGACAGGCAAAATTTCACATGCCTTACGGCATACAGTTTAATAATTTGGACTCCTCTGCACTACTGCATGTTGTTAGTGTAGAACAAAAAAAAACAGCGCTAGAACAAGACGACGATGAGAGAAAACAAACACTATAATAATATCTGGGGTTTTAACGTCCCAAAACCACGATATGATTATGAGGGACGCCGTTGTGGAGGGCTCCGGAAGTTTTGACCACCTGGGGTTCTTTAACATGCACCTAAATCTAAGCGCACAGGCCTCAAACCAGGCACGTAGCCAGGATTTTTTTTCGGGGGGGGGGGGCCAAGGCCTAATTGTTCGAAAGAAAGTCTACAAACATTGCCCGGGAATATAGAAGGCCGGACGAATTTCGGGGGGGGGGGGGGCCCCCCCCTTGCCTACGTGCCTGCCTCAAACATTTTCGCCTCCATCGAAAATGCAGCCACCGCAGCCAGGATTCGATCCCGCGACCTTCGGGTCAGCAGTCGAGCGCCATAAACACTAGACCACCATGGCAGGGCAGGAAACAAACACTGTGCTGTGTTTGCGTCCTCTCGTCTTCATCTTGTTCTAGCAATGTTTCTTCGTTCAAAATTAGTATGTAACAGCCAGCCAAACTCAAGATGGTAATGCATTTATTAGGCCACTGGCTGGAGCAGTAAGAGCTAGTTATCTTTTTTATATGTCGCTGGTACCTTCTCCAAACAAACTAGGAAAGCCTAGCCAATCCAATTGTTGTCAACTGAGCCCCATAACCAGAGGCAAACTAGCAGATACATTCACTTGTATATGCTTGACATATCAACCAATGTTGAGAGTACAAGGCTGATGCACTAAATGAATACTCTTCCCTGTACACTAACTGAATACTGTTCCAACACTAATTGCTTCAAATATTCATTTTTCTCTCTAGCCATCAAAGACTGGAACTCGATGAAACCCAGTGTAACTAACAAATCATCCTAAAGCAAGTTTACAACTGTGATTAAAAATGAGTTACTTGCTTCACAAGTAGCAGTAATGTCACTGTAGAATCTTTAAAGTGCTCAGCCTATGTCATGTTATCAGCCGCCACGGTGGTCTAGTGGATATGGCGCTTGACTGCTGACACGAACATCGCGGGATCAAATCTCGGCCAGATTTTCGATGGAGATGAAAATACTTGAGGCCCGTGTATTTTGATTTAGGTGCACGTTAAAGAACCCCAGGTGGTCAAAATTTCTGGAGCCCTCCACTACGGTGCCCTTCATAATCATACTGTCGTTTTGGGATGTTAAACCCCACAAACTATCAATGTCATGTCATTAACGTATAGCTTTTGTCTTTTATAATTATTTTCATTGACATCCTCTTGAATGAATTTGTTATTAGAATTGTTTTAATAATATGTTCTTTTATTAGTAATGTTTAAGCGCTGATCCTATGTCATGTTACAAATGTATAGCATTTACCTTTTATAATTGCTTTCAGTGATATTCTTATCGATTAATTTCTTTTTAAAATTGTTTTAATAATGTGTTCTCCTAATAGTAATGTATAACGTCAAAAGGACACTAAAGGCAAATATTAAGTCGATGTTGATTGTTGAAATAGCGTTCCAGAAACCTCGTAGTGCTTGTTTCATGCCACGGAAATGCTTATTTTGAAAGAAAATCATGTTTTAATGGTCCGCACAGCGTTAGTGCACTGAATGGGCCATCTGACATAGCAGTTGACGTGCCCAGTGTTGCCCACATTTACTGCCCGGCAGCCGACACTACGGTTTCTTGTGCAACAGCGACCATCAACCTTGCCAAGACAGAGCCACGGGCCACTCCGAAACTGTATAGTTCAATGTAACGGAGCTTAGCTTGGCCAGCAGCAGCAGTAGAGTATCAACAGGGCAAAAATAGCGAGAGCCAAGCACACTCAGTAGTACACGATACTGAAACTACCACTCAGACACGCAGCTCAGCGAAAATGGAACTTTTGAACCACTCTCGACCTTCCGCATGGCAACGCCAAGAGGTTCTTTTTTGCATGAATCAAACAGAAACGAACAAGCAGCATTTTATTACGTCTTGTGATGCACGGAAGGTTCTTTTTTCATCGCAACTAGTTTGATTACTAATGGTTAATTGTACTCTGGACTCTTGACATCATCGGGATCATTTCCAAAATTCCCCACTCGTGGCGCACATCATGTCCCACATTTACCTTAATTTCTCGATTAGTAGGGCACTGCTGTTGATACTATTGACATTTTAGACATTCTCACACATTGACCTTTCACTCTGACATAAATTGTAATTTGCCTTCAGTGACCCTTTGTGCCATTTGTGTGATTGTTGTGTATGATTTTGTGCAATTAAACAATTTTTTTCAAGTGCCTTCCCTAATATAACCTCGTGATTGGCAATATTCTGAAATAAATAAATAGTGCGGTAGTCAGCACATCATTTTCAGAAAACAGAAATCGTGTTAATGTTTATCAGAACATATATTTTCGATCCTTTGAGGTTCCGCTAAGCAAGGTTCTGCTGTATAGGCATTAAATTTATGCCATCGCTACTGATGTGTACAGGTCAGTCCAATGTTAGAGGGAACATGCAAGCACGTGGTGCATGCTCAACAAAGTGCCATGCATAGGAAAGGGTGAAAAGCAAGCGCATGCGCAGAACAATACAGGGGCAGCACAGGCCGTGTGTCATCAGCTACTGAATCACCCCTTCACATTGCTCGCGCAGCCGCACTGCAAGACGCGCAATCGCACATCAAGACCGCCGCAAAAACTTTGAACGACACATTGCTACCTCCCACATGACATGCAAAAAGGAGAACAGATTATTTATTTTAGCTTTTCAGGATCAATAAATATATATAAACAAAGAAAAGACATTTGCACTGACGGCCTTGCAGCATATTAACTTTCTGTTAACCTGCTACACAGGTCTTATTCTTCGGTGTAGGGAATCACAACTAGAAATGCACTAGAAATTTCGCATGTCTCTTGACATGCGATTGCACAGCATGGCTACACGAGAGCAAAGTGAGGGGTTGGTTCAGTAGCAGATGACGTGTGGCATGTGCACCCCCCCCCCCCATCATTTCGCGCATGTGCTTGCTTTCCGCGTTGCGGAAGAATGAACCACGTGCTCAAGTGTGTTCTCTAACATTGGACCTACATGTATAATGCATGTAAAATATACCCTATGAAATAATGACCTACTAAAATGTATGAATAGAAATAGCACTTCTACCTCATAAAGACCCTTGGAGGCAAGGAGCCAAAGGTGTGTGTTATACTTTGCTACCATCACAAAAGCAGGCCTCCCTTCAGACGCTGCTCTATCAATTCCTAGGGCTGACAACAACGTGACACACTGGTTCTTTTCTGAGGAACATCGCTGGATGAAAAGAGATATTCTCTCGGTAAGCAAGTGGAAAATGCTCTTTCTATCAGGTTCTGCTTGACAACACTCCACCAGGGCATGAAGAATGGTAAGCCTACCACATACGCCACAGATTGGAGAATCCTCACCAGTCAGCAAGCATAGTTAAGCAAGTTGTGCATAGTTAAGGAAGGAATAGCCTGTTCAACATTGAAAGAGGACATCACGTCATGATTTCATTGTTGATGGCCGGTTTCCCAACTGAGCTAATTCTATCTTATTCCTCCAAATGTCCTCATTTTACCCCATCACTTAATCTCTTCCATTGTCAACTGTTCATACATAATACTTAGCCTAGAAGGTCCCACCTTTATTTAGCCTGTGGTTGTATTTTGCCGGTTTCTGCCAGGTTGGCAATAATGTGCACTCCATGCAGGAACCAAAGACACAGGTGCTGTCGCTAGTTCAGGTGTGCAGATTTTTTGCAGAGGCATAGCAATGTAATTACAATAACTAATTAATTCCCAGTGCCACCAGGCACCCACTGCTTTTTCTAATGGGGTAGAGGTACTACAACCTCACACTCCAAAGTGTACAGATCTCAAAAGGCAGCTTCTCCTTTTCTTTCTCTTATATCCCTCACTCCCCTTCTCCCACCACACAATGACGATGCACCACTCCCCTTGTATGGGTTGCAGAAATTATCTGTTTTTCGTAACTTCAAATAACTATTTCCACTTATGCTTGAAGGATGCGAAAAAGTTTTGCAGCAAATGGTTCGTGAGGAAACAATCCCAATGGTGTCATGCCATGGTTACTGAGAAGTTTCAGGGTATTAATTAGCACAGGCAGATCATGACCAGCGAGGCTTCACCTCGAATACATACATTCACAAATCTCTATTACCAAGTTTGGTTATGTGCAAGGGGACTCTGTTTTGGAATACCAGTACAAACCAACCTCTGCGAGCTTTGTGAAGCATGTTTTACTCACAAGTCCTGAGGGTAGAAGAACAGCAACAGGAATTTCCCCTCATAGTCGCTCAGCTGGATTTCCCGGACCTGGCTGTCCACCACAGCTATCCCTTTGAAATCAGGTGCATGGCACTGCACTTGGGGTAAGATGCCCAAAGGTGGAATGTGGCACCGCACAGCTGGTGCTGAAGCCACTGCAAAAATATATTTAAAAAAAAAAATGGAGAGCAGGAATAATTAGGGACAGTGTTAACATGAATGAGATAAAAAAAAATCATAACAGGCAAGCTTGTACTTTTGACCACCTTACAGACTGCTATAAGCGTCATTAATGTGGCAATACCTGCAGTAAGGAGTGGCACTAGCACGAGTTCGCACTTGGCACAGAAAATCACTCAGGAGTACTGCATCAGCTCGTGGGAAAACCAAGCGGACAGAAGAGACTCACCAGGTGGTGGGGACGATCTCCTTCTCCGTGGCGCAAGTGTGGTCATGGGCCGCGACAGCTCTTCCTCCTGCACCTGGAACGAATTGTTAGACTGGACTGGCGCGTTAGCTTGCCGACATCACACGACGCTCCGCGAGGCGCGGTACCCAGGCACTGCACTGACGACCTACCTGATCGGCGGACTGCATTTCAGTCACAATCTCCGGCAGCGTCTGCGCTTCGGCTTGGTTGGCGAAGCCCAACAAGGCCTTTACGTCCTCGACTGCCTTGACAGTATCGCGGTGGTGTTTGGTGCGCGCGTGCTTTTCCAGCTCGCTCTTGCCCGCCCTCAGATCGGCGTTGCACAGCTTGCACCTGGCACGGTACGGATCGTT
Organism: Rhipicephalus sanguineus; assembly: GCF_013339695.2. Taxonomy (NCBI): domain Eukaryota; kingdom Metazoa; phylum Arthropoda; class Arachnida; order Ixodida; family Ixodidae; genus Rhipicephalus; species Rhipicephalus sanguineus. The sequence goes on from NC_051176.1 coordinate 285,197,222, forward strand.
CGGCACGCTAACAAGCCAGTTCTTGAAGCGCTCGTCCTGCAGCCAAGAGTCTCGAAACTTCTGCTTGTACCACTTGATGCCCGGGGTTGTGTTCGAGCTGCCACTCGACTTGCGTTTGGCAGCCCTCGTCTCGGCCGTGACCTCAGTAACTTGGTTACTGTGCAGCGGCGAAAGTGCCGTCACTTGTTCCTCCATGGGCTCTGCAAAAAAGTGGCCCATCAGCTTAGTCGTGAAAACACAAATTTGAACGTAAAGGAGACTAAAAACAAGTTCATCCGCCACAGTAGCGACGTGCGGTGCATGTGCGTCCGATGCGTGGGCTCGAAGACTGCCGACGCTCCAACGCTGGGAGCGGAGAACGGACGGTGCACCGCCCCAGAGACGCCATGTTTAGTGCAACGCTACTAACAGATTTCGAGAAGCTGACCGACGTTTTGAACTGGAGGATAACGTGCAGCCACAAGTCCATGAACACAGCACATGTACTGGGACACGTTTTGTGACAACATACAACATGCGCGCAGCTAAATTCGCCAGCTATTCCCTACAAAGCTCCTGTAAAGCAACTTTTTCCCTAGCTCCTCGTAATCGGAATAACCTGTACAATCGCAAGATATCAAGCTGAAAGACAGAAATGTTTGACTTACACGATTGGTGGCCGTTATAAGAGTTCTCAGTGTCATCACAAGGCACACATTACATACCCGCCCGTACACAAAATAAAATATAATAGACGATTATAATAGGCTATCCAATTCATATCTCCCTAGGGCACAAAGCACCCGGAAAGACGGTAACAAGCAAAACAAAATGGCGCTTAGAGGTGCCCAATGTGGCTAGACCGAGTCGCGGATCTGCAAACACCGAACCGTTACAGCGCCGCCGTTAATAGACAGTTTCGCATCAAAGACAACCGTCGTCTGCTGCGTCGTCAGCCAATAGTACAGCCGTGACGTGCTTGATCTGGTATAAAAAACTCACGAATACAGTCACAAGTAAAAATACAGCAGTGGGTATATAACAAACGAGGAAGGGCTGCTGAAGATAACCTCCAGTTGCACAGACTAAAATATCCAGGGGTGAATACTGTCATTTCATACGCCCACTGAGCAGCGGCAGGACGTCTAGCCACAGACTACGACTATCCACTATTTACGACTATAAAAAAACGATGAATATTTTTAGAAATGTGAAGTAAAAGTTTTTCGCGGCAAGTCTGTATTTGCAAACACAGCGCTTTTCACCGCTGGCGGTGAAGATTTCGGAAATCTCTGGAACGGCGAGTTAAAGTTGCGGTTATCTCAACAAAAAAACACAAATATCACAGATTCTAAAAAAAGCATCAACAGCTATAAAGGCGCTTATGCAACCATAGTAACATTATGCATAGTCATTTAAATGCCGTTTAAATGCGACTCGTGTTAGTGAACTACGAGTTCACTAACACGAGAGAGAGAGAAAAGGTTTATTATGGCAGAAAAGCTGAGAGGTCGGCCTGTCACTAACACGAGTCCTACATCTCAGCTTTCCCGACTCGCGCGTCGCTGCGATTCGGCGTAAACCTTCTGCCGTTTTAGCGCGCCACATAAATTCATTGACATAAAGCCACACACGGTGAAATTAGCAGCCCCAATTTTCACTACACATAAATCGTCAAGCCGTTGGCCTAACTACTGTTTCAAAGTTCGATATGGCACACGGCGTGGGAATAACTATTGAATGGCTCGCAAATACAACTTCAGTGCGCGAAACACCAATCACACCAGGCCCGTAGCCAGGGGGGTGGGGGGCTACCCCTTCCCCCACCCCCGAAATTTTGGTGAAGTAGGTGTTTTTACCAAAAATAAATAATGAAGATATGTGTTTTTCTCAAATAGTCAAGGTTTTCAACAAGTGCCCCCCCCCCCCACCCCCCGAAAAAAATTCCTGGCTACGGGCCTGAATCACACTCATGCGAAATCATTGTTTTGTAACGATCCATTCAATTGTTTCAGTTCTTATACATCTTCGTGACGAATGAAACTCAGTGGCAACGACAGTGCGGCAGCATCTGAGCCGACGAAGGGAGAAAAGAATAGAAAATGTAACATGTCATTAAAAAATTACAGCTTCAGTTTGCTTATCTCCAAACACGAATTATACGCGCTCTTTTATATAGGTTTACAAAAACCGAAACCGCACGTAAAGAGTGCGCTCCCTTGACAACTAAACAAGCGTTTCCCGTGAACACCATATGATATGACATCGCGACCGAGTGGTAGAAACGGTCACTGTACGACTACAGCAGTACTGATAAAATTTCAAGGATACATAGATATGTCGTTCTCGCGTGACCACCGTGTCATCCTCAAAATACGACAAACGGAATGGCAACGCAAGACATCACCTCCATAACGAAGATTCTGCATCACAATGCGACATATCTTCAATAGCTCCTATTAGAAAGGGAAAGTTTCTGTCGCAGATAAAATTAATCACTCGCTAAACGCGGCTAATCCATACCAAGGCACCAAATCGCGCGCCAGGTTTCGATGCCTAGACTCTCTGACTACGTATGTACGAACGAAACAAGGGGAATGGTTCACGGGACTCGTTCCTTCGTTAGACACAACATAGAGAAAGCACATTTGAAAGCCGCTTACTGCAGGTTTCTAACACAATGAAAAAAATATGACGGTTCATTAGCAAAGGGAATGAGGCACCAAGCAATTGTCAGCGGGTATATGTCAATTTGTATCAAAATTTTCAATTGCTGCAAAACAACACTGCGCGAAAAAAAGGCAGTTCTGCTATCATAAAAACACTAATAAGAGAGAAGCAAAATTGAATCAAAACAGGTGCATCAAAAAAGGAAAAGAAAGGTACGCGGAAAGTTTTGCTCGCTCACCTACCTTAGCTATTTCACTGCTGAAGACTGACGCAATTGGGGCAATTCAAACCAACAAAGAGGTTTTCTCACTAAATAATAAAACGAAAAAAGAAAAGGATATATGCAGTATTTAAAACATCGTAAGTGTAAACAGGCGTTACAAGCGACGCTAAGCAACTGAATGAATGTGGGAAGCTGCACTATTCAGCTGAACGTAACAAAAACCAACAACAACAGCAGTCTAATCACAGGCTCATTGTGCTCTCTCACCGACAACGTTCACTTTGAACGGCACTTCGTTTAGAGTGAACGTTTAGAACGGTGCAGAACCATCGGAACATCACTAAAGAGCACTGTAAATGCACGCAAATTCAGCATGAACTTGAGCACGCCATGAGCCCTCGCGAGCTACCACGTTGTGACCGCAACGGAAAAATTTCAGATGAAGGGACAAGAATCCGAGGTCGGCAAGACACGCCCGATGCGGCTACCATCTATCCAGTTACACCAATAAGCGCTGCTAAATTATTGCTTACAAATGTTCAAACATACCGCGTCGTAAAATTAAAACGTGATTATATTGTTACAGCGACAGAATTCACCGATTTTGACCTAGCACAATCTCCACGACGCGAACAAAGCGACTGACGAAGAAGTTGGGGAAATGGTTGTTCCCCAGACCACCACCCAATATGGCGATATAGGGGACATTGCGCGGTACAACTTCACCCGTGCACTGTGTATTCGTTGTTGGCAAATGACCACTGCAGTGGCCACGAAAATAAAGCAAGCAGCTTCGCCGTTCCATTTTTAATTGAAATAAGATCGTGCTCTCAATCAAGCGAAAGCCATTATCACGCGCAAAGGACCAGGCACGAAAATCCCTGTTCCGGATCGGTACATTCGAGCCTCGTTTTCTCAACCATTCGTTTTAGGGAAATCTAAGAATGATACAAATATTCAGCTTTAGTCATTTGCAAGTAAGGCTGTGTGTTGAGATACACGTGTTCGCGTTTCTGTAACGGGCGTTCGTTTCTTATTATTGCGCCAGGCTTAACGCCTGGACAGCCCACGCAGGTTCGCGCCAGCCAGAAAACCGCCATCGGGGCGAGCGCAGCACGCAAGGGTTACGAACTTACGAGTGCTTTTGTTGATGCGCAGTGAATGCCGTTTATTTCCCCGTACCAGGTCGCATTCGATGCTGCTCTTGTGTGCTTCAAGTGCGACCTAGCATGCGAATGTGACGAAAAGTGTATATTTGTCCTGCCGTTTTAAAATTGGTACAGATATATCATTTAGTCATGTCTAGGCCTCCCTGCGGGCGTGTTGCATGCCCAAGCGCATTTTTACTTCACAGCAGTCGATTCTTGTATGTGACTTGATTGTAGTATACTCGTTGTTGGACCAAATACTGCATGAATTGTCATTATGCACTTCAGTCTAAGCTCGAAGCGTACGAATGACCTTGCAGAATCGGTCCAGCGTTTTATCGCTTCCTCTTCAGTGCTTTATATAAGCGTGAAAAAAAAAAAAAAGATATCAGCAAGCTTGTTTTGAAGACGTCGCATGATTTGAGAGCCCTGCATTCATGAAGCAGCAAGGCCAGAATTGGCCGCCTTGATTGCTTTGTGAGTGTTGTTAAACCTAAATGTTCAGCGAGAAGGGTGAAATCAACTGTAGTGTTAAACTTAGCTGCCTGTGCCACAGGCAGCTAAGTTCAACACTGCAGTTTATTTCACTCTTACCGGACCGTCGGCCCGCTTATAGTGCCGAGAAAAGGTAAGGCACGCTCTTTTACTGTGCTTTCTAAAAAAAAAAAAAAACAACGATCGGTTTTGTTATTTCATGGACATACCAACACAGGCGACAAAAGCTGGTATGAGTCGATTTAAATGCATGTGTTACATGTGTGCGCGCGCTTTTTATTTTACGGGGTGCGTTTGCTGTGATTCGAGTAGCGGTGTTGCAAATGTTCCTTCGTCATTTACCATCGTTAAACAGAACGCTATATTGCGTTCTTCTTCGGTCTAAAATATGAGAAACTAAAAAAAAAAAGCTCAGTTCGAAAGAATTTACAGAAACGTATAGCGCCTGGCCTGCCTTGCGCCCTTTAATATATATATATATATATGCCGTGCATCACTTACAGCGAAACATTTCTATAAGTTTTTTCTGTAATTAGAACAGCAGTGCGGAAAAAATTCGTGCAAAGGGTAGTTCAAATGGAAGGTGCTTAAACAAGGCCAGCTACAAGCTCCTAGGTCGAACGTCGCTTTTAGAAAGGAATGTTCGAGAGGGATGCTCTGCTAAGCGTGTACATACTTAGCTCATGGCGCCGCGGAGACCTTGCAAGACGCGCATTAGTGGCGCAATCGCTCGGTCGTACTTGCAAAGCGTGGAACCAGCAGAAATTTCTGTTCCAACGCAACTGCAAGATGCATCAAGAAAAACGTCATGCAGTACATTTGCAATAAATGCAACGACGCACATGATAAAACTTCGGTAAACATTTGATCAGATGGAAACCTGGCACTGCGTGTTACCAAGGGTCAACTTTGGGTGTTCGAGAATTAAGAGGTTTATTTGCGCGAGGCTGAAATCTCAACGCCATGGGCATTGAGATTTCACAGTCTCACGCAAAATTCTGGCTTTCGTGTTCCCGTCTGCGGGGAATCTAGGTACCCCGTAGGAAGGTTAGGGCTCACTGGGCCTCGGCACCGTGTTTCGATCTAACGTCGGAGGGAACAGCAGCAAAGCCTGACATTTAGCGTCAAGGGAGAAACTTCCGAAGCCATAAGTTGGGGACATTTCGGAGTGTGTACAGCTGACACTCGAGGAACTTACCACTTTCTGGGAGATGAGAAACTGAACTCTATGTCGGGCTGTGCTCAAGAGGTTCTTATCGCACGTGCTGAACTTATACGAGCAAGGCACTAAAGCGACACCTTGGGCAGGGGCGGTTCAAGCACACGGGGAAAGGGGGCACTAGAAGAGGGCGTTATGTCTTACACGTCACTGGCTCGGGAACGCCTTCCTAGCCACAGAGCATAAAGAAAGTTCGTATGCTAGGTGACTGCATTAATAAATGACAGGAAATAGTGATTTCTTTCGAAGAGAGCAGGTATCGTTATAAAATGTAACGTGAGTGCGGCAGATATAAAACGACACCGAACCTAGAGCACCGGTACAGGGCCGCATCTGATCGTTATGGTTGCCTTCGGTGGAATCAAAGCGCGAAATGAGCCTGTATAAAATGCAGAGTTCCACAGTCGTGCCGTTTGGGAATATCGTTGTGTTGTCATTGTCATTAATAGAATAGATCACTGAACAATTTAAGAAAAAAAATGACGTTTCGCTATGCTTTCGTGAAGTTGCCGCTTTAATAAGTTCTTGCCACCGAATATTGCATGGTTTCATAAGTGCTATTTTATTTCCTCGAGCAAGTTTTATGTGCCGCCGCTCCTGCTTTGCCTCTGCAAAAGAGTGACACCAGTGTAAACAGCAAATAAATATATTATAGGCTTATATTCGCTCGTGCTACAACTGCACACGTATACGTCCCGCTTTTGTTTTAGAAAATCTGTGATATACATACGCTCTGCTTTCGCGCATTTTTGTTTCTCACAATGCATTTACTATATCTGCTTCAATTATATAGGCTTAAGTCAGTATACGGGTGAATGTATCCATGCCTGGTTTTCAGCAGTGAAACCAGTGTCATTACACGACGGACGCCGCCGCTCGTTTGGAACTCTCCTAGCTGGGCGTTTACCGTGGATGTACTTTCTGGTGGTACTAATCAGGATTACAAGGGTGAGCAATACAGCGAAGCACTGTAATATGTAGCAGCATTAGTAGGAATGTGGACTGCGCTAAATGCTGGTGGCATTAGGCAAAAAGAAAAAAAAAGGGCAGTAATCATTCCACGCCAAACGTCCCAGCCATTTCGGCGACCATGTCAAATGTGTGTTAGAAAAAAAAAAATCGTCCTGATTTCTTGCACTGAAAACAGTAAATTACTAGACTATTTCGGAGAGAAAAAAAATTTTGGTCCCGTGGGAGCCTTCCGAATTTCGCAGAATGTCGTCCAAGTGTTCTTTGTCAGAAAATTTATTCTGAGAGTAACGTTTCTCGTTTCGATACCAAATTTGGTTTACATATTAAGCACAGGTATTTTTGTAAGGTGTTCGAAGCTCAATAATATCACTGCAATTTTTCTACCACACATGCCTCCAGTCACCAATACGTTCTATGTGTGCATTTTTTCCATTGTAATATTGCGCTATGTATGAATATCCGAGTAATGAATAATTACTCTATGTGAGGTACATTTTGCGTTGAAAAAATCTCACACCGCTGAAGTTAAATTTACGAGAAAAAAATCACGAATTTGAGAAAATCACCATTTCGGTCCACATTAAAGGAGTCCTGACACAAAACTTTTCGCCCCGCGTTTTTTTGCTGCAATGTGTTGCTGGGGGCCTGTTAGTCATAACACGGCACATGGTTTGCTGCAGCGCGTGACAGATAATTAATTACAAGCTCCTCATTACCGACACAGCCTCAGTTTCGGTTTGACAGAGCTCCAAAAACGACAAGCCGCCGCGTGCAACTATCACCACCTAACGAGTGAAACGCTCGGTCACGTGAGCACACAGAACAGTGACGCATTTCCGCGCGGTCTGTCGTCGTCGGGCTCATTGTCGTCTGATGGCGACGATTTTCTTGCGGCGGGGATGGAAGGAATTTTCGACGTGGCGAATCACTTCAGGTTTGACCTGCTGGCGAGGAGCGATTAGTCGGGAAGCGCGTCAACAGAAATGGCGGCCACGACGTCATCATAACTTGTACCGGCTGAAACGTTTACGTAGGGGAAGTAGGGGGGTCACCTCGGGTCACCTCCGAGGGTGTCATTGCACTAGGTGCGACCTATAATGCTGGATCGCGCTCGCGAACTTCAAAATTCATATAAAATACCTTCCAAGCTTTATTCGCTGTCGATATTTTGCAGATGGTACACACACGTACACGGGAATCGATCCAGCAGGCTTTCTCGGCCGCGAAATTTTGTGTACACCACCTGGTGATGCAGTTAAAAATCAGTTTTATACCTCAATCGAAAGCAAATAACTAGCTCTTCTTATATGGCAAGTTGAAGTTTCATCTTTACATTTTTTTAAAGAAGAAAATAATTTTTGAATTTCGCTATTGACGGCTATCTCCCAATTTGTTCATATGACAGCTTCCTCATTGAAGTTCCCCATTGCCACCAATGGGGAACTTCATAAATTATTTTTTTTCCTTAAAAAAAATCTAATGATAAAACTTGCCATATATAAGAACTGTTTATTTGCCATTTATCGTCCGCATGACATCCACCATTTGGGACCGCCCCCGCGCCGGTCTTCTAGTCGGCCTTCACATCGACTGATTCTCGTCTTCTGTTCATTTATTATATGAATATTTCGAAGTGGGGGTTTGAACATCCAAACCCTCCTCTACGCTACTGCGTGCCATAATGTTGTCATTACAACTGACAGCAAAAAAACCCCTGCCACGATAGGCATGTTCACTTACTGTACAGCAGAGCTTATAAACGCATATAAAAGCATATCTTAGCGTGTCGCATAAATCTACGTATTCGGCTGAGTTACTCAAAAAACGGATATTATACTTGCGCTGGAAATCAAAATGACTAATAAATAAAATTGCAACCACCAACTTTTTTTAACAAATTAATTACTCGAGCGCATCTGTTTCAATATGTGAACTGAAGCCAGAGATGTCACAGGACGCATCCTTTTCGAACGAATCATGTAGTGCCACTTTTGAGATAAGCACTGTCAAACTTACGGCAAAGAGGCTCTGGTGTTAAAATTACTTCTTTTTTTAAAACAAAACGTCTGTTTATCCTTTGAAACTTTAAAATTACTGGAACACAATTAGCCTTAGATGAATTGGCGCTATTTCAGGGTTCATTCTCAGTCACGTTCGATTGTGGACGAGTGTCATAAATGTTACGTAAGATCCATTCAGAAGTGCTCAGAAGCCGTGAGGAAATAAAGCAAGCACAGTTATATATATATATATATATATATATATATATATATATATATATATATATATATATATATATATATATATAGCATGTATTATGAACCTAGCATGCATTATGCGTTTTTGTATAAATTCCACTGAATATGCCGTTCTTTAACCAACATTTTCTTTGCCTTACTGTATACTGTACGTATCGTGTTTCTTTTTTTTGTTTTTCTATGTAGCCCATATATGCTGTAATTACGCTACAAATGTTAGTGTTTGTTTACCTGACTTGTTTTGCTTTGATTTTATTCCCCTCTTTATCACTAATTTTTTTCTTTTTATTAGTTGTACTGAAAATCATTGTACTGCCCAACTGCCACGCTCTCGAATGAGAGTAGCAGTATTGTAAATAAATAAATAATATATATATATATATATATATATATATATATATATATATATATATATATATATATATATATATACATACACACACACACACACACACACAGTTAAACCTCCACATAAAGACCTTCAATATAACGAAAATCTCGACATAACGAAGTATTTCCGTTTTTGTAACTTAAGGTCCATTGAACACCATGCATTTTTCGTCTCAATATAAGGAAGCGTGTTTACCCGCGTCGTTGTACTGAAAGGGAAGGCAGTAAAGTGAAACTCGCGAAACAAAACAGTCCTCCATAAATGTACAGTCGTGAGCAATATGAGATGGAATACTAAACCTTTTAAAGGTCACAGCGGCTAAACGTCGTCGGCAAGCGCAAAAGTCCTCCTGGCACTAAATGGTCCATGCATAATAAAGGTGTCTCTAGCAATTCACTACGTCACATTCATACAAGTACATTACAAGTAACTGTTGAACAGACAGGAACTCGATGTTCCAGCTCATATTGCTCACGATAGTATGCGCCGTGATTCAGGTTGTCGTCTTGCTCTCGTGCTATTTTAGACCTCAGCTCTCTTGCTCGTGTGGCGTGCGATGATTTTCGATGACGCGCATTCATCGGGCTGAGTGGAGAGCAAGTGGTTCGGTTTTGCGAACGTGATAGCTTCGGCGTCGCACCACGGCCAACATGCGATGGGAACGCTCAATACGAGAGTGCATTGGACCTGCATTCGTGCGTTTTTGAACAGCGCAGCTGCTAACCCCCGGTTCGCCTTGACAACTATCATCATCATGAACTCTTCATGTCCTGCTTCGCTCCCCGAACACGTGCGCCAGGCGCGCGCTCTCCCGCTGCGCCGATTAGTCCGTCGTGGGATGCAATAACTCGTATCGCCGAGAGAACGAGTACAGCGACAGATAAAGAAAATGATAGAAAGAAACGCCAAGAAAGAGAAAACATACACAAGAAAGAGATAGCAAAAAACACAGAGCAAGAACGAAAGAGAAAGAGGGATAAACAAAGAAAGAAGCGAGAAATACAGAGAGAGGGAGGGAAAAAAAGATAGCGAGAGAAAGAAATAGAGAAAGAAACAGAGATAAAAAAAGATAGAAAAACTGAGAGAAAGAAGAGAAACAAGGCCGCCCAGCTCCGCTGTTGGTTCCAACCTTGCGGCAAGCTGCGCTATTAATTAATTAATTAATTAATTACTATGTTTTTTTCTTTAGCCGGATCTCAGGTTCAACAAAATAATTTTTTTACGTTATTGAAATTAGTTTTTTTTTTATTGCCGTAATATTCAAATATTCTTGCGGCATTTTCCACATAAAAGTCAATCCTTCGGCGACTATACTTTTGCAAAAAAGGTTGTATTTCAATTTAACGAAAATTCGTTGTAACGAATTAAATTGCCGATTTTGACGACTTCGATATATCGAGTACCTGTATTACAAACTGAAAAAAGAAGCAATTTATAAATCGCTCCATAAATCGGTGTATCTAATTTAGCAACATATATATAATTAGTGAACTTTTCGAAATCAAAGTTTGTAGACATTGATAGATGAATTGCGAGACAAAGTTTAAGGAGTAATAATTTGAAATGAAGCATTTTGAGAATGTAACATGGCATTTGGTGTGACAGATCAAGTGAAAAATTATAAATGCAAGCGCACATTCCCGCCTTTTCGCCATAACTTGAAAGATACCTAAATATTTTACTTTTTTTTTAGTTCGCGCCTAAACCACATCCGCTCCGTAAGTGTAACTTGCATATCGCCTAGTATGCTTGCAACGAACAATCACAATATAAAAAATTCTCGCGGACTGCCGCGTTCCGAAAGCGTGTCGTTTGTGGGCGTCGATAATAAGACGCTTGCATTGCCTTGAAAACTTCGCAGAACGCATCTTCGAAAACAAGCGATGCGCGTCCAGCTGAAGCGGCAGATTCATCGTGTCCTATCCGGTTGGCGCAATATACCTGACAGGAACCAAATTAAGGCGGATATTGAAAGTAAGATGCTTTCAGCATCGGAGGTTCAAACGTGCATATAAGTTAATTTGGTCTTTTAAGAAAACGGAAGAAAATGCTAATTAGATTTTTGTTTATACTTCAGTAGTATTAGTAGTAAACTTAATTTTGTCCGAGATGGGGTTTAAGAGAGTCATGGACCACTTTTACAAGTAATGAACAAATGACCTCAGTATCGGAGCTCATTACCTCATGCACGAATCGACTGTCGCAAAAATTTCTCCAATCCATCAAGAACGAGAGTAGTTGCAGGGGTTTGTCGCGCGCCTTCTTCCTTCTCTCGTCACCGACGAGCGCGCTGGAGGGGTGGCCCGGGGGAAAGAAGTTACGCCAGCAGCGTCATGACCTTGAGCGCGCGTGATGAAACGCGATCGCTCTCTCCTGCTGTGATTCCTGCGCGCGAGTGTGGCTCACTGTGTAATGTTAGAAGACTATGGAACACTAATGGCGGCACCCCGTGGCAAGAAGCGCATCTGATCCAAACGCCGCGCTTCTGATTTATGTCGGCTATCGGCCAACAGCATGCTCCTTGCTGTTCGTCGTCAAAGAGATGACGCCGGCAGCTCCGAAGGGAGTGAGGACGGGTCTCTGAGAAAATGGCAACTTCGCGCTCCGCTTGTAAACTCTCCTTGCCGCACACGACTGCAATATTTGGCTGAGATGTTCATAGCAGTGTCCGCTATCCGCAGGATGTGTTTTCTCACCAAGCCCGAGGGGTGGCTCATGACCCCTTTATGGAGGAGGGGAGTAGGAGGGACCGCCCTGTTCTTCCTCAGGAGGCGACCAGGCTTTGCACTTTGCCGGCGCTTCGGCCATCTGGACGACCCGGAATAGGAGATACGGGTCTTGTGTTTGCTGTATTTTCCATTTTATTACTGTAAGCAGCGTTGTGCATTGCTTTTGTCGTCGCAAGTATAACGCCCTCTTACGCTCCTTAGCCTTGGCAGTGCTGCATGGCTATGCATGAAACGAACTGTACACCCCGTGTGTGTACACAGGGTGTCCCATCTATCGCCCACCCAGATTTAAAAAAAAAAAGAGAGGAATGGAGTTACTCGATGTAAACCTAGTTCATTGTTCCCAGTACACTGGAGTAGCCGCTACAAATATTTTTTTTTCGTTAACAAGATTTAATTATTTAATCAATAAATTTTGTAACTCGACAATTACTCACGTAATATTCAAAATCTCAGTGAGGTATATGCAGACATGCTTGGGTTACATCCAACTGCGCTATTTTCAGCAACGTACTAATTACGTGCTCTTTTTTTTTTTCGGCTGAAGGAAGCCCCCGAAATATGAAAATACCGCGTGACTAAACTGCGACGCTCATCAAAGTAGCGCCCTCAAACAGGCTCACGGTAAGGTAGTGGCGTACAATCGAGGGCAAGGAATCCCTGTAAAATTGCGATACGTGTTGTTGGCACTCGTCCCGTATACCATTGCAAAGGTACGGAACGCTGTCTATCCATGGTAGCTGCGGACAACAGGCAAAGCTGTTGCTTACAGTAAGTTTACTTGAGGACGCTACTGGCGAGAGCGAAGTCCCGTGGTATTTTTCACATTTGGAGGGCTTTCTTTATCAGCCGGGAAAAAATGAGCGCGCAATTAGGACGATGCTGAGAATAGTGCATTTAGACATCACTTCAGCATGCCTACATTTGCCTCATTGACATTTTGGTAATTAGGTGAGCACTTCTTATTATAAGTAATCAATTAAATCTAATCAACGAAAAAATGTCTAGCGACTACTCAGTATATTGGGAATAATATGGACCCGTTTTTATTCTCGTAATACAGTTCCTCTTTTTGGTGCTCGATACTATATTCTCCGGAAGCACCACAGTATACTTATGCAGAGCGAGCGCCTTACGCAAGACTTTCCACAACCACAGCATGTTGTCTACAAACAAGGACAACCCAAACAACAGGCGGTTGGTTGCCATGCCCAGGCGGTTGGTTGCCATCCTTCTCGGAAACCCCGCTATAAAATGGCGCACATGACAACAACTGTTGCAACTATAGTACTGCTATAATTACCAGTTGGAAGATCACGGGTACTTTTGCTAGTGGCACAGAATATGCCGCTTATTTGCTAGAATGTTCCATCTGCCATCAACGGCACAAACGCCAAACCAAAAATACTTTTAGGTACCGTCTTAATAATCATAAAGCACATGTGCATGCTCTTCCGTATTTACCATTTTAAAGACGTCACTGACGCTAGTCATTCCTTTCATAACATTAAAGCTACAATACTTGAACCGGGCTTTAAATCACATTGTGAACGCGAAGTTAGAGAATGTCTTAATTCATAAATTCACCATTGTCTAACGGCATGAACGAGAGCCTCAGCACTTTATTTGTATGTTGCCTTATTAAATCACTTCTTGGTGGCATTGGCTAATGCACGTATATTGCTTGCACGTTTTCAACGATTCACCAATTATTATCTATAGAATGCTTACGCGCCGCTTGATGATTTTATACTCACTTAAATGCAATTCTCTATCTTTTTTGTAGCGTTTGAAATACAACCCGACTATATCGGAATCGGGTAAATCGAATTATCCTTTATATCGAATTATTTTCCAACGTGACAATGCTTTAACGTCGATTCACAGGAAAATCTACGACTACATCGAACAAAAATAGCCGGAACACTTCTCATACATCGAACATCGGGCATTGCGAAATGCCCCAAGAAGTTGGCTTTCCCTTAGAAGACATTGGCTTTTTCTCGCGCAAGGGGGCTTTCCCGTACGCTTTTGGGAGAGCGAGCGGTATGATTAGGAAGGCGCAGCGAGTAGAAACCACCGCTTGCCATCACGTGCTTACTCCCATGATTCCTCGCCGTCGCGCCCTACTTCAGCCCCATCGTGCGCGGTTAGACATTCGCTTCGTGAGAAAATTAAAGGCGATTGGATACTATTTTCCGATCTGATATATGCTCGCGGCGCATGTACTTAGAAAAAAAAAAGCAGTCTATTATGAGATGCGCTGTTTACGTCGATACTGTGTTATCTCGCGTATAAGCCGCCGCTGCATATAACCAGCAACTGCAAACTGCGAAAAAACAAAATCTAGAAAAAAACCGATTGCCTTGAAGCCACCTTCCTTGCATTGCCGTGACGGAGTGTCGTGAAGCCAACTTGCGCGCTGAAAATGCTGTAAATTCTTTAAAGTTTATATCAAATATTACGATTTATCAAACTAATTCCCGTTTTTTTTTTTTTTGCGAGTTCGATATATGCGGCTTTGACTGTATCCAAAATGCGCTGAATGTGCTTTAGATTCTTCATTATCCCCTTTGCTTTGTGATCGCATGAACGAATGTCCGCTATCTTGTAGAACTTGTTTACTTGACCCTCGTCTTTGGGCATCTTCCAAAGATTCAATGTGCTAGTTCGCGATTGCATATTCTTGTTCGCTTTGCGTTGTATTTGGATTATGGCCACGATTGTGTGCAGATCTGTAAAAGTATTTCAGCAGAAACAAGTGATAACAACATAGCCTTGCGACTCGCAAGCGGCTTATACAGGATGTTTACAGATGTTTATACAGGAAAATAAGGACAATGCAATGTTTTCTCGCTCTCTTCGGCATTACTTGTCTGTGGCGACAGACATCTTAGGATGACTAGAACGATTACTTCGGAGAAATGAAATAATTAACCAATTTAACCAGAGGAGACTGGAGTCCTTCAAACAGGAGGATTGGAGTCCTTCCTGTGCAGAGCCCATTGCCGCTTTCAGACTTTCAAAAGAGCGGCCGCTGGTAATTTTTACGGAGTGATGACATCAGACCAGCCTCGCCGGCGAAGCCGAAACCGAAACGCCGAAGAGCGCTGCTGTCACACTCTTCTTCCGAGGCGTTCAGAACTAGCGAGCGCCTTTGTATCAAACGTGTGAGTATGAGGGCTGTGCTTATTACCATGCCTAGCTCTTATGGCGCACGTAGGTTAACGAATGCTGAAGAACCAACACCACTGCAATCGTTGTCGGTAACAATGTAGCCATTCTTGGCGTCTGCTCGGAAAAGGCAATTGCGCTCTTCAGCACTTCGGTTTCACCGGTGAAATTGGTCAAATTTCATCACTCCGCAAAAGTTACCAGCGGCCGCTTTTCGGCAATCTAAAAAACGGCAATGGGCTCTCGCAGGAAGGACTTCAATTCTCCAATTTGACCCAACCGCCTGTCTCCGGTAATAAGAAGTGAATTAGTTTAATTTCAATAATTAATTCTGCAATTAACGCCAGCATAAGATGTCTGCCGCCACAGAAAAGTAATGCCGAAGACAGCGACACACACACACACACACATACGCACACATGCATATATATATATAAATATATATGTGCGTGCATGTGTATGTATGTATGTATGTATGTATGTATGTATGTATGTATGTATGTATGTATGTATGTATGTATGTATGTATGTATGTATGTATGTATGTATGTATGTACACATACAGGGTGCCCCAGCTATCTTTAGCCAGGGTTTAGAAATACGCCGACGCACGCAATGACGACGCGGCCAAATGCATGTTGCTGACTATTGCCTGGAGTAAGTCAGAAAATTTTTTGTGTTCTGATTAATTGCTTGATTAGGCCACTAAATTAACTAACTTTTGAAGCAACGAAGCTGCGCAAAAAAATCCAAAGAGAAAGTTGTAGATTGGTTTTAAAACGTCCGATTAGAAAGTTTATATCTACTAAGTATTAGCCTTTTTCTGCTTACTACAGGTGCCCGCGAAATGCAAAAAAAAAAAATACCACGTGACATCCCCGCTTGCGCGCCCAAGGAGGTTCACCTCCTTGTGCGCGCCTGAGCGCGCGATGGTTCTAGTGCTCCCTAACGTTCCCCATGCGAACGACCGTAACATTTGCCCGGTTGTGCTGCCTCGACAGGGCAGCGATGATGGTGGTGGCTGTGCGAAGAACTCGTTTTGCTAGCGGCAGCATACGCGATAACCGCTGCGTCTGTTTATCGCTGTCACGAAGCGGTGCGAGAGAAGCATATCATTTGTACGCGAAGCGTTAGGCAGCACTAGAATGACGGCGCGCATAGCCGCGAAAGCGGGCATGTCACGTGGTATTTTTTGTATTTCGCGGGCATCTGTAGTAAGCAGAAAAATACTAATACCTCTGCTAATACATAATGGATAGAACGTTAGAAACTGTCTAATAGGACGTTTTGCAAACCGACCTACAACATTCTTATTGCAATTTTTTGCCCAGCTTCGTTGCTTCAAAAGTTAGTTAATTAAATTGACCTAATTAATCAATGAATCAGAACACAAAATACTGTCTGACATACTATACAGGCAACAGCCAGCAATATGCATGGTCGCGTCGTCAGTGACTCGTGAGTGCATATTTTTAAACTCTGGCTAAAGATAGCTGGGGCACCCTGTATATATCGCACGCTTAGGAGCAGCACGATAACAGTGCGAAAGCACTCCGTCACGTGACTTTTTTTTCACATTTCGCGGGCTTTCTTTGCAACGCAAAAAAAGAAAAGGACTACGTAAGAAGTATATAGGAAACAATTTAATCATACTTTAGGTCTTCAGCCAAAAATGAAAAAGTTGAGGGAAGGGGAGAAATAAAGCCTGAGTAACTATAGAGTCTAGTGCGAATAACGTGCGTTCTGTTCAATTCGCTTCCGACACGCCTTTTATTTTTAAACCGTAAGCTGAAATTACGTGGGACAACCTCTATAAAGGCGATGCCGAGGAACTCCTCTGACGAAACGCCGTGGTCGCTACGCTCGTAGCTTTTACCATAAAAAAAACACAGTGAAGAACATTTATTTTATTTTCTAGTATGGATTAATGACGCTCCTGCCTGATGCACATATACGGCTCTTGTCAGGCAGTCATGCACCGTTCTTTTGTGCATTAGTCAAGAGGAGACGCCAGTGATAGCGCGCTTCAAGGAGCGGACAATCGGTCTCGAAGGAAAGGGAAAAAATACATATACAGAGTCCTCCCACTATACCGTGTAGATGGAAGCCATCGCAGCTGTGGAGGAAGCACCGGCCGCGGCTGCACGTTCTGCGGCAGCAGCCGTTCACATCGTTATCGCGCCCATTCGCGCTTCTATGCGCCTTGGCGCTCCTTCAATTGCCGCTCTTCTTCCTCCGAGCGAACGACTGATAACAGCGCTAGCGCGATCTCTGCGTCACGACACAAAGGCATGACAAAGGGGCACAGCGATTGGTGGGAAGTGCCGCCGCCGAGTATCGCCACACTTGTGAAAGAGGCATCGGCGGTGCAAGGGGCACATGAGCTAAGGCACTTTGCACATAAACCGATATACGTATATATCCGCTCGCCGAAAATTGTTGTTCTGCGCGTCGTTTTGTCCACGGACGCCATCCGCCAGAACTTATCCGCGTATAAAGAGGAAGCCAGCGAAAAGGAGCGCCACAACAGCCTGCGCTGCAGCGCTGTCTGTGGGCCTGCAAGATAGCTTTAGATATACTTGCTGATTGACCACTCTCGTTCGTTTGCGCCGTGTATACACTCGCCTGACCTTTTCTGGGCCTCATTTCCTTATATTATGCATAGGGGTCTTTCCACGCCAACTGTCCCATTCTGGGCGCTCGACAAAAATGAATTTCTCTGAAAAAATCTGAGAAAATTACACACACATAGACATTATTTCTACAGTATTTTACTAAAATATTTTGAGCGGCAAAAATTTTTCGGGCACGTGAGCGCCATTTGAACTTCTCGAAATAGTGGAAAACCCGGCACGAAATAAAAAATCGCGATAAATTTACCGTTTCATGCATTCATTCGAAACTTGCTTTTTTGTGTTTTTAGAGCATCGCGCTTTCATTATAGGACAGTTGTTTATAGTAGCTTTACATTTTTCACTCCTTAGCGCGTAGGTGAAATTGAGTAAATTGCAGCATTTTTGGGTATTTTTTTACAAAATACGATTGTAGGCCAAACACGTCAATTATTTTTATAGAACTCTCCATAAAACGTACTATATCCTGAAGTTTTTTTTTTTTTTTTTTTTTTTGTCTGTGTGCGGCGCACAGGCTCTAAAATAAAATCCTGAACTTGGAGAAAACACTACACTCTTAGAAAAAAAGGTCGACATATTCACTAACTAAATACTAACCGTTTACTTGTCACAAAATACACTAGCCTCTTAGTGAAGGTAGTAAAATGCAGGTTAGTGGAACTTGCTACCTAGTTAATGAGTGAATAGTACTAGCTTGAATGGCTAGTCCATTACTAAGCTGTTAGTGACCGCGCTAGCAACTTACTAACCGTATTAACTCTACTGCATTTAGCCAATTAGAGGTTTACGCCTATTTTGTTTATATGTGCGTGTGCATTGCCATATCAAGATGATTCTATTACAAAAGTACCTAAAGGATTTAAAAAAAAAAACGAAGAGGCATTGTCCTCGTACGTTAACTAATGGCCGCTAATTACTTCATGTAATTACCATGGTAAGAACGTATCACAGCAACATACATAGAGGCATGAATTGATCACGAATGAGAACATACGCAAGCGCACACACAGAATAGCAAGACTTTTACGTAGCCGATATCTACTCTAGCATCGGCTTGAAGACTATTTATGCTCCCACTTTGGGATAGCACACCGTGTACTGGTTAGCAACCATAAAATTTAGAAGAATAATTGATGTTTTCTACACATTATCGTGTGCCCTTATATTTGGTTATATGCGTGCAATCACGTAGCACGAAGCTTTAATTCCAAGGTATACTCAATAAAATTAAAGTCTGTTTAAATTTTGCTAAAGACCGTCACGATTACGGCAAAGTATACTGCGCATCTACGAAAGATCTGGCAACGTGGGTGGCTAGTAGTTACTTAGTTAAAAACACGAAGTAAGCTTTCTGGTTAGTGAAGGCTGCAGTTTACGACCTTTACTAATTGCTGACTAGTAAACAGATTTCGCGAAGGTAGTAAAATACGCTCGAAACTAGTAAATGCAAGCATTTACTAACCATTTATAACTTTTTTTAAGAGTGTACATTGGCCTATGTTGAGACGTCTGTAGCACCCTAAGGTGGTCCAAGGAAAAATAAGCAGAAAAGCGCATACGATTGAGAATCATAACTTTGTCGACAGAAAGTTTAATCGAAGTAGTTTTTTTTTTTAATCAAGAAATTTTTTTTTGAAGTTTAGTCCCATCATTGCATTATTTTGCTATGGGGGCAATACAAACCGACTGAATTTACTGCATAAAAAGAGAGGTAGTTTATTAGTAGCAGAGGGTTTTCAGTTCCTGTTGTTAGTACTTTACAATGTTTATTACATATCAAGGTGATAATAAACAGAGGCAAAATTATAACAATACCATTGGCTTAGATGCCAAAATTCTCCAATAATGAATCGCGTTACTTACTGCATGCCGCTCTGAGAATCAATTGGCGTCAAAAAAAGTTAAGTCTGAAAGTTCATGTAAACCGGAGAAAGGAGGCGTGAGCGTGGCCATTTATAGCGGATTCAAACGGAGTTCATCTGTGTATTCCGCAACGAAGGGCGTACGATGTGGCGATGCGCCGCGTATTCACTCATTCCGTCCGTCTTCCCCGACACTACGGACGGCATATGGCAAGCTATTTTTCACATCCTTATTTGGATGGTTGCAGGCAGCAGATTTTGGTTAAAGTAGAATTTGCCAGTCTGCTAACATGCACTGTTCTACAGCTCTTATGAGATCACAACAGCCTATTTTTGTGGCGTATTTGTCCGGCGCCGCCGCCTCCGCCTCCAGTGTGCGTAAACAATGCAATAAGTAACGCGATTCATTATTGGGGGAATTTTGGCATCTAAGCCAATGGTATTGTTATATTTTTGCCTCTGTTTATTATCACCTTGATATGTAATAAACAATATAAATTGCTGACAAAAGGAACTCAAAACCTTGTGCTACTAATAAACTACCTCTTTTTTTATGCAGTAAATTCAGTCGGTTTGTATTGCCCCCATAGCAAAATAATGCAATGGTGGGACTAAACTTCAAAAAATTTTTTCTTGACTAAAACAAAAGCTACTTCGATTAAACTTTCTGTGGACAAAGTTGTTATGATTCTTAATCGTATGCGCTTTTCTGCTTATTTTTTCTTCGACCACCTTAGGGTGATACAGACGTTAACATAGGCCAATGTAGCGTTTTCTCCAAGTTCAGGATTTTATTTTAGAGCCTGTACGCCGCACACAGGCAAAACAAAAACTTTAGGAGATAGTACGCTCTATGGAGAGTTCTATAAAAAATAATTGAACGTATTTGGCCTAGAATCGTCTTTTGTAAAAAAATTACCGAAAATGCTGCAATTTACTCAATTTCACCTACGCGCTAAGGAGTGAAAAATGTAAAGCTACTATAAACAACTGTCCTATAATGAAAGCGCGATGCTCTAAAAACACAAAAAAAGCAAGTTTCGAATGAATGCATGAAACGGTAAGTTTACCGCGAATTTTTCTTTCGTGCCTGGTTTTCCACCATTTCGAGAAGTTCAAATGGCGCTCACGCGTGCCTGAAAAATTTTGGCGCTTAAAATATTTTGGGAAAATACTGTAGAACTAATGTCTATAAGTGTGTAATTTTCTCAGCTTTTTTCAGAGAAATTCATTTTTGTCGAGCGCCCCGAATGGGACAGTTGGCGTTGTTAGGAATGAGGTAGCGTGGCCCATCGCTACCGCCACCTTTAGGTTCCGATGTCGTCCCTCAGGCTCGCTGCTGGGAATACGCGTCGTTGCATCCCTCCTCTGGAACCGCTGTTGGGACTCGGGTTGCGTGGCCGGTGCGAACACGGGTGTGTATCGTGCTCGGACTAGTCAGTAAGGCCAAGGTGAAGAAGGAAAAGATTTTATATACAGACTATTTACATATTTTGGCTCTCAGGCAACATGACTGCCAGCCCGACCACGTCGGCTGGTTCGACTCCGTTCGAGTCGTTCTCCTTCTCCCTCGATCGACGGACCGGCACGGCCTTAAATCCTCTAGCCGTCCATTGTCCTGTTGACCGTCCGCCGGCACGTAGGTGTCGACCTTTCTCCGAACTGGGATGCGCCGGCATGAGCAACACGCAGGTGTTGACCGAAGTCCAGGTGTTGACTCCTCTCCTGGTGACCTGATAGCAATGCTCTGGCACACAGCACACAGGTGCTGATTCCTCTCCTGGTTGCCTGATAGCAATGCTCTGGCACACAGCACACAGGTGCTGATTCCTCTCCTGGTTGCCCGAAAGCAGATGCCCAGGCACAACAGCACGCAATGGCGATGGCGATGGCGATGGCGATCTGGCTATACCCTTTGAATCGGGTCGCCTGCGCTCAATGCGCGGCGTAGCCTGGGAAAAAAAAAAAAAAAAAAAAGAAACGTATTTCAGAGCATCGCGGCTCCAAGACATTCCCGGAAACATGGGCACGAGAGTCACCGCGGCGCACCATACCGCCACCAGTGCTCCAACCGTTGTTTGGTTAGCTCCACATGTGTTCTGGCGCCTTTACGCTGGTCTTCTCCCTCGACAAAACCGAGTGCCGTCTGTAGCGATGTTGTCTCGGAGGGTGGGTGGATCTTCGGACACTGGAGGACTATGTGTTCGATTGTTTCCTCTGCTGCATTGCAAAGGATGCATTGAGTCTGCTGCCCGTCAACATAGTGTGCCCTCCAGTGTCGAGTACGTAGCACGCCAGATCGTGCCTCCGCCAACAAACCACTTCCTCGTGAATTGTCGAAAAAGGCCTCCTTGGCAATGTCTCCCTTCCCCATCATGTACACAGTCATAGACGACTTCTTTTCGGCCGTTCTCATCCACTCTTCCCTTTCCTGCTGCCGCACCAGCTGCCTTGTACTGACCGCTGGCACTGCCACCTTCACATCGCCCTGCGTGGATCCCAGACAGACAGTGGGGAGGTGATATCGGTCCCGCAGGCTACGTGTGCGACGTGCCCACTTTGTTGAGCAGCTGGCAAAGATGGTGTGCACCCACACCTGTCGCGCGAGATTGGCACTGGGGAGGCGCATGAAACGCTTCTCGTACGTTGCCTTAGCCACCGCCTCACGAGCCACGAAGGAGGACCACCCCATGTCTCCCTGTATCGCCTCAATAGGTGTCTGTCGGTGCACGCCCAGGGCTACTCGGCCGGCTTCTCTTTGACGTCTTTCCAGAAATTCTCTTGTACCGGATGAGATGCACAGCACCGCATTCCCATACGTCAGCCCCGGTACCGCTACCATCTTCCACAGCCCCCTCATCACTTCGTACCTGTTGAAGGCCCACAACGTCTGCCTACCCAAGATGCCCCGGTATCTTGTTGCCTTCATCCTCAGTGCGTGCTCGTGCTGCTCAAGATATCTGGGCCCTGTGTTCAAGTGTACTCCGAGGTATTTCACCCTGTCCGTGCACTGTAGGGTGCTTCCTTGTAGAGACCATGCCTCCCCGGAATAGTTCTTCGGCCCCCATACCATGATGCCGCACTTTTGTGGGTTGAACCGCAGATGGAGTGTGGCCATCGTGTCCCCACATATGTCCAGCAAAGCCTGGAGCTCGTCCGGTGAGTGTGCCAGCAAAGCTATGTCGTCTGCGTATATCAGTGCTGGGACCCTCGTCGTCACTGCCCTCCCCTGCTCCTTGTGCCGCAGTGCGTACCCGCACCCTGATGCTTCCAGCTTTTGGGATAAACCTACAATGTAGAGCATGAAGAGCAGCGGCGACAATGGACACCCTTGCCGAAGTCCACACTTACTCTTCACAGATGCTGTCATGTGGCCCCCCCAGTCCGCCCTGGCCGTTACCCCTTCATACAGTGCCCTGAGGATATCCAGGTCCTCTTCCTCAAGACCCAGCCGTTGCAGAATATCCCAGAGCACTGGCCGATGCACACAGTCATATGCTTTCGATATGTCCAGGAAAGCTACCAATAATGGGCTCCGATTCTGTTCGGCAATTTCGATGCATTGTGTCAAAATAAATAAATTATCTTCAATGCGTCTGCCCGTACGAAAGCCCATCTGGAACTCTCCCAGCACACCTGTTAGCTCTGCCCATCGTTGTAACCTTGCCCTGACCACCTGTGTAAACATTCTGTACAAAACTGGTGTCACTGCAATGGGTCTGTAGTTCTTCAGGTCTCTTTTGTCACCTGACCCCTTGTACAAAGGAATCACCCTGCTCTCTTTCCACGATTCTGGGATTTCAGAGTTCACCATAATTTTCTTGAGGAGCTCTCGAAAGGTCTGGCGTGTTTCCTCACCTGCGGCCTTCACTAGACTCATTGGGATGCCGTCCCACCCTGCTGCGGTACCACCATCCATTCTAGCAGCTGCACGGTCAAGCTCTCTATCTGTGGGTGCTATTCGAAGTTCTGCCTTCTGTTTCGTCTCCCCAGTCGGTAGTATGACTGGCTGAGCCTCTTCATCATCTCCGCTATCTTGAGTTTTTCCCTGTATATTACACAGCCATTCTTCCAGCAGGGGCAAGCATGCCATTCCTTCGATATTATGTCCCTCCGGCGTTGCACGTAGTACATGCTGCTTCTCCCTGCTTTGCCCTGCTTTAATGTACCGCCAGAATCTTTGTGATGCCTGTGGACCTGCAGCCTTCAGTTCCTGCATGAACTGAACATTGACCCGGTGTATGCTTTGTTGTACAAGCTTGGCTGCATCCTTTTTCAGGGACAAGTAAGTATCCCATGCCTGGACAATGATCTTCTCATCCCCATCTTTATTTGCTTGTCGATGGATTCGGTTCGCCTCACGTCTGGCCTTTATAGCTATTGCTATTTCCCGAGTCCACCACTGTTTAGCCCTCCATCGTTTTACAGATTTCGTAGTTTTTTGGTTCAGCACCCGTTGCATCTCCTCTATAAGGGCCTCATATGTGTCCACCTCCTGTACTCTTGTTTCTAATTCTGCTGCCATTTCCTCCAATTCCTGATCCGTTGGCCTTCGCTTCATTGCTCGATGCTGTCGTTCATCATACCGATGACCCCTACCAAAGATCAGGCGTATCCTATTATGGTCACTACCGAGGTTGCCTGATCCATCTTCATCCACCTCCATTCTTCGCAAGGCCTGGAAAATTCTGGGTGACACCAACGCATAATCTATACAAGTGTGTTGGTCCCGTCTCGCCCAAGTAATCTGTCCATGGCATTTCTCGGAGGTGTTCACTAGTACTAATCCCTCTGTTGCAGCAAGTGTGAGTAAGCGCTTTCCATTCGCATCTGTCCTCCCATCCATATCCTCTATATGACCATTAAAATCTCCCACAATCATCACTTCGTAACGCTGTCTAAATTTCTGGATGTCTTTTCTCAAGCATGTGCATATGTGATTGTTGATATCTTCTTGGGCACCTGTCCAGAGATAGACCACTGCCAGTGCCACTTCACTGCCAGCTATTCTTCCTGTTACCCACATGTGTTCCTGACATTCCACTTGCACCCGTGTCCATCGCTGCTCCTCATTCCACATCACTCCAATGCCGCCGCCCCTTCGTTCAGTGCTGTGTCTGTTGCAGCCTTCCCAACGCAGACCTGGACATACTGGCGGTCTTTCTTCCTCACGTAAGTGCGTCTCTGTCACAGCAAAGACTGACACTTGGTGCTCTATAATCTGTTTGGTGAGTTCTTCCCACTTTATTTCACTTCGACCTCCTTGCATATTGAGGAATCCAACTGCAGTCATACCCTGCTTGTGGCTAGTCTGCCGAGGACCCCTGCGACGTCTTTGTTTTCTGTTCCGATTCACCACCATCAAAGTTACATCCTGACCATTTACATGCTTTCCTATCCTCGGCAAATGTGGAGGTCGGTAGGTGGAGGGCTGCCTTGTCTCTACATCTACGGGCATTTGCCCATCTGTTTCAGGATCTCGCCCAGTGCTGTAATCAGCTGTTTGTTGGACTGTGGGCTTCTCCTCCATGCCTGCGGGTGAGCCTTTCTTTCCACCATTGGTGACGTTATCCCTAAAAAAGCACATATGCGGTGTCCAAGCTTCTTCCCCAACCATTGTGCTGTTTCCTTCGTGTAGTGCCCATTCTTGTATGCCCTTTGCCCTGTTGTGTCCTTTGCCCAGACGAATTCAACTTGTGGGCCCAGCTCCTGACAAGCCGCTTTCACATGCTCATTCCAACACTGACTCTTGTTTTCTTCCTCTTCTGCATGAAAATCTGGATTCGCATATATGAGGTAGTGGTTCTGTGGGTACTCAGTTCTCCATTGTCTTATCCTCTCTCGCAAATAGTTCGCGCTTTCCTGCGGTTCCATGCCATCCTGAAGGTCGACCATGCCGGCGTGCAGTACCACCAAGTATTGACAGCTTTGGTGTCTCTGCAGGACTGTCTCTACTCTCGTTAATGCTTCCTTG
Organism: Rhipicephalus sanguineus; assembly: GCF_013339695.2. NCBI lineage: Eukaryota > Metazoa > Arthropoda > Arachnida > Ixodida > Ixodidae > Rhipicephalus > Rhipicephalus sanguineus. The sequence goes on from NC_051176.1 coordinate 285,222,949, forward strand.
AGTGTTGATCTTGCCTTTGTGTTGAAAACAACACGACTATCGCAGTTGGTTATGTTTAAGGCCATGGGCTTCAGCTTGTATGCATTCACATCTCCTGCAATGATGACCTTGCGTTGGTCTTTGCTGCCATCAGCTTCTCCCGTTGGTGTAGCTCTCATACTGTCGGTTTGGTCTGCCTGGTGCTGGGACTGCGGTGTCCTCCCTTTTTTCTTCTTGTTCTTTCTCTTTATTTCCTGCCACTCTGTGTCCTGGGTGCTCTCCATTCGGTCATTACTGTGGTCCCCTTCTCCTCGCTCTGGATGTGCCTTTGAGTGTTCTGCGTTCTCTTGCTGGCTGACCTCTATAACTTCTGCTTCTAAGACTCCCTGTGCTACTGCTGCAGAGGCTGATGTGCCCATCTCCTTTCGGCCCACCTTTGGCAGTCCTGCATCCACCAACATCTGCAGTTGTTTCATCTGTGCCATCATTTCCTCCCGTTTTCTAACTTCACCCTGAAGTCGATTCTCAAGTGCAGCCACTTGCTTCTGGCAGCCCTGTTGTATCACTGTGACCTTTGCTTCTAACTCTGCTGCTCGTGCTTCCCATTCTTCTTTGGCCTGTTGGATCTCCCTGACCTTTTCTTTCAACTCTCCTGCTCGAGTTGCCCATTCCGCTTTGGCCTGCTGGAGTTCTGTGACTTTCTCTTCCAACCTTTCTCCTCGTAGCGTCCATTCTTCTTTGGCTTCCTTCAACCGCTGTGTGACATCCGATTGTATAATACTCAACTTGACGCACTGAGTGCAGTCATATCTTGCAGCCGCGTTCGCCTCCTCAATATTCTCGAAAGGTGTCGCACTCAACTTCACCCATATCTCACACCCTGCGCATTGCACCCACTCATCACTCGAGTCCTCCTTTTGCGATGCCACCACCGTGGATTCCTGCTTTTCCGGTGTGTCCTCTCTCCGTGTTCCGGGTATCTGAGCTCTCCTGCTACTCGGCCGCTTCCCCGCTGGCGCCTCCCTGCTCTCCGTCACTACCATGTTCAGGCTTTCTCCAGTTTACCGCACCGTCAATGTCGGTGTCTGCTTAACGCACTACGCCAGCAGCAATCCTCCTTGATCGGTCAGCGCTGTTAGGACTCACCCGAGGGGGGGGGGGGGGGGGGGCGCGACGGGGCTGTCAAAAACTAGGCCTGCCGTTCTTGGAGCACTCACGCTGACGCCGCCGGTATTAGACTAATTCACGACACCACCGACGGGTACGTATACGCTCAAAACCTAAGCCGCCAAATCGCACTCGGGCAAAAAACGAAAATGTACTGCGTGAACATTTTCACACAAATATTTGCAATACGCGCCATGCGTTGCTGCGAGCACGCCAGCACGCCAGCACGCCATCAAAAAAAAAAAAAAAAAAAAAAACTCCTCTACTGGTTGCCTCCTCTACTGGTTGCCTGATAGCAATGTTCTTTTAGGCCGCAGGTGCTGAACCTCCTTTACACCGCAGGAGTTGAGCAGCCTTTCCATAGCTGGGCAGCTTTGAAGAACGACTGTCGTCAGTTGACGGGGCCGGCTGGGTGAAGACGCCGTTTTCCCCGGATTGCAGACAAAGCAGGCAGGGGTTGATCCCTGCTTCCACGTTCGGTCAGGTGCTCTGGCACAACAGCGTGGAATGACCCATAGTGTAGTAGATCGGATTCGTTATACTTTCCTCTTAAACTCCGTTCATTTCCTGAACTGCTTTTCTCTCCCTAAGTCTACCACAATAATTCGTAGTGATTTAAATACAATGTGTGTTTTTTTTAGACAATACGGATTTTTTAATAAAAATGATATGACAGTCAGGCGCCTGTCGTCTTCGCACACGAACTACGTCGAGGCGGAAGTATACCTTGGCGCAACTAAAGATAGATTGAAATGATCAATTAACAATAACTCGTTAACTTGGTAATTATAATTTGAGGGCAGTTCATAAGGAAAAATTGTAGGACGTGACAATTTGGCATACCAACTTTTTAGAAATCCCCAAAAATACACGTAATTTGAGATATTAGTGATCAAAATTGAAGGCCATCATTTATGCGATATGGAAACTGAGCGCGCCGGGCGCGCAGGAAATGCCACCGCCGTGTTACGCCCGACCGGAACTTCACGTGACGAATTTTGAAAAAAAGGCGCGTCGCAGCAGAATCTGGCCAGCGAAAACGGCAAGTTGTCTGAAATACACAAGTATATCGCTTACCATTGCGTGTCAGGTTTCGTGCTTATCTGACTCTTTCGCGCTGAACCCAATTAAAACCGCAATTTCCACGTTTTATTTAACTATGTAGCGTAAAACTAGGGGATACTACTGATATAATGGGTTTTATATTCCAAAAGCACGACATGATTATGAGAGACGCCGTAGTGGAGAGCTTCGGAAATTTCGACCACCTGGGGTTCTTTATCGTGCACCTAAACCTAAGCATACGGGCCTCTAGCATTTTGCCTCTATCGAAATGCGGCCGCCGCGGCCGGGATTCAATTCCGCGACCTTCGGGTAAACAATCGAGCACCATAACCACTATATAGTGGTGATGGTGCTCGAGACGACCGCGGCGGGTCAGGGAGCAACTATACTGTGAGAGTTCTCACAGACAAGCGAAAGTGTTCTTTGCGCTTATTTAAAGAAGGAAAGAGATGAGCACTACACACCAAACGTAACTAATAAGCGGTCCACTTGTGACACAGGCTTGGGGAGGGGGGGGGGGGATCGCCTTTACCCCCCTCCCCCCTCTGTATCCGCCACTGAGCTGATAGGTCACTGTCAGCGAAGCAACTTAACCGCAAGCTATGTTCCGAAATATGTATAACCAAGAAGGCCGAACGTCAACACTCGTGCAACCATTGTTGTGTTCTGATCGGTCTAAAATTCTACATACTAAGTCCGGCCAACGCAGCCAGCTCACGTTCCAAGCTAGTTATGAATACCCAGTCCCAGAGGAGGCCCCGTCACTCCAATTCTCGGGAAGGGCGAAGCCCATTTGTGGGATTACAGCAGCGAAGCTGTTGCATGCGGCAAGTCTTGGTTTGTCTTGGGACTCTTTGTGTCCCCCAAGACAAACAAGCCATTGTGAGTGAACTGAACCTATACGTTGAGACGCACTGAGCGTTCCTTGGTGGTGACGGTGATGATCTTCATTGGCACCACGCTTGAAAATCGGCGGTTACCACAACAGCAACAAATGCCAATTCGTTGAACTTTGTTAATAATCTATTTTTTGAGTAAAATAAATGCTACGTTTTTATTTTGGTTGGAAATTTCCATGGATGCAAAAAGAAAAATAAAGTCGTTTCGAACCGTTACGGAGAATTATTATTATTATTATTACTATTATTATTATTACTACTGCTACTACTACTACTACTACTACTACTACTACTACTACTACTACTACTACTACTACTACTACTACTACTATTTCGTCCCGACGCAAAACCGGCACGGAACGACAAACTTTTGTTCCAGTACCCTGCTAGCATATAAAATTAGGCAGATCCCACGCATTGTGGGAATCGGTTTAATGCGAAGTAGTCAGTGAGTACTTCTATGCTGTATTTTATGGCTTTGAGTCAAGCGTTACGAGGTGGATCGACGTGTTTTTGAAAGTGTAGTAGCTGTGTGAACATCGGGCTTACCAGGCACGCCGACAGCACTGGCGTTTCAAGGGTATTATGGTGCGATGTAACGTCAGCCATCACGTTAGAGTACATACGTCAGTATTATCGAAACTAAGTGCCACTTTATGGTGCAATCATGACAATATCTCACGTAGCTTTTGTTAATGTATTCCTCCATGGTCGGGCAATGCTTCAATACAGCTTGCTGAATCATGGGAATGCAAATGTAATGTGTTAGACTGCTATAAAAGCGGAGCCAACATTGGAACCACAGACGTTAATCTGATTTGACGGCTGCATCGTAGGAGTATATATGTAGTGTTTATTGCTTTCTTGTAAAATTAGATAGCCAGCACCACAACCACAATTGACGCTGCACCGACATTACGCCTGCATAGGCTGTTTTTTTTTCAAACCAGTTTATAGACCTGGCGTGCTCTGTGGTAAAATACCTGATTGTCACGCAGGATGCTTGGGTTCGATTCCTGCTGGGATCCTAATTTTTATTCTTTCCATTCGTCGGGTCAACGCTGCCGGTGTCGGTTTTTCTTAACGCTCTCGCATTTAAATTACCAATGTCTGTTCTCGCCGTTCCTGGGTAGATATAAACTGTCAATCACCTGCGGCGCATACCCGTACACCGCGGCCCATGGTAAACAGGTATGTGCCACACGTGTCTGGAGGAAAGGGTTTGACGACGTTCTTCACGTTCTTCATGTCATGACCCGACAGTCATATTCGGCAGGTCTTCTTACCCTCCAATGCCAATTTTGGTCTACACCAAGTTAAGGAGGCGATCATGAGAGCACCCAGACGTAGGCGGCTAGATAGATAGATAGATAGATAGATAGATAGATAGATAGATAGATAGATAGATAGATAGATAGATAGATAGATAGATAGATAGATAGATAGATAGATAGATAGATAGATAGATAGATAGATAGATAGATAGATAGATAGATAGATAGATAGATAGATAGATAGATAGATAGATAGATAGATAGATAGATAGATAGATAGAAACGCTCAAATTGCCGAAGGTTCGCTAAGAAATGCTTCGCATTTAAAAATTGATCGTTTGCGGCATCTTAATTACGCTTCTTACAGTAACCAAACATGACGTTACATATTTGTAGCCAATGTAACAAGCTACTCTGCTTAAACTTGTAACTGCAACAAGGCTGCTTTTCTGTTCCAGGCATTACTGTCATTGTTGTGATCAAAATTTGCAAGTTTGTTTACGCAAGGTTTATTCCAGCCGTAGACTACATGTCCAGAGCAAAATGCAGCTCCTAGGACTGCTAAGGTATGTGGCCCGCGGGTAGATGGGAGGGGGGTGCCGCCGTGCGAGCGAGCGCGAGCGCGCCCTGCCCCCCACCGTCCGTCACTGACGCCTCCGAAGTGTCATGTTTTGCTGCTGGTAATGTGCCATATGACTGTTCGACTCACACGAAAAGAGACATCCGTTCACGACCAGCGTGGTGTGGCACTATAAGACCACAGATAAGGTTTGAAAATGAATACAAGTGAAATACGGGATCATATTATTCATCAAGTGTATAAATTATGGATGATCCGTCCTGGCCATGCGGGAATGGCTTATCTATAGATTTAAGGTGCTCGCTCTGCGTGCGCTGCGCCCAGCCAGCTGACGCGCCTGTTATGCATATCGGCATGTGTTTCGTTTTTTTTTTTCCCTTTGACTTCTGTGGCACGTGTTCCTTCTTTCTTTCTTTATTGATTATTGTTTTTGTTACGTATATTTACGTATATGGTGCTTCACCACAAGCCCTGGCACAGGGACCGATATGACCTGGAGCGAAACGCGCGTGTGTATGGATGTTTTAGCAAGCCGAAGAGGGCCCAGTGGATTATAAATCTAAATATAAGAAGTCATTATTGTCGCCTTTATGATTTCTTTTTATTATTGTAACATGTCCTCTGGCGGTTACACGGAAGATGGAGCATACACCATTCGTGCCCTTCTAGAAGGTGCACCGTAATCCGGAATTCACAGGACGGCACGGGTCGTCGATTCAACCGGTTCATTGCTGCAGCAGTACAGTCGGAGTTACAGTTGTCTACGGTCGAGCGCGTGGCTGTGGATGCTGGCGCCGCCCGCAGCTACTGCCCCGCGTTAGCTATACAAGGTTCCGTTTATGCTTGAATTACAAGGACCTAGCACGCAGTATGACTAAGATTACGGCGTCACTGTCTGCATATTTTTGCAAAAACCGGCCGCTCAAGCCGCCGACTGGCCGCTCTAGACAAGTGTGATTCCGACTCTATACGTGACGGGTTGGTACATTCAATCGACGATCCGTCCAATCCTGTCATTCGGGCCACGACGTACGAAATGCGTCCCGTTTCGCGCATCACAAATTATAGTGCATGATGATGCTGTGGCTCATTCAGTTAAACTTTGCGCATTTCTGTGCAAGCTAAACGCATGCCCATACTGAGCGTCATGATTAACTGACGCCCAGGGGCTGGTCAATCACGAAGCCCGAAGCGGCCAATGGCGACCTATTCCGACGCACGAATGGCGCTGCGAGTTGGGATCCCACAAGGCTGACCTTCCTGCAGTACCAAAGCACTGCCCTGGTTGAGTGAGACAAAGTGCAGTGGCAATTCCGCTCCATTTGGTGCCTGAGCACAGGACGGCTTCCCTTCCATTCCCACGGACTCGTTTCGGCAACGGCAGCAGGTCCGTCAACGGCGGACAGCGTCCTGGCCAGTGACGGTGCGAGCTGGAAATCGGGGCTTGTCGCGTCCAATTGAGGCCGTATTCAGGCCCTGATTGGCGACAACGAGCCACGCCGCGGCCAAGATTGCGCGCCGGATGACACGGCTAGACGACATGACGCGCATGTGCCCGTGTCGCCCTCCGGAAAGGCCCCGCCGCCGACGTGCACGGCCGCGGCTACATAGTGCATAGGCTCACGATGCTCATATTACCCGCTGCTGCACTGGACGGCTCTGCAGCACCTAACCAGCCTAAATATACCAGTGTTGTATGCGTTACCGAAAAAAAGTAACTGAATATACGTTACTCGTTACGCTAAAGAAAAAGGAACGCGTTACCGCCCTGCGTTACCCATAAAAAAAGTTAACGCGTTACCGTTACCGTTAGCGAAAAAAAGTAATGGACGTTACTTCTGCCGTTACCCCATAGTCATAAATCTTAATCAGTGCGTCCTAGCCTCTAGAACCTACAATAGCAACTTTATAAAACTCATATTTGTATGTCACATTAAAGTTGTCACCCGAACAAACATTTTACCCGAAATACTAGTTAAACGAGAACAATTTGCACAAATCTGCCGTATCTTCGCAGTACTATAGTCGCCTAAAGTTGCCTGTATAGTTACATGTGATAGCTTCCAACTCTGTGGCACATGGGGAAGCTATTTTTCGGAATGGGTCATTAAACACAAAGTGACCGATTTCATCATCGACGCTCTCCGCTATGAAAACATCACTGAACAAACTTGCAGTAATTATGTCGGCGTGCTTCTACTACCAAAATAAATGCGGAAATTTTGGCAGCAATAAAGGAATGCTTGCATAAATCCGGGGAAAATTATTTCCGCACATAAACAAGATTTTTTTTACTATTTGACCTGTATAATTGCCGCAAATATTGCGACAGCGTATATGAAAGTGTTCAAGGTCAGCCTCGCTTGCTCAGGAGTTCAGCAACCAGAAACGTAGGCGCAGTTGCAAATAGCAAGATGCAAAACTAATTTTGAATACAAAGTTTGTAGCACGTATTGCAGGGACAGTCTTCTCATGTAACTACACACCGCTGAATATAAGCAACAGCTGTGTTTCAAATATTTAGTCGGACAGCCTGACTAGCGTATTAGCGAATATACGCTTAATATGAGCTCAACGGACGGACTATGTGGTACTCCTGTATTCAGTTTAAGGAAGAGCTTGTGAACGCGCGGAAAGTTTTCCTTGAGCCCGCTCATGGCGATGCCATTCGGCATCAAAGGTACCGAGACAGTCGCCCATCTTCAGTTGTCGATTACGTTCACAAGGCATTTCCGAAGAAGTCATCCTCCTTTGCGCTGGAGCTCACACCAAGTCTTGGTGTCCACAAGCCGAGCAGGTCTCGACAGCTCGATTTTGACGGTTACGAGGAACTTGAAGTTCGATAGCAAGGTAGCCGAAACTATCCATTTAATAAACTTCGGCAATTTGCTCCCCCATTGCAATTTCGCCCGCACAATAAAGGACCCCGTGCGTGGTCGCTTTGTCCACGCTTGGCGCGCCGACAGCAGTCTGCCGCCGCGAAAAAATAACGCCAGGACGAGGTCTGAGAAAGGCGCTCCTACAAGACGACTGAATTTTGTGTAAAACTGCGAGGATAATTGGAATTCAAAGTAACGATAACGTGACACCTCACGTTACCGAAAAATGGTAACGAAAGTACGTTACCCGTTACAGTTCCGAAATAGTAACGAGTACGTTACTAAGTTACTGAAAAAAAAATAACGCGTTACCGCGGTAACGCCGTTACTTGTAATGCGTTACCGCCAACAATGAAATATACTCATTTGACGCTTGAAAATTCCCCCTACACGTATGAGCATCGCGTTGAAAAAGTTGGAGCATTGTATATAGATTTCACCAGGTTTCAGTGTGCGTACGGTGTGTCTTAATGCGTGACCCGATTAAAACACCAACCACAGCCACAGCATAAGAACTCAATGGTGCCTTACTGCATGTTTCGTGCAATCAGCGGCGGCCGGGAGCATTTTTGAGCAGAATGAGTCAGGGCAAGCGGTCTAAGTTTCAGGGGCATATGTATGCGCCGCACTGTACTTGAGCATGGTAAATATGCCGGATATGCCCTCCCTCTCCTACAGCCGTTGTTTAACACTCTTTCCAAGCGGTATGTCAACTTTGGCGTAATGGAGATTAATGAAAGGTGTTGGCTATTTACTCATGTGAGCAAGTGCGGTTGCTTTTACACAGCTGGAAATGAACGTATGTATGATTAATAATAATTGTTGGGGTTTAACGTCCCAAAACAACTATATGATTGTCAGGGAAATTTCGACCACCTGGGGTTCTTTAATGTGCACGGGCCTGAAGCATTTTCGCCGCCTTCAAAAATGCGGCCGCCGCGGCAGGAATTCGATTCCGCGACCTTCGGGTCAGCAGTCAAGCACCATAACCACTAGACCACCGTGGCGGGTAATGTGTGATTAGCTGAGAGGATAATAACAGGGTGTTGTATTGTTTATGGTATTACATCCGAAAATAGTTCAGCGGCGCGAATGGCTCGGTGCGTACAGTAACATGATTAGATGATTCTAATAGTTAATACAAGTCTTGCAGATTAAAAATATTGTCGTACCGACCACGACAATACGGTAACCTGGCACTGGTAAAACAACCTAATATTTGAGATGCGTAAAATGTCATCAAACAAGGGAAGGTCGAGAGTATAGAGCAGTGGCGTAAATCCAGTTAAATCTCAAGGGGGAACACACATCTTGCCATAGCGGCTATTTTGTTTTTATTTATATAAATATTAAAATCATGCTTTGACATAAAATTTTAAAAAACGAGCATGGGTTCCCACCTCATGTAATTGCATTCATCTATTGAGTCTTCTCCGAAAGCGGTCAAGCAGCAGTTGCGATTTCAATAGTCTCACATAGCTGAAGGGTATTGAGCACACGCATTATACAAACTAAACAGGCGTTACCAAAAAAAGTTGATTGCACTATAACTATCAAGCAATTAAAATACATGGTGTTTGAAAAATAAACCTCAAGGGGGGACCATGCAAGGGTTGTCCCCCCCCCCCCCCCAGCCTGAACACAAGGGTGTCACCCCCCCCCACCCCCCGCGATTTACGCCAGTGGTATAGATGGAAACTATTATCATGATTGCACCAACCTCTCTCTGAAGAACACTTCCTTTATATGCGCGCAAGATAAGTATTTATAGTTATCGAGAAACGGGAACGACTGCCTTAGACATAATTATCAAGCACCGGTTCTTGTGTGATCCGCTGTTCTATAAAGCATGGAGAAATCGGAACACTTCGGCCCAGATGTGAGGCAAATAAGGTGCACTTGTATTCACCAGCGCCTTTCAGTTGAAAAACAACGGAGGAATGAATTTGTCGGGGAATGCTGTCCATAAAGGGGTATTCAGACGGGGGAGGAATGCTCGGGGGAGACGGGGGGGTTGCGGATCACGTGACCACGACGTCACGGATTAGCGAGTGGGCGTGACCCCCCCGCGCCTCCTCGGAGGAGACGGGGACGTTTTCCCCGAAAGGACAAACAATCCCCCGGCGGTGGGGGATGTGGCGGAATTTCTGGCTCTTGTTTGGCCACATTGTTGCACTTGCTCCTGCAGAGAGCGGCAGTGGGTGTCCAGTCTGCAGTTGGGGTCATCTGTAGCTGGGGTCATCGTCGTCAGCAGCTGGTGAAACGGGCGGTACAAGCCACAGGAGTAGTCTGGTAACACTGGTCTCCCCCTCCGTTCGCCCCGTCCGTGTGAGTGGGGGGCATTTGTGGCGACTTCTACACAAATGCCCCCTACTCACACGGACGAGGTATAGACGAGGCGAACGGAGGGGGAGACCAGTGTTACTAGACTACTCTGGTGGCTTGCAACACCCGTTTGACGAGCTTCTGACGACGAGCTGCAGACGACCATGTAGCTGTAGACTGTACACCCGCTGCCGCTCTTTGCAGGAGCAGGTGCAACAATGTGGCCAAACAAGAGCTCGAAATTCCTCCATATCCCCCACCGCCGGGGGATTGTTTGTCCTTTCGGGGAAAAGCTCCCCGTCTCCCCCGAGGAGGCGCGGGGGGGTCACGCCCACTCGCTAATCCGTGACGTCGCGGTCACGTGATCCGCAATCCCCTCGTCTCCCCCGAGCATATCTCCCCCATCTGAATACCCCTTAACGCCGACGCATGCAGTCTAGACGCAGCGATGTAATGAAGCCAATGTTCGCACGCAATAGCAGCCATGTAACGTGGCTCGCGAATACACTGAGAACGAGGGATATCGTTGCTGAAATTTGGCCCCGTGTCAACCACACTGCCCTCTTACAAAGCAAGCGACGCGCCTTGCGAACTCACGGAACATGCGGAACCATTCAACGATGGCTATTTTCTCAAGGTCATGTGTTACGCTCCTTGATAGAAGCGACAAAGCTAAATATCGTAGGTACTTCAGTGTAGCCAATATAGGAAAGAAAACAGAGATAGGAAAGAGCGCTGACTTTCAACTCAATTTATTGAAGAAAATACGGTCGCTTTTATAGAGGTGAAGGATAGCTGCGCACACGAGCAACAACACGTGTGCCAGTATGCATAACAGTGTTGACCGAGGAATTAACGCTATCTGATAGGTAGAGTGATGGTGTGCTGATGCATCGATATATATATATATATATATATATATATATATATATGAAGAAATTTTATTTATTATTTGTTAATATATACGGGCGGTACCGTGTCGTTTGCGCGACGAACACAAAACTCTCCTTCCGCTGTTGCCTCTTGTATCGGCTCTTGTAGAAGGCCAGTCGCAAAACGGCCTACGGAATCCTTTCCGACGAGGAACGGAATGCGAAGGCCACCGTTCGCCGGTGTTCTGGCGTATGCGGCATATTAGAGAGATCGTGTGACTGAGCTCGCACGAAGCCGCAAGTAGAACACCGCTTCCGTGTCTTATTCTCGGTCAGAATGACCATCCATAGACCGCCCACAGAACACGGCGCTTCTACACCATTTTCCGTTAGCATAAGCATGCATTCGTGACTGGTCTCATGTTTTATGTTTCAAGTGCTTCTTTGTTTTTTCCCTGGAAAACACAGTGCTTCAGCAAGCAGCTATTGAAGCAGGAAAAAAAAAGTTCGGTGGATGGCTTTAAAGCGTTGTCACCAGTACGATCAGCATAGACGCCAATACCATATGTGCTAAATGTCGCGCCAAGGAAAAAGTGCTGTCGATTCATGTGTACACATATACCACGTAATGTGAAAGCGTTTATCTTTGAGGTAAAAACGCAACGACAGCTTACAAGATACTGTCAGCAATGAGATGAGAGTGGTCAGTGAGGAGAAGAGGTTGATGCTGCTTTCTCCATTATTTAATATACGATATAGTAAGTTGTGCATAATAATGTGATGCATTGCAGCGCGATGAAAGCTTGAACGACATTTCCAAAGGTCTACTGGCCGAGTACCTCCAAAGTAGAACTTTGTTGCTCTAAAAAGAGAATCTTAGGCAAAGACGTTGGGGACTAGTCGCTACCAGTGTTATCACGAACCAGTGAGAGATGTCGCTCTATAACATGCTCCTGCAGTTATGCTAATCGTATGTAGATAACTTCGTGTTGGCATGCGTTTTCAGGAGGCGCTTGTTAGCGGTTACAGCCACCTGGAAAAAAAGCTAGACGAAGTACGAGGGACCAGGGGCGTAGCCAAGGGGGGGGGGGGGTTGGGGGGGTTCAAACCCCCCCCCCGAAATTTTTCAATTTTGCTTGCGTATATAGGCATGCACACATACAAACGCACGCACGAACATACATAAAGTATGGTTGAACCCCCCCCCCCGAAAAAAATTTCTGGCTACGCCCCTGCGAGGGACAGTCGCCTAATGACACACAGGGATAACCATGTTAATGAACTCGAGTGACATACACCTCAAACATCCTTCCGTCCGGGTAAGCTTGCTGTACACTGATGTATGTTTTTTTTTTCTTCTTTTTGACAGACAGCTTGACACCTGTTCGAAGAAAAGTACAAAAAGAAGTCTGCGAACCAATACTCCAGCGATGTGACACTATGTCCGCCAGCGATCCACTGATACTACATCCGCCACGTGCAGCCGTTCACGAGATCTGGTGCCAATGAAATCTATGTAAGCGAGTCTGGGGGCTATGGTCAATGGCAAAATAAAAGAGACGCGAGTTCACATCGGAGGAAGCCAACTGTACGTGGTTGCGGGGCGTATAAGTTGGTGATGTCGGCTTCTCGGCGACTGACGAGAAAAGCTGCTTTACTTGACGAGGCCTATCACGGGAAGGTCTTCACTGGCATTGTTCCGTCGCACCCGGCATGAGCACGAGCCGCCCGAGGGTCTGTAAACACTGGCGGGACCACGCTGGCGAGCAGCGGTTGAAGATCGCGCGGGTGAGACACCATGTCCACGCGCGGCGAGGGAGGCGCGCCCCTCTTGCGACACTACGGGGTGCCACAGGCATCCTCATTACACAGCCCCCTCCCAGCCCTGTTGACGGGGAAGCGCCCATCGAGAGCTATGACGTGCCGGCTCAATTGAGCGTCGCCCGACCAATGGGCGCCCTGATTGAATCGGCCCTCGTAGAGAGCTCAATTGGGTAATGAGAGTATAAGAGGCGCCGGCAGCACTCGGCGCCCGTTCTGGCGCGCAAACCCAGGAGGACGCGGCCTCTTTGTTGGGCGGATACTGCACCGCGCGTTTGTGCTCCGGCCTTTGTCCGCCGCCATCGCGGAAGGCGCCATGGTAAGTGGGCGGACGGAATGACTGGCCGCACCGGCCACCCGGAAGACGTGCACGCTTACTGTGTTCGGCCAACGGAGGCGATATGTTCAGTTTTCGTACGGGAGCACTGCGCTGTGCGCAACGGTTGCCACCTGAGGCGGCGCCCACCGGTGTCTTGTGGGAGCCTGTCGTCTCCTCCAGTCGCTTGGCCTGGCCACAGGTATGAAAGCTTACAGAGAAACTTCTTTTCCTTGTTGGGATATCTAGTGAATGTGACGATAGCGTAACAATGCAAAGCCCGGTAAACGACTCACGCTAGCGGGCTGTTCTGGGATCATTACGATATGTCATTCACAGAGCACGAAAGCTTGCGTAAAAGATGGACATGCAGACAAACGAGAGCTGACTTGCAACTTGATTTTCTGACTACCTCTTTCTTTCTTGACATTTTGTACGCTGTGAATCATATCGCAATGGGTCACTACCAACTTGTCCAAGCTTACACACTTGTACGCGATACGTACAGAGGGACGCTCAAGTCTCGAGAAAACATTTCGAGCCTTGTGCTTCTCTAGCTCTGTTACATGTCCCCCCACCTTCCCCCCTCAATAGTGCTGTCTTCATTTTTGCGGCATTAAAAACTTCGTCTTTATATATATATATATATATATATATATATATATATATATATATATATATATATATATATATATATATCACCTTCTGGAATAAACACGGCATTGGTGAGCGATAGTATCGCGGTATATATATTTTTTCAAAAACGTAATAAGCTACTTCTCCGTCTCACCCTCACATACGCACACGCACGCACAGGGCGGGATATCACGCCCGGAATGACGTCAGCGCGCGTCCTTGTCACTACGGATATGACGTCACAGAAGTAAAACGGCAGGAAGCTTTCAGTGGCATCATTACAGGATAGTAAAAAATATTTAGTTAAATCAGCTATATGTTAACCCTTTCAGCCCTGGATTTTTTATTTTGGCTGGAGAAATTTTTGTGCGTGTTTTCTTAATAGTTAGGACCTTAGAAGACTAAAAACGAGAAATTGAGCAAGTGGTGCAAGTATTTATGAATTAATTAGCATGGAATCAAATTAGGTCATCAGGGCTCAGCGGTTGTGAAATTAGGAAAATGGCTTCTTTATTTCTGCTGCTCACTAGAGTACACAAAATGTGAACCACGTCTTCTTTTTCTGTGTGATACTCCTTGAAACAGCTTCTGTACGACGTCTCGAAAACGGCGCTTAGCCGCCTCACCTGACCCGCCTCGGCGTCACCCATGACTTCGGTCGAGATTTTTCTTCTTTGTGGCTCCCAGCTCCGAAAATATGTCGCAACTTTGGTGTCAATCACAGTGGGGATCATTGAAGAAGTATTTCTCCAAGAATGAGCAGTTTTGGTTTCATTTCCGAGGTGCTAGGGGAAGATCTGTGCGGTGTCGTCAATTGACGACGCCAGGGCCGAAAAGGTTAATGAACGCGAATGACTGAGGCACATTTCTTGGGCTCATACTGGTGTCATGCCTGTATGACGCCGGTCATCAAAGCCTATAGCACGTTACCTTACTTTTATATTTTATTAGTGCGTACAAAATAGAAATATACAGACGCGCATGACATGTCTTCTTATTTGGACACGATCTATAATTATGTCCAAACTGCAACAAAAGCCGCACTTGCGCAAAATAGTCGAATAATTCGAAATCAAGTTGAATTCAAACAACTAAATCACCATGGTCTGCTTGGCTCACCGCATTTTTCTTATAAGTTCCTTATAACTAGAAGTTCCTTATAAAAAAAAAAAAAAACAGCATCTTCCGTGCCTGCATGGACGGCCGTCCATAACAATTTTCACTTTGACATGGAAAACCCTCCTTTCTTCTATCAGGTTTGGTCAACGGAGATGGCTGAGGAGGCAGAGGACGTGGAAAAAAGCGACTTCAACATTATAGTATACGATAATCAATACATACTTGCCGACTTTATATATTAAGGCGACCTTAAAGGGGTACTGACACAAAATTTCGCGGCCGAGATAGCCTGCGGGATCTATTCCCGTGAACATGCATATATCATTTGCAAAATATCAAGAGCGAATATAACTTGGAAGGTATTTTAAATGAATTTTGAAGTTTGCGTGAGCGATCGACACTCTCGGGCTATTGACACCCTCAAAGGTGGCCCTCGGTGACCCCCTACTTCCCTCACGTGACCACGCTGCAAAAAGTTACGATGACGTCATAGCCGTTTTTTTTTTTTTTTGCCGCGTTCGCTCCAGCAGCCTACTTCTCGGCGGCTGCTCGCGAATGCGTGGAAGTGCGTCACAGTTCTGTGTGCTGACGTGATCGAGCGCTGCACCCGCTAGGTGGTGATAGTTGCACCCGGAGGCTTGTCGTTTTTGAAACCGAAACAGACACTGGTTGGTAATGAGGAGCCTGTAATTAATTATCTGTCGCGCGCTGCAGCAAACGATGTGCCGTGTTATGACTAACAGGCCCCCAGCAACACATCGCAGCAAAAAGACGCGAGGCCAATATTTTTGTGTCAGTACCCCTTTAACACGCGTTCGCGGCTCAGATATTCCGCATGTTCGTTGTGAACAAATTACACCCACAACATCATGAAAGATACCCCTTCCTTTTGACCGCCACATAATAGGGAAAGACCGATAAATAGAGCGCTTTGTTTCGACACTTCCGGGAAAACAGCACAGGCACAAGGCATACGATTGTTTTCTATGCATATCCGTCTAACCGATAACTCATATTTTCTTTCATAACTTATTCAATTTCAGGCAGTATAAAAGTCTGCTACAACAGCATTAATTATTCCATGTCGTGTATAAGTACCTTCAAAGGGACACTAAAGTGAAACAATGAATCGATTTAGATTGATAAATTGTACTCTAAGAACTCTAATGTCCTCAATTTGACCATCATATAGAGCGAAAAATCAATGTCAAATTTTCACTTTTAAATTTCTCGCCGAAATCTCCCCGCGTAAGGTCACGAATTTCAATGTATATTTTTCGTAATTAGACGGCATTGGCTCAACGAAATTTCCTGAAACTTGGTAGATTAATTTCATGGCCGCCAGAGAGGACAATTTACTTCATGTTTGCCGATTAGGAACTACGTAGGACCCAGTAGATGTCGTCAAATGTATGACGTCACGGCGTCATCTGTACGCGGCGCCATCTCTTGGCGACAGCAACGGCGTCCTGCCATAACTGAATGGGAAATAGGTGAAAAAAAAAATCATATCTCTTGAAAAAAAGCTAGTTATCAAAAACGACTCCGGGTTCTATACAGCAAAGACCTACTGGAACATTTTGGTAAAATTGCAGTATCGCACTAAAACGAGTGTGGCTTCCCAGGACAATTGAACACCGCCCATTAGAGGCTGTGTTCCAATTCTGGACAGCACCGTAGACAGTCTACGCTGACAGCTTAGAAGACAGCGTCGAGGTCATGTTGTCCGACAAATGGAACGCGTCTAGAAGACGTCTACGTGACGTGACGCCACCTCGCGTCGAGAAGAGAAAGCTAAGAAAAACAAACGTAAATGTCCTTTCTTTAGCCTCTTTCGTGTTGAAACCTATTAAAAAATTAACGCAGCTTACATTGAGCGCCTGGAAACGCGCCTACTGGTGCACAGACGACCATACCGGCGAGATCCGAGCTACGCGAGCATTGCGCTGAGCCGCCATCTTGTTTGGACAGCAAAGTAGCCTGCATCGTTTTTGTCTTTCTCGAAGCTGTCTATTTTGCCGGCTACGTGAGAATTGGAATGGGACTTAAGATGGCCGCTGTCCACTTAGCTGTCTATTTAGCCGTCTACGGTGAGTATTGGAACACACCCAGAAACACATGGGGCCCCATTGTAAAATTCTATGCACTCTGGGAAGCCACGCGGTTTGTTGTGCGACACTGTAATTTTAACAGAAAGTTCAAATAAGTATCTGCTGTAGAGAACTGGAAGTCGTTTTTCATAACTAGCTTTTTTCGTCAGATATGACTTTTTTCGCCTATTTCTCATTCAGCTACGGCAGGCCACCGCTGTCACCGACGAGAGATGGCGCTACGTGTACATGTCCCCGAATCCTGGTCCTATTGGTGCGGGAATTTCAAGGTGGCGTCGCCACCCGCATTTTCTTTTTGCGCGTTTTCTCACTCGCCAAGCGTCTTCTCGCGGCAAGCGTGGTGATTGCGAAATAGTGATTTACCAATATGAGAAAAATCTTTAACAGCGAAGCTGTTTAGCAAATCGATCCTGTGATTGAGTCAATCTAGAAAACTATCATCATCATAAACGGGTATGTGCCACAGAAATTGGGTAAATCCCACTACTCACCACTGGTCCCCTAAAAATGAAGAAGACAACAGTTAGCCCAGCAAATGGCTGCGAAGCGACGGCGGCGAGCCAAACAACCCGAGTACGTACAACGAGAGAATACTAGGGAACAGGAAAGGCAACGGCGGCTGCGAGAAGACTCCGAAGCGATGGAAGGCCTACGCCAACGACGACGTGCCCGTAGATCTACGAGAGATGCGAACGCTTGGTTTCAGCGCGAGTTTCTGTCTCTGGAGTTTGGACAACCGTGTCGTGTCTGCGATTGTCTGAGGCTTAAATCGAACCTCTCTGCGCTGAG
Organism: Rhipicephalus sanguineus; assembly: GCF_013339695.2. NCBI lineage: Eukaryota > Metazoa > Arthropoda > Arachnida > Ixodida > Ixodidae > Rhipicephalus > Rhipicephalus sanguineus. The sequence continues at coordinate 285,240,781 of NC_051176.1, forward strand.
AATCAACGTAGAAACAACCTAGCATCACCTAGCTAAGGCCTAGAAACAACCCAGAAGCAACCAGGTTAGCCTTCAGAATCGTCCAGCTTCCCTCTTTCAAAAAACCTTAGTGCAAAAAACCTTAGGCTTAGTGCAAGCTTCGCCATTTTTTTTTCTCTTTTAGTGGCCCTTTAAGCAAATAATTCAAATTAACTACCAGAATTTCAGTTTCATGCCACAATTTTGTACATGCATGGTACGTTCATCGTTGCAACTTATCCAGCTGAAGTGGTGAAAGTCCTTAATCTGTCACAGGTTATTATTATACCAGTAAGGTATTCAGTGCCACATTTAATTCCAATAAAGTTAGTGTTTTTACGTGCAAGCGTAAATGCCCCATGTTTCATATCGTTTCTGGAGTGTGTCCTAAGATAGAGTGTACTAGACCTTTTGAGTGGCGCGACCGAAACTCTCTCCCCTTGCTTTACCCATCCCCAACTTGCGGCGAAAGTAAAGCCCCTCCATGCATGGAGGGGCTTTAGGCGAAAGTATAGCGGCGGCGCTGCCATCGCCCAATCTTCCCACTTGGTTTGCTCGGCGGCATGGCCGGCATCTCTGTTTTGGTCTCGACAAAAAACAGCGTTTAAACCATTCTTACGCGCCAGGCTGAACAACTGGATATCCGTGTGTGCAACAAAGTCGCAAATTATCCATTTTCAAGGCCCCGAAAGACGAAGAACGACGACTTCTTTGGGAGCGCAACCTCCATCGGCTTGATAAACTGCTTGACGCCGATTGTGATGTGTGCGAGTTACATTTCGAACCGCATTTCATTGTGAGAGACTACGTGCATATTATCAATGGTGTTGAAGTCCGAATTCCTAGGGAAACGCCTACACTTGCCCCTGATGCAGTCCCGCTGAAGGTTCGCTTCATAGCAGCTCTTTGACTGCACCAGATGACCCATACGTCATTCAGCATAGCGACTCGAGGCTTACGTACTATGTGTTAGGCTATGTTGCTAGAAAATGTGCACTCCAAACAAAGTGCAGTGCATGCATGAATGAGCTTCTGCTGCCTGCATCAGATGGCCAGTCAGTGCCTAAATGCTGCTGTTTTCACAAAATCTTGTGATTTCGGTGGTCTTTTGTACCCTTCACTGAAACTTCAGCGAAGGTCCTTAGTGTATCCTAGAGTCACTAGAAAAATTTCTAGTGACTCTAGCGCATATAGCGCCACCTGGAGGCAAAGCGGAGGAGCAAGACGAAGCGTCGCGTAGAAGGTACTTCATAGCCGCGAACAACAACGCGGTTAGGCGAAGGATTCATTCGCGCACTAATTACATTAACTATCATGGTGTCTGGTTGCGCAAGCAAACACGAGCACATCTCACTCGATGTCTCCGAACGTCGGATGTCCCAATGCTGAGGTCAAGGGGTAGCGGGCCAACTCATATTACGCGCGAGCGTAAACGCCCCCTTGTGTCAAATCGCCGTCTTGGAGTTTGTCAAAGACATCCTGGTTAACGCAAAGAGACGTTCAACATCTATAGGCAATGAACAAGGGAATAGCACCAATTCGCTGGCGCGTGAATTGGTGCTAACCGTGTGCACGCCTATGCCGATACACGATGTGCGGTTTCAAGCCGGTTTCAAGCCACACACACGATGTGCGGTTTCAACAGCGTCGGCGTGGAAGACCGCGAAATACGTCTACGCCGGGCAACAGGCGAGGCATCCGGAGTAGTGAAGGCGCGCACCAGCGCTGCGGCACGTCGATCCATGCGAGGCATTGGAATTTTTTAACAGCGAAGCTGTTTGAGCTGGAGGTGTTCGCGCCGAATCTCCAGCTAAACTCGGCCGGGTGTGCGCCACAGGAACTGGGCAAGCAGCACTACCGAGTACAGCAGGAGCGAGGGAAAGCGAAAACTCTACTCGGCGAAGAGGAGAGGAGAAATAATTAAAACGAAATAAAATTTCTTGCCGAAGCGGGATTCGAACCCGGGTACCCAAGGTCCGAAGGCGTGCGTCGTACCCACTCGGCTATCCAGGCACGGTAAAACAACAAGCATATATGGGAACCACATGATTACGTTGCTATGGGCGAGAACGAGAAAACGATAGAAAGAGAAAGAAAGAAAGCAAGAGAAACAGACATACAGAAAGGTAAAGAAATAGACAGCGAGAGAAAGAGAGAAAGCATAGCATATCCTTGTGTAGTACAGTATAGCAGGGGGTGGAAAAGGGAAGTGATGGCGAGGAGGGAAATGAGAAAGGGGAGTGTACAGCATAGCATGCCATGTATACTACAGTATAGCAAGGGGGGTTTGAAAGGGAAGTGAGGAGGAGGGAGAGGCCACCAGCTCCGCTGATTCCAGTCTTCCACCACTAGTGCGTAGCTGCCCCAATAAAATGCGAAGCATTTCTTAGCAAACACTAGGCAATTTGAGCGTTTTTTTCTATCTATCTATCTATCTATCTATCTATCTATCTATCTATCTATCTATCTATCTATCTATCTATCTATCTATCTATCTATCTATCTATCTATCTATCTATCTAGCCGCCTACGTCTCTATCTATCTAGCCGCCTACGTCTGGGTGCTCTCGTTATCGACTCTTTAACTTGGTGTAGACAAAAATTGGCAAGGGAGGGTAAGAGGGTTTGACGAATATGACTGTCGGGTCATGACATGAAGAACGTGAAGAACGTCGTCAAACCCTTTCCTCCAGACACGTGTGGCACATACCCGTATACCACGGGCCGTCGTATACGTGTATGCGCCACAGGTGATTGACAGTTTATATATATCAAGGAAGGAACGGCGAGAACGGACATTGCGAGAGGGTTAAGAAAAACCGACACCGGCAGCGCTGACCCGACGAAAGAAAGAATAAAAAAAGAGACACCTTCCACTACATGGCATTTATGTAGTGTTTTTTTCCGAAGCAGTTGCAAGTAACATCGTGGCCTTGTGCAATAAAGAAAAAAAAAAAACATCGTGGCCTTGTGGTAGGACACCTCCTTGCCACGCGAACGGCCCGGGTTCGATCCTCAGTGGGGCCGAAGATTTTTGTTTTCATTTTATTTGCATCTTTCTCGATTTTTCGGTCACGGACGATTTTTCGCTCACAACCAACGACGCCGTCACCGTCGCCGACACCGGAATTTCCGCGACACGAGCTCTCTAACGCTATCGCGTTAAAATTAAAATCCCAGCAGGAATCGAACCCAAGCATTCTGCGTGGCTGTCAGGTATTCTACCACAGAGCCACGCCAGGTCTACAAACTGCTTTGGGAAAAGACCCTGTGCAGGCGTAATGTCGGTGCAACGTTAATTGTGGTTGTAGTGCTGCCTATCTAATTTTATAACGAAGCAATAAACGCTACCTATGTACTCCTCTGATACAGGCGTCATGTCGGGTTAACGTCAATTGTGGTTCCAGTGTTGGCTCCGCTTTTATAGCACTCCAATCAACATTACTTTTGTATTCATGTGATTCAGCATGCTATATATTCAAGCGTTGCTCGACCCCGGAGGAGTATACGCTAACGAAAGTTACGTAAGATATTCACATCATCGCACCGTCGCATGCACTTCGTTTCGATAACACAGACGTCTGTGCTCTAAGGTGAGTGCCGATACTACGTCAGACCATAAGTTACCATTTAAACGTCTGTCTAGTCGGCCTGCCTGGTAAGCCCACGATGTGCACACAACTGCTCCATTTACAAAAACACGTCGATCCACCTCGTAACGCTTGGCTCAAGGCCAAAAAATGCAGCATAGATTTACTGGCTCCCTGCTTCGCATGAAACCGATTCCCACAAGGAGTGAGATCTGCCGAATTGTTTATTTTTTTTTAGTAATGGAAAGGGGCTTTCAAGGATTCGTGAAGAAAGTAAGAGAGATGAGTTGATCGAACATTCAGGACCAGCCCGGCGGGCTGCGTGTTCGAGCCCCGGTTCATGAAATGTAGACTGAATTGTTGTCTCGAGAAATCGTCGTTCACGGACGTAGACAATGCCAATCCTACCTTTTAGCAAGGTTGTTTGCAGGGAATCCGTTCATGAGCACAAGGAGGGCAGCATATAACCAGCCATTTTTAACAAGTAAATGTACGAATAGAATGCATTATTCCGTCCTGCAGACATATATCTCACTCAGTTTTGATCGTCCCGCCGGAGTCAAACATTAGGTTACCTCAAGCCACACCTCCCTCTCGCGATACGCTTCTTACTTACGTGCGAAAACTAGCGGACTACCTGACTGGATGCAAATCTCGACGAAAATGCATAAACGGTGTGTATAACAGCTTTGCTGGTTTGGGTTTTTCTCTGTCAGAGTCCAGTTTGAAAATATATATATATATATCTGTGGTTCTACGTGCCAAAATCCCGATATGATTATGAGGCGCGCCATATAATTGTGAAGGGCTCCTGAAATTTTGGCCATACAGACATCGCACAATACATGGGCCTCTAGTATTTCGCGTCCATCGAAATGCGACCGCCACGGCCGGGACCGAACCCGCTACCTTCGGGTCAGCAGCTGTGCACCGTAACCACAGTACCGAACTTTAAAGGAACCCTGCAACACTTCTCAAAGTAATCGTCGAATGGCTTCATTAAAAGAGCTTATTGCCTCACGAATAGACTACCGCGAAAATGTTTAGAATCCGTCAAGTAGGAGCGGAGTTACGGGGATTTGTCGTACGCTTCAAGCGCTTTCTCTCTCCTTTCGTACCAGCGAGCGCGCTGAAAGCTACGCAGGGAGGGAGATGACAAGGGGGCAAGAAGATCCGTCCCTTCGTCAGCGCGCGTCATGACCTTCAGCACGTTTTTTTTTTTTCTTCGAACGCGCGGCTTACTTTCAGTCTGATCGCGAGCGCGGGCACGTGGCGGCATCCCATGGCGGTCACGGTAACTATGCAGCTCACGATGCTCAAGTCAGCCAATGGTCGCGGAGTTTAGGTTTATGGCGCGGTCATTTCGGTTTATGGCATCACTTGTCGAGTGAATTGAGAGAACGTTTTTTAGCTGATTTTGAGAATTAATTGTAAATTTCAGGCCGCGTGCTGCGCTATAACGTTTGGCTCGCGTATTCTCAGGAGCCTCGACTACCCATCAGCAGCGTTTTTTGACCCTGCTGAAAAAGTGTTGCAGGGCCCCTTTAAGTTATGTAAGAGCTTAAGCTATAACATTATCAAATAATACGCACCATAAATTAAAAAAGCACCTTATATCAAGGAATTACAAGCGATTAAATGTAACCTAGCTGCAATGCTTTTCCTCAAGATATTCGCCTAGCGGTCCGGTCTACTGAAAGCATGGACTGAAAGTGAGTGGTCGGGGCTAAGCCTAAGCACGTCTTCCGCGACCCGGCGCGTGAAAGATCGCGGAGGTCACGCTCCACGTTTGTCTCGTTGAGCTCTGCACCACCAGGCGCTGTAAAAAATTCTCGTACAGCACCCCAAGGAAAACCATGACACAGCGGCGAGACGGCCAGAAGGAACAGAGAAAGAAGCCAGCGCTCTGTTCCTTCTTTTGGCCGGCTCGGCTATCTCTTCATTTTCCTTGATGCGCTGTACCTACTTAAAAAGGACAAACTAACTTGCCCAATCCTCAACAGTGAAAAACCAGGCCGCTGCGGTGTTACTCCACAGGGCTCCAAGCAATAAGGCCGTGCACGTTTTCTCCGCCGGCAAGCCGATTATCTGCAAATGCTGGGTTTGCGGACAAACTTGAGCTCTCTGACAAAAATCACTGGTAAGCATTCTTACAGATCAAGATTCTCAGGAGAACATATAGTTACTAAAGGTATAAAGTAATAGACCGAACACAGATCAGGTAACTTCCAGTAATGGCACGACAGAAGATAAAAGAATGGTCTACGCCGGCATTGTCACTTGCTTGGTTGTCTGTATACAGTTGAAACTCGATTTAACGAAGCGATGGTCGCGCTCGAATTACTTCGTTAAATCGGGAAGTTCGTAAAATCGAGAAAGGGACCTTTCTGTCCTTGGGAATCTAAAATTGTAAAGTAGTGACACCCAAAATCTTCCGCAGCATTGTACATGCCACTAACTCACGTTTGCGCGGGTAAAAAGTCCGTGAGGGCGGTCCGGATAGGAAGCTTCCCATGTCCGGGCAACGCAAGCCAGGTAGATGGTCGCGTGACGCTATCACCTGAGGCTGCCGATAAGCAAATACGTGAAGAGCGAATGCATAAATAGTGCGAACTGGCTGAGAAACAAAGTTGTGAAGAGATCAGTGCCATCGGTCGCATAAACAATAAAATAACAACAGCAACCACGGTAGTGTTCCTGTGGGACCATTTACAGGGACAATAAACCACCGCCGCCCCTATAGCGTCATCTGATATGTAAGAGCGCTAACGACAGTTGAGCCCGTTACGCGCATGGGCGCAGAGTGCAGGCTCATCAAAACAGAACTCAGGATATCGTTAACGCGATATTAAATTAATTCGATATCGTTAGCGTTCATGCTCGAATAAAAACACGTCTGTGTCAAAATTAGACAGAAATCATCACTTTTCTACTCATTCATTTCATGAAAACTTCGTTAAATCGAGTTTGGTGCCTAGTTAGTTTCTTTAATTCGGGTTGGTGACAACATTGAACGCTATGCGTACCTGCCAGGCAATGGGAATTTCTTCGTTAAATTGTGAACTTCGTAAAATCGGGTTTTGTTAGATTGAGTTTTAACTGTATAAGTATTAAAAGGATATTTGGAAGAAGTTAATTTGCAATAGGGTTCAGCATCTTCCGCTTAAATTGAAAAAAAAAAAAAAGGCCGCCATATTTCATGGTCAGTTGAAAAGGATTGACCAGAGATTTAGCGCCTTGCTGCTGTTGTCTACATGCGCACAATGCAAGCAAATCCTTGAAGTTCTTCAATGGATTCGCTCGCCTGGTCGTGTCCGTGCATTCGTCAGTTCCTTTCTTCGAGAGCGCTCCTTTTCCGTCCGCATCATAGGTAGTATCTACGGCCAATTCAACAAGCAACGTGGAGTGCCACAGGGTTCTGTTCTTGCGTCAATCATTAACGTTGCGCTACTACCGATGGTGTGGAAGTTATCAAGCATTCCCAACATTAGGTTTTTGATGTATGCTGGTGACGTGAAGGTATGGTCGACGCATTCTTCTTTTGACCATCAAATGCGGGCACTGCAGGCAGCACTTGATGCCGCATTTGCCTGGTGCACTTCAGTGGTACTCGCACTATCACCAGAAAAGACTGTATACACGAGCACTGCCAATAAGTGGGGCCGCCGCAAGCTTGACCGAGCCCCTGCACGACTTACGCTTGATGGTCGCGTGCTCACGGAGGTGTCTACAATCTGCGTCCTTGGGGTAGACTTTTCAGCATCTGGATAGGCCCCACTATGGATTCGCTCTGCACGCAGAACCACCTCCGGCATGCTTCATCTTTTTCGTCGCATTGCCCGGCGAAGTGGCGGAGCGCGAATTCGTATCGCACGGCAGCTAGTATGCTTGGTATTCCAGCCTCGACTGGTGTCAAGCGCAGTTTCAACGCTTCACCAAAGCAGAATGGGCGCGAGATTGGAAAGCCTTAATCGTGAAGCCATGCGTGTGATGACAGGCCTTCCAAGGTTCACGGTGTGAACCTTGAAAACCGTAAATTTTTTTCGGGGTGGGAATTCAATTACCCTTTGTGTACGTTTGTGCGTGCGTTTATGTGTGCGTGCATATATACACATGTAAAATTGAAAAAAATCGGGGTGCGTGTGTGTTGCACGAATTGTACCGTGACCTTGGATAGGAATATCGGGCTTTCGCGTTAGCAGATGGTGACACAACTACTATTGAGCAAAGTCAAGCAATGAAGAAGCAATATGACGCCACCAGCTCCGCTGTTTAACCAGTCTTCGCGCTGAACCTGCTTAATTTTTCTTTCTTTTTTTTTTTTTTTTCATCTGTGGCTGCATGAGGACGGCGGATATTCGTTGAGCTGCTGTCTACGTTGGCAAATATCAACTGAGCATCGGAAGCTTTACCTCATGCGCCGCTCGCTCAACAGAGATAGAGGAGAAAGCAGCAGCATAAGTCTATAGTTGCCAGGATGCAAGTTACAAGAAAGTGGGAGAAGGCAGACCGACAGGCGAGGATGCGTAACGAACGATAGGGCAAGGCGTGAAGAAAACAGCGTGAACGCGGTAGAGGAGCCAAGCGCCAATACGTGTCTTTGGCTCAGCTTACAGTGCGGTTTCGAGTTCCGCGCAAGTCATGCGAAGCAGGACATGTGCACTCACTCCGGCGCATTATTTCTCAAATGGAGAGTTTGCCAGACGAACGCAATTTTGCCACGGAAAGCAAGTCACATAGTCAATATTACACCGCATTTGCCAAGAAATTCAAGGGTTCTTCCCGGAAAGAAAAGAATTCCACGACTTTCGAGGGCTTTGAACACGTAATTTCAAGGGTTTCGAGGAGTTGTATACACCCTGTGAGTACCAAAACGCACTTGATTTGCTATAGAATACTGCTTAAAACTGACGTTTTGTGTAACCGATGCAAATGCAGCCTTAACGAACAGAATATCTAGTTGCACAGCATACATGCGCTTCAGCAAAACAAATAAGATAAAATGCGCAAAAAAATAACGATATTATGGCTAACAGTGATTTGAGCAGCGAAACTTAAAACAAGGGACAAAAAGAATACAGACAAGGACGCCGCTGTCCTGTCCTACAGCGGCGTCCTTCTCCGTCTTCTAGGCGAAAATGTTTGAGGCCCGTGTACTCAGATTTAGGTGCACGTTAATGAACCCCGGGTGGTCGAAATTTCCGGGGCCCTCCACTGCGGCGTCCCTCATAATCATATTGTGGTTTTGGGACGTTACACCCCACCAATTATTATTTATTGTCTGTCTTCTTTTTGTCCCTCGTTTTAAGTTCCGCTGCTCAAACCAGTGTTAGCTATGAACCAACTAGCTCCGGCGGATACCGTCTTGACGATATTATAAACTCGATCGACGTGATAGGTTATGAAGAAAATTTTGGGAAAAGCCGGATAGCGCTCATCTGAAAAAAAAAATATATATATATATATATATTTACCAAGGGGGCGGGGGTTACGGATAAACACCTCGAATTTTCGGAATCAAACCAATAACGCAGAGCCTTACTGCTTTATACAAACGAACTTGTAGTGGTGGAGCAGCGTATTCGCGGTTTAATTCGAACAAACGACATTCTTTTATTACTAGAGTCAGATAAATATTCAGTTTCTCACGAAATAGCTGGGATTCATATTTAGAGTAAATAAGGCTCCATATTGTAACGTTGATAACAGCGATGCTTGGACTAGTTACTTCCAATGCTTAAGTTAAACGCGAGCGCAAACAATAAACAAGAAAACAAAGAAAAGGACCTCCAAACATGACACTGAGCGTAGAAAATCAGCTATACTTGTTTCGTTATAGGCACCAAATAGCGATAGATACTAGAGTGTCTAAGGCTACAAGAGAATCGACAACTGGCCTAGTTGGTTGAAATGCATAGTTTAACTGAACTACGCGCACACAGACGAAGACGAAAAAAGATGGACCACAGGACAAGTGCTTGTCCTGTTGTCCTCCCCTTTTTCGCCTTTGTCTGTGTGCGCTTATTTCAGTTAAATCTAAAGGTATGACTGATCAGCGGGTGGTCAAAATACAGCGAAACGGTATAACGCGTGACTATGAGTACGTAAAAGTATGCATCAGACAAATGTAAAAAAACAAAAAAAAAATCAAGAAGCATGAATTAAAGAGCGAAGCAAAAGGAAAGATACACGCGACCATAATGAAGCATGTAGTGCTTATTGAGGCTCAGCAAATATGAAGTAGTGCGAGGTACGTGGCAAGGAGTAGTACTACCCAAACGCGCGGGCAAAAAAAAAAAAAAAAAAAAAAACCCAGAAAAAGAACAGAACTAAAGCATGTACAAGGACGTATGTGTACGGGCTAGGCGTCCTTCGAAGTGTCTGAAGCGAGGAGCAAAATCTGCTTCGCAAAAAAACAACAGATGGGCATGGTTGGTTAGTACCCAGATAAGACGAAAGAGAGAGAGTCTACACAGTGTGCAGATAAGAACAGCCAAGGGAAACTAAGCAGTACTTATTCCGCTAACGTGGTTGACGATGGCACAGAAAATTATGACACGAAGAAACAATGTAATGGATACGGGAGCAACGGCGAGGAAGCAGCTGCATGTATACGAATGTATACTACATCGGACAGCTAAGCAGCGTATCGGAAGTGAAAGTTCCATTATGCTTTTATAGGGCAGTGGCGCCACTGTTCGAAGCCGGACCAAGGTGCACGACAACGTAGAGTCCCAGGATGAAATTTTTTAATGTATACATCAAGCATGTTCTGATAGAACGACGCGGCAACTATCGAGCCATAAATGTGGACCTAGCCGTAGTTTTCCTTGTGTCTTATAAGGAAAACTAATCTGCGATGGAGAAAATAGTGAGAGAGGATTGGGACATAGGTGCGAAAAAAAAAAAAAGATAGGTTGCCTGTGTTATTGGGGGGGGGGGGGGGGGCAATATCGAATATTCGGAAAAATGCGAATATGCGATTCGTATTCGAAATTTCCAATATTCGCATACCTCCAGTTCTGTGTCAAAACATCGGTCATTTTGACGCGCACGATAGAGGGGAGGGGGAAAGGGGCTCTGTGTCATAACACCGATATGATGATAATGCACGCGCTAGCGGACCCCGGGTTTGGGCCACCTGGAGCTCTGCACCTAAATCTGAGTACACCAGTCTTTTTGCGTTTCGGTGGGGGCAAAACACAAAACACCGGCGCACTCATATTTAGGTGCAGGACACCGCTAACTGTTGTTGTTAGTGGCGCTCCGTCCTTTCGCGTGATTGTGTACTCTTGCGCCTTAAAACAAATATGAACGTACACCAATTGCCCCCCCCCCCCCCCCCCCCAAAGAAAAAAAAGTTCTCTTTCGCATTATATCGCACGTACAACACCACTCACCCCTTTCTCTAACGCATTAGTTACTGTATATGCTACCTTTACGTAAAGATAGCATATACAGTAACTCTATAACGCACGAACAAGCGCGCTACCTAGGAGGCACTTTTGCCAAGAGGCCATTTTCTTAAAAAATCTCAATTTTTTTTCCCCTGCGCAGACCCGTGAGCAAAATTATGCGCACCACAGGCCCATCAAAAGACTGAATTTATTACGGCGAAAGCCTTGTGTATATCATGAGTCCGAGGTAGAAACACGAACGGGCCAAAATTACGTCACATGACGTCATCGTCGCTTGGTCAAGGCTCGGCGACGATGCCCGAGGTAGCGCAAGACCGCACGAGGTGCAGAAAGCATCGAGCGAGGGGGTTATGAACAATGCAGTCGACTGAGAACGTCAAAGTAGTTTAAATGAGTGTCTCGTGAGAGCATCTATGCTCTCCTTAGCGTTGCCTGAAGGGACTGTGACTTTTGAAATTCAGACGCATAAACTCAACCTAGGATTGCAGAAAAATTTGATCACAGAATCTCTGGACGGCGTACCTTTACTCAGGTTAGTACGGCAGAAATCGATCCGTCTTCTTGAATTATGCTGTCTCACTAAAAACTTTATTTCGTAAGAGTATAACGACGTTGCTGTGGTTCCAGGTGCGTTTACTATTTTTATACTAGTGATGCGCGCTGAAAAAAACATGTTTTTTTCAACAGGTGCGGCAGGTGAAGATGGTACCACAAGGAAGTCGGCAACCGACGGACGTGTGACACTCCGGGCTAAGTACTAGCGCCGTAGGAGTGGGATTTCCGGCTACTCCTGCAGCCTTGGTGCTTACCCCGGGGGCGTCACGGGCCAGCACTACCGTCGCAACGGCCACCAGCCTTTTAGGGAGGGAGATCGTTTTCTCTAATAAAGTTCAGTAAAGCTAACCTCCGTGTTTCCCTACAGTGCCTGCCACAAGCTGACCGGCGGTGGAAATGCCGCCCATCGGCTCCGACTGATCCCTTTGAAATGCGCGCCCGAGGAACCGGAAAAATGGAAACTGCGTGCGCAACACCAGTAGGTACAGAGCCTACATAAGGGTCTCGTATTAGACACCCGTATTACAGAGGGGTGCTTCCCGCCACCTCATCACCTAAAAAGGAGTCTGAAGAGGTGGCCCTGTGAACAGATCGCCAACGCCAGCAACCGAACTTGCTTCCGTTTTCTACGTGCGAATCTCGTAGTCAATGCTTACGCATTGAAGGTGGCAGATGTGCGTTACGCCCGACCAAATATTAAACGTGGATATTTCTGGGGAGAACCATTGCACACACGCGCGGGCGCGCCGACACTTTATGATGACGCGACCGACGAATGTTGCTTATTATTGCGTGGAGTAAGTCACGCTATTTTTTTTGTTCTGTATAATTAGGCAAGATTAACTAACCTCTAAAACGAAGCTGAACAAAAAATTCCAACCAGAAAGTTGTAGATCGGTTTGCAAAACACCCGATTAGACAATTCCTAAATTTCTCTGAAGTATTAGTGTTTTTCTGCTGGCTGCAGATGCCTGCGGAATACAAAAAGAAAAAAAAAAAGAGAGAGCGAAAATAAAACAAAAACACACACACACACACCGCCACCCCTGCCATTTTACCGCTACCGTCGCGGTCAGGGTCGTCATAAGGTCATAAAAAAATTATAAGGGGACCTTTAGGTCGTTGCTGTGAGTCATAGCCGCGCAATAATCGCCCTGAAAAAGGCGATGAATACGGCAAAGCCCAATAAAAAAAATCCCGCCCAAGGCTTCCTTTCGATATCCAGTTGCGCTTGCGGGTTGCGCAGCATAATAAAAATGTTTTCCTGGATGACCTTTCTTTGCACATACATTCCCTACATGTGCCCATAATGACAGAGAAGATACACTAATGGTCAATAAATACCATTAAAATGTAAGGGTAACAGCGCGCGCAGCATACAGGACGATGACAGAAAGACAATAGCATTCGCCTGTCGTCGTGTTGTTGATACCAGTCGCTATAACCATTGCATAGAGTGGATTACCAACTAGCCCAGGCAGCCACCCTTCTAAGTTGTTTTAATTAAAGCATCTGTTTTCCTTTTGTCCGCAAAAGCTCAGTTTACCGGAAGAGGACTTCACAGTGTCTCATATGCAATAAAGACACGTCGCGCAAGCTTTTTCCAGCTTACTACCATCCGCGCAGCAGGGCAGTAAGTTGTCAGCAGAAAAAAGAAAAAAGAATGCGTGTACAAATAAACATAATGATAACGCAACGTCAAATGAGGTGCTGTGCAGGGAAGCATATGACGATGACTACAGAATCCAGGTAGTCATTTGACGATAACGGTTAAATTGCCTTGTGTTCAATGTTGCGCCAACAAGGCCAAATTAATATTCAGCAATCTGCGTTAAGTGCCTCTGCTACCACGAGACCAGAATACTTTTTATGATGGAGTGCTCAAGACACATACACTTGCTAGCAAAGGAAACCGAAACTGGTTCGTAGGAAATGCACTAAATGATAATTTAATACGCTTAGAGATTCGCCAGTATTCAGTACTCCTTTTAAGGGCACGTATCTGGCATCCATGGCGTTCAAGCCGAAGAATGAGTGCCACGGGACCCACTGCCATTGAACTGTCAGTATGGGGCACGCCCATCGAGCTCAATGAGGCATGAAAGAGCGGTTTGACAAGGTCGCCGATGGCCCGGCTGGCTTATAGTTGACCAGCCTGTTTTGTCCTCTACCGAGATGGCCTGAGGGAGTGGGAAAGGCGGCGGCACGTTAATAATATCTAGAGTTTTACGTGGCAAAACCACGATGCGATATGAGGCACGTCGTAGTGGAGAGCTATGGAAATTTCGACCATCTGGTGTTTTTTAATGAGCACTGACATCGCACACTACATGGGCCTCTAGCATTTCACCTCCATCGAAATGCGGCAGCCGCGGCCGGTATCGAACCCGCGACATTCGGGTCAGCAATCGAGCACCTTAACCACTGTGCAGTAGCATAGCCAGAAATTTGTTTCGGGGGGGGGGGTTCAACCATACTTTATGCGTGTTCGTTGGTGCGTTTGTATGAGTGCGTGTATATATACCTATGCAAAATCGAAAAAATTCGGTGGGAGGGGGGGGGGGGGAGAGAGCCTAGTAAAACGAGGAGCGCTGAGTCAATCAGCCGGGATGGAGGATGGCGAGCGTTAAGCGAAAGTTCTGCTCAGGGAAAGTGGAGAGGAGAAAAAATAAAAAAAAAACGAAATTTCTTGCCGAGGGGGGATTCGAACCCGGGCACCCACGGTACGAAAGCGAGCATCGTAACCATTCGGCTATCCAGGCACGGTAGCTGAACAAGCATTTATGGGAACCGTATGATTGCGTTGCTATGGGCGAGAGAACGAGAAAAAGATAGAGAAAGAAAGACAGAAGGAAAGCGAGAGAAGTATTAGATAGAGAAAGCAAGCGTAGCACAGCGATGTACAGTATAGTATAGTACAGCAAGGGGGTGGAAAGGGAATGGTGAGGAGCAGGGAAAGGAGGCGAGAGGGTAAAGCATAGGGGGTCGGGAAAGGGAAGGAAGGGAGGAGGGCAAGGTCCCCAGCTCCGCTGTTTCCACGGACTCCGCACCACTAGTGTGTAGCTGCACCCATTTTTTTTTTTTTTTCAGAATGGTTTCAAAAGGTGAGCTGTTTATGCTCGGAGAAACTCCGTTATATCAGAAATTATCATCATCATGAACTGGCACGCGCTCTCATCTTCTGCTTCGCGTGCGCCGATTTCTCCGGCGTGGGATGCAATAACTCTGATGGGCGAGAGAACGAGTACAAAGAGAGAGAAAGAGAGGAGAGAGAAATATACAGAAAGGGAGAAAGAAAGGAAAGACGGAAATAAAAAAGAGGAAGAGAAACAGGCACACAGAAGAGACAGAAAAAACAGACAGCACGACAGAAAGAGAGAGATTCAAAGAAAGAGAGAAAGAAGCAGAGAGAGAAAGTGGAAGCGAGAAATAGAGACACAGAAAGAAGGGAAGAAAAGATAGAAAGAGATAAAGACAGAAACAAAAAAGAGGTAGAAAAAAAACAGAGAGAAAGAGAAACATAAAGGGAAACAAGGAAGGCCACCAAGCTCCACCCTTCCCTCAGGCTTGGCACCACTAGAGCGAAGCTGCCTTATTTATTTCTTAGATAGCAATTTGCATGTATGTCAGGTCCATACTGACCGCACAGTAATGGCGACCGAAACGCATTCCATGTGACTTCCCACTAACATATCGAAACTATGAGGTCACAACAGCATGGCTATGGTACAAAGAGAAATGAACGCATCGATGTCACGCCAAAAATATATTTCTTCTACTTGTCACCTGCTCATTTTTTTCATTTCATCTTCCCACTTTCTTCTAGTCTCACACCGATCCAACCTCACGTGGTGCAATATGATGGGTGCTTTGTTTGAGGCCTGAACACACGTCCCAGGCCTACACTTTTCCAATGCCAGCATAAACTACAGTGCCTGTCTCCCCACAATTGTGTGAACAAGATAACATCCGAAAGCCAAATGTTCCGGCCACCAACTGTCATGAGTACATTAACTCGAAGGCGAAGTGTGGAGAGAACAGAAAAAGAGAAACTAAGAAGAGGAAGAAGAGAGAAACAACTTTAATAGAGGTCAGACTAAGACCTACTGATATTCCTCCACCAGGAGGACCATGGCCAGCTGGTAGGCGAAGGCTGCCGACGCCAACCACACCCGCCAGTGGGGAGGTGGGGGGACTGTAGTGTAGTGAGGGGATTGCAGGGCAGCGGGGCATGAGAAAATGACGTGTTCTACGCTTGCGTACGTACATGGGCAATTGGGACACGAAGGGTTGGAACGATAAAGGAGTAGGCGTGCTGGAGTGATCAGAATATTGAGCTGAATGGCTTGGAGTGTGTGTTTGGGCAGGGAGGCAAGGACTAAGATAAACTAACGTATTTCTAATGAAGAAACATAAAATAAAGAAAGAAAAAGAAGACGGGGAATTGAAGACAAAATTGAGAAAAGAAGTAAGAAACGAGCATGAGAGGTTACGCTTGTTAGTTCCGCCTCAGCTGAAGCACCTAAAATTATTGTGGGCTCCAGAACACTGTGTGCTAAAATTAAATGAAATGGCCGATTCCTTAGCGTGATCATCGCTGGATGGCCCAATAATTAAGGTTCTTCCAGTAGTAAAATATATAACAGCAACCAGATATAGAAAACTAGCAATTCACACAGATAGGATGGAATCAATAACAACGTGGACGAAATATCAGCACCTAAAGTTTCCACGGAAGTCTCAATCGATCGCCAGATTTCAATGCCATGTGATGTGTCCCCCCCATTAGACCTATATTTACACAAAGCTGGTCTGATATCGCCCCTCTTGTATTTTTTTGTCATGTCACAGATATTCATTTATTAGAAAAAGACTTCTCACTACTTCGCTTTCAAATATAGGCTTAAACTTAACTGCAGAAATTGTACTAAGTTTCGGTGCCTCAGCTTTAGGATACTGCCACAGGAATGCCTTTGATGTGGTATGTAATTTCATTCAAGCTACGAAACATACACCATTTAAAATCTAACAAATCTATTAGAAATTGTTCTGATAAGGTTAATACGGCAGCCTGGTCTACTAGAGCAATCGCACAGTCATTGCAGTATTTATTTGATATATTACCTATTATTACCTTTTTAGTTATTTTTTTTATTATTCAACATTGTTCAAATTATCTTCTAAATATTAAACAACAAATTCTTGGCCAATCACCCAGAGTGGGTATGTGCCATAGTGTTGAAGGAACAAACAAACAAACAAAAGCACGAGAGGCGACATGGCTGGGAGAGAGAAGGGCAGAGCGCTTGGAACGAGAAGAGGCGCGACGGAGCGGTGGCAGACGCACGGTGTTAGCCCGAAGTCCGCTAGCAGAGCTCCTGGCAAGGACGTGCCCCAGTTTTCGCAGCAACGCCTTGTGAGCCAACGTTTATGGAACCAGGTTGCCGTGAGCTGCGGGACGCGACTCGGAGTGCGACCAGCTCGGCCGAGCAACGTCATCCTCGTGAGGACGCGCCAGATGTCCTGCGGCTACGCTCCGTAGGCAGTGCACCAGGACGAGCGGTACAGCCGCTGCGAGGACACGACGGTGCAGCTGATGGCCAAGCACCAGCGACGCGACAAGCCTTCTTATGACTTGACACTGAAGCCGCAGTTGCGTCAAGACAACGTCTCTGACGGACTGTAAAGACGACGTCTTGTATATAGTAAGCGTGTGTTATAGCATATTTTGAGCGTTTTTTGCTGCTTCGGTTTTGCTTATTAGAGTTTGTTCGCTTTAAAGAATTTTTCGTGCTCCTCACCGTTCCTTTTTCGTATTCCATCTATAGAGACCACGACACCAACATTTAAAAAGAAAAGAAAAATCATCTGCCCTGCTTCCATTTCCATTCTTGAGAAATGGGCTTGCCTACATGTTATGTCATAATGTTAAGTGGATAATGTTATGTCATGCCGATAATTTACAAAGGTGATCGCTAATAGAATCGGAACCACAATAGAATTCAATTAACCGAATAACCAAGCAGGGTTCTGTAAAGCCTACTTGACAACAGACCATATTTACACTATAAATCTATAGATAACAAGAAAGCATTTGATTCAGTCAAAACCTCATCAGTCATACAGGTGTTACGAAATCAGGGTGCAGGGGGGTTTTATATGTGACTAGTCACATATAAAAATGCTGCAAGATATCTACAACAGGTCCACAAGAAAGCAATAAAATCCACAAAAAGAAGAGCGTAAGGCAGGGACATATGATCTCTCCAATGCTATTCACTGTGTGTTTACAGAAATTATGCAGGGCCCTGGATTAGAAACAGTTGGGGATAAGAATTAATGGAGAATACCTTCGTAACCTGCGATTCACTGATGACATTGCCTTGCTAAAGTAGCACAGGAGATCAATGGCAAAGCCTGCTCACTGGATTGGACAGGCAAAGCAAAATGGTGGGTCTAGAAATCAATATGCAGAAAACGAAAGTAATGTACAACAATCTCAAAAGAGAACAGCAGTGTGCGATAGGAAGCGAGGCACTAGAAGTGGCAAAGAGAATACATCTACTTAGAGCAGGTAGTGGCCACAGATCTGAACCAACAGTAATTGGGGATGTATCAAAGTATGGTTAATCTGGAGCAGCAGGTCACCATCATCATTAGCAGTCATTTTATGTCCGCTGCACAATGATGGCCTCTCCGAAAAACCTGCAGGTGACTTGGAATTGCACAGGTGTATGAGTATTAAACCCAGTAGCACATGCATTCACACCTAGTAATAGTGGGGCTGACTACCATGGGGAAAAAAAGAGGGGCAATGCAGAGTACATTTGTGATAATTATCATTTCCTGCTGCTGCAGCCTATTGATTCTACTGCAAAACAAAGGCCTCTCCCAGTGATGTCCTTGACACCTCTCTTGTGGTAACTAACCCTATCCAATGCTTCAAAATTTGCTCATTTCACCTTGCCTCCTGATTCTCTGCCATCCTTGACTGCTATTTCATTTGCTTGCCCTGCTACACTATTGCAGGGCATGTGAGTGAAACATTATTGCCTGCACACTAAAGCAGAATTGAAAAGTTATTTGGTGACAATGTAAGCCTTGTAACATGTGTTGAAGGTAGCATAGGACAACAACATGGGTGTGCACACCAAAATTTAAAAGTGTCAAATGGCAAGACACACAATAACAGAGTGTTCCAGTAATTAGGAACATGAAAAATTAAGGTAAATTTACACTATTTAAGATGGAAATCGATGTACATTGCACCAAGTCTTGTAAACCATTTGTATCAGTGTAGCTTTAAAGAACAGCATTGTAAAACCACCTTTGGCTACACTGACTAACAATGTAATTTCAGGAACAATTGTATAGACCATAATATCTATAAGACCATAATAACAATCGCAGCACAAGAGTTCCCTCCAGTACTGCCAGTAAAAAACTCTACAGTGAATTCAATATACTCACATCAGTGAAAGTTCGACATGAAATATTACCCAGTTCACTTTTATAAAAGCATTTATATTGAATATCTACATATTACTGTTCATATGCTACAATGCAACAGTTACTTCTTGCTTCCTGGGGCTTTACGGAGCCGTTTGCTTTTTGGTTTTGCTGTACCAGACCTTGGTGCTGAACAGCTGCCTGTAGATGCCACGCTTGCGTTGTCCTCATCCTGGGACAGACACATGCACACGAGTAACTTTTCTCGATACTAGACATAGGTCTCAGCAGCACCGCAGTACACAGTCACACTGCTCCAAGAACTTTCTTGGTTATGTGTTTCTAGCTAGTAAACCACCAAACCATTCAATAAAAACCGAAACAGCACCCCAGCTCATTGGTGAACACAGATGAAATTGCCAGGCCATTGCACCTATGACTTAATTATATGGCACAATGACCACATGTGCCTACTTGTTATTTTAATTACGTAGTTTCCACATACAGTTTACCTATCATACAGTTTTCACCCATATGACCACAATAAGGACTACATTTTTCATCCCTTCTTTAGATGCACTAAAGAAAATCAATAAAAACAATTATGACCACTGGTTTTTCAAGCACACAAAGCACTGAATTTAACCTTATTAGACAAGCTGTAAGATTTCATTTGATTTGAAGCAACTCATTTTTTTAGGGCCTTCCATATATTCTAGGGGGGTAAAAGTAAAACAGAAGAAGGCTACTTAAACCTGCAAATATGCTTTTAAGTGTTTGTTGTACTTCTTTAAACAGTATTTCAATGATGAAAGTAAAAGAGTAGATGGCACATAGTGAATCACTACAGAGACCTCAAATTTCAGCACACATAAGAAGTGAGCACTTGGCAGCTGTCTGAAACTGTAAAGTTTGCCTCACCTTTCAAAGTTGTTTGCTTGTTCTTTCACTGTATCAGTAATGCATAAGTCAATAGTATCTCATGAGTAGGGCTCCGTGTTTTCAGAGGTTATTCTTCTTGAAATTTGGAGGGTGTTTTTCGGAGTTTATTTCTTGGCGGAAATTCGGCATTTATCAGAGTTTAGTATTCATAAATCCCCAATTGTCCGAAATTCCGGTTCATTTTGCATTAATTCTCAATACCCCCAATACCTTAGATGAAATTATAGCTGAACACGAGAACATCAGAACACACGAAGCATATTTTAGTTGTCTGGAAGGTTTGAACACACAAACACATATACAGAAAAGCACAAATACTAGAATACAAAACACCTACGTCTGTGTGTATTACAACCTTAAAGGGACACTAAAGGCAAATGTTAAGACGACGTTGATTGTTGAAACAGCTTTCCAGAAACCTCGTAGTGCTTGTTTCGTGCTAAGGAAATGCTTATTTCGAATAAGAATCACGTTTTAGTGGTCTGCACAGCGTTAACGCACTTCAAATCGGGCGCCTGAAAAGGCCTCCTGATGTAGCATTTGCCTTGCCCAACATTGCCCACCTTTACTGCCCGGCAGCCTACGCTGTGGTTTCTGCTCTGACATCACACAACATCACATGGACACGGCATTTTGTCGAATTTTCCGTTAGAGCGACTTTCATGAACGTGCAAGGCACACACAGCAGTACGTGATAACAAAACTGCCACTGAAACGCAACCGCGCAAGCGGAGCGCAGCCCTGGCGAAAACAGAACTTGTGCACAACCTGCGCCGTTCTCCACTGTAACGTCAAGTTCTTTTTTCTATGAATCAAAGGGGAACGCACAAGCAGCATTTTATCACATCTTGCAATGCTCGGAGTGTTCTTTTTTATCATACGTAGCTTGAATACTAGTGATAATTTGTACTTGGGACTCTTTTGACGTCATCAGGCTCGTTCCAAAATGTCCCACTGGTGGCGCATGGTGTCCTACATTTATCGTAATTTCTCAATTACTAGAGCACTGCTATTGATAATATTGATGTTTCAAACGTTCTCAAACACTGACCTTTCACTCTGACATAAATTTTTATTTGCCTTTAGTGCCTTTAAAGCTCGTTGTAATAGATGCAAGCATACTTTATGAGGTCCATATCTTCGAAGTCGTCTGGTGGGCCCCAGTGCTGCCAGCAGACCGTATGTCAAGATGTCGTCTCGCGTTCCCGGGGGCTCTACATACATTAACGTGTCTCGCTCCGCGCGCGGCAAGCCCTTTGTGAAATGTGCGATGGGTGCAGTCTACGAGATACTGCTGACGTGAGGTAATGTTTATATCAGCAAAACCGGCCGATGTATCAACGACCTCTTAGAACACGCCCTTTCTATGAAGAATGAAACAGGGTCATATCGGCTATTAAAATCGGAGTTTATCGGATAAATCCAAATTGTCAAAAATTATAGTGACAAGTGTTTATCGGATTTTTTTCAGATTTATACGAAAACACGGAGCCCTACTCATGAGGCATATTACAGAAATCAATCTGAAATTGCTGAGCTCACTCAGATTGCCCATTATAATTTGTTTGTTTTCAGTGAGCAGTGGATTCAAAAGATGGTACCGTATTTACTCGCATAATGATCGCACTTTTTTTAAAAAAAAATTGACGCAAATTTCGGGGTGCGATCATTACGCGGGGTAAATTTTCCGCAAAATATTTTGAGCACCGAAAACGCGAACAAGTCGCATATCGGAATTCTTACGATAGCTATCATGAACAAAACAAAAATTAAAGTAGAGTCTTTGTAATAAATGCACACATTACGCAGGAACTACATGCATTGCATATTGCCCTTTATTTTTTTTATTCACTGACCCCCTAACTTTCATTCAGAGTTTGAAGCGTCACTGGCGTCAGTGTCGTCGCCGCTCGATTCCCTGTCGGAACCGGCAGTGTCATCGCAGTCGCACAGAAGGTTATCTTCCGTTCTGTCGAGCGCGTTAGATACGCCTGTCTTCTTGAAGCTGTTGGCAACAGTTTTGCTCTTGCCAGTTTTGGTTTCGCGGAAAGCCCGGCGCGTGCTGTTGGTAGCCATGAGCTTCTCACGCTGATTTTTCCAATACCTAATTCTGATTTCGTCGACACCGAAATGCCTGCCAGCAGCACGGTTGCCGTGCTCGAGCGCGCAATCAACTGCCTTCAACTTAAACACGCAGTGAAACTCGCGTATCGCCCCATCGTGAACCGGCACTCAAACAAGCCCACGAGGCACATCTCGACAACGTTTCCTCTTGCTGTCATGAAACGTTTAAGAAAAGCCGCAGCGCCTCACATCGCTGCTTCACAAGAAGGGCTACCTCACACGACGACGATGTTGACATTGCAGCAAGCTACCACAAATGCAGCAAGCTACCACCGAAACATCAAAACGAACCGTCGATCAAAATTAACGACAAAATACGGCCGCTGCCTCGCTCTCCGCGTGAGATGGGGCTGTAAAGAAGGTAGTCTATAACTTGCATTCCTTGTTGAAGTACGCGCCGATTGGAAGCATCAAGAGCAAATTGCAACCGAAGCGAGGATCGGTGATGCTGCCATGTTGCCGGAAATCGTCACACTCACTTCCGGGCGACAAGCGATTTTTTTGGTTTCCCAAAAACCTGCGACGCGACAAGCGACGGCGATGGATGGCCCTCCGCGACAGCAAATCCCTGTCACTCGTCTCCGTCGCTCGAAAATCGCGTGCATGCGGTTGGGCCTTAACACTGCGGGATATCAAAACCACGTGATCAAAGCAAACATGGCGGCTGGCGGAGCTAAGCGAACGCCTTTTTTCTTGTAAGTCATGGAGGTCGTGAGTGCGTCATGCGCGCCAAAACAGTTTCTTCCGTCGAAATAATGAATTATTTCGTTTAAATCGGTAAATTTGCGGCAACAGCATAGCCATGTTTAAAGGACAGAAACAGAGATGGGCGCGTTCAGCTGCCACAGACGTAGAAACACATGGCGGGCATGTGGTGAAAACTACGGCATTTGTCTTTACTGCTATCCTAATACCGCACGCTTCCGCCAAGGGTGGGCAAAAATTAGGAATTTGTTTGGTGCATGCAGTTCACTTGGTGAGTCTTGAAGAGCCACTTACGTAACGTTCGACAGATGGTAAACATGATGATCATCAGCTAGACTTGGCACACGACATATCGCTGCGGCAAGTTCGGGGTGCGATTATTACGCGGGGAAAAAAAATCGAATTTTGACGACAAAATTTAGGGGTGCGATCATTACGCGAGTGCGATCATTATGCGAGTAAATACGGTAATTTTTTAAAGAAAACGCTGCACACCTTTCCCGGCACCCTATTCGTAGCATCCCAGATGTCCCCTTTTATTGTGGGACAGGGGTGGAGGTTGGAATTGGAAGTTTTCAACATCTACTCCCCTCTTTTCTTATTTCTGTGTGTCTTTTTGGCGCATTTGCTGATCTTAGGTTTTGGCAGGAAAGTGCTTCTTGAGATGCTCTGTTTAGGTGCAAAGGTCATGTTAGACCACTGCCATGCGCCATGCTAGAGGTGTAGTTTACCCTTTCTCTCAAGGCGAGGGAATCATCCAAGTGTCGAAAGAAAAGAAGACAGCAGTGCACGCTCCATACTGCAAGATAATACTAACCAAAGTTGTATGCTTAGAGAGTGATAGAGTAAATAACAAAAATGTGCCTTACCGCACTGCCATTGGCTTCTGCAGACTCCTCGAGGCGTGCCTGTACTGTAGCTGAATTAATGCGAAAGTCTCGAGCAGTACTCATCTTCACAAACTCCATCAGGTTAACCTGCAAAGGTAGAACATGCAGGTTCACTCAAGCACATGCCTGAAATGGGCTTAAGTCAACTGACCTTCGACTTCTTCACCAATTGGATGAGCAGCTTCTCATGTTGCTCAATAGCGTAAATCAGAGATGGAATGGTACTTAGTTCCCTAGCAACTGCAGCCTTAAGAAAGGAAAAAATAAAAATAATGTAAGTACAAAAGGGCTACTCAAAAGTATGCAAATCTACTAAAACAAAAGCACTTCTTAGAAGTTATGACATCCCACCTTCTGCACTTCATCTCTTCGTGGTTTTTTCTTTGATGGCTCCCTTTCAGATTCTGCATTCTGTAAAACGGGGTTTGGGGCAAGGATGGAGAATACTTGAGGAAAAGTTCAAAACAATAAATTGATCACAGCAGAAAAAAAAAAAATCATTTAAGGCAAAAAAGAATTATCCAGCAAGGCTGAACTATGACGAAAACACATTAGTCACTTTCATTAATAACAGTCTCCGTCATAGATCATCCTGCAGCTCTGACTTAAAGCTCCAACAATTATCAAGCATCAACGCTACAGGTGTGTTCCTTCCACGAGTGGTTTTTCCCAGATTTTTAGCCATAGTTACCATGCAACACGCCTGTAGCTATGACCACCAGCAGCCAGTGTTGAAGCGGTGGGAAACAAAGTTTTGGTGAGTAAGGAAAGCCCATTTATAAAACAGGTCAAGCAAACAACGTGAATGCATTCCATTTTTTGCCAATAAACAAAAAAATAAGTACCAGCAAAAAAGCCCATTTAATTTAAACTTCCTGTGAACAATACTTACTCATTGCTGATTCTACGAAGACGTAGAATCAGCAATGAGTAAGGTAAAGACACAGTATACTGTACTGATGGGCGACTTTAATGCAAAAGTAGGCAAGAAGCAGGCTGGAGATCATGCAGTTGGGGAATATGGCATTGGCTCTAGAAATGCCAGAGGGGAGTTACTAGTAGAGTTCGCAGAACGCAATAATTTACGGATCTTGAATACCTTCTGCAGAAAACGGACTACTCGTAAGTGGACGTGGAGGAGTCCTAATGGCGAAACTAAAAATGAAATAGACTTCATAATGTGCGACCACCCGGGCATTATACAGGATGTGGAAGTAGTTAACAAGATCCGATGCAGTGACCATAGAATGGTAAGATCTAGAATTCAACTAGACGTGAGGAAGGAACGGCAGAAACTGATACGCAAGAAGCCGATTAATAAACTATCTCTGCGAGGGAAAGTAGAGGAATTCAGAGTTTCACTTCAGAATAGGTATGCGGCTTTAACCGAGGAAACCGACCTTAGCGTTGACGCAATGAATGATAATCTGACTAGTATCATTAAGGAGTGTGCAGTGGAACTCGGGGGTACAGTCGTTAGACAGGACACTGGTAAGCTATCCCAAGAGACGAAAAACCTCATTAAGAAACGTCAAGCTATGAAAGCCTCAAATGCAACAGACAAAATAGAGCTGGCACCGGCAGACGACCCCGAAGCGCCGCCATTACCGGACGCCAGCATTGTTATGGGAGACATGCTGCACGTCTGCCTCGGTCGGTAGTGAGAACGTGCCGACGATGCAGTTCCCAGCTGACGAGGCAACACTCGAACGGCTGCCACTCTCAACAGCAACCGGCAATGGTCAAAAGCACAGAAATATTCACGTTTTCGGTACTGCGCATGGCGAAGAAAACGGAACCGCGCAACTACGAGCAGACGAGCTGTCGGTGAGACCGGAAGTGCTAATATTAATGTTTGTTCGGTGTTTTTAACGCGATAACAGAATATAAACATACATATTATCTACTTATTGAACTCAAAATTAACAACGAAGGTAATAATGAGGGTGTTATCGTGATTATAACATCAGCCAATGGTGGAGCTGCCGACAATCGCGTCATATTTTGCGGACTAATACATCATTTGTCGAGAGAAGAGGGAGCGATTTTCAGCTGACTTTGAGAATTTATTGTAAATTCCAGGCCGTGCGCATCGCTATAATATTTGGCTCGCGTGTTCTCGGGAGCCTCGACTACCGATCGGCAGCGCTTTTTGAGCATGCTCGAAAAGTGTTGCAGGGCCCCTTTAAGATGGCAAGGTCACAACCAATATGGATAGAATAGTTGAGGTAGCGGAAGAGTTCTACAGAGATCTGTACAGCAGCCGAGACAGTCAGGATGATAACGTAAGAAGCAGTAATATCCCAGAGGAATCTGACATCCCACCAGTATTAACAGGAGAAGTAAAGAAAGCCCTAAAGGGAATGCAAAGAGGCAAAGCCGCTGGTGAGGATCAGGTAACATCAGACCTGTTGAAAGACGGAGAGATTATGTTAGAGAAACTGGCCACCCTGTATACGAAGTGTCTCTCGACAGGGAGGATACCAGAATCTTGGAAGAATGCCAACATCATCTTGATCCATAAGAAAGGGGACGTCAAGGACCTGAAAAATTACAGGCCCATCAGCTTACTGTCCGTTGTCTACAAGCTATTCACAAAAGTAATTGCTAACAGAATTAATAAAACATTAGAGTTCAATCAACCAAAGGACCAGGCAGGATTTCGTACAGGCTTCTCAACAATAGACCATATTCATAATATCAATCAGGTGATAGAGAAATGCGCGGAATACAACCAACCTCTATACATAGCCTTCATAGATTACGAGAAGGCATTTGATTCGGTGAAGACATCAGCAGTCATGCAAGCACTGCGGAATCAGGACATCGACAAAGCCTATATAAACATAATGGAAGAAATCTACAGCGCATCCACAGCCACTATAGTCCTTCATAAAGAAAGCGACAGAATCCCAATAAAGAAGGGCGTACGACAGGGAGACACGATCTCTCCAATGCTATTCAACGTGCATTTACAGGAGGTTTTCAGGGCCCTAGATTGGGAAGAATTAGGGATAAGAGTTAATGGAGAGTATCTCAGTAACCTGCGATTCGCTGATGACATTGCATTGATGAGTAACGCGGGAGACGAATTACAGCTCATGATTACTGAACTGGATACGGAAAGTAGAAGAGTAGGTCTGAAAATTAATATGTATAAAACTAAAGTGATGTGGAACAATCTTGGCAGAGAACAGCGCTTTGCGATAGGTGGCGAGACGCTGGAAGTTGTAAAGGAGTACGTCTACTTAGGACAGGTAGTAACCGCGAAGCCGAACCATGAGAGTGAAATAACTAGAAGAATAAGGATGGGATGGGGCTCATTCGGCAAGCATTATCAAATCATGAATGGTAGTCTACCACTATCTCTCAAGAGGAAGGTATATAACAGCTGCATCTTACCGGTACTTACCTACGGAGCAGAAACCTGGAGACTTACAAAGAGGGTTCAACTTAAATTGAGGACGACGCAGCGAGCGATGGAAAGGAAAATGATAGGTGTAACCTTAAGAGACTGGAAGAGAGCAGAGTGGGTCAGGGAACAAACGGGGGTAAAGGATATCATAGTTGAAATTAAGAAGAAGAAATGGATATGGGCCGGGCACGTAGCACGTCGGCAGGATAACCGGTGGTCATTAAGGGTAACTGACTGGATTCCAAGAGAGGGCAAACGCGTGAGGGGAAGACAGAAAATTAGGTGGGTAGATGAGATTAAGAAGTTTGTAGGTATAACGTGGCAACAGAAAGCACAGGACCGGGTTGATTGGCGGAACATGGGAGAGGCCTTTGCCCTGCAGTGGGCGTAGACAGGCTGATGATGATGATGATGAACAATACTGGTCTTTTGGATCCTACAAGTACTTCTATCCAATGAGTGTAACACTATGCTAACATTGAGACTAATAATGAGACTACAACTCCTTTCATATACATCGTTTTTCTGTTACGAATGCACTGGGAAGGCGTTAGACAAATGAGGGTTGTGAAATTAGTGGGACAAATCAAGATTGCTGCACCTAAAAAGGCACCAGTAAGATTTTCATTGCCTAGCTCCTTTCCTTGTTAGAATTAAAGCATATGTTGGTACTGAAACTTGCTCTATAATATGCAGTACAAATGATGAAATATAGCAAAAAAAATTTTTTTTTAAATGTGAAATGGCTCTCAAGCTGAAATTTTCCATTCCACAAGTTTCAAACAAACTAGTAAGACATAGAAACTTGTATTAAATGGAGATTTTTTTTACTGATTTTCTTGAACATGGCTTGAACGTTCTTGAACGTGGCTTGGCTAAAACAAGGCTCTTGCATTTAAGTGCTATTTTAAGCAGCCCAAAGAATGCAAGATAAGCATTCTCACCACTGTATGCCATGGGGGGCACCTAATGTAACTCTAGACATCCAGAAGTTCCCTCTAACAGAAGTTCCCTCTAAACGAATTCAAAGAATTGGTGAATAGTTGAAAGTGATGCTACCCCATGCATCAAACTTATTGCTATGATGTCAAAAGTGCCAGACACTGAGTTAGAGGCTTGATCCCCACTTCCCCATAAGCAGAATAAGTAGTGCTGAGGATGTCCTCAGCTAAAAGCACATCAGTGGAAAGCAGCAGTGGCCCCACAATTTGCCCACTATCTATGACGCCCCTCCAACACCACTTGTAGGTTGTGTAAACAGCATAGCTGTTACGAGCTCACTACAGCAGATTTTGGTGGTGATGTTGTTTGGTGCTGTCACCAGTGTCTGTCACAGCTATTGCACGTAATTAAAGAAAATAAAAAGCAACAAAAAACAACAGCAACTATAACAACAACAATCCGGTTTCGAGTTGAAATTGAACCCAGGCATTCTCTGTGGCGGTCAACTATTCTACCCCAGAGCCAAGCCAGTGCTTGAGTCTGCTTTGAAAACAGCAGGGCTGGGCAAAGATACTTTGAAATTGTATCGCGATACGATACAAGATACTAAGACGAGAAGTATTTGGGATACAGATACAAGATACTGCAACACTGATTGTATCCGATGCGATACATTCCAATTGTATCTTAAGATACTTCGATACATTCTCAAATATGTTAATATATATGTATATCTATACAATGCAGCAATAAACGCTTATGCACACAATTGTTCGCTTGAAAATTTATTAACTGCGACCAATTGTCCTTCATTTGAATGAAAACTCTCTTAGTATATCAAAGGCTTTGTAATTATTGCTGAAGGTATATCAGTTTCATTCCGAAACAACTTATTGGTGTTGTTTTAGCTGCTTAACATGACAGCTCTTTATACATTTCGCTGATAGCGGTTCTTGCTTGTAGCTTTTGTAACTGATGGGAGCTAGTCACTGCCCTGCTTGCAGACCAGCAAGCGGGCTGCCAAGTAGCCATATGAACTTCTATAAGAAGCCTCCGCACGATGGTGCAAATACCGCTGTTACCTTGCCGGTAAACATATTACGGTTTTCGCAATAACGGATCACCGGACAGGTGCACGTCACCACGAACATGTGCAACCCAGAAACGTTTCAGACGCATTGTACAGTTTCGCAAAGCGCTGCAGGACACCGCCGCTATTCGCATTATTGACACTTATACATTCGATTGCCTGGCGATTAGCAACAGTAAAAGGATTCAGGGAAGCCTCAACAACGAAAACAAATATATCTAAGTAAAATAGAAAAGTGGTTCCGTATCAAACACAGCGAATAAGTAGAGAAACACGATACAGGAGATACCCCTAAGAGCTAATAATAATTGTTGCGTTTTACGTTGAAAAACCACGATATGATTATGAGAGACGCTGTATGGAGGGCTCCGGAAATGTTGACCACCTGGGGTTCTAAAACCTATATGTAAGCACACGGGCCTCTACCATTTTCCCTCCATTGAAATCCGGCTATCGTGACCTTCAGGACAGCAGTCAAGCGCCATAAGCACTCGACCATCGCGGCGGGAACCCCTAATAGCTACGATAATTAAATTCAGTGCCTATGGAAAATGGCGCAAAACGACTCTTTGGGACGCTCATGAGAAAAACGGAGCATTTGGCATAACAGTGTTTCTCGCATATCTTTGCCAACGTATTGAAGATGGCACCTAATAATTTACGTTATTATAATGCAAACTCGAATTTGCTAATTTAGTTAGCAATAAGCAGAGTTATCGTTACTGTATACTCCAGGCGCGCCCAGATTATTATATATTTGTTCTCAACATCACCTTTAGATAACAGTAAATTCAAGTGAAATATAAGTATATACACTTATATTCCACTTGAAGAAGAACAGCGGCAGAAATGACGCAGACAGTTAAAACCAGGGGAATAAAGCAGAGAGCTTACATTGGCAGGATGTTAAAGGCATATTGCAGTAAGCAGACCGGCAGAAAAACAAAAACAAAATAGAGACATAGGTAATGTACGGGACAGAAAAGAAGGACAGCTAAGAAATAACTTCTGCTAACAATGAAATTATGATTTTAAAAACTCTTTGAATAAAAGAAAAACAGACGTAAGCCAAGATAGCGTCTGTTAGGTGAATGCTTGTTCTGTTAAATCCAGCATCGGTACAGTTGGTGCTATAGCTGTTGCAACTGCTGGACACAATCACTCCAGTTCTCGCAAGCCTTCAGAAGTCTGTTGCTTGAGCATAGGCGCGCGCAGGGTTCCTCATTATGGGGGGGGGGGGGGGCGAAGGTTCATCGCAGCGCCCCACCACCCTACTAAGTCCATGTATGGGGCACATTTTGCGCCCCCCTCTTTGATGATTAGGGGGGCGGCCGCCCCCCCTGCCCCCCCTGTGCGCACGCCTATGCTTGAGAACACTAGCAGCACCACCATGACTTCACCGTCGACAAGATTTTTGGTTGCATAGGACCGCGCATACAAGTTGCATAAGCAACGAATGCGCTGCTCTAGTTTCAGCCACGGGACTGACTCACCACCTGTGATGTCAAGCGCAGAACTACCGTTACGTCGACGGCAACAGTGACTTTTCTCTCCCCCTCTCTCTAAGTTTTATTCCCCCTCCCCCCTTCCCCAGTGCAGGGTAGCCTACCGGGCTCAGCCCTGGTTAACCTCCCTGCCTTTCTTTCAACCTTATTCTCTCTCTCTCTCTCTCTCTACATTCACGAGACCCTTCAAATCGCCCAAGTGTGAAAGCCACGAGGGGCAAAGCAACCCGCCATTTTTGCATTCTTCAGACTTCGTAACGAAGGCTCACACAAGAGGAACTTCGATAATCACTTTACAGCGGCATCAGCATGTGTGCGAAAGACGCCGCAAGCATTGAAAGACGCGGCACAGGAGAGTGGCCAAGTGCCAAGTGTCATGGCACTGACAAAACTAAAAAAAACGATTAAACAAAAGTTCGACTGGGCGCAGACGTTCACGCGCTTGTCTGTCGAGACGACGCGAGCGCCACCTCGTAACTCTGCTCAACCAAAATATAGGGAGGCTCAGAGCTTATCGCCTATCCTCGCTGGAAGCCTCTTGCGGAAAGATAAAATAATGTCACTGCCTTTAGTTTTATTCCGGTGACTTAGTGGCAGCAGCATCAGCTTGAGAAGCTCGAGCTCAGCCAAAGTTTATTGCTTCGCACGGTGGTGGTGCGGTCGCAGTATCTTGTATCTTAAGATACACGATACATTCTTCAATGTATCGGAAATACAGATACAGATACTTGTTTTGCAAGACGTATCGCGATACAGATACAAGATACCCAAAAAGTATCTAAGATAGTATCGAAGATACATGTATCTTCGATACTGCCCAGCACTGGAAAACAGACCCTAAGGTGTGTCATGCCGGGCAAAGAGTTGTGCTGTGTGCAACTATGCAAACATTACGTAGCAGATGCATTGAATAGCAGCATGTTAATTGCGCAACAAGTCGGTAGTAGCTGCCCACCCATTACAAAGGGCTCGGCCATAATTAATCATCATCGTCAGCCACAGCCAGGGTGTTCGAACGAAATGATTTTCGTTTTGGTTTTAGTTTCGTTCCACCAAAGAAAGTTCCATTCCGTTTCTGTTCCGGAACAAAATAGGTGTTCCTTAACGGTTTGTAAGTTTTTATTTGTAAGCAAGAATATGAAATTAAAGTAACGATAAAAATATTGTATTTAGTTTTCTCCTAAGTGAATTATGAATTCTCTGAGCAAGCTCA
The DNA here is from genome assembly GCF_013339695.2 of Rhipicephalus sanguineus. NCBI lineage: Eukaryota > Metazoa > Arthropoda > Arachnida > Ixodida > Ixodidae > Rhipicephalus > Rhipicephalus sanguineus. Next base: position 285,272,637 of record NC_051176.1, read on the forward strand.
ATGCTTTGAGCAGGGGTACAACAGTCGAATTAGGATTTGGAGCAATTTCTTGAGCAGCAAAATGTTGCTTTTGGAGCAGTACAAAAATAAAACTTACTTTTAGATAAGGAGAATATATGTACAAACTATTCAACATCAGCTAACTCGTGCGCAGTGCACGTGGGCACTGCTGTTTCAATGAAAGCAGACCCCAGAGTGCGAACAATGTCGAAGTCCACATTAGCATTCGCAGAGCCTGTTAAACCATTTGAAAGGTGCTGCATGTGCTATTGTAAATCTGCCAACCTGGCGACCTCGAAATTCGGAAGATTCGTAAAGCAGGAGCGAAAGGGGGTGGCGAAAAAAACAAACAAACTGGCATACATTTTTGTTTACTGTTTCTCAGGGCCGCAGAAACGTCATACATCGCTGTAAATGATTACCAGTCATTTTTTTAGATGTCAGTGATCATACTAATACTCGTTATTATATGGCGCATGCACGCATGAATAACTGAGGAACAAGATGTGCTGTCCCGTGACAGCGAGTACTAGTAGCCCCTCCTACATCATAATGCGCATTTCCGCACAGCAAAGGTGTATTGCGGCAAAAGTGGCTTAAAAAGCGTTCTGCACGTGATAGAACAAAGCCAGAAAGTTTTAGAACCACTGTCCTTTTTTTTTTCTCTCTCGCGGTGAGGTCAGGGTTATGGTCTGCACGTCTGGATTGCATTGGATGATGATGCACAAATTGCAGGTGATTAACGCATTTTGCATTTCTTGCTAAAATTAGAGGTACTGAGAAAATTTCGAGACTGTCCAGGTATTTTGGCACAGCGTGGTGCAATTTCAACAAATTTCCCGGTTTTGGCTCAGGTTGGCGCAAAAATAAGGAATTGTATCAAATTGGCGCAATTGGCGTAGCTGTTACACCCCTGTTTGAGTCACGGGAGTGAGCATGATCTCGGAAGCAGCATGCCATATAGTGTAGTCTGATATACGAGACCGCTGCTCTGATAAAACAATCTTAAGCGTTCAGAATGCCCTCTCCACACTGGCCTGTGTGACTGGCATACCAAGGTCCACTTGCATTTATACAAACAGCTCCGGCTGCCACTCTTCTCGTTTTTCGCAAAATTTTAACACATCTTTACTTTGGAATCCCTGCCTGATTGCTAACATTTCCCTTAAACTGAAAACTGATAAAAAATATTTTGGTTTCACTCCGGAACTAAATAATAGATAACGTTTCGGTAACGTTTTCGTTCCGGTCAAAAATATCATTTTTTTTTCATTTTGGTTTTCGTTCCGTTCCGACACACTGGCCATAATAGCATCAATAAAGTGTGCAGCTCTGAAGGTGTACATACTGACTTAAAGTGATGTAGTAAAGCTCTATGGGTAATGCCATGTCAATTTTGCAGTAGGTGCGAGCTCTAAAGCTGCCAAAACACTGCACAAGCCTTGAATCTGCCCAACCAAAAGTAGCAGTGCCACAATTCATCACCATCAGTAGCAGCAACAGCATCAACAGCGGCCTTCTATCTCGTGAGGAGTCACCTGTGGTGCATTCACTGCAAGTGAGTAGCTTTGCTCTAGGTGTCATGCCACATCAAGTGCATTACATGTCGGCACATTAAAGCTACCCACCCATAACAAACAGCTATGCCACAATTCATTATCGTCATGAGCAATAGCAGCATCAATAGTGGCCTTTTATTGCTCAAGGGGTCACGTGTGCAGCTACATAGCTTCAGATGTTGTGTGACAGATGCGCTGTATTGCATCAGGTGTTATGCCACGGTTCATCATCAATGTCATGAGCAGCATCAACAATTCTACCTTGTAGTTGCATGGTATAACTATATATGTGTGTGAAGGAAAGAAGTGTTAATTCTAGGGCTCGTGTTCTTTGTATACACAATATCACTGAGCACTAACAGACATAATGCCAAGGAAAGTACTAGGGGATGTTTTTAGTAGTAAATGTAAGGTAAATGTGAAGAACGAAAGTGGACGAAAGATAGCTTGCGCGGGCAGGGACCGAAACCTGCGACCTTCGAATAACGCGTCGATGCTCTACCAACTGAGCTACCGCGGCGGCCATACCCCCCGTCCACTTTATAGGGTATATATGTATATTTACACGTGGGAGCGTCAGTCAGCGCGCCAGTAGCCATGACGGCGGTGTGGACCACTCTTTTCTGCCTGTTGGCGTCACGTAGAACGTGAACTTATTACGAGCTGGCAGCTGACCAATCATCCCTCGCATACCACCTGAAAGCATCAAGTCTGCCAGAACGAGACCCTCGCTATGAATGAAGGAAAGAAGTGTTAATTCTAAGGGCTCGTGTTCTTTGTTATACACAATATCACTGAGCACTAACAGACAATAATGCCAAGGAAAGTATAGGGGATGTTTTTAGTAGTAAATGTAAGGTAAATGTGAAGAAAGAAAAGTGGACGAAAAGATAGCTTGCCGCGGGCAGGGACCGAACCTGCGACCTTCGAATAACGCGTCCGATGCTCTACCCAACTGAGCTACCGCGGCGGCCATCCCCCCGTCCAACTTTTATAGGGTATATATGTATATTTAAACGTGGGAGCGTCAGTCAGCGCCGCCAGTAGCCATGACGGCGAGTGTGGAACACTCTTTTTCTGCCTTTCCTTGGCATTATTGTCTGTTAGTGCTCAGTGATATTGTGTATATATGTGTTGTGCCATATGAACTGCATAATGGGTGGAAGCTTTAAAACTGCCCAAATGATATGAAGGGCTGTGCCACATTTCATCACCAGCCGCCCAGCAATAGTGCAGCTACTCTAAGCTACCCACCTATTACAAGCTATGCCATAATGTATCAGCAGCAGCAGTGTGGCCATAGGTATTTTTATGGCCAGGACAGCAAAGGCACTTTCACAGCCTCAATAGCACTGAGCAGAGTGCCATTACCCTTATTAACCATGGCTTTTCCATGGTCTTGTGTGAACTTTGCATTTAATAAGCAACAAAGTGTCCATGATGTCAAACTGCATATCCCTTGAAATGTACCTTTCTGATCACAAAGCACACCTAAATGTATTCCAATAAATGTGTGCACATTAAAACACTACATTCTATGCTCTGTACTTGCAGTAGACACCCTAAAATGGGCTCTTAGAAGGTCGTTCCTCTAGCCTACGCTGTGACTGTGCTGCATGCGAAGGCCTGGGGTTTATATGTAAAAGAAATGAGAAGGTATGTCAAGTGTGCCCTGCACATTGATGTCCATGCTCAAGTCACTATAAGCGTATTAATACTTTTCAGAACTAAGCCAAACAAAACTGGCACAAACCAAAACTTTCAAGCACATCTCTGGACACAGTACTTACTTGGAGGAAAGTGATCATTGTGTAGACATTTGGTGTGAGCTGTGTGGCTGCAAGCTTTATAAGCTTTTCATATTTGCTGCAGAAGCTACCAAACTTGGAGCTGTAGAGTGACAGGTACTGGAAAGAGAAATAAGATAAGACTAGGTAGTACAGATATCAGCAGCAGTGAACTAGGCCAATTTAAGAATGCAGGGCTTATACAGGTGGCTATAGACTCTGACAAAATTTTTTAGCTCTGTTGACTACAGGAAGCCCGGAAACTCAGCGTATGCTTCTGATAACTTTCGATTATTGTGAAGCCAATGTTTATTGCAATGTGAAGGCGAAAAATGTCTACTGTGTTACGAAGATCTAGATAACTCACAACCATGTCCACACGTCTGGAAAATCATTTAGGAACTGTTCTGCAGATTTCTGCAGAAAGTGCGGCAAAATTCTTGTCAGGATGTTATGATTTGATGCTCAAGTTGATCCAGCCAATTCTCTCACCCAGCCTACAGGCCATGGTATCAAATCATGCTCATTACACATAATACAGGAAAGCGCGGTGAGTATGCTCATGCACGGTGTGGCATCAGCATCTACCCTATCTGTTGCAGTGTACCAATGATTGCATCACATAAATGTTCACTGTTCATCATTTCCACTTTAAGATATGGCTGAAGTTTGAAGATACAGAACACGAAATGATTTTATGGGCGCTGTGTATAATTCAGCACTTAGATGCAGTCATAATCATAAATCTAGCTGGCTAAAAAAATTATGAGAAGTGTATACACAGGCTCAGGTAGGCCTGCAGAAAATGCAAAGCCATAAAAGGGCTGGCACATTATTGGCAAATAAAATGCAGGTGTTTCCATCCAATCTGCCTTACATGACCCCAGTGCAAACCAGCTGGCATGGCTGCAGACCTCCTGGTGCACAGAACTAGACATCTCTACCTAGCCTAATGTTCTATTAAAGTATTAGTAAAGCTAATCTAGGCCATCCTATCAAAAATGGAAATAGGCTTAATTTCTAGTAAAAAGAAATTAAATTTTGTTAGTGTTACAATTTCACGACACTGTTGCATATTGCTTCTTGCATACCAGAAACCGCATGAAACTTAGATGACTGAGTCAACGACACAAGCAGTGGTCATCTAGTCCCTGTCCTGAGTGCTCTTTTCAGAATAGAAACTTACCAACCAGCCCACGCGAATAACTATATTGTCTGTGTTTAACAGATTGATGCACGTTCTGCATGCACAAGCGCACAATAGCAAAAAAGAAATTCATAGCGTCACTCTAAGCACATATATTCAACAAATTTTAGGAAATTCCACCCTCCCAATTTTCTGCCCCTACTTCCTTTCTGCATGTGCACTTGCAGGACATAATTTGACGTGTAGCCCAGTCACCGATATCAGCCTGAAAAAAGAATATTTCTTTGAAGAGGTTCCTTTGACTCTAAATAATTTTGTTTCAAAGTGTTCCTGTATGGTGGAAATAAAATTTTGAAAAATTGTGCATAGAAGCAAAGTTTATTTTATCTCAAATTGAAAAGCCCCTCTTTCACATTTCACTTATCCACTGATGCCATAAGCTGCTATTAAAGGCAGTCACACTTTCATAATGTGTTTCAAAAGCTTATGCTACCTGTCAATGAGGCCTTGTCACCACATCTGGTGCCCATGCCGTTTGACAATGTCATCCGAGGGGGCATATAGCATTGCCACCAATGCCATGGGTAGGTAAGGAAAGAGCAAGGACCTCACGACCTTAGCCTACTCCTTTATGAGGTACAGAAGGCGAGCAGTTGCCAGAAAACTCATATAGACCACGTTATAGATGCATGAAAAGTTGGAAAAAAGAAAGCAAGAAAGAGTTGAACAAGAAGAGGTGTCCAGAGAAAGCGGAACCTGCTTCAAGTGAAGAAGGTAAGTAGTTTTCCTCATGGCTGCCTCCATGCTACAGTTTGATTCACTGGTCATTTTAAGACTTATTTTTGTGGTCAATTTACAGGCTAAGACCATAAAGGTCCAGCTGGTTTATTTTTCTTTTTTTAAATTGTTTATACAGTATGAATCAAAAAGGTGGTTAAACTACACTTGCAGTGAGCTGCATATAGTGTCACATGCTGCCACAGTTGGCAAGGGGGAGCTTTTCTAGAAAAGACTAATATAGTTCTGTTTAGCAATTGGGACATCATTATGCCCATTCTGTACAAGTTCAGAATCAAAACTACATGTCCAATCTGCATCACAGGACCCCCCCCCCTTTTTCTGCTACCACAGGCAGATACAATTTTCTTCAGCATATGTAATAGATTTTCACTGTACCAGTTTGCTAAGGCCAGCGAGTGAATTGTAGAGTCGAGTGAGCTGCTTCATGACAGCCTCAGTGCACTGGCCCGCTGGCAGCTGAGACTGGGTCAGCTCTATGAATATGGCCACCAGGTAGCCAAGCTGCCGGCACAGACCCACTTCCTGGACTTGCCTTGAAGATGCTGCAGAGTCTTTAACACAGAAAGGGATGATAGCATTCATTGTTCCAAATAAAACCACACCAATAAACTGAGGAAAATATCCTTTGCACATGAATTACAAGTGGATCTGTACTTAAAAATAATGCACACACACAATTCTTAATTTTCAAGTAAAAAACAAAAATGTAAACGTAAATATTCGTGGATAACTCGCAAGAATAGCTTGAGGAGGAAGACTTCTACAATATCACTGCATTTGAAATAATAAACAGGGACAACAAAGGCTGTTAACAGCTGAAGTTTGTCACATGGTGTTAGCGCATGATAACCTGCTGCTAGACTGTGTTAACTATCAAATGACAGCAGTGCATTAAGCAGTCACAAATAAAGCCAAATCACAAAACGATACCTTCACTGTCATTTTCCTTCATGTGTGCTTCCAGGGCAGTACAGGACCTGACCAGAGCCAGTAGCCAGTCGATGCGCTCATGTACTTTGTGAATGTGCTCAAGAAGTACTGGCACTAGTGATGCCACGGTCTTGGCATTGATAAGGGAGAACACTTGTTTAGTGGAGAGCTCTACATCCTGTAAGAGTTTTAAGAAAAGCACAAGTTGTAAAGCTAAGTAGAAGAAAAGAGAAAGAAACGATAGTCCAAAGTGGGCATACCTCGTCCACATCTCCAAGGTTGTAATGGAAGCAGACAGCAATATTGCCGAAGTTCTTGAGGCAGTCATGCGTTTGATGGCTCACAGTAAGATAAAATGAGAGTAGACTGCGAGCTACAGCTGGATCGGCTGTTAAGGTAGAAAACAACAATTTCTTATTACACTATTATGCCTGACGTTCACAAAAGCAGAATAAACACAAACGAGCAAGTTCAAAAGCTAGAACAAATGCTTAAAAAAGTGTAAAAGACAAGGTGCCACAGATATGTCAAAAGACACCTACATACAGTTACACATTCATGCATATAAGAAATTTCAATACAAAAAAACCCCTTTTATAATGAATTATTTAACTTTCCTACAGGGTGCTTCTTTCTTAAACAATACAGATTATTTATAAATATTCAATGACAGCCAGGCTACTGTAGTTTTTGCACACAAACTCTATGTCAAGGCAGAAATACTTTGTTGCAGCTAAAATGACATTGACAACCAATTAACAGAAACTTGTTAATTAACTTTTAAATGATTGAATTGAGAGCAGTTATTTATATTAGAAAGTTGTAGTGCATGACAATTTATGGCATACCCATTTTTTAGAAATCACGAAAGTTGCTCATAATTCGAGATATTCATCATCGAATTTTAAAAGCGATATCGGAACTGACGGTGCCTGGCACACACGAAACGTGGCATCTGTTATGCGAGACTGGAACTACCCATGGCAAGGAAGTGACCAAATTTTGCGGTTGTCACGGAAGGCACGTATAAAGTATGTGGGACCCTTAATACAGAAAGAACACGACAGCGAAAACTTCTTGACCAGTGTAGGCTTCCGGTAGCGCAGTAAGAATGGTCTCGTCGCAATTAGTTACCCTGTGCAACAAAGATTCTACAAACGGTTGTGAGAGAAAGGGCAGCGAAGTCTACCTGCAGACTTCCTCTTCCCCTGCAGAATATGGCCTCTTGTCTTTCAGAGAAATCATTCGAACAGTGTACATTGTAGGATTTATGTAGTATTTTCCATGACAGTTACAATAAAGTTTAAACGGTGAGCAATAAAAGGCGGACTACTCAGCAACTTTCTGCCAAGTCTGGCCACATGCACTACACGGTGTGCATGTAACCAAAAATGCTGCACCCTACCACCGTCTCTACATATGAGACCTGGCATGACCATTTCATATCTGCAGGAGCCCAAAATAGAAAGAGAGAAGGAAGAAAAGGACCTACTTATGCTTTGCTGCTTGCAGATTTCCCTTATCCAATCTTGGAGCTCACCAAACATCAGGGAACCCGGTTCAATAAAACGGCTCAGACAGCAGCAGATGAGCATTATGGGAATGAGTTCCTTCAGTCGTGTACTATCTTCGGTCTGACACAAGATGTCATTCACAAGTGCCTGCAGTATTGTCATGTAAAACAATGTGCACTACGTGAGACAGAACAGACAATGAACAGGTCCCCACAGAAGCACACAAACAAATACAGCCCATTAGATAGAGAAAAAACCCTTCATTACATCAAGGCAACAGAATACACAGCTTAGGAGCAAAATGCAACAGAATGCAGTATTGGTGCAAATGGAAAAGGCAGCAGGAGGCCAGTAAATTTCACATATAACAGGGGAAGGGGGGAAGAAAGCAAACTTTATGCTCACTTTTAAACTAGCGCCGTGTGAAACTTCCCAAGCTAGAGATGTAGCTAAAGTACGAAACACATTATAAACACCACATACAGTAGGCTCTCAGTAAACGAAAATCTCTAAAATAACATTGCTGCTTAAACGGAACTGCCTCTGATACGACTGGTTTCTTACTTGAATTCTTCACACCTGTTCATGTCTCGGTAAGCGAACTCCTGTTACACAGAACATATTTCCCTGCTCCCTTCAGGTTTCATTTATTGAGAGTCTACTGTACGTACAGTCGTCAGCAAGCTTAACTTGAACGCTTCGCAGCGTGGCCTGGACTGATTTGACTGATGCCAGACGCGAAGCACTGGGCGCTGTTGCCGAGATAATCCCTTGGTATGCTTGGATAGTATGTCGGCATGCCTTGGTAACAACTCTGCAACAGAACCCAAAGCTATGCGGTGCTCATGTCAATCAAACCATTTCAGGACACGCTGCGGAGCGTTCGAGTTAAGCTTGCTGATGACTATACATATGGTGTTTATAAGAAAACCGAATGTGCATATAATTGCTTGCATTATTATTACCTTTCAATTCAAGGAACAGTTTAAAAGTGTTAAGAAACTACAGCACTTGTATTCATTTATGCATTACTTCTACAGTGAATTTGACTCAGGCATGAGTAAGTAACAAGACCAGGGGTACCTACCTTGTACACTGTGTACTGCGATTTCATTAGCTGAGTCATATCCGGAACTTCAGAAGAATCCATGCCCTCTGAAAAAGAAAGCCAAGGAGTGAATATTTTTATAAGAGCAAACATTTGGGCACATTGGTGCGAGTATGCGATGGGAATAAACATCCCAACTTCTATGCACACAGTAGACAAAGGAGACACACAATGATTGTGCACGATTGATCGTATGCACATATGTAAGGTTTGGTGAAAGTAAAGGGTCTTTTTCTGCTGTTTGCAGGAACGTTTTATTCCTTCACTGTGATAATTCGTACCTTATATACGTTGCTACACTTCAATAAAAACTTTTGTTGAGAGTCATCGTTAGTCTATGTCTTCTTTGTTGACTGTCTACGTAAAAGTTGTGCTGTACGTTCCCATCATGTGAACATTTTCATCACTGTACACTGAGTGAAGAGCTCTAGACCACAGAGCACACAAAGTTGACACACGAAAATGCAACAGCAGAACTTGTGCTAGAGGCTAAATTGACCAGTCACAAACATAAAAAGACGCAGATTTAAATATATTCCTATGATTCACCATTGCAAAAAATTTGTGGATTCCTCCCTGTGCACAGAAAGAAATGCCATTTACAAAAGAACATTTCATGATATAGATGGTGCTAGTCATTTTTCATAACCATGTCAACCATACAAAAAAACTAGAGCTGTGCGAATAGCAAAATTTTGGGTGCGAAGCGAATTCGAATATTGAAGTGTGAGTGCGAATCGAATCGAATATTTTTCGAATATTTCTCAAATATTTTTCGAATAATTCGAAGCGAAATTGCAGTTAGAGAGGAATCCTAAGCATATTCTTGAGATAGCAACATGAAAGTGTTTCTTTTTGCTAGGTTGACGAAGCACTGGCGGGGTGGTGTTTCATATTTGTCTTATCTAGAATGAGGCAATGTAGAGGCCGAATTCTATTTATGTACATGATTTGGTGCGACCAAAGTGTTGCCGACAACACTTTACACGTGATAGGCAAAGATGCCATTTGCTCAGCCTCTCCTCCTCTTTAAACTTCTGTGGAAGCCCAAATGATGTGGCTGACAAGGGTGTGCTCCCTTCAAGTCCGGAGTTCCAAATCTGCCTCGTAGACGTCGATATATAAGAACATCTGAAATTTTGGATGCTAAAAAGCTTTGGCTTCCGATTTTTCGGACTTTCTGCCCAAATTTCAGGTCCAAAACAGCATTAATTGAGCCCCCACCTCTGCCACATCTTTCATCTCCATGTTGGAACCAGCATTTGCGACCATAGCAGAGCTTGAAAGGCAGTTTTGCCGCAATACCGAGGTGTGATGAGGTGAAGCATATTGAAAATGTAGGGACCACTTCCAATCGGACGTTGTCTCTTGACAAAGTTCGACCGCAACGGAGCTCGAAAGGCAGCTTTGCCGCAATACCGGGGTGTGATGAGGTGAAGCATATTTAAAATGTAGGGACCACTTCCAATCGGACGTTGACTGTCTCTTGGCAAAGTTCGACCGTAACGGAGCTTTAAAGACAGCTTTGCCGCAATACAAGAATGTAATGAGGTGAAGCATATTAAAAATCTGAAGGGGTCACTTTCAATCGGACGTTGACTGTATTTGTTTTTGGGAAGTTCGAATAGTAAAATTCCAGTGCGAATCAAATCGAATAGCAAACGCTATTCGAAAAATATTCGAAATTTCGAATATTCGCACACCTTTAAAGAAAACACATTTACTGATTTAGTCAAATAGATATGCTCTTGTAGTTAAAACAAAATAGTACTTTTTGCATGATGTCCACATGACTGATATACTATCCCCATCATGAAGGATTAGTTCTTCAATGTGATGTTTCGAGAGCAAGTTTTAAGCATACTGAGTTATTTAAGGCTCTCAATACATCACCAGCTGACGACAAACACTGCACTGGGCTATTAGTGAAAACAGATGAATAGTACTTCGAGAATTGAAGTTGATGTGAAAATACACCGTGCTTCACATGATCTGTTTGCCCGGTATATGTTACTTTTCCCATGTCTCAAACTCTGGAATCTTCTGGAAAAATAAAAACACTTAAATGTAAAGACAAAAAAGTCAAGAGGAGGAGTAGAGTAAAAGAAATACTTGAATGTGTAGCCTTCAAGCATTTGAAACTTTGTAAATTTGATGCACTACTAGAGCTTTAACAAAGTTATTCATTCCAAAGTGAGCAATAATCCTACCTTTGCGTAATTTGTGCACTGTAACAGTAGTAAAGCATGTCAAATGACAGTGAACGTAAGAATATGTGAGGAGATGTTGGGATATGACTTCATACTTGTCCTTAGAGACATCAAAGAGGGCATATCATTGGTTGTAAAGGGATTTAACCTAATGGAGGAGCATGTTCACATTTTGTACTGCAGAAAACTGTCTGGATAGAGGCAGCCATACCTAAAGTCGCAAGTAAGAGTGGCAGGTGATCAACATGATGTTTTGTCACACTGGAAACCAGACTCCCAAGGCTCTCAATGCAGATGGCAGCAATATCACTGTCAGACTCTTTGGACTTCTGCTTGCACACCTCAAGAAAAACCCTGGAATTAAGAGGACTCATGAATTAGGGATTTCAAATATGCTGCCCGTGAAAACTTTCTTGTGCAGCCTGCATGACCCACACAGCTTTTATCACGTCTACTTTCACTAGAAGTTGCCTAAGTCCTATCCAGCTCTCTCTTTATTCCAGAACATCAATTTGCTTCCACCTTTTGTTGATTCTGGCAAAACCAGACGGAAGAAGGGTGCCTACAGAAAAGTCAGTTCAACTGGATGCACTGCCTGTAAATGCGCAAAATATTGACAGTATTATTACAAAGTAAGCACTATCCCATTGGGAGGGGGGGGGGGGGTGAGAGAGATCAATAGTACGTTGATCTGTGCGTTTTCCAGCAATATATAAAGTGCAATTAAATATCTTTTTATCCCGAGGTCAGTCATGTTCTGTTTTTGCATAAAAAGAATCAAATCTCATGCTTAAAACACTTGTGCAAACAAAAAATTATACGTATGACATGGCTCCGGGAAAGTGGCACGTCGAACATGGTACTGCCTTCAGCAAAGTGAACATATGCAGCAATACACAGCAAAATAGAGTTAAATGAGGACACAATTGTTAGTAAGGAAGCTGACTGGGCTAGTTGGTTATTCACACCGATAATAAACAGTGCAAAAAAAAAAAAAAAAAGGAGAGAGAGGATGAAAAGTCCGCTTTTCGTCCCTGTGTTTTTTTTTCGTGCTGTTCATTACCAACTCATTGATTACACAAGAGTTTCAATTCTTCCAAAGCACAATATATCTTGCTCTTATCCACTAGTCGATCCAAAAGCAAAAACAAGTTGGGTAAACAAACATGTACAAAGCGCCTGAAGACGTTAATATACAAAAACATAAATTGAACATAAGCTTTGCAGCTCCTGATGCGAACTAAATGAGCTACTACTAAAACATTAAAACATGCAATACACAGTAAATAATAGTATAACTGTTCCTGAAGCTTTTTTATTAATCACACCAGCACAACAAATCTGCTGATGACTCAGCAACGCATTCCCGCTACTGACGCTTGCATAGACTCACCTGGAAATTCTGAAGTGTGACTGGAGGAGGCGTTCATTGTAAAGGGCCTCAAAAGTCCCAGGTTCCTGGACTTTCACAAGTTCATGCCGTGCTGCACTAACAATGTGTTGCATGAAGCTTAAATTTTCTGACAGTTCTGAGAGACCACTGTATTCAGACGAAGAGCTGCAGGGAACAAGTAACAAGTGAGGAGGGAGTCTAAAAACAGCTAAAGCAAATATATATATCCTCTTCAGACCCCGCGTGCATTAAAATGCACATTTGTTTTTTCCCGGTTTTCGAAATTCGCGCCACTATTAGAGCCCACATTCTTGGTGCAATCGCATGCTCTATCATGTGGTGCCATCTGGTCAGCAATACAGGAAGCATACTACAGTGGAAGCCCCGTTTTCCCGCTTTGAAACATGGCGTCATTCTCGTCTTCGACGTTCTGCTCACGGCGTCCAAGTAATTCACAAATTGCTCAATAATCCTCGTGTCATATTTCTTAATTGTTGTTTAAATCTACTTAGGAAGGGTTTAGGGATAATTTCCACACGTCATGTAACTCTAAGGGCGAGTATATTTGTTATCACGAGCTGTTTTCTTCAAACGTGCATTATAATGCACACTCGGTCTCAATGGGTACTTTTTCCTGCGTATGTTTGCCAATCTGATGCGGTTCATTACTCTGTGGCATTAAGCTTTGGCGTTTGTTTTACCTAGGAATCAGTGATAAAGAAACGTGTTCTTGAGTCAATTACCAGCAACGACGCCTCGGACCTAGAATTCTCATACGACGAGGCTGTCCCTTCCCTATTACCTGTTGCCGGAAAACAGTTGTGGTGCAGAATTTGACAATAGGCAGTTTTCGAATAGTGTACGCTAAGTTAGCGTTAGCGTTTGCGGCCCGCTATTTCCATCACTTAACGGGAGCCCGCAAGCGGTAGCGTACGACGCATGCGCAGTTGCGCGAAAAGCCAACGCTAAGCTTTGCATACGCTACTTGAAAGCTCCCTAATGAGTCACCACAGAAGCTGCTGAAAGCCAAGGTTGGGCCCATGCCTGCTGAGCCAAGAACTGCGCAAGCAAGCCACATTTCAGAGCTTGGGAACTAGGGATCCTCCTCCTGGTGTCAAAACCCAGGATATTCTCAGCGCAATAGGTGTGCGCACAGGGGGGGGGTGTCGGCTGCTCCCCCTAGTCACCTAAAAGGGGGGGCAAACCTGCCCCATACGTTGACCCCCCTAGTCACCTAAGAGGGGGGTGCGCAAAATCTGCCTCGTACATTGATTAGTAGGGGGGGCGCTGCGATGAACCTTCACCCCCCCTGATGAGGAACCCTGCGCACGCCTATGCTCAGCGCACAAAGCTCCGGTGCATCACGTGCAACATTGTTCTTTGCGTCATATCCGCGCGAAACTTCTGCAGGCAGTTTCACAACAAATATGCGTGCTTATCGCGAGCAAATGTAAAATTTCGTTGTAGGCGAGTGTCGTTCGTTTTCCATGCATTGAGACCCAGTGTGCATTATAATGCACACACTGCTGTGCAAAAACTGTTTTCCGTACAGGCGCAATTTTTCTCTGATTTAATACAGCATGTGTGTGCATTCCAAAAATGTGTTTTGATTTCACCTGTGTGGCCACAAATTTGCTCAGGTCTCAGGAGGATATATATATATATATATATATATATATATATATATATATATATATATATATATATATATATATATATATATATATATACTATATATATTCCGCTACCTACCAGAAAAGGTTCTCCAAGAACTTCCCCAGAAACCTTGTGGTAAGAAGTGAAGGTAAACTTTTTCGTGGTGCTGGTTTTGCTTTGGCATCCTTCTTCTTGCTTGAAGCACTGGCCTTGCTGTCCTTCTTTTTGTTGGAACCATTTTGAAGCAATTGCTCAATGTCATTCAGCTGCTCAAAAAGCTTGAGGGAGACTTGTGCACTGCTGGCACTGTAAACAAGTACCCAAAGTAAGAAACATTCAAATAATTTCCATCTTTATCTTTCACACCTACCTCCAACTGCCACATGACAGGGTGTGCTCAATAAGCGCTTCACAAATATTTCTTAGCTCTGTTGCAATGAGTCTGTTCTTTTGACCAACACTACTCGTGCTGAAGTCGGACATCTTGTCCTGAAATCAGAATGCAATGCACTAATGTTACATAGGCAGGGCTTAAAGTCTCCTTTCATTGGAGGAGGGGCCCTAAGAAGGCGATGACCTATATACACATGTACATACAGCCCCTCAAGAAATGGAAGGGGGGGGAGCCAGGCCTCCCCGAGCTCCTCCCCGACTTTAAGCCCTGTACATAATTTCCACATAAAACACACACACACACAAAAAAAACACACACACACACAGGGAAGTTCATATGCGCTCAAATGTTTCAAGATATTACCAATGAAAAAGCCTCCAATTCAGCATCCACCATGACATTTGTTAAGCTCCCCAGGAGTTTCTGGAGAGTCTGTTGAACACCACTTCCTTGCCCATCATCAGTGGAACCTTGAGAATGTTTCTTTGCAATCATGAGGCACCGATGGGCACCAAGGACAAGCTGGCTCTGAATGTGAAAGAAAGAACCATGGCACGAGTGTATTGGAAGAGAGCTAATATTTTTTTTAAATAAATCATTTCCCTAAATTATATTATCATTTTGATTTGACAGCCCTTGAAGCTCCAAAGGCACACTTTACAATTTAAAGGTGAACATTTGACAGCGTTCTGTCTGGTTGGGAAGAAAATATCATTGAAAAAGTTACACCAACCAACGAATTATAAAAGTAAAAACTTCTTTTACTTTAAAAACCCGACGTTTCGGATCCAACTCGGATCCTTCCTCAGGGGTGACTGTGGGGGCCAGAGAGCAACAGAGTTTTTACTTTTATAATTCGTTGGTTGGTGTAACTTTTTCAATGACACTTTACAATTACTTTTGAATAAATTAAAGTAATTTGATGTCATTCCAATGTAGCATCAACAGAAGAGGAGTGTAGTGCAATGTACATAAATTAGCAAGTATGGAAGGCAAGAGTTGTTAACCACCTATCTGTAGCACACAAAGGAAATGCAAAGAAAAGCTTCCCAACTGATGAAATCCCAAACAAGGACTAACTTTTGGTCAACTGGGAAGCTTCCCCCCCCCCCCCCCCCCCGAGAAATCTGTATGAATTTCCTTGTACAATTTTTCCCTTTCCTAAACCTTCCTACACCTTGTGGGCTTCCACAGAACTGATCTGCTACATTAGCAAGTTGTAGCAGCAGTAGCAGTAGTAGCATAGCTTGTAATCCACTTATACCTCTGTCACACTGGCAGCTTTAACTGCGTTTATGCTTAACCGTGGTTTACAGGATTAACCACAGTTAACGTGAACGGGGGTTTGCCATTGCTCCACGGACTCAGTTAGCTCAGTTGAGCAAATCGATGAAATCACATGCTGGTCATGTGGTCAGCAAGAAGTTCGGGCACACCTTTGGCAAGTTTTGTGGTACGATACAGCACTTCTAAACCTCCACTAACCTCCACGACAGTGTATTGAATCATTCCACCTTTGACTACATATTCAGTGTTCGCAGCTCTGTGAGGTGGCTAGACGCGAACAATGCAAAAAGAACTTCCCCTTAAGAAACCTGTAGCGATAATATTGTTCGCCGACTGGAGATGCGTTTTGTGAAAATCCTCCGCAAAGCTGCCGATTAACTTGCGCCAGTTCATGGCTGGTGCACTCGCAGCTCCACCATCTTGTCAGCTTCTCGGTTTATGAGGGTAAACCGTGCTTGCCTAGCTCGGTTTGCGATAACCACGATTAGGAGCTTAACTGCGGTCACGTCTGCCATATAGGTATCTCTAACCGTGGTTAACCGAAACCGTAGTTAGCTTAACTGCAGTTAAGGCTGTCCATGTGACAGGGGTATTATAATCTCAATACATATGGTAGTAATGTGTAACTTACACTGACCAGCTGCTTTAGTGCTACCTATTTTTGTATTAAACCAATGTAAAAATAAATTGAATACAAGGCCATTATTCTAACTTAATGTATAAACAGTCAAATCCCTTCCCTCAGAAAAGTAAAAAAGAGAGAAGTTTGTGAAGGAGGAGGCATGAAGTCATGAACAGTGGCAGAAAAAGGAATGTCTCTGGAGTCAATGCTTCGATAAAGGGACTTGTCTTTGTCAATGTTCTATGCATTACCGAAAAAAAAGCAACTAAACACATTACTCGTTACGCTAAAGAAAAAGGAATGCGTTACCAATAAAAAAAAGTTAATGCATTACCGTTACCGTTACCGAAAAGAGTTCTGCCGTTACCCCATAGTCCGAAATCTTAATCAGCGCGTCCTCACCTCAAGAACCTACAATAGCAACTTTATAAAACCTATATTTATGCGTCACATAAATGTGCCCAAACAAAAATTTGACCCGCAATACTGATTAAATGAGAAGAGTTTGCACAAATCCGCCATATCGTCTCAAAACTATAGTGGCCTCAAACTGCCTGCTGTGGGAATCGAGCGCGGCCTCCCCTGTGGCGCCTCGTTCCCCAGCTAGTGCGTGTGCTGGCCCCGCGCGGCTCGAGCGCCGGGAACCGCCGTTAATAGGCGACATGGCTACCGTGGCTACGCTGCCAGGCCTTTTTGCTAGGTGCGAGCCATGCGTTGGTCTTCCCCGCACGAGCCACGCATCCGAACATGCCTGAACAATGCTCACGCCACCAAGCTAGCTTATGTCATTGCGCAACGCCTGTCCTCATTGGCCGCCAGTGACAACCACCTTCCCTCTTGAGCTCGCTTCTGTCTGGCGCAGGCTTGCCCGCGGCAGACAGGAATTGATTTCAAAAGGTTTACTTCGGCTTAACTCGGCAGTTATTAAAAAAATGACATAGACGTTTCGCCTCCTATGCAGGCGGCATCCTCATGTCGTTGCAAGCCGATGCGTCGTGGCTAGCGAACCTCTATTCCAGGAGTCTCCCCCCCCCCCGTCCACTAGCCAGTGTTGTCCCATTCTTTAGGTCAAAGCTATGCGCTATTGTCCAGCAGCGTCGAACAAGCCCCCGCCTTTCTCAGAATGTGTTGCATGGGCTGCTTTAGCAACATTTCGTTTTTCCTGCCTGTTTTGGCGATGTATGCGGCGCAATCCCCGCATTGTACTTGTAGATGATCCTGCTCTGATCGTCCGCAGGTGTGTGGTCCTTGGGTTTCTTCAACACATGTCCCAAGGTAAAACAGGGTTTAAAAACGGTTTGCATGCCCAGCGGACGCAAAGCTCTCCAAACAGGGTCTGATAAACCTTGAACAAAGGGAATAGGCACAATCGACGTCGTCTTCACCCGTGACGCACTCCCTGTTCCTCTTCGCATGCATTTTTGGGTATCGTTAATAAACGTCCTAGGATACTGCAGTCTTTCCAGTGCATCAACCACGTTTTCCAGTTCTAGTATCCTAGGGCTTTTATTGCTGCGACAAAATGAGGTGTACACAACCATTGCTCCTGTTGGGCCCTCTTTTAAGTTTCCTTCGTCTTAGGGTTTTACCACATGCAGTTTTGACTACCCGCATGCCTTTGTACGTTTTTATTAAATAAATTCTAGCATTTCTTTTGTGATCGACTACTTATTTTTTACTGTAACGGAAAAGTAACGACGTTACTTTTTCACAGTAACTGTAACAGGTTATTTTGGAAACTCTGTAACTGTAACAGAGTTACTTTTTTCGCTTAGGTAACTATAACTGTAACACTGTTACTTTTTACTGGTAACGTGCCCATGACTGGTGTGAAGTCACCAGAATTAGTGCTGTAGCCTGACATCAAGCTAGTGTCGATGTCGGTAGGTGCACCATGGAAAAATTGACTTTAATATCAAAATAAAATATCTTATCAGCATTTACCGAGCTTCACACTTGCTCAGAGCCGTCTCTGCATACAGGAGATTTGTATGACAGAGTAAACTCGCCTTCGAAAAATGGTGTTAGTACCCCTTTAAATGGCATAAATCTGGGGAAAATTATCTGCGCGCATCAACAAGTTTGTTTTTTTCAATTTGGCCTCTATAATTGCCGCAGATATTGCGACTGTGTATGAGAAAGTGTTCAAGGTGGGCCCCCCCTTGCTTAGGAGTTCAATAACCAGAAACGTAGCCGCAGTTACAAACAGCAAGAAGCAAAACTAATTTCGAATACGAAGTTTATAAAGAGTGCTAGAGTAGTGCAGGAACAGTTTTTTAATGTAACTACAAACCGCTGAATATAAGCAACAGCTGCGTTTCGAAGCTTTATTCGGACAGCTTGACTCGCTTATTAGTGAATACGTCCGCACCTACGCTAAATAGGATCTTAACAGATGCACTAATATGGTACTCCTGTATTCACTTTCAGGTAAAGCTGGTGAACGTGCGGAAAGTTTTCCTTCAGCCCGTCACAATGCCATGCAGCATCAAAAGAACTGAGACAGTCGTTCATCTTCAGTTGGCGATTACGTTCAGAAGGCATTTCCGAAGAAGTCATCCTCTTTTGCGCTGGAGCTCACACCGAGTCTTGATGTGCACAAGCCAAGCAGATCTCGACAGCTCACTTTTGACAGTTATGAGGACCGCATTACACTTTGCTTCATTGACAATGAACAACTTGAATCTCGACAGCAAGGTAGCCGAAACTGTAGCATATCCATTTAATCAATTTCAGCGATTTGCTCCCCATTGCCATTTCCCCGCGCAAAAAAGGACCCCGTGCGGGGTCGCTTTGTCAACGCTAGGCGGGTCCGTTTTTCTAATCGGTCCGACAGCAGTCTCCCGCAGCGACAAAATAACGTCGGGGCGAGCTCCGAGAAAGGCACTCCTACAAGGTGAATGAATTTTGTGTAAGACTGCAAGGATAATTGGAATGAAAAGTAAAGAGTAACATGACACCTCAAGTTACTGAAAAATGGTAACGAAAGGACATTAATCCTTACAGTTCTGAAATAGTAACGAGTACGTTACGAAGTTACTGAAAAAAGTAACGCGTTACCGGTAATGCCGTGACTTGTAACGCGTTACCGCCGATACTGTTGTCAATACATGAAGGCGAGTTCCCTCATCAAAATGTTTTCTCCAGAGATAATCCTTATTCTACGATCATTTACATAATTACTGAAATAAATAAAATCCACCTTCTCAGAAAATCAGGTATTAAATAGTATAATGGGGAAATGTTACAAAGCAAATTACACAAATACGCCTCATCATGATCGTAAACTGTAAACTAAGCTGACTCTACATCCCTGACCATGAACTGAACTTTATGCCGTCAAAAGGAATAACATTTGGCTGCGTGAAGCATGAGGATATCTATCACAATGAGAGCAAATCAGGCACCAATACTCAAAGTAAAACTGCACTATAACTGCTTTCATTGCTTTTTTTTGGAGTCGTTAAGACCGACTCCACTGAGACATATGTATTAATATTACATTAGAAAGTCATCTAACATAGCAGTTCACCGCTGAGTGCCGCAACATTACATTTATGTCAATGAGACCAATGCAAGTTCCCAGAAATGCTCAGAAGACAAGCCATTCCAGCCGATGTCATTAATAACCCCACACCACCAGTTCAAATTAATGCGATAGTGTTAAAGAGCTCATTTTGCAGAAATTCTGGTGTTGGTGTTGCTGGTGCGAGCAAAAAAATCGGCGTTGTCCATGAGTGAAAAATCGAGAAAGATGCAAATAAAATAAATAATAAAAATCTTAGGTTTGAGTGAGAATCGAACCCAGGCCATCTGTGTGGCGAGCACAGGGGTGCAACAGCTGAAATAGGATTTGGAGCAATTTTCGGAGCAGCAAAATGTTGCTTTTGGAGCACAAAAATCCAAATTTGGAGCAGGTGACGAGATAAAAAGAAACTCAATTTTTGGAGAACTCAATTAAAATTTGAAGCAGTATAACAAAGAAGGCTTATTTTTAGAAAAGAAAGCAAAAAAATCACACCATATTAACGAAGTGAATGATGATTGAGGAGTAGGCTCAGAGAAGATCGGGAAAACCCGTGAATCTTACGTACAAGTCCTCTACCATCATATGAAGACATGACACACGTTGTTATATATACATATATACACAATGTCTTGTTAATTTACAATTTTGATGAACTATATACACAATTTACAATATATACACATTGATGAAGTATATATACAAGAAATATCCAAGAGCGTCTGATTCTCCATTGTCAACAATTGCAGACGCAAAGCTCCTAATGTTCTTTCAATTTGAAAACTGCCCTCGAGACGCGCACGACAAAGTGGCCTTAAAAATAGCTGTCCGAGTCTCGCCTGGCTGTTGAACGCGTTCCCCGCTTGCCCTGTGAGAATAAACGGCCAGGCTAGAGGGAAGACACGATGCGCGTAGCATTCCTCTTCGCGTTCCACGACGCTTTGAATGGATGGATGCAGGTTACAGCATGGGACTTCGCCCCAGCTTAAGAACCTGGCGAGGCAGCTCCTAAAATATGTACAAACCATTCAACATCAGCTAACTCGCGTGCAGTGCACATGAGCACTGCTACTTCAATAAAAGAGGTGTGTTGAACCGTCCTGCAGTGCAAACAATGATGAAGTCCACATATGCATCTGCAGCGCCTGTCTAATGAATTGACAGGCGCTGCAATTGCTAATGTAGACCTTTTAACCTGGCAACCTCGAAATTCAGGAGATCGATAAAGGAGTAGCAAGTGGAGGTGGCGAAGAAAAAAAAAAAACTGGCATACTTTTTGTTTATTGTTTCTCACACATCGCACAGAACTCTGAATGACTGCCAGTAAAGTAATTTGTTAGATGTCAGCGATCACGCTAGTACTCGTAATTATACGACGTGCGCACGCATTAGTAATTAAAGGGCCCCTCACCAGGTGACATAACGAATTTTAGCTAGACATTGGAAGTTGTTGTGAGCCCAATAAGGAGCATTATGCCACAAGAATTTTTCTAATCGGTCCGTTGGAAGCAGAGAAAAACAACATTTGTAGCGGCGCGAAACCATGATGCGAGGAGGCAAGCTGCGAACCCTTGCCGCTCACACTGTGTAACCTCCGCAAGCCAAATCCGTTCCCTGCCCTCTTCGGCACACGAGCGGAAGGATCACATAACGCATAAGCATGAACACGTCATGCGCACACAATGTCACGAGCGTATGACGTCCCCGAACCAGCCCGAGCCCCCCAGACGCGAGCGGTGTTGTGGCGGCGTTCTTTGCGCTTCGTCTCTGCAAGTTATGCCGAATGCGCCCTCGCCGATCACTTGGCTTTTAACCTATTACTGAGCATGAAAGCTGCGACATTTGCACGGACGCGAGACTAGCGGTGTGCCGCATGAACATCTAGTTAAACGCGGGAGGATAAATGAGCCTATTGAGCGCTGGAACGCGGTGGAAAATTAGGTTCGTTGTAAGGGGTGGTGTCTGCACGATGCGCAAAGCGCAAGAGCACAGATGCGTGCGAAACGGAGGTAGATTAGTCTCGAATCTCGCTGCGATTCGCAGTAAAAATTAAAAGACAACGCACACATTCCGTTTGTGTGTGTATTACTCTCAAGTTTTATTCATCTACTGAAGCAATAAATTACCCAAACTACACGTCGTGTCAAATATTTATCGCCGGGTCATGTGCTACTGTTGGCGACATCAGAGCACAGTCGTCTACGAAGAGGACCGACGTCACAGCACTACCATCTACGTAGGGCCATTCCCTCATGTACGTCATCCCCTCATTCTCTGGGCGCACGGCCGCGAGAAGAAGGGCAAGCAGCGTTCAGCTTGAAGTTTGACCCGTTTCTGCGGCTCGTAGCATTGCAAATCTTGGCAGATGTGATCGTGAACGCCCAGTGTATGCATTGCGCTCGTCAGCTCAAAATTGTCAAACCTGGTGAGGGGCCCTTTAAGAAAAAAATTCTGTTGTGTCCTGTGGCAGCTAGTACTAATAGCCCCTTCTAAATCTTAGTATGCTTTTCCGCCGCAAGGCACCGGTATTCAGCGGCGAAAGTGGCTTAAGAGTGTTCTGCCCATGATAGAACAAGGCCAGAAAACTTTAGAACCGCTGTACTTTTTTTATTACCTTTCACAGTGGGGTTAGGATTAGTGTCTGCACATCTAGATTGGATTGGACGATGATGCTTAAACTGCAGGTGGCCAACGCGGCCTCCATTTCTTGCTAAGATTAGCGCAATTGAGAAAATTTTGAAGCTGGTCGGGCAGTTTCGTGCAGCGTGGCGCAATTTTACCAAATTTCATGGTTTTGGCTCAGCTTGGCGCAAAATTAAGGAATTGTATCGAACTGGCGCAGCTGTTTCACCCCTGCAAGCAGGTGTTCTACCACAGAGCCACGCCACTGCTTGAAACTGCTTCAGAAAAAAACACTGTATGAATGTCATGTAGTGGAAAGTCTCCAAAGCATGTAATATTGCGTGGCAGAAGCGTAGAATCGCGCCAGGCATCAAAGCATGTGAAGTGTGCTACGAGCGGGTGTTTCAAAAGGTCCACCCATTATAAAGCGTTAAACATACTTAATCATCATCAGCAAAAGCATCAAGAAAGCGAGCAGCTGCGTAGGCTTACGTGTTGCCTTACGGACGCATAGTGGGCCCTTCGCTGTGTAGCAAAAGGAAGAATCATGGCGTAGTGCGAATTTGCAACTGTACTTGCAGTAGGCATTCTAGGATAGTTTGAAACAGCCAATGTTATGTACACAGTCGTTCGGTTTCCCTGCAGCACGGTTGAGGCATCCACCGAGAAACTCTTGAAAGCGAAGCTCAAGTGTCCTCCAAGTTTTTGCATTCTATTAGTTATGACATGAGCTCTAACCAGAACACACAGGCACTAGTGACGGAGCATTCACCCTCTAAAGTAATTACAATTTTTGCACGGTAGTAGATAGAAGCCTCATGCACTGTGGGGATTGAGGCTTGCCCGTCGCCATTGCGCGGGTTTTTCGCCTATTTCTGCCATCCTCATGTCCGATCATGCCGCTCCCCTCCTCCGCCGTCCTACGGCGCTGGGCGAGCGGGGGTGACGTTAAACCCCCTCACCCTGGCGCCGGATCTCGACGGTGGCGCCGCGTGCGAGTCTCGCGAGACGTTTTGCGCGGCAGGAGTCAGACTCGTCAGACTCTCTCTGGACCTCGTAAGGTGAGCACGTCTTTTCTTTCCCGACCGTTGGCTCCTTTGTTTGGGCTCGCTCGGACGGAGTTCGCCAACGGTGCCTTGCGCCAGCGGCGAGCGCTTACCTTACGTTGTCCTTTTCCGAACGCTAGGCTGAAGAGCGGTGCGGTGCTTTCGTGCGTGGTCATACTACGCCGAAACCGTACCTATCGAAGCCAACGCGAGCGGAGTTTGCCCTTGCTCGAGCGATCGGGCCCTGTGGTTGCAGATCGTAAGAGTACGCAGCATAGTCGCGAGGGATCGTTTCCCTCAGCGGTGTGTCGCCGTGAGCCCTTTTTGCCCGCGGAGACGTGCTAGCGGCACCCTTTTTATTGTACTTTCGCCCGTGGCGTGGTTAAGCCTGTTTTTGCTTCTCCCGCCGCCTTTGGGAGCGGGCGTTGTGCTGCGTTTTGTGGTGTTGCCACAGGCAATAAAGTGTTGCGGATCTCGAGAGCAGTACTGTGTACTTGCCGCGCTACGCTCGGCGCCTTGTTTGCGCTCGAACGTACGTGTGCAGCGGCGCGCTAGTTCACGCGAGGCGACGGCAGACGCGGCCCTGTGGCTCGCTAAGTCCGAACCCACGCTAGTGGCCGTACTCCTGTGAGATACGTGCACACTACACTAGCGCCCAATGCGGTATCAAAAGCTCATTAAGCTTTTGACTGCTCTTAGCGAGTCAGTACGCCTGTGCGCCTCAGGCTTGCCGCAACATGTCTGCTTTGCGGGATTTTTGTACGTTGACTTTTCTGGCGGACGCCGCGTTGCACGAGAACGAGGCCAGTGCCTCTGTCGAGGGGCACCTTTGTGCACCCATACGTGTCGCAACCCCCTGTGGGGACGACACAAAGCGCCTGCCAGCTCCCTTTGGAGATGGTGCGTCGTTGCGGACTGGGCCCTTTGCCCTATCCGAACGGTGCGCTCAGGCGCCTTCGACTGCTGCAGTACCCTCCGAAATGCGTGGCAGTTCGACGGCACAGCGCTTTCAGTCGGTTCCCTGTGGAATTGACGGGGCGCAGGCTTTGGCCGTTGCAGACTTTTGCCCGCCATCAGCCGTGCAACCGACAGTTCGAACGCACGCTGAGCAGGCGCCTGCATTGTCGACGGTAGCCGCCCCAAGTGGCAATTATGTTCGACAACAGGCAGATCCCGCTAGGAGCCTCTTTTGCTCTGGGAATGGCACGCAGGGCGGTAGTCCTTTTGAAACCGCTCCAGTGATCGAGCTGGGAGACTATTCACCTTCGCTCGACCGCGCCGCTAACGCACCAACGGCTTCCTGTGAAGCAGGTGCGACGCAGACGCTGCTGCAAAACGCCGTCCAGTTGATCCAAGCGCTCTCGGGAGCTGTACAAGCGCTTTCGGCCGTTCCGAAACGCGCTCACCCCGCTGTTATGTTGCCTGTGCCAACTTACAGCGGATACGGTGATCTCCTCAGCGCCCGAGATTACCTTGACTCTCTGTCACGTTATCAGAGAGCAATGGGTTTGGACGATCAGGAGGTGCTCGGGCACGTTGTCCCGGCTGCACTGACTGATACGGCGGCGAGGTGGTATCGGCTTTCCGGTTACCGAGCAGCAACCCTCGAGGAGTTCCGCGCGGCCTTTCGGCGCGAATTCCTACCCGCTGACTACGAAAGTAGGATGCGGCGAGAGCTCGAGCTCCGTACACAAGCTCCTGATGAGCCGCTTCAGGAGTACGTACGCGCGATGGATGACCTTTTCTCTATCGGTGAGCTCAGGGCCTCGAACGAGGAACGCGTCGAACGGGTGATTCGGAGGGCACATCCGACCTTTTCGGCGTACCTGCGCGGCGGTCGCTTCCGCGATTTGGAGGCAAAGCGCATTCAAAGCGACCTTCTCGCCGCGCGTGCCTATTGCCCGCCGCCGCCAGCCAGCGAGGCCCTTGAGCCGCGCTGCGCATGGCGAGGGGACGTGCCCCAACAGCAGCCCCACGGCGCTGCCTTTGCGGCCGCCAGTGGCTGCGCGTGGGAGTTGAGCGCTCGCGCTCTTGATCCCTATACGCACGACAGGCGGGCAGCCTGTGCTGCACCACCTGAAACCCACACGAAGGGACGCCATTCGACCCAACGCAGTGTGGGTGACACTCGTGGATACGTATCCTGTGATAACGTGGCGAGCCGATCACAGCAGCTCGAGGCTGCTCCGTCTCGTGAACGAGACCGAGATGGAGTGCGCTGTTTTCGCTGCCGTGAAAGAGGGCACATAGCAAGGGAGTGCACCGTATCTAGGCCTCCTGTGAGGCAGGGAAACGGATTTGCGGGTCGTTCGTGAAGGCACGGGCGACCCAACCTTTGCTTATCCCCTCTGCGTACAGGGCAAGCTGTCTTGCTGGTACGCACGCGCCGTTCATTCCGGTCATTATTGCTGGCCGTGAATTTTCGGCGTTGCTGGACACGGGCGCTAGCGCTTCGTTGTTCGGCGAACAGGTATTGTCCCACTTGCAGAAGCATTCGGTGCGCTTGCGGGACTGCCAAACGACATTCACTCTTGCGACAGGCGTGGCCCATTCGGCTGGCGCCGCAAGGTTGACTGTCAGATGGGGAGATCGAATGAGACGCGCGCGTTTTGTTCATCTCCCAGGGCTCAATGTTCCTGTGATTCTCGGTCGGGACTTTCTTTTGAAGACCGGGATCGTTGTGGACATTGCGAATGGCGGCTATCGTGATGGGCCCTTTTCCCAACTGAAGCCGTTCATCAGCCCGCCGGCGCTTACTGTTGCCTTTGCCGCAGAAACGTCGGAACCGTGCCACGCGGAGACTTCGGGGTCATACCCCTGCTCAACGCATTCCTCCTCTCACAGTCTTCTTTGGGAACGAGAGGCACGGCACGAACCGTGTCGCGCGCAAACTTCGGGGTCATACTCCGGCAGTACGCGCTCGTTGGCTCGAAACCCCCTTTTGGATCGACCGACACAACACGAAGAGGCACCACATCCTTTGATCGCCTGTGCGACTCATTTGGATGATACACAGAAGGCTCGTCTGTCGGCACTTTTACGCCAGTACGATGAGCTCTTCACCGATCAACCGGGCTGTACCGATTTTGTCAGCCACGTGATCGAAACTGGCGACGCGCTTCCTTTGAAGTGTAACCCCAGGCCCGTCAGTCTCGCCAAAAGGCAGATTATCGACGGCTTGCTAGACGACATGCTATCGGCAGGCATTATTCGCCGTTCGTCTAGCTCCTGGGCGTCTCCAATTGTGTTGGTGCCTAAGAAAGACGGCAGTCATCGCCTGTGCGTCGACTATCGTCGTCTGAACGGAGTGACTCGTAAGGATGCCTATCCTCTCCCTACGATAAGCTCCATCGTAGAAAACCTGGGCGAGGCACGGTACTTTACCACGCTTGACGCCTCAAAAGGTTACCTACAGGTCCGGATGGGTAAGCGTGATCAGTGCAAAACTGCTTTCACGTCCCACAGAGGGTTGTTCGAGTTCACTCGGATGCCCTTTGGTCTTTGCAATGCTCCTGCGACGTTTCAAAGACTCATGGACCGCGTCCTCGGGGAAGCAAAGTGGTCTTACTGCTTGTGCTACCTCGACGACATCGTGATTTATTCACGAACCTTCGAAGAGCACTTGGCCCATGTTGCCGATGTGCTCGAGAGGGTGCGGGCTACCGGGATGACGTTAAATCCTGCGAAAGCCCAATTAGCGCAGACCCGTATTCAGTTACTCGGGTTTACGCTGGGCGAAGGCTCCATTGAGCCGGATCGGGAGAAACTTCGAGCAATCCTCGATTTCCCCGTGCCCAAGGACGTACGTGGCCTTCGCCGCTTTTTGAGAATGGTTAACTTTTACCGTTCTTTCATTCCGTCCTGTGCCCGACTGCAGGCGCCCTTGACCAAGCTCTTGGGTAAGTCTGCTGTTTGGCAATGGGGACCTGAGCAGCAAGAGGCGTTTTGCTGACTGTCTAGCGCCATTGCGGAGACAGCGCAGCTCAGACTCCCCGACCTGACCAGACCATTCGTTGTTCAGACTGATGCGAGCGATCTGGGATTAGGAGCCGTTCTCCTACAGGAATACGATGGCGTGTTGCAGCCGTTGGCCTTTGCCAGCCGCTCCTTGGTACCCGTGGAGAAAAATTATTCCGTTACCGAAAAGGAGTGCCTCGCCATCGTGTTTGCACTGCGGAAATTTGACGTCTACCTTGATGGGACGAAATTCGTTGTGCAAACGGATCACAGTGCGCTCAGCTGGCTGATGCGGCTCCGTGAGCCTGCGGGCAGGCTGGCGCGCTGGGCTCTCCTGATAGAGCACTATGACTTTGCAGTGCAGTATCGAAAGGGGAGCACCAACGTGGTAGCTGACGCGCTATCTCGTGCCCCATTGTCTGCCGAGAACCTTGATTCCGGTGCGACAACCGCTAGCGGTGCCTTTGCACAAGCAAGCGTTGGGGGCGAAACAGCGGCTTTGCCGCCGTTCGGCGAAAAGGGCGAGTCCGCATTCGGACGAACCCTGGCTGCTATCCAGGCAAACAGCGCTCCGCGAAGCCGGCCCGCGGGTGAGCTCTCCAAAGGCCACGATGCCGAGAGCGAGCCCGTGACGCCGACGCAAGCGGTGGTTGCTGCGGTCCTGAGTGGGCGCGATACCAGGTTCCCCTTTGGGAGAATGGGAATCGCTTTCAGCAGACAAGAGCTACTGAAGGCTCAGCAAAGTGATCCGTTTTGTCGCGAAATGTGCGACGGTCTCAGGGAGACGGAGCGCCGTTACACTGCTTGCCCTGCAGCGGGCGCGGAAGGGGGGCTGGAACCAGCGTGTGTCGCTGAGTCCCCCGCGGATTCATATTTGCTGGACCATGACGGGCTCCTGCTGAAATACGTAGCCACCGATGACGAGTCCATTGATCCGTTTAAGGTGGTTATGCCCAAAAGTCTGAGAGCCGCACTGTTGCGATCCTCTCACGACGAACCCATGGCCGGTCACCTGAGTGGCTCCAAAGTTTTCGCAAAACTGAGCAAGACGGTGACCTGGCCCGGCATGAAGCGTGACGTTTATCGCTATTGCCGTTCCTGCCACGTCTGTCAAACGGTGAAGTCTAGGGGTGGCAAGCCACCTGGTCTGATGAAACCGATTGTCAATGAGCGTCCGTGGCAAGTGGCCACCTGCGATCTAATGGGACCTTTTCCCAGAAGTAAGCAGGGGTTCATTCACCTCATGGTAGTCGTGGATCACTTTTCGAAGTGGGTGGAATTGTTCCCTCTTCGAAACGTGACAGCGAGAGCGGTGCTCGAGAAGCTGCCGGAAGTGTTTTGCCAGTTCGGCTTTCCGGAAAGGCTCATCACTGACAACGCTTCGTATTTCACCGCTCGGGTGTTTGGTGTCACGTGCCGCTCCCTTGGAATTGATCACTGCACCACTTCACCCTACCATCCCCAGTCCAATTTGACGGAGCGCGTCAATCGTACGCTCAAACCAATGTTGGCGGCCTTTGCCGAAAGTCAAAGGGACTGGGCAGACCATTTGAGCGAGCTCGCGTTCGCCATCCGAACATCCGAGAGTCGCTCGACTGGTTTCTCGCCTGCCTTCTTAAATTTTGGAAGGGAGTTGGCAAATCCGGTGACTAGCGTCATTCAGTGCCAGCTCGAGGACAAGAAGCAGGCAGATTGTTCTGCTTACGCATCACAGCTTCGGGACCGGCTTTGTCGAGCTTTCTGTAAAGCAAGGCAAAGTTTGGCGTCGTCTAGGGCTCAGCAGAAGGCCCAATATGACCGCAAGCATCGCGACCTAGCATTTGAGGTGGGCGATCTTGTCCTGAAGCGCAACCACGCCCTTAGCGATGCGAGTAAGGGGTTCTCAGCCTCGCTCGCTCCTGAGTGGCTTGGTCCGTACCGAGTGGAGAAAGCTTGGACTCCACTCGCGTACTTGCTGAAAGATCCCATTTCGGGAAAACTCAGCCGTGCCCATATCGCAGACCTGAAAGCCTTTGCATCACGGTCTGACGAGCTCGCGCCAGCGCCCTGTGGCATTTCGCGCAAGCAACGGGGCACACCCGGTGCGGCGGACCGCATTCGGACCCCGCATCGGTATAATCTGAGGAAGCGGTCACCGTTGTGATTTCGCGCCGGACGGCGGACTCTGTTTTCCGCAACCGAAGGCCCTCAGTTACTTTCTAGCCTCAGTATGCTAGCTTCTTTACAACCAGTGCTCGTAAAGAGGTCGGCCCGCCCAGTTTGCTGCTAGTTTTTTTTTTGTTTTATCTGAATACTCATGTGTATTTAATACTTTTGTTTGGTTGTGTTTGCCGCATATTGACTGTCATTTTGTTCTGTTTACTTTTTTCTGTGTTTTATTTATTGTGCCTGTGGAAGCATTCGTGAATACTGGTGCATGTGCGGGGGGGAGAGGAACAAAGGACGCTTTGCGCCTTCCCACGCGAGCGCGCGTGGTTGGCGACATGACACCGTGAAAAGTGAGGCGCAGTGGCCTTGGACGGCGAACTTGGGCCGCGCTTGGCGAAAGCGCTGCTATGTGACGTGTGTGCGTGCATACGTACGCGGTGCATTGGTGCGTGCCTGGAAAGAGTGCGCGTGGTGACTTCATCTCATCTATGTGGACACTCGGGTCAATGACCCGCTGACGCCGGACAGACCAGCGGTGCCCTGCTCTCGGCCGTCGTCGAGAAGCCGGGCTGCCCTCTCCATCATGGCTCCTGCGCTAGGCCAGCTGACATAGCAGGTATGCCTGCTCTCTGCCGACGTCAGGACGCCTCGCAGCCAGTTCGGGTCGGCCTTACTGATTCCAAGGAAGGGCCGGCTGTCCCAGCGAGGTCTTCTGGTCTCCAGCCAAAAATTCGGGACCTTCACACCACCACCTAAGCGGCGTTCGTCGGAATCACAGGCTAATCGTCGTCAAGAGCGACGTGCCATCGATGAGCCCGCTCACGGTGTGAGGACTTCAATGAAGCCTCCTGCCTCCGCCTCCCCTCCGCGCTGTGGACGCTCTTTCGCGCAAGCATCACGAACATTGGCCTTAATTTTCTTTACCTTCATTCCGCAGCGCCATTTTATTGTATTATGTGTTTCAAGCGTATTGTCTTTTGTTAATTTTCGTCGCATTATAATGCATTTTTTTTTAGTAACAGCTCCAGGGCTGGATTGAGGCTAGTGGTTGCTCATAGCAGTGTTATTTTAACTGCATGGGTGACCGCCGGCTGCCTTTGCCGCTCCCCTCCTCCGCCGTCCTACGGCGCTGGGCGAGCGGGGGTGACGTTAAACCCCCTCACCCCGGCGCCGGATCTCGACGGTGGCGCCGCGTGCGAGTCTCGCGTGCTCGCGTCTTGCGAGACGTTTTGCGCGGCAGGAGTCAGACTCGTCAGACTCTCTCTGGACCTCGTAAGGTGAGCACGTCTTTTCTTTCCCGTCCGTCGGCTCCTTTGTTTGGGCTCGCTCGGACGGAGTTCGCCAACGGTGCCTTGCGCCAGCGGCGAGCGCTTACCTTACGTTGTCCTTTTCCGAACGCTAGGCTGAAGAGCGGTGCGGTGCTTTCGTGCGTGGTCATACTACGCCGAAACCGTACCTATCGAAGCCAACGCGAGTGGAGTTTGCCCTTGCTCGAGCGATCGGGCCCTGTGGTCGCAGATCGTAAGAGTATGCAGCATAGTCGCGAGGGACCGTTTCCCTCAGCGGCGTGTCGCCGTGAGCCCTTTTTGCCCGCGGAGACGTGCTAGCGGCACCCTTTTTGTTGTACTTTCGCCCGTGGCGTGGTTAAGCCTGTTTTTGCTTCTCCCGCCGCCTTTGGGAGCGGGCGTTGTGCTGCGTATTGTGGTGTTGCCGCAGGCAATAAAGTGTTGCGGATCTCGAGAGCAGTACTGTGTACTTGCCGCGCTACGCTCGGCGCCTTGTTTGCACTCGAACGTACGTGTGCAGCGGTGCGCTAGTTCACGCGAGGCGACGGCAGACGCGGCCCTGTGGCTCGCTAAGTCCGAACCCACGCTAGTGGCCGTACTCCTGTGAGATACGTGCACACTACAGCGCTCATGATAGTACATGGGTGACAGGAAACTGAGAGAAAGAAAAAAAGAAAAGCCTTTCAGAATGAAGCACTGCCTAACATAGCTCCAGAGGTCCTGATACTTACTGCGAGTTCTAGAAGCAACTCTTAATGAGCTGCCACCTTGGTTTTTGCCAAGACTAATTTTTCACTTCGCTGTATGGTCGCTGCCACCGCAATAAATAGTAAGAAAGTATCAATGTTTTGAGAAGTAAATTTTGTTTTATAGACAATGAATGTTTTGAGTTAAAATAATAAACATTTTGTTTTGAACTTGTGAGGTTCTGGAACTGGCAAACATCAGAAAAGAACAAACCAGAGGTTCTTGCAAAACTGCCTTGTCCATGTTGATCTGGACAACTCCTGACAACTTCAACGGCGGATATGAACTGTCATCTCCATCATAGTACTTCTGAAGCTGGAAAAGTTTAAAAAAAGAAAGCAAGTGGCATGAATCTAATAGCTTTTGCAAGATAGCACAACATCACATTAAAGGAGAGTAAGAAAGAATGAGGGAGCAGGCTATATTGAATTTTAGAAGGCCAAAAACAGCAATCGTTTTATGGCCACCAGGAAAGTATCTAGTCAATGGTTTCACGCTCTCTTTCGCTTCAGTCTAAAGAATGCCTCATCATTTGCTCCCTCTTAACAAGTGTACTGTTTCTAAATAATACATGAATTTTTCTGGACTATCACATGTTGGTAATAGTACAAAGTTCCGAGGATGGTCGACTCTGTTACTGAGCTGCTGTTCCTCTGACATTAAAGTCTCAAACATTTTCTCAGCAAGTCATGTGCTCATAAGATGGATTTCAGTTTTAATAGGGTAGTCAGGCCTTTGGGAAAAGTAGGTTTCCCTCTAGTTAAGACGATTGACTCAAAACGCTTCAAAAGGTACACATAATTTTTTAGTTTGCACATGGCAGCAGAGTGCACAAACAATAAGAGTAGTTGTGGGAATACCTTATACATAGTAATTCATTTCCTGCAAACGTAGCCCATACTGAAGAAAGTAGGTAGTTGATATGATATGGAGTCAACAGTGTGCTCATGTTGCAATCCCAATAGCACATTACAGGCATTTTTTCTCGGGCGTGTACGTGGGAGGTTGCACATTTATTCTGGGTTTATCCGATGCGGATTACTATAATTTCTTCTTCTTTAAACGAACTTCAACCTCTTCATTTGTGCCATTGTCATGTTAATGCAGCAATTTGAAAGAAAGGCACAATAGTAAAGTAACTGGTGAAACAGACTGAAGGTGGATGTGTCTGTTGTTTTGGTCACTAGGAGTTCATTCAGCACACCTATTGGTTAAAAGTGCATCTGGCTCACTTCCATTCAAACAGGTCCAAGATTTGACTCACTTTTTATTTGAAACTAACTTTTTTGTGTGCATTTTGATTGGTAATTGAACAATACTGAATATATATGCTTTTAAAATGAAAGAAGCACAGGCACTAGTGCACAGGCACATCATTTCGAAAAAAGGCCCCATCCATTTTCATGCAAGCTCCAACATGCATTTTACTAATGCCAATGAATATCTAAAAGAAATTAAAAATTTAATCGCTAAAGTGCTCATCTTACTTGTAAGAGAAGCAACTCCAGGACAGCTTCAGTCAGGTTGATATTTTGATCTATGACTTCAGGAAACCCCTGAAAGTAGAATGTCTTAGCTGAGCATGAGCACACTTGGAAAATGCACACGCTCTTTCAAATAACAACAACAACAACATCCTACAGTAAAACCTCAATCTTTAAACTCAGTTATTTTGATTCTCGCTTACTTTGAAGATTTTCTGTGGTCCCTGCTATCCAATATAAACAACTGCGTTCAAGTTGATAATAAAAGAAATAATCAACAAGTTTTCAGTAATTAAGTCGTTTCAACGTAATTTTAGGTGCAGCAAGGTACTTCCACAGCAATGTAAAGTTTGTGTGTGAAGAAAACAGATGACTTGCTGTGGTTGCATTTTCATAAAAATCTAATTGTTTAAGAGGGGGAAAAAAAAGACCCCACCCTGTACTATACTGAATTTATAAGCATTTCTGAATTTGGTAGCTGGCATTGTGCCTATTTAGGGTGTTTTCATCTTGATACAACACAACAACAGAGGTGCAAACCCGATACAGGATTTGGAGAAATTTTTGGAGCAGCAATATGTTGCTTTTGGAGCATGAAAATCCAAATTTGGAGCAGGTTATGGGAAAAAAAAACTCATTTTTTTAACACCAAATCCCTAATTTGGAGCAGTATAACAAAGAAAGCTTACTTTTAGAAAAGGAAGAAAAATATGCACAAACCGTCCAACATCAGCTAAACTCATGCACAGTGCATGTTAGCACTGCTATTTCAAAAAATCAGTGTGTTGAACCACACCACAGTGTAAACAATCATGAAGTCCATATTAGCATTTGCAGCACTTGCCAAATCATTTGACAGGTGCTGCAATGTTGGCAGGTCCACACGCTAATGTGGACCTGCCAACATGGCGACATCAAAATTCGGGAGATTCGTAAAGCAGGAGCGAGTGGGGGTGGTGCAAAAAGAAAACTGGAGTATGGTTTTGTTTATTGTTTCTCACGGCCACAGAAACGTCATACACAGCTCTGAATGATTGCCGGTAATTTTTTTAGATGTCAGCAATCATACTGGTACTCGTAATTATACGGCGCATACATGCGTGAGTAATTAGGAAACTCAATGTGGTACGTCCGGTAACAGCTAATAATAATACCCCTTCTAAATCTTAGTAAGCTTTTTCGCAAGGCACTGATGTATTGCGGAGAACGTGGCTTTCACACACACACACACAAAAAAAAAACAGTGTTACACGCGATAGGGCAAGGCCAGGAAACTTTAGAACCGCTGTCTTTTTGCATTTTCTTTCGTGGTAGGTTAGGGTTATTTATCGGGTGATTTATGGCCATATCCACACAATTGGGAGATTTTCTCAAAATTTGGGAGTGTCCTGGGCAAATCAGGAGAGTTGGCAGGCAGGCAAATGGCAAATCTTTCCATCGAATATAACAGCGGCATGTTGTTAACATTCTTTACACGGAGCTTTCACTTTGATTTTCAAGTGTCCATGCAGAGCAGCATTGTATCCAACAGAAAAAGAAAGTTTTCGGGCGCCAAACACAAAGCACGCCTGTGCCTTTTCTGCGTGTATGGATTGGATTGGATGATGGTGTTCAAACTGCAGGTGGGCAACGTGGCCTCGATTTCTTGCTAAAATTAACGCAAGTGAGAACATTTTGAGGCTGGTCGGGCATTTTGGCGCAGCATGGTGCAATTTCCACAAATTTCATGGCTTTGGCTCAGCTTGGCGCAAAAAATAAGGAATTGCATCAAATTGGCACAGCTGTAGCACCCCTGCAACATCCTCACCCACATTTTCGCAGAGCAGACCTGCAGAAACTACTAAAGGCTACAAACCACTATAACGAAAAAGAAAAATTAGCGCAGCATGCACTAAGTCGTGCAAGGCTGGGTCGCAGCAAAGCTGGTGGGCACCTAGCTGGTCCTGACTTGGCTAGGCTTTTACCCTCTCACATCTCTCTTTCTGACCCCTTCCTACTGACCTTTTCACAGACGACTCCCTGGACGCCGCCATAATCCTCTCTGGGCTGCGCTAAATAGGCGTGACCCTTTGTACTCTCGCGCGCAGCCCAGCATGGCGGCTTTTTTTCTCTCATGGCTATGCTTGCTCTTTTTTTTCTTCTATCTCTTTTTTGTGTCTGTTTCATCTTTCTATTTTTTTTTCTCTCTCTCTGTAGTCATTCTCTCGCCTTCTATCTTTTTCTCTCTTTCTTCCCTTTCTCTTTATTTCTCTCTCTGTATTCTCTCGTACATCAGAGTTATTGTATCCCACACCGAAGAAATCGGCGCACGTGTTCTGAGAACAAAGCATAAGGGAAGAAGAGGACGAAAGGAGCGTGTGCCAGTTCATGATGATGATAGTTTTATTTCTATCAGCGCCTCCTCTATTTTTCTGTGCCTGGGCGAAGGAGCGGAGCGCAATGGGAACCGACCGTCGGCGTTAGTGCGGCTTTTAGCCGCCGGGCGCCGCCACCGTAGTAGACAAGCCGTCGCGTCGTCGCTCGCGGAAACGAATGCCGTGGCTGCATTGGAAGCTGCTATATGGTTCACTTTTCGGCTGTATTCGCGTTGTTTAAAGTATAATGAAAACTTGTAAACTGGAATCATGAAGCACTTGTCGTTCTGGGCAACCAGCCCATTTTGAAGGCAAGTGTCTTTCGCGGCTATTTGATCGAGACGCTCGCGCGTCGTCTGCTGGCCCGATTCCAGAGAGCGCATGCCAGTGATGCGCGGATAATTGTTTTGTCATCGTTACGTTCGCTTGACTGAGAGTTGGTTATTGACTGTTTGAAAGTCGATTTTCGAAAGCAGCATTTGCCATGAGCTAATACTGCAAACTTGGGCGCTTAAAGTTCCCCGATGCGTGCTCCCGTCTACTGGTGTAGCACACTATACGCAAGCCATGAGTTCATGCGCTAAATAGCGTGAAATGTCACTAAGCTGCTTCCAGTGACAATGTACATAATGATTGTTGGCTGCTTCGCCGGTAGCGCATGTAGTGTCCATGGGCTCCGATTCTTCAGCTTCGGGACCTAATGTCAGCGCTGCATGCACATGACGGCGATCGCGAGGCAGCGTTGCTACTGGTACTACATGCATTCGTTGACTGTTCGGACGCAACACGGTAACGTTTGGAGATACTTGCCATGCTTGATTCGGTTGTTACCTTGGTCTGCAAACGTGAAGGGTAGTCTGCAAAGATTGACACTACTGCATCCTTCGTAAGCCGCCGCTTCTTATATTCTATGAAATCTTCGCGTCGTAAACGACGGCTGCATATTCTAGTGTAGTTTGAAGATGTATTAGGTGACCAATTATCATGCCTAATTACTGCAAGCCACCTCTACCGAACACCAACGGCAGCTAGAATTTCATGGAACGACAGCCGAACAGTGTATTAAGGCGAAAGCCTTAGATGCCTCATCAAACGCGAAAATTGACCGTCGGCGGCGTCAGCACGAGCAATGAAAAAAATAATTACGTGATGACGTCATCATATGACGTCACAGATCATAAAATTTTGTGGCATCGTCGTGACGTCACATAACGTGACGTCGTCATATTACATATTCGCTTGGTCAAAATGGGCCGATCATGGAGGCAGTGCATGCCTTCGCTGATGTGCAGAAAGCTTGCACTGCCTCCGATCCTTGAGGCTGTAAGAAAACCACGTTAGGCGCGCAGGAATATCTCGGAGGGAGGCAGGAAATCTTCATTACATTGACTAGAAGAAAAAGAAGAAGGTGGCTTTCGCCTTTTAGTCGTCTTAGATGAATGCATAAGGAACCCTGTGAGATTTTTTTTCTTTATCAATAAAGGGAAATAAAGAAAAGACAATCGTGATTTCTTTCAATTCCATTTGCAGAGTGGAACACAACGGTATGACATGCTAAGACATTGGGGCGGTTGCATTAGACTGAAATAGAAAATAAAACGCGAATACTATCAAACTCGAGTGCAAGTATCGAACCGGCAGCACGGCCTGACAGTCTGCCTGCGGAATACTTACAGCGTGGATGGAAAGACACGCGAACATGCGGCATCTGCATTCTTTGCTGTTTCGTATCTATTTTCAAGTGGTTATAGCCTCGATGATTGATGAGAACACGACGTCATCCATGACACAATAAAAGACCATCTAGCATTTTTTATTGCCACCACGGTTAGAGCGTGATGGAAACAGCGCGCCGCTATGTTCGCATTTCTTTCAATCCCCCTGTACCTGTGAAAGCCTGCAAGAAGCGCAAATGCAATTAAACTCGGATGCAAACACGAATTCGTGAGCTTCGTGATCAGGCGGCCGTTCAGCACCAGCTTCCCGTAGTCTACTTGCACAGCGCCACCACGCGGCAGCGGCGAGCGGACGCGGAGCGCGCGCTCGACGGCCCGAGGAAAGCGTTCGCCCAGGCACTGAAAAATAGAGGAGGCGCTGTTTCTATGCAACACGGAAAACCTTGAGTATAACAGCTCTGCTGTAAAAGCACTGATTGGTACACAATCCAGGGAAGGATTGTGTACCAGGATTGGTACACAATCCTTTTAGACTATGAAGTTTTGGTTATCAGCTCTGTTTCACACTAAATCCCTGAAGACAAAATAGCCTTCATCACACCGTGACATAAAGTTCCTATGAGGGCTTGATTATAACGAGCAATGTTGCACATACACACCTGGTATAGCAATTGACGTAAGGCGCCCTGCTGCGTGAGGCTCTTACCAAGTAGACCAAGCAGCTCCATGCAAACTGAGTGGTGTGAGCCAGGGTCACTTGGCTGAGGCACTTGCACGGAAAGCTTCAAAAACAGGCAAAGCCATTCTCTATCATCAAAGGCGACAAGTTTACATAGAAAATTGATACATCAGTCCGTCGACAAAACTGCAAGAAAATTCAAGGCTTTGTCACGCTGAATCAGTTAGCACTACAACACATGTAAATGATTGTAATTAAAGTGATTATAATATATGAATGTCTAAGGTGCTTCTTGTTCAAAGTGATGATATGCAACATCACTGTAATGCTCATTACTGCTTTTGCTGCTTGAGTCAGAATTCATTGACATTTTATAAATTCCTTCATCTGTCAAAGCATGGCCACACTGCCAAGATGAAGCAATAGAGAACGAAAACATTTGCTCCAGTGATTTCTAAAAATTATTTATAAGTTCTCATCCTTAAATGACATCTCCATGGCTGGCAAAATGGGTCTGCAATGTCTTTTTGGGCACTGGTTGTTTCATGAGAAGGAGTGTACTTAAAATGCAAAAAAATTATACTTAGGAGCAACAGAAAATCTGTGGGGGGCGAACCTTGAGTTTTCGTGAGATGGCAATGTCAAGGTTTGAAAAGGTGCCTCGAGTTGTCAATTAAGTCGCCTTCGCACTGCCAACTGCTAGCCACATGGTCAGCTCAAGTGGTAGGGTGACCATCCTGGATAGATGTTGACGCCAGGTATGAACCCTGCACACTAGGTCAAATTTTCCGCCAACTAAGAAGCTTGACATTCTGAAAAGTCTTTATGGATTTCCTTGTAGCTTTGTGCTACAAACGGGTAGGCACCAATTTTCTTTTTCACAACCCTTCCTCCACCTTGTGGGATTCTGCAGAACTTATTTACCATATTCTGCTTCATGACCTTTGAATGTTGGGCATTTTGTGAGTTAGAAAGACTACAAAATCTTTTTAATTGTTGTAAATGCCAGTTTTCCCATTTTTTTAAAGATAATACTGTCGAAACAGCTCAAATCCCCTTGGATCTACTGAAATTTTTTTAAAATCATGTCCATAATTCTAACTATGACAGGGTGCCTCCAACAGGCTAAAAAAAATAAAAAATGCAGTTACAGCCTTTGAAGTGTACATGGGCCAGAGTGGGCAGTGGTTACTTTTGCTTGAATATTAAACCGTCACTGATGCAGCTAAAAGCCATTAGAGAACTTCAGGTGAAACAGAATGCAGAGATGTACGCTAGTGACTATATCATAATTTCTATATGCAGACAAAGGAGAACACTATTTAATAAAATATAGTAAAAATTCATTACAAGAGCCACTCAAGGGATCTGGGAAACATGTCTCTCATAACCAAAAATTCTAAAAAAAGACTATATCCCTTTATTATATGTTGGCATCAAGCTATGCTTAAACACATCTGCAGTAAATTGCTCAGGATAGCTTAAAGACGTCATTCATAGTAGTTGGTAGTGGGTTTTTTAGTGACAACAAATAGTGTTATCTTAGTTCTCAACTTCTGGGGGTAAAACACTTCACTTTACAAGCCTTCGTGTTCCTCACAGTGCCTTTGAAGCGCTCTTAGGTGCTACTGGAATCCAAAGTGACCAGTGCCATGGACGCTGCACTGGAAATCCAACTCGATGGTATTTTGTCACAAAGTTGGTGCAGGAAAGCGACACTAATTATAAAAGCATAATGACGAAAAGTTCGGTACAATTTGTAGTCACAACCATGCAAGGAATGACATCCAGCTTTGGAACAGAACAGAATAGAGCCAAGGGAATGAAAAATGTAGCGCATAGTGGTTGGTAATATAATGTCGGCTACATTGTGTGAGGATGCCTGGGTTGTGTCCCTTCTAAACATGGAAGAATTTACTCTGGGAGTCTAAAAAAGTTGACCTTAGAAGCCGTGTGTCTCATGTAACCATGTCTCTTGTATGCAATGTTGTTAACATGGCAAACATAGGACAACCTACCAAACCATTTTTACATCAAAAGGATGGAAAGTTGGGCAAGTTGGTATACTTGATGAAATGGAACAGTACGAAAAAGGTAGACACAGGAAAAGGAACGTAGAAAAAACAGGACAAGCACTGACATGTACATTCATTCTGCTGTGTTTACGTTTTTCGTGCCGTTCCATTTCATCATGCAAGTGTACCAACTTGCCCAACTTTCCATCCTTCTGCAGTATACTTCTAGTACATCGGGCTCTGTTCTATGCAATAAAGGGTTCTTAAGACAGCGCTTGTCCTGTTTTTTCTACGTTCCTTTTACTGTGTCTACGTTTCACGCACTGTTCCACTTCGTCATGCATTTCTACACGTCTCTCATTACCGAGTGTCTCTTGTTACGAGATTTTACTTCAGTATGTAAAGTTCTCAGCAATTCAAACTTGACCCTCAAAGTGCATCGCTCCTGGTACTTGTGGGTGCTGGGGAAACAAAGTTGATCTATTTTGATATGTAAGGATAAGAGTGTGCCAAGTGCTGACTGTATTTTTCCCAGTCAGCAGCATTTGTCCACTCACCCCTACAGCAACATGCACCAGCTGCCATGTGGTTACACTGTCATGTCTTCATTGCCAAGTACTGTGCTTTAAGAACATTAAGCTTTTGCGACACCAATATATTTGGGCAACAATGCAAAAAAAGTGTATGCAGCAAAGGGTACTGAACAGTTTGCAATGCAAAAGAAAAATGGACGAACAAAAGAAAAAGATAACGTTAACGATATTTGATGAAGCAGTGCACATAAGGTCACACTCACGCACACATAAAATGATGCAAACACAAGCGCTGTTTGCGTGAGTGTGCCACGAGTGTGTCGTGAGTGTGAGTGTGTGCGTGAGTGTGTCCTTCTTTGCACTGCTTCATCAAATATCATGGCTCACCAACTAGCCCACCAGTACATATTAAGTAATGCTAATGAGTTACTACAAAGAAATCCTGCATTTGCGTTTCTATGCAAGTGCTAAAATTATTATCAAGATTTTGATGTCTGTTCAGTATAGAAGGCAATACAAAAGAAAGTGAGTGCAAGGCATAACTATTTCATTGATGGGGAACCAATCATACGCCAGTGCTAAATTTCCATGCTAAAAATATATAGAATTAAAATTATCTTAAAGATCCCCTCACCAGGTTTGAGCATCGCAAATAAACAAGTGCAGGGCATAGATCATTCAGTGGCAGTAGTGCACACAAAGTATTAAATAGCATCATTACGCAAGAACGATCAAAATTTAAAACAGAACGCTGCACGCCCTTTCCAAGGAGGGAGCCACAATTTGAGAGACAATGAAAGTTATCCTCTGCCAAATGGAGGCCTAAGTACCATCATGAAAATGAAGAAGTGCTTCTTAGTTTGGTGCTGTTTTTGATCACATTGAGGTAGGTGAAATACAAATGACACATTAAAGGGACACTAAAGAAAGCATTGAAGTTGAGTCAGAATGAAAGAGGAGCCTTCAGGAATGCTTGTAGTTTTTATTCGGTGCAAAAAGATGACGTATCAGTGGAGAAATTCGTAATCAAGGACCAACTATCACCTCCTCAATTGCTCTTACCCCAGAATTGGTGTTGAAGTCGTGTCATTTCCCCCATCAAATCAGAGGTGCAATGATATGTCACCGCGTGAGTAAATGGCCATGTAACAAAGAACTCGCCAGGGAAGCAGGATTGCATTTCAGCGACTTCAGTCAAACGGAGTGCGAATTGATTCTCCGTCATTGTGCGGCATCTATTTCTGATGGTGGGCCGGCATGGACGGAATGCGAAGCCTTGTTTTCCTTGACGGAAGGCAAGGCATCCAGTTGCCTTGACCATCGCGAACAGACTGCGTTTGTGATCTCCGACATCAGCAACGCCTAGTGCGCGAAACTCGAAAAGGAATCAGCACTCATCTTTCAGTTTTCCACTGTTTTCTCGCTTATTAAACTTCTGATCACAGTAAGAATGGCACTACGATGATCCTAACAGGATAACCTTCTATTAAAGCTGGACTTCCTTTTAGTGTCCCTTTAAGGACCGATCATTTCTACAAGGTGGGCCTACCATTGTGTCGCACAAAAACTATGCAATGACTCTTTTGTTCCTAGAACAAGTGTCACCTGGAACTACCTTCCCGCTATAATCGCTAGCATAACTGATGACCACTAATACCAAGTCGGCTTACAAAATACCTTGTAATACATATATATATTTTTTGCTAACTGCATGTTTTGCTATGTTCCTCTTACTTTTTTCTGTAGAGTCTTCGGGCCCAGAAAGTATCTTTAATAAATAATTAATGAATTAAAAAATTAATGTTGCTAAAAATAATAATGAACCACACATGTAACTATATTTTGAATTTCTTCCTTACAGCTCAAGCTGTGTTCACACGATGGACAAAATCATGATCCAAGCTCGTGGACTGCGCATCACGTGACCATATTTCAAATTCCCACAGTGCTTCTTAGATCTGCACAAAGCAATTCGTGCAATGATGGTGATCAAAACCACAGGTGGGAGCTTTGACGAGAAATACCGAAATTCTTCTCTGAAGAAGTACCGAAATTCTTTTCCCTGTCATATGAATGCTGGCTGCGAAGCTACCCGAATCATATCATGTCATGTGACTGATTCATCTGTAATCCCGTCCATCACATGAATACACCTTCAGGAGCAGCGTTGCATTTCTGTACAAAATAAGCCTATGCTGTTTTCCTGTAATTAGTACTGAGGTTACGGAAATGACTCCGTAAGCGTGAACAGCCTGGACTTTCTTTTTTCCTTTCCAGAGTTGAATTCAAACTAAGACATTTTTTGCTGAACAGGAATGAACAAAAAATTCTGTTTGACATTTTGTGGAAGACACCGATACAAGCACTTTGCTTAAGATGCTTGAACCTGTACCCGATTTAAGTGTTTTCAAAAGCACTTGCTACTGGACAGATTGATGCGGCGTATTACACATTGTTTCAACACAGCAAAAACAGACATGCTCTTCTGTGTTTTGTTTGCTGTGCGCTTCTAATGCTGTCAATAAAAGAGTGCAATGTTGAGTGTGTTGTTCATATGCTGCTTAAAGGAACTTAAAATCATGTAGACTTCTTAATTCATACCTGACTTAAGGTAAAGTCAACCTCGCGACCAAAGCCACCAACAGGTCCTCGAGGCTTGAGGTTGCGAAGTAGAACGAGGATACCAGACACTGCCACCTTCCGGCATTCCAACTCACTGTGTAAATGAGCAAGAGGCACAAAACATGTACTGTACAAACAAACATAGAAGGCTGACATAATGTATGAACAATAAGTCAAGATTGCACGAACAATACGTAGCTAATGGTAAAGGTTATAGTGCCCAACAGCAA
This sequence comes from Rhipicephalus sanguineus, assembly GCF_013339695.2. Classification (NCBI taxonomy): domain Eukaryota; kingdom Metazoa; phylum Arthropoda; class Arachnida; order Ixodida; family Ixodidae; genus Rhipicephalus; species Rhipicephalus sanguineus. Next base: position 285,315,970 of record NC_051176.1, read on the forward strand.
GTACACCTAGATGGTTTTAAAGATTGGGTCAGGTCAGTTTATTCTTCAAGGTCCCTTTATCAGGTGTATTACATAAGTGGTGGGGTACATCGTGCAGTGGACAATTCAATGTAATAACCAATTGAACTTTTAGAAAAGGCTAATACACTGTGCAAATAAAAACACACCTTAAATGGTGAATTTGTACAAGAAAGGGTAATTAAGTTGGCTAAACAAAATAAACTTCAGCAATAAACATATGGTGACTTTTTGTAGCTACAACATGGTGGGCAAGGGCATTCCAATCTGATGCTGTTCGAAAGAAAAATGAAGCAAAGAAGGTAGCTGTGTGTGAGCGTGGTTTTACAACTTGGAGCGGGTGACCAGTGCGTTGTGATATTCTTGCGGGTAGGGTGATGTATGGCATGCTATTAAGTGAACTGTAGAAAAACTTATGCAAAAGACCAAGGCTGGCTATCATACAGTGGTGCGAGAGCGATTGTAACTCAGATTTCTTTTTTTGGCCGGATATGCTTACGCTGTATGAGTGGTGTGACAAAAAAAAGAGAAAATAAAGTTAAATTAACTGCTTATTCTTCCCTGAATTATGAGCAACTTCAAATTATACCAAGACAGACAGTAGAAAACATCTACACAGCCGTAACAGTCTTGCACTAAAGTCGTATTATTGAAAATTGATGATGAAAAGTGGAGCACATTAAAAATAGACAAAAAAGTAAGAATAAAACATGCAGACTGGCAATCTGTTCGTTTAAATATGCAAGAGCAGTTTACATCATTCTAGCATACTTAGAACTGTGTTTTAACTCTCCACACTGCCTTACATAGCAAGGCATCGACTTACTAAATATTCTTGGCACCTCTGAATGCTCCCATTTTAAGAGGAGAACTACTCAAGACTTTGCCATACATGCAAGAAAAGCCTGAGTGAAGGTTCCATTACAGAAACCAGTGACACTCACCGGTAAAAAAGCAGCTTACGCAGCACGATCATAAGCCAGTCACGAAGTGTTGAAGATGCTTTGATGAGTGGTGTTGACGCACGTAGGAGCTTTACAGTGCTCTGGCAGGGCATGTTAGGCAGGTGGCCCAATAACTTCTGCATCTGTGACTGGCACTGAACTAGGAGCTGAGGTGATGCCTGAATCATTTGGGCCAGAAGTTCTGGAAGAATGTAAAAGGCCTTGTACTAACGCCAAAAGCAAGATTATTTGATCAGACAGAACTGCAGACTGGAGAAACATCACAGCATGTTGTTTGTGTTGTGGAAAGGAAACATTAAAGTAGGGGAATTATTTTCCTAGTCCATTGATTGCTCCTAGCACCGCCTCTTTCTGGGGTTATGTTCAATCCTTGGACCAGAGCAAATTTTCCTTTAACCTCGTGGTTTTCTTTCAAAGGAACTTGCACGGGTTTCCTCTATAGATCCACACTAGTCTTGGGTATAGTGTATAAGTCAACTTTCCTTTCCATGAACTTAAGTGGTTAGCTTGAGAAAGCCTGCTGAAAGGGTTGTGTCAAAGAAGGCAATTTTCAGCACAATGCCAAATTTAGAAGAGAAGGAACAAAGTGAAGGGGACAAGAGAAATATTTCAATCTGGGTATTCATAAAACCAACAGACGATCAATGCAAAGCCCACAGGTTTCCAGCTTAGCAACCTCTACACTACACAGTTTCGAATACAAACAGCCGAGGTTCTATAAGCTGTAGAAAAAAGTGCTCAAAGAACTGTCAACTCTGCTGTTGCCAGATACCAAACTACCCAGCTGCAATTACAAATCATGTTTTGAATAGATAAAGCTGGATGATGAGCTGACTGGTTTACCAAGTAATGCACCAGAATTTAGTAGAGTTGTAAACATGATTGTACAAGAGGTCAGAAAAACACTTGTCTTTACTAAGTGCCAGATTCCTCCTGGTAACATTTTTCCCACTGGAAATAGAAGTATGTTATGCATTCTTCATAACATAAAAACGCTCAGGCTGCCAATATGCTGCTCCAGCTTTAACTGTGGATAATTTTTATGTGCCGCAGGTATTGTTAGAAGTAGTAAAGCAAGCAGATATCAAACTGGCTAGTGCAGACATACCGAAATAATGATCTGTTGGTGCACACGGCTTGGACAGAAAGCGATCAACAACAAGGTCCATAATGTTGCCACAGGCATCCCTGTTGACTATGAATGTCTCAAGAATAATTGCTTGTCCAAGTTGGCAGCAGTCAAAAGCAGTGCTGTGCCCTGTTCTTCCAAATCCGGCCCGAGGATTGTACATGTCCATAAGCAAAAAACCAAACTCAACAAGGCTTTGTGATGATTCTTCCCAGCCACACTTGCTGTAGAGGAAAGAAAAATGAAATTGAAAAAAAAAAAGAAAGCAGTAGGTGCTATTTTCACTAACACATCTAAAGCAGTTAGGCAAAAAAACACCGCATACACTTGACTAAGGGCCGCACTCGTGTAAGGGCCGCTCCCCCCAACTTGGCAGTCCAAATTTCGAAAAAAATAAAAATAAAATAAAAATAAATAAATAAAAAATAAAAAAAATCTCACCAGCAAACGGCAGCGTCGTCGCGTCTCGCGTACAGCGCATTTCGCGGGAGCCACCAGATGGCAATAGCTGTCATGCGGCTTCATCACGTAGCACTATCTGTGATCTTCGGGCGCGCGGCACCTATCTGGGAGATCTTGTCGCTTTTCTCGCCAGCGCCATTGATCCTTTGTGCCACCGTTCATTTTGACGACTGCCTATACACCAGATATCCCATCGAGACGGCAGATATCCTATCGTTAGGTGTATATGGCACGATTAAATAGGCTTTTTCATACGTGGATCGAAAATTGAACAAAAATTTCACACTTCCGCGGAAGGGCCGCACCCCATCTCAATCGCGGAAAGAAAAAGTGCGGCCCTTACACGAGTGTATACGGTACGAGAACATTTAAGTGGAACAGTCAAAGAATTCAATAGACGGAAATGTACACATTAGTGCATAAATGACTGATTTAATTAAAATAATGCACAGAGTCACACTTAGAGGTAACACCTCATTAGTATTCAAGACCTCACAGTTGATGTTTACAGGGTTCATACAGGTTTTAAAGGAGAAAATTCAAGCAAATTCAAGGAATTTCAAGGGCCTGTCTTACGCTTTTCAAGGACTAAAAAACGGCATCCATATGAGGAGTTTTTTTTTTGCTATAACAATGTTTCAAATTCTGACTAAACTTATCGCATCTATAAATATAGCTGGAACTCGCTTTAAAGGGGTACTGACACAAAATTTCGCGGCCGAGATAGCCTGCTGGATCGATTCCCGTGTACGTGCGTGTACCATCTGCAAAATATCGACAGCGAATAAAGCTTGGAAGGTATTTTATATGAATTTTGAAGTTCGCGAGCGCGATCCAGCATTATAGGCCGCACCTAGTGCATTGACACCCTCGGAGGTGACCCGAGGTGACCCCCCTACTTCCCCTACGTAACAGTTGCAGCCGGTACAAGTTATGATGACGTCGTAGCCGCCATTTCTGTTTTGACGCGCTTCCCGACGAATCGCTCCTCGCCAGCGGGTCAAACCTGAAGTGATTCGCCACGTCGAAAATTCCTTCCATCCCCGCCGCAAAAAAATCGTCGCCATCAGACGACAATGAGCCCGGCGACGACAGACCGCGCGGAAATGCGTCACTGTTCTGTGTGCTCACGTGACCGAGCGTTTCACTCGCTAGGTGGTGATAGTTGCACCCGGCAGCTTGTCGTTTTTTGAGCTCTGTCAAACTGAAACTGAGGCTGTGTCGGTAATGAGGAGCTTGTAATTAATTATCTGTCGCGCGCTGCAGCAAACAATGTGCCGTGTTATGACTAACAGGCCCCCAGCAACACATTGCAGCAAAAAAACGCGGGGCGAAAACTTTTGTGTCGGACTCCTTTAACGAAATCATCAGCACACTCAAATTACAGTGTTAAATCGGGAAGTTTGTAAAATCGAAAAAGGGGTCTTTCAGCTCTTCAAAACCTAAAATTGTGACATCGAGACACCAAAAATCGACCACGTCATTGTATTTGCTGCTAAATCACGTGTGCTCGTGTGCAAAGTCTATTTCCCAAACATTCAGCCTCACATATGTGGTCCAGGCGATGCAGGCCAGGTAGACAGTCATGTGAAATATGGCATGCAGCCGAAATGCAAAGACAGGATGAATGAATGCAGTGCCAATGTGAGCAGGGTGAGCCAGAAAGTTGTAAGGAGACAATCAGTGTCATCTGTCGCATAAATCATGAAATAACAAAAGCATTGACAGGAACAATAATCCATATCAATTACATAACATGCGCTGCTTGAAATGAGCTACGAGCAGCGTTTCTGGAACAGAAAACGTCAGCCGTTGAACCGCCGCCACAAATGATCGTCACCGATTGGCCTAGAAGTCGCGAGGCTTTGCGGAGAGCGCGTTTTGTTGTCGAGCCAACTGTGTAACAGAAGCTGCATTGGCCCCGTGCATGTCTTAATTAATCAGGACGCACATGCAAGCACTGTTTCATTTGCGGAATAACCTTTGGTCCGTGGTTGTAACACTGGTGACCTCAAGATCATGCTTCACATATTTTGACATGCCGGCAGAGCGACTGCAGGTGATAGACACAGTCAAACCCAAGGCTCTGGTGCAGTTTGGTGCAATTTAAGTCAACTTTATCAGGATGGCACAGTAAACGCAATTTGGCGCAGGTGTGGAATCCCTGCGACACACAACAAATGTTCAGGACAGATGCTGAGACTTCTCTAGCATAAGCAAGGCTTGACACTGTTACAGTGTGCTAACCACATGCATCGCTCACTTGACAGGTAAAAAAGCAGCATAAATACAGGAGACAAGATGCACCGATGGGTAAGGAGTGAAATGAATGATAGGACAAGGCATGAACAAGCAGAATACATGCAAATTCGTGTGGTGTATTGTTTGTGAAATGGAAAGTTTGCCGCATCGATGCTAATTTACAACAGAAAGCAGGTTGCACTGTGGACTTTAGACAGCACTGGTCCTGAAATTCAAGGGTTTTCGAGGATAGAATATAATTCCAGGACCTTCAAGGGCCTTGAAAATGTACTTTTCAAGTTCAAGGGTTTTCAAGGACCTGTACGGACCCTGTACAGTTTAACATAAAATTAGGAAAACTACTACATTTACTGACATTAGGTATTTTGAAAGGCACATTTCCCCGGTGAAGTGGAAGAAGTCTAGTGCCGTAGTTATACGAGCTTGAACGCTAACAAGGTATTTCCCCTAAACGTTGCTGACCTTGTACACTTTCAATGGGTATCACAAAAAAGCTAGTCTTTTAGCCATTTCGTCGGTTAGCTTTTTAGCCAGATAGTCAATTTAGCTTGCTATGAATTTTTCAACAAAACTAAGATGGCCCAATGTTGACCATGTCATGATACCTCTACATAGTTCAAGAGGTTATTTAAAAGTCACAGAACAAAAGAAGTAATAAGCTCTTGCATTTTCCACATTTCAGTAGCTCAATGTCTACTGAACACGTATTCCTCTGAACTTGTAAAGTCCTGCAAAACGATAACGAAAATTCAAGCTAAAATTTATGCGCCTGATACACCTTTACATTCAAACATATTCATCCTTTAGGTCCAAGTATCTATAAAAAGTGCAACTTTAGAATATGATATACACTCATGTAAGCACATTTATTGTGATCTTGTCAAGGCAATGCCCTTACTCATAGGTGGGCCATTTTGGTAAAATTTTTTCCCGCTGTACAAGATGCACTTGTACCAAAAGAGTAAATACTATTAGTTTTATAGCGTGTTCACCTGTTAATGCCTGCACATCATGCACCGTTTACCTCTCTAGTCCTTACTATTCACACTGAAAATGATGGTCATGCTCAGTTTGAAAGCACATGTGGATAGTCCTCCGTGCTATTCATTGTGTCAGGTGTGCACGACCTTAAAAATTTTCACAATAATGTCTGAATACACTGTATAATATGCGCCCACAGTAAAAGAGTAGACAAGCTTTTTTTCCCAAGCTTCGTTATTTATTTTGAACAGTGAAGTTGGGGTTTGGTTCCTACATGAATGTGACACTTCAAGGACGAAGTGTCACATTCATGTAATTCGAATTGGAAGGCTGTGGGTTGGAATCCCGCCAATGGAAAGGGTGACTTTTCGTCCACTTTAACTAATTTCAATTTATGTAATTAGTATTACACTACAGTTAAAGACAACAATTATTGTCCCCTATGCTTTCCCTGGCCTAATTGTCTGTTGGAATCATTTGGTTGTGTCTAACAAAGAAATGAGCCCCTCAAAAAAATTCCCCTTCTTTCGTACACTTAATCAAGTTAAACAGTAAGTTGCAAAGTAGCACACATAGGTTCTGAAATAAGTAACACGAAATGGCAATGTAAGCATGTTTCTCCAACATGAGCACAATAAATGCAATTTATTGAACGAAGAACAGACAGGCCTTTATCACCGATTGCAAGGTTGCAACAGCTCACATTATTCAGCACATGAAGCAGATAGCTTAAGCCGAGTACATGCTGGACTGTACTTTATTTCCTTCTACATCAATTAAAGCACCATAGATATAAATCCAGAACATGGACACCTCTGAAAACAAAATAAAACACAAGTGTATATTTTTGAAAGTACAAACCAATCACAGCTTGTGTTATTTGCTTAGTGTGGCTGCAATTCACAGCTACAAACTGTTGCTTCCCTCTACTTTTTACATATTCAAAATCAAAGCCATTGAACCCCAGATAGTGGGGAAGTGGTGACAACATGGTCAATAACATCCAAAATTGAAATTCAGTCTTGTCCCCACGGAAAAAGAGCTACTGTATGATAGCAGTAGCAAAAGAGCTACTGTATGATGAATGTGTGATTAGGTGTACATGCCCATACAAAAATTTGAAACGGCAAACAAAATTCTAGCACTGCCTCAGATTTTATAATCACATAACTATTAATACTAAATATATGCTTTTAAGGTGCATATGCACACTCTTTAAAAAAAAAAACAGACACTTGGAAGAGAGAAAAACTGAGAACAAAGCAGACCAACCTGTGCTTGATCATATTCACAATCAGCTGCTTGATGTCCTTTGGCACAGGAATCATTTCTCGAATCCACATATACTCTCTATATTTGGCTTGCCTTTGAATGTGAAATGATGCGGCCGATTTCAGGACATCAAGTACCTGGCCAGGTATTATCATGATTACAAAAAGTGCAATAAAGACTTCAACAAACAAAGTGTTCCCTCACCTGCTCAGTGAAGTGTCGTGTTTTAGCAAGAGCCAGTGCAAGTGTAAGCGTGAACTGGCCAAAGATGAACTCTGCTTTCATCTGCCTCGCCTATTTGTGAAAACAGAACAGCGAGTATATCAAAGAGCAGAGTAAGATCTACACATGACAAGGAACTGCCATTGAAAAAGTGACCAGGTGTCCCAGTTTAGGAAAGACACATGTCCCACTTACCTTACTTCAGTGCGTTTTGCTAACGCCATGCAGCAGTGTGCAGTACAGCACTTAATCAACACTCGGTCGACACAAGGCAAGACTGAATCCTAAAATGCAGCACCACACCTTTTATTTTCTTTCGAACAAGGGGGTGGGAAATACCAGCCTGAAGCTCATAATAGCTGCATTTATTACTTGGCATCAGTTTGTGCCAAGCGCAGCCCCCCCCCCTTCATCCCACACACACACACAGGAAAAGGACTTTGCAACTATGAAACAATGTCCTTGTGACAGCAACTGAGCTTGCAATTTTTGAAAACAAATCAATGCAAGAAACCAGCGTTCATTACAGGTTCCGTGTCCAATAAACCAGCTCAGAAAATACTGCTCATCGTTAGACTTGGGAAAAAATCATAGGAAAGTACAGAGACCTACATCATGCCGGGGTTACAGTTTGTTGTAATGCAGCTTAAAAACAAATGTAATTCCTAGATAATGAAATATATAGTCTCTGTTGGTTTCATTAACATTGCGACTAAAAAAGCTCAGGCACCTTGGTTTCCACTCTTCTCACACACACAACACTTTTTTTATAGTTTTCGTTTTACTATACTACAAAAAAAAAAAAAGTAAGCTCACCTTCAGCATTTTAATAAAAAAATTTATGATGGTAGGGTTCTGACGTGCAGCAAAAACAATGTGAAGAACGACAGTAGCCTCTGTCTGTTCAAGGTTTTCCTTTCCGTTCAATGCAGTTGCCCTGGAGAAAAAAATGCTTATCATTTAGAAACTTGAACAATGTTGCACAATGTTACAAATGACTGCAATATATACCGTAGCTCTTCCAGCTCCAAGTCCTTTTCTCTGAAGAATTTAACTACCGACTCTATCAAGATTTCAGTGCATTCCTGCAAGATAGAACAGACATTTGATAGCACATTTCAGAAACTACAGTGACAATAAGAAATGGTAGAATAAAATATGTAAAAAACGCACTTGGTTGGAGAACAGTAGTAGTTGATACACCAGGGGAGGAACTTCAGGCAATTCGAGGTTTGGCAGAACCCTCATCATCTTTGGAATGGCCAATTCCAGTTCAGATGCATCAAGTGGAATCTCACTGAAAGCGGGCACAAAATAACACAAGCCTCACCTTCAGATATTTATTCGTGGTATTCTAACATGGTCATTTCACAGTAATGTAATGCACGAGACGAAAACAACCATCCTATACATGTCATTTCTAAAATAATATTCTTCTGCTGCCTTTCTTTTATGGTATGGCCACTTTACCATATAGCTAAAAACAAAACTGAGAAATAAGTTCCTAATTGTACTATGTGAACCACTTACTATATTCCTGATATCAGCAAGTTAACTTAAGCATTTCGCATTTGTGTGAAATTGCCATACAAGTGAAACTATGTAACATGATCAGCTGCTTGCATACCAACTAGTAATAAGGAATTAAACATTTTTATAAATGTTAAATATTTCATACAGTTAAGATATGGAGAAAGCAACATAAAAAAAGATATTGTCAATGCATGCATAACCAAAAAAATGCACATTTAAAAACAAAAGCACGACACAAAAATACTAACATGCAATACACGACCAGCTGACGCTTGAGTATGAGAGCATGAATTATGAGGAGGTCATCACTATAGCCCTTTCTAATGAGAGTTGCCTGGACAATCCCATAGATACTTTTGGAATAACAGAGAGCTGAGCTAGTTGGTAAGTATACATTCTGAAAAGACAGGGCGTGCAAACACAGACACAAGAAAGAAGTCAGGACACCACAAACGCTGACTAACAACTGAAGAGACGCACAACGGCTGAAAAGAAAGAAGGCACGAAAACTTATCTGCGCATGCCCATGCAACAGGCGAACCTATCAATCCGGCACGCGTGGCGGTCTACGTGGAAGATAACTGTTAAGGCATTTGATTTAATCTTTATGCAAGTTAATCGACGGTTGGCTCACGCATGCGCTACCACTATTCTCGATATGCCATGCTTCAATCATCAGGCGCGTTTCTTCATTTCTATGCCGGTACAACAGTGCGCATTCATCGAATTTTGGCGTGCACTTACAATCTCGACAATGTAAAGATAGATTAGAAGGTGAGCCTCCTGTTAGCGATCTCTTATGTTCCAACAATCTCTGGTTAATGCATCTGCCCGTCTGTCCTACGTAGAAGCGGCCGCAGCTGAAAGGGACCTTATACACCACACTCGTACGGCAATCAGTGAATTTGTTGGTGTGTTTTACGAAACAAATATCGGTCCGCTTCTTGTCTTTTACTCACTCATTCTTCCTCTGCACAGCGGCACAAATCTTACCTAGCTTATTGGCAGCTGTGAAAACAACATTAACGCCGTATCTAGTTCCTACTTTCTTTAGCCTGTGAGATACGCGATGAATGTACGGTATACCTACGACACGTTTCTTCCTATCGCTTTCTGCAACCATGCTCGGACTTAACACAATAGACTTCTTTAAACGTTCAGCGACCGTGGCCACTGCATCACGAGGATACCCTATATCTAAAAGACGTGTAACCTGTGCGTTAAAGCTATCACTCATTTTGTGCTCACACGACTTGGTGAGGGCTGACTTAAAGGAGCACTGACATCAAATTTCAAGATCGAGATGTGCCCATCATTCGATCGCTTGGTATGCATAGGTCTTCTTGGCCAAATTTGAACGGCATCCGTCGCGTGGAAGTTATTTTAATTCGATGTCAAACAGCGTAGGAGAAAAAACAAAAAATCGGCTGCCCTGCAACATCGACACTAGTGCTACGTGTTCGGTGTGATACATTGCACAAAAATCACCCTGAGTGACGATACGCTAGTAACAATGACGTCGACGATCTCTGAGTGTGTTTGGAGCCGACTGCCAGCCATGCTTTCACTCTCTTTGCTGTGTCGAAGCGTGCGGCGTGCGTTTGCGGGGCGCACATGCACAATACGACGACTGGCACCCGGCGAGGCCTATTGTTCCGCACCCCTCTCGCTTTGTTGTCGGGCTGCTCGAGGTAGTTTTCGTGAGGGGTCACGCGCTTAACAGGTTTAACCCATACCGAGGCACCCACATACTTTCAATCTCTACCGCGCGCGGGGCCCCCGATTTGAAAACCGCGCTTTCTACGTCACCACACCTTGAGTGCACGTGGTCTTTGACGCTCCCCGCATGGGTCGCTAGTTTCTTGTGGTTTTTAGGCGGGCGTTTTGAAGTGACGCTAAAATGGTCACAATTAACTACGCTAGAATTAGTTATACGATACGCTAGAGCATTTACGATTTAACTTAGGGATTACCAGACCCAAAGCTACAAATTACAGTAAAAAAGTCACCAACAAAAATTTTGCTGTCAGGGGTCCTTTAAGGCAAGACATGGCGATGCCGTTTTTTACAACCTTCGAGTGCTTCGAGAAAAATTTGACAGTGGTTTCAAAGATCTAGGAGAATACTGCCAGCACACGTGGTTCTTCTGGAACGTTAAGGAAATGTCTAGAAATTGTATTCCATTATTCTGAGGCACCTCTTTAGTAAAGCTCAGCCCTCCTCCATTTAATTCAAATTTTTCGCTCACGGAAGTTACCACCTTTTCAAAGTCCTCACCACTACAAAAAATCAAGTAATCGTCCACATAACGAAAAACTTTAATAACCGAATTACCTAAGGCGCCTTCCAAAAGACTGTCAATCTTGCTAAGGTATAAATCACTAAGAACCGGAGCAACTTTAGAACCAATACATATCCCTGATTTCTGCACATAAACGCCTTCCTTCCAACCTACCAACGTAGACTTTAAATACATAAAAAGGATTTCTAGAAATGCCCCGGTAGAAACACCACATTTATCGGTGAAAACCGTCTGGTGCCCTTGTTCGTTAATACATTCATTAACACATCTTAACAAGTCCTCATGCGGCAAAGAATAATACAGGTCTTCAATATCCATACTAAAAGCCTTACAACAGCCACGGTTCTCCTCTGAGAGGAACTGAACTAGCGCCGGAGAATTACGCATACGAAAAGGGTCTGAAAAACTCAAAGAGGTTAAGCAGTTCTGCAAATAACTAGATACAGCGACTTGCCAGGTGCCGTGCTCTGAAACGATTGCTCGAAACGGAATCTCGTTCTTATGTGTTTTGGCTGAAAAAAACAATTCTAAAGTAAGTGATTTAGCCTTCTTGACATTACAAGCTATTCTCTCAAGATCATGTCTGAACAAAAGGTCGACAGCACGTTCTCTAACTACCAACTTTCTTGTGTCCGTGTTTGCACGCCCTGTCTTTTCAGAATAGATACTTCTGGACTGTTGCAAGTATGAGTGTGGCCCCTAAAAATGCATTTTATAAGCAGCGATGCCTGGCTTTGTACTACTGTGCACCAGTTCACAAAGGAAGTGCTTCCTTTCCTGAATCGAAGCATCTATAGCAAGGATTACAAGAGAAAATGACAAAGCTCGACCACTCCTAATACTGCAACGTACTCAAAGTATTTGTGTTCAGTCAAGCTTTGTGCTTCCTCAGATAGCAGTTGATGTTTCTGATGAGCTGCAAGCTATAAAGAGTAACCATAACAAACCTGAGAATGCGTGCCAATGGTGTGGCCCATTTAGGCTCCCACGGACAGGAGCAGAGGTTGTCGATGACCAATTTCTTAAACTGCCCACCAGACAGCCTATCGCCCCTTGCAGAAACAGTATCACTCTGAGAAATACTTGTCAATAAGTCCGGGAGCACCTCAAGCCATCTAAATGCAGAGCAAATGAAAATAACGAACTTTCAATAAGCCATTTTTGCAAGATCTGATACAGAAGTAGTTGCCTCTCACTTGCCTTCTGTCCAAAGGTGTTCCTTCCTTCAGGGAATCAAGAAGATCATACACAATAGCTGCACGTGTGCTGATGGACAAGTTGTTCACCTGTAGGAAAGTTTCATACTTGACAATGGTAACTATAGATACCCTGTTTTTCTTGAGATGACCCCTTCAGCACTGGCTTCAATGCTTACTTTACCTAAAACATTGCAGTTATCATAAAAGTGACACTCACAGTACATATGGGGCTTTGTAAATGACAAAAAAAAGTATTATATAGAGTCGCCTTGACTGATGACCCGAAGGTCGCGGGATTGAATCCCAGCCGTGGCAGCTGCATTTCGAAGGAGGCGAAATGCTTGAGGCCCGTGTACTTGGATATAGGTGCCTGTTAAAGAACGCCAGATGATCAAAATTTCCGGAGCCCTCCACTACAGCGTCCTTCATAACTATATCGTGGTTTTGGGACTTAAACCCCAACAATAATTTTAAAATTGGGAGAGAGAGAAGAGGACTGCTACCTGCAAGCTGACACTTGATAAGCATGTATTATCACATGATTTTAGCTGATTTCATACACTTCACGCTTGAATCCTTGCAAATAGGTAGGCGAGGCACAATTAGCAGACACCATTAAACTTGGTAAAACATCGGTGAGATTCACTTGTAATAATGTTCGAAGCAGTGGATGGGCACAGTCCTGAAAATAGAACTGGTCTAAAAACATTGCCATGCCTCAAGAACTGGCGGAACGCCATCACGTTCCCGCGCCGACTCGGGCGTCGCCTACGGTAGCGGCTACAAGAGTGTCCCCCCTGGATCCCCCGGCGGCTTAAACTCCTCAGGACCGATGAATAAATGTTCTTGACTGACTGACTGATGCGTCACTGGCTCATAGGTTGATGACCAAATAAAGGCAGCAAATATTCGATGAAACTTCTGATTATAAACCCTGGAACAATGGAGCATTTGCAGTACGTAAAATCTTTTTGTTGCCAGAAATAGATTGCATGTTTTAGCTCTGGGAAAAATTGAGAGGCTATAGGGAAATAAATGTCTGGGCATAACACTTTAAGCTGGGTACACATTCTTTCCAGTAATGTGCACCTGACTTATAGGCATCCAATAGAATGCCAAGGTATGTATTTTGGTGGCACAAAGGACCATGCAATACCCTCGAAATGCATTGGTTTATAAGTCCATGGGACAAACTAGTCCCAAACTTTTAGAAAAGTTCATTTGTGCATCAGAAATGGTTCTGAATTCCCCATTTATGGACACCGCTGTTTTATACCAGAAATATCTGTACAAAAGAACGCCAGGTCATGTGCATATGCTAATACTTTTATCTCATTTCCATAAACACAGAAACCATGAACAGTGCAAGATTGAATCATGCTTAAGCATAGTGGTTCCAAGTAAAGAGCAAAAAGCAACGGCGACGACGGACAGCCTTGCTTCCAGAAGAGTGAATAGACACAGGCTTTGAGAGGTGACAATTTGACTTATTTGATCAGCTATCCAGGCACGCTAGCAGAGCATAGCACAGCCTTATATAGTAAAGACAGGGGGTGGAAAAGGGGAGAGGGTGAGGAGGAGGAAAAAAGGAGGGGAGACAGAAAAGCACAGCCTAGAAAGAGAGGGAACGAAAGGCAGAAAGAGGAAGATGGAAAGAGAAAGAAACAGAGAGCGAGAGAAAGAGATAGACTAAACAGGAAGCAAGAACTACAGAGAGGGAGAAAGACCTAGAAAGAGAACAAAATAGATAGAGAGAGAGAGAACTAGAAAGAAACAGGGAAAAAAAGACATGTAAAAAAACAGTGAGAAGAGAGAAAAAGAAAGAAATAGAGGAAGAAAGAAAGAAAATATTTTCAAAAATTATCGAAACAGCAACAGCCAGGACTACCTAGGTGCCCATCAGTTCCACTGTCTCTTTAGCATTGCGCCTCCAGTTCAAGCTATGCCAATTTTTTAAAACTCCATTTTCTTTTGCTTAATTTATGATGCAGACCTGAAACAAGCGAGCCCCAAGCTCTGTGATGGTGCTCTGCGGTATACGACAATAAAGAGCTCAAATTCAAACAAACCATTGGCACTTCTAGCGCACGTAGTATGATTCGTGAAAGCACTATTATTGGGATAGCAATTATATGAATCATACTGCCATCGGCGTTGACGTGCCGTGTGTGTGTATATATATATATATATATATATATATATATATACACACACACACACGGCACGTCAACGCTCCCTGGGTTATATATATATATATATATATATATATATATATATATATAACCCAGGGATTCAACCCAGGGATATAACCCAGATATAACCCAGGGATAACCAGGGATTCAAACCCGCGACCCGTCGCTCTGCGGTGTGACGCATTTAACCACTTGTCCACAACGCATAGATCCTCCATCATACTAATGACAACCTATTTATATAAACCGTTTACCATTGGTCGTACACCCATCTCTGAGGTGCTTCAGCGTGGCAGAGGCTTATTCACTGTCACCCGAAGATGGTGCAAAGGGCCAACGGGCGCACTTATGGCATTGCCCCGCCCGTGTTTTGCCGGAGTGGGGCTGTGGGCCTTCAGCTCCATACTTTAATCTACAGGGCATAGTCGCATGTACTCGTGTGCTTATCTCTTGAGGAGGGTTCAACAGATGGCTCAAAGCTTTCTACGTGTTGCGCTTTCATCCCAATGTTTGCGTTGAAGCCATAGACCGTGCAGCGATCGTGTTTGCTAAAGGAGTGAGATGCTAGCCTTTCTTCTTATACCAATACAATTCAATGCTATCGCATTCATTCCTTTGCCATTGCAGCGAATCTGTGACTTTGTTTTATAGTAATCGTGACATCAAGGACAAAGGTAGCTTCTGAAGAGTCTCAACGGTCTGGTGTGACAAACATGTGCAGAGTGATTCGGGTGCAAATGCAGGGGTCCCAAGGGTTTTCAGACGGTGCCCTCGCAGGCAATGTCAGTGCCAATCTCAGGAGCGCAAGACACATTGGGCAGGAAACCCTCCACACGGAGTAAAGGCGAGCAAACAGTGCACGCATTTTTGCATGGGAAGACCTTAACATTGGTCCATAGCGCGCATGGCAGCCTGTACAGTTTGCAACACACAACTCTAAATTCTATCAAGGGCGGTCTCAGGTCCTCTTGGTATGGAAGATGTTCAAGGCACATCACACAGTTGTTTGTAAATCAATATTAATGAGAACTAACAGACAATAATGCCAGGGAAAGTGTGTTTAACATTAATATTGTGTTTAACAAACAAAAATGAGCCCTTAAGAGTCATCTTAAAGGTTTCAGAGTCATCTTCTTTCCTTCAGTTGTTTGTAAATGACACTCAGCATCGAAACATATCAGAAAATCGTCCACATACTGAAAGCAAACAATGACACTTAATTCTTCTAATCTTTGCTTGAGTGAACAGTCCCCTTTTGCCATAAACAAGTATGTTCCAATGATGCATATCATTTACAAACAACTGCGGGATGTGTCTTGGACACCTTCCACGATGTGTTCAAAGGATTAGAATTTACAATAGAACTACCGAACAAGAACGTTATGAAATTCCTTGACATAGAAATATACCTGAATCCCCACCACACATGTTGGGCCTATATGACTAAAGGTGAGAATTCCTTCTGAGCCACCACAATGGCCATTAAAAACTCGTTAAAAGAAGTGTTGCGCATACATGTCTTTCCCAATCAATTCAGCAATCATGCAATCATATGATTTCAAAGTTTGAACGCACGGGTTGATAGGTTAAGAGCTAGCGGCTTCCCTGATTCAATAATTGTGACTATTGCTGAAAAATTGCTTCGTAATATGTCAGCAAGAAAGAAGAAAACCAAAAAAACATGCAATGACCCCTGGTTATTCCCTACATCCACAAGATATCACACAGACTACGAAGATTGCCAACAAACATGACATGCCAGTTCTATTTTCAGCACCCCAAAAATTGTTAGGGTTGTGTAAGAAAGTTAATAACACAAAAGGGAAGCAAGAGGAAAAGAAACGTAAAATAAGCCAGAAACCAAGCTCTGTTCAGTGTGATGTAGCAGTTGTATATAGTGTGCCATGAACATGTGAAAGAAAATATATCGGGCAGGCCTCAAGATGCGTTAACACAAGGCCTATTAGAGAACACAGGCATAATTGTCAACAAGTAACCCACCCCAGAAATTTGGCTACCTACTGTAACCAATGCACATGCGTACCTCAGTTTGACAAAACAACAATTATGAAGCAGATAAAAGACGACAGGGAGAGAAGTTTACGAAGCCGCATTCATCGCATCTCTGGGCACTGAAACATGCGTCAGTGAGCCATCAATAAAATTATCTCCTGCTGAAATCGATTTCGTGATGGACGTCCCATAGGCGGGGTCAAGTGAATTATCTCTTTGCACGTGCTCTTTGAATTTTATTTATGTCGGCTGCACATAAAAAATAAACCAGTTGAAGTTTGCATTCATTCTGTTAAACTGTGTCCTGCGTTCTTTGTAGCGTTTCCCTATCATAAGCGCATCGCCTAGCCATTTGAGGAGCATTTTCCACTGAATGTTCGACCTGCCACTGGCCCAAGGTCGAAATTTTAAAAGCTTGAAAGGAAAAGAAGCGGGAATAAACAAGCCTATGTGAAAAAGCTGCCAGACAGTCCAACTTTGGTGGGCGCGGACCCAAGCCAAGCTCTTAAATAACAACTCGGCATGATGCCGTCCGGGCGGGTGGGGGGCACGAGCCACACCAACCCCTTTTTCCCGTAGATGACGCTTATGGGAGTAGGGTATTCACGGGCTAAAACCACGATGTGACTATGAGGTACGCCGCAGTGAGGGATTCACGATCGATTTTGATAATCTGGAGTTCTTCAGTGGACCATAATCGAAGTGCACGGTCATATTTGCGTACTTACCTCAGAATTAAGAACCCCTATAAGTGAAGAGGACACTTCAGGTGAGAGGTCGAACTTCTTCAACATAGAAAGGATGATGTCAAACATCTCCTTATGCTGTTCTCGTCCGAAGTCATTGTCGGGAAGTTCTGCAGGAAAGACAACATACGATCATGAAACGTTACGGTATCTGCTTTACTTTCGCACTACTTGCTCAAAATAAGCGCACGATTTACCTTCGATAACTTTTTTTGCAATTGCAGATACATCCGATCCACCTTTGGCCGCATTGTTCAGCAAAAATTGGTGCACCTCGAAAGAACCAGGACAGGGTTACACAAGTTGTGGAACAAATCACATAAATATAGCCAATTGTAAGGACTTACTGGCTTTAAATTCTTGTTCGTGATACACTTTCTGATCTTCCCGCGAATCGCCTCGTTGTCCATCGCCGGCTCGTCAAAGCTGCTATGCGACGTCGCAGCTTTCGAACGTTTTCTTCAACACATCAGAAATTAGTTTTCACACCTAAACCTGCACTGCAGCAGCTTTGTGTGCGCAGTACAGTTGAGCAGATTAACCAAGCCACTACAGGAGCAGAACATCTGCACCGAAATGAAGTGCGCGCCAAATCCGCCAAACCAAACCAAAACAGGCTGAAACCCGCCTGAACGCGCGCCAACGAAAACGCGATGCAGGATGTGTTTGTACCATGTGTGTACCCTGGATTGAAAAATGCAATGGTCAAATATGCGCAGGGTTTATTTTAACATTTTACTATACTGACGTATTTATCAGCGCGCACACTCGAAACAGATTTTTGACTTTTTGATAAACGGGAATGGCGGCACCTTGGCGGCACTCTGCCCAATGCTACCAATGCTCTGCCGCTCTGCACTATTGCCGCAGGCGCGAGTTGCGAAGTTGCGGTACGGTGTGTACTTGCGTGTGCCTGAGAAGTTCATTTTAATGCGAAGAAGTTTTACATGTGTAGGCGTAGTATTCTATGTGTCAAGCTTTGGCTGCTCTGCGTCGTCGTGCTGGCGTTTATTTGGCGCTATTCTAGAAAAAACGGCGAACGTGCTTCAGTATGTTGGGAGGACGTGACGAATGCGGAGAGGTTGTCGTGCAGGCTTGTGTGTCCCAACGGCACCTTTGCACTGCGCGGGATGTCTGACTGTCAAGATCTTTTGTCTTGCAAGGATATAAAACATGAAGTCCATGTACTCGACTTGCTAGCATCCGGCACTGTAAAAAATGTGCGTTTTCATTTTCAGCTTCCAACTACAAAACTTAACGACGCTCCGAGTGAAACAGCAAGACACTGTACTTCATTGGTTTTGATGTCCTTGCAGGTATACGTTGCGAAATGGAAGCATCACATTGTGGCCCTGTCAAATTTGACTGAAACTCGGCTTGCGTCGGACTTTCAGCACAATATACAGATGTACCAACTTTTGGGCAACGCTGATTATACAGCTCAATATATTGGATCCTGTAACGACACACTTGTCACAGAGTACTTTACTCTTGGTTCTGCAGCAGAGCTGCACAGCCTTTTCAACACAAAACTTATTAGGTAAGTGGTCCGACTTCACCTTTGAGAGGTGTGTTAGATTTCTGTGTGATGGTGTGAACTATTCGTGTAATAAAACCCGCATAGTTCACAGCATCATAGGTGCTAAATGCATTTCCAGTTAAAGCACTTACAAACGGCTGCCATTGCTGTTGGGCACACGTATTTACAAAGCAAGTCCACTGGTAAATAGCAGCAGGAGTGCACTTAAATGAAATTGACATTTTTCTAAAGCTGGGTTCAGTCATTTTTGTTGTTCTCCCCCTCCTTTTCTGCTTTCTCACTGCACTGTGAATGCCCTCTCCACAGGTACAACACCCTGTCACGACGCTTTTCCCTATGCCTCAGCTACGTTGCCATCCTGAAGTATCTCCATGCTCACAATCGTATTATGTGTGACTCAAACACCTTGTTGAAGACCCTGTCACAATATTTGATTTACCCTGACTTGACTTTACGACTCAATGACATGGACGCCCTGCCATATGCCACTCTTACTGAAATGGCTGCCTGTGGTTCACCACCATTGCAAGGGGAACTGCTGGCACCAGAACAGCGAGGAGCTTTGCTACACGAATCGCTCTGCACAACAGCATGCGACATTTGGAAAATTCCAGATGTCTGTTTGTGGTTTCTGGGAAAGAATAGCGAAGCTGAAAGCTTTAAGTTTCATCTGTTTTCAATTCATCGTCGGTGCAAACTGCATCAGCCAGAGGAGCGCCCCAGTGCAGAGGAAGTTCTGAAAGACTATCAGAGGGTTTGGCAAGAGTGGATGCGAGGTCTTTAAATTGAACTATGATATTTCACAGTCGCAGCACATCAACACCTTCAGTACTTTGATGCATTTTGAGACCTCTAATCTTTGCATAGGTGCATGCTGAGCTGAATACAGGACTATGTCACAGACATGGTGTACAGCTGTTCAGCAACTGTCAATTAGGAATTTTTTGTTTTATATCTTGTGGGTGATAAGCTGCAGCTGTTGCAACATAAGCATCAAGTGCATGGATGATTTGTTGAAGTGTGCTGTGCTTGTACAAAGACTTTCATACGTATTGATATAAATTTCTTCATAAAGGATTACTGATATAAACTTTCAAGCTCATTCTTCTTTGTATTACATGAAGGTCAAAGCTCCTTTAGCTTTTAAAAAGATACTAGGAAGCACTAGAGCACGCTAAATAATTTACTGCAATACTTCTTTCTACAAACCAGCTTGATTTCAGTGCTCGGGAGGTAGACATGTCATCAGGGGCGTAGCCAAGGGGGGTTGGGGGGTTCAACCCCCCCCCCCCCCCCGAAGTTTTTCAGTTTTGCTTGCGTATATATAGATGCACACATACAAACACACGCATGAACATAAAATATGGTTGAACCCCTCCCCCCCCCCCCCCCCCCCCTCCGTCCGAAAAAAATTTCTGGCTACGCCCCTGCATGTCATGATGCCACTGCTTTGCTCTGTTTCTGTGATAGGTACAGCTGCCACATGTACGCATCGTGAGAAGAAACACGCAGTACTCTTGCTAATCTTATGATCAGCACCATCATAACTAGCCTTATTACAACAATGTGTGAAAATTTAGCCTTTTTGACACCACGATGATGATGCCAGGTCCACCATTTCAAGGTAACTGTAGTATCAAAATATACTTGCTATGTATAATTCTTGTACATGCGAGATGTGTGTGGCAGAGTTTCGACAACTTCAAAAATATGCACCTGTACTCCACTAAGCTTACATTTTGCTGTGAAATCGTTGACTGCAGCTGCATTGGAAAAGTACCTTGACCAATGCAAACAGTTCTAACTTTCTGCTGTGCTGGAATATGTGCCATCAATTGTGAAAAATATGTTCTTGTGGCCCTATTACATACGTGAAAACTTCTTCCTAATGCATAGTGCATAAACATTGGTCCTGGCATATTTGCTGGGATTGTTATATAGAGCTGATGACTAACATTTGTGAACTGGACTAGCATTTGGCTTTAGGTAGCATAAAATACTTGAAGTGCATTGCATTGCTCTGGCAGCTTGATTTATAAGGTTAAGCATATGGCATTCATAGGTCGGCAAAAAAATTGGAGCTCACTCACACTCACTCAAGAAATATATTTCGCTCTGTGGGCTCACTCGGACTCGGACTCACCAAAATTTTCTTCAACCGGACTCACTCGGACTCACACTCACCAACTTTTTCTCAACTGTACTCACTCGGACTCAAACTCACCAGCACATTACTGAGCCGGACTCACTCAGACTCAAACTCACGGCTTCACCTGAGTCTGAGTGAGCCTCAGACTCTGACTCAGGTGAAGCCATGAGTTTGAGTCTGAGTGAGTCAACTCATGAGTCCGTTAGTGTAAAATTAACTTTTTCGATCATGGTGTCAGTGTTCTTTAACACCAATAGCACATAATCAGGTGCTCTATGATATACATTTTGATCTTGTACCGTCAAATACGCGTTATCAGTGGTTTCAATCCAGTAAGGACATTTTTATGAAATTCGTGACCCACACAACATATCTTTATCGAGAATATTTCCCACGAAAAAGTTTGCAGGGGCAGGTCATGGCACCTGTTCCCCTAAGTGACGCGTATGATCAATAAATATTGAGGTAGTGCATGAACGCTAGTGTGCCGAGATGTGTGAATACACTTGACTACAAATGTAAGCCAATATAAGGCTGATGGTAATTCTGAAGATGAGTAGATAGGACCATAGGTCGGCAAGAAACAGTGGAGCTCACTCGGACTCACTCAAGAAATATATTTTGTGCTCAGGACTCACTCAGACTCGCCAATATTTTTCACAACCGGGCTTACTCGGACTCAGACTCACGAAAAAGTTTCTTCAACCGGACTCACTCGGACTCAGACTCACCAAAATATTACTCACGTGGACTCATTCAGACTCAGACTCACGGCCCGATCTGAGTCTGAGTGAGTCGACTCATGAGTGAGTTTGCCGACCTATGATGGCATTACATGATCTATGGCACTGCAGCTCATTAAATGCCAGGTATTAGGAAAAAGGAACCATTCTCTACCCAAAGTACATCTGCACACTTAAAAGTCCCAATAACTACTACAACTCAATCCCCAGAACATATAGCAACACAGTACATTTAACAGAATTTTCAACCTTGTGAAGTAAACCTAAATAAGAATAGCTACGCGGGAGAGTCGGTTTAAGTTCATGTTGTAAACTGGTGTTTCTGACACAGTGTTTAACGGACAGATAATCTCGCGCTATATAGATGCGAGTCATGTTTCAGATGCAATGTTTGATAGACATTAGGCGGTTTTAGAATAAGTTTCGTAGCATTAGCGTTTGTTGGGTATAATATGCTATTTTTGTAAAATAACATGGGTACCCAAGAGGATAGTGTGTGTGTATCCCAAGAGAATAGTTGCAGCCTTGAAGAAGACAAGTCCGCTTGTCGAGACGTCGGCTTTAGCGACACCCTGTGTTCACGAATTTTTCATCTATGCACAGGCGGTGAGAAATGCTAATGCAAAGCATTGGGTACCCTATTCTATAACTGCCTATTATCTTGTGTATATACAGTAGGCTCTCAATAATTGAAAGTCAAGGGGACCCCAGGATTTTTTTTTTTTCAGTTTTCAGAACTTTGAATTATTAGAAGTTCTCATAAATGACTCGGGGCAACATACCAACTTGTGTTGTAATGAAACATTCACATATACATATGTGCCAACCTGGGGACCTCGAAATTCGGGAGATTCATGAAGTGTGGGGAGGAGGAGTTACGTATAAATAGAAAACTGGCATGTGTTTTTATTCATTGTTTCTCAAGGCTGCAGCAACATCATAGACACCTCTGAATGATTGCCAGGAATGTTTTTAGACGTTGGTGATATATTGGTTCTTGTTGTGTGGTGCGTGTCCCGTGACAGCTAAAAGCCTCTTCCCAATCTTAGTACACTTTTCTGCATGATATTAGTGTACTGCTGCAAAAGTGACTTAAGCGTTCTGCATGCAATAGACCAAGGCCAGACCGTCTTGTTTTTTTCCTTCGCCTTTCTTCCCCGCTCAACACAGGATTGTTTGTGCAGATATTTTCTGGCACCGACAAGCAAAAGGTGTGAATTAACCAAATTAACGCAGTGGAGCGGTTTGAGTTAAGCGACTTTAAAATAGATTGAAAAAAAAAAGAAAACTGGGCCAATGTTTGAGTTATTGCAAGTCGACTGTATAGTGCGTGTTTTGTAACCAGTAAACTCATCTATTTGACGGGCCTTTTCCTCTTTTTCTTAGCTTCTTTATTAAATTACCCAGTAATTACACTATGTAGCCTCAATTCCTTGAGAGCTATAAATAATTAGTTTGACCATTTAAATGCACCAGTTCAGAACACGTGCAGAGTGCACATGAAAAATGGGACTAGTATTCACGTCAAAGAACCGTAATGTGCCAGCCCTAACTGTGGTGCAAGATGCTAGTGATGCATACACATATGTACTATGACTGTGCTGCTCAAATCAGTCCATTCATTGCTATTTGATTCAAAAGCAGAGAGTGGGTTTCCACACTTTTCCAAGTGCACAGTTGTGGGGACCAGCTTGGCAGCTTTCGATTAGTCATTTTGTGGTTTTGCAGTATCACATGGCTACAACCTCTTGCTTTCAGTGGTGTGAATATTCTTGCACATTTTGAACAGGCCAAAGGTACTGTAATTCTTTGCAGCATTCTCAAGGAACTGAGGCTTGGTGCTTTGATTATTGAGTTGGTGGCTACTTGAAGAAAAGCAAAAGCAGGATCACAAAATACTGTTTTTTTTTCTTTTCGAACTGTCCAAAACCGACATCGATTTTTTCTGAAAAAACAAACCAGTGCATTGAAAATGCCTGGCAAGATTGTTTTTTCTTCCCCTAAAATTGTAGCACCCCCATTCCTCCAACCCGTATGTATTTTGAGCAGTTCTAATTTCTTGACCTGTACTCTTTTTGAAACGAAGCTTGTATTGCCTCACAAGTGTTGTTAGCTTAGTGGGTAAGACCGTTAAAAAACCCGGTGCCCACAAGCACAAAGAAATGCAGCCCTTGAAGGTGTGCCGGTCACATGCGTACTACTTGTATGCACCATTTTACATTAAGTGATGCTCTCTCAATTGTGGTTTGTCGGCAATCTGCCGTTTCTGATACGGCAGTCTGATCTTTTATCAAGGTTATCGAGGTGACTTGTCATTTCCCATTGCCAAATTTCATTATTGCCTGGATATGAATGCATGACCGTCATTGTTGCCTGTAGCAACTTAAGTGTTGAGCTGCTAAGCACGTGGATGACAGTCAAATTCCCGGCATGGAGGAAAGAAAAGGAGTATTGTGCTATACGATTGAAAGAAAGAAAGAAAAGTAGTACGTCAGGCATGCACATGCCAAGCTTCGCTTGCCTCCATTTTCCCAAGAGGGCAAAAGCTCCTGAATTTTAATTATTTCATACCATATGACGCTCCTTACCACATAGAGACCCACACAGTGCCACTCGAGGGGCACCGTGGTGCCAGTTGCGGAGTCACGTACAGCAAAGAATTTTAAACAATTGCGTGTACAGCAACTGTCCTCCCCGTTTTGCCCCATATCTGTATTAAGTGCCATTAACATACTGTTCGAAAAACTTGTTGCGAAACTGTTACTAAATATTCTCGATCGAGAATCTTTGTTAACAAATAGCCAACATGGTTTTCGGACCAATAGATCAACTTCCACTGCAGTGATATTTCTTACAGATATGGTTAATTCATACCTAAACAACATGATAGTAATTGGCATCTTCATTGATGCCAGAAAAGCCTTCGACACCGTTCATCACGGTATACTACTTAACAAATTAGAACGTTATGGCTTCCAAGGAGGATGTCTAGAATTTTTTTGAAGCTCCCTTACGAACAGACAACGAACGGTTCATTTTTGCCAGTTACATCAGGAGTACCCCAGGGATCGGTATTGAGACCTCTTTTATTTTCTCCATATATGAATGACCTCCCGTTAATATTACATAACTGCACTCCTGCCATGTATGCTGACGACGCTGCTCCACTGCTCTCGTTTGCGCACACGAGTCCATAGATGGAGCTTTAAGCACGGCTAACGAAGAAATTAAGGAAATTTGTGATTGGTTTCAAGCCAATAAACTGAAACGTTATGAAAACAAAAAATATGGTGATTCATTCACCATACAATGTTATCACTCTGGACTCATGTGCTTGGGACTGAGAGTGAAACCATAGAAAGAGTGAGTAACCTAGCATACCTTGGTGTTGTACTAGATCATCATTTCAACTGGAAAATGCATATTGACTCCCTCTGCAAAAAACTCGCGACAGCCTTCTTTGCTCTTTTCAAATGTTGCCAGTACTTCTATGTAGCAACATTGAGAACAATTTATTTTGCCATATTTCACAGTCGACTGTCATATTGTATTGAAACTTGGGGACATACACACGATTCATACACAAAGCCACTAATAGTCCTGCAGAAACATGCTACCCTTTTATGTCAAACTCAAAGGCCTCAACTAACACTCTTTAGTCAAGACCAAATCATGCCCCTACAACAACTTTATAAATTACAAAACACTGGTGTATAAGTCTCTAACTGCTCCTCGAGCACATCACTGTGGTAACTTCCTAAAACCACTGGTTAAAAATGTATACGGGAAAAGGCGATTTTCTAGTTTTGGCACGTCATTGTGGAATAACTTACCAGTTCAAGTAAAACAACACAGTGCTTTCATTTTGATGCTGCAACGTCACTACAAGGAACTGTATTAGAAAATTTATCTTTTATATTATAACCTGACACAATGATAAACAAACTTATGTTTTGTATGCTAACCATGGCATGCGCAGGGTACCTCTTCAGGGGAGAGCGAAGGTTCGTTGAAGGTCCCCCCCTCCCAAGTATGTCAATGTATGGCACTGACATTGCCCCCCCCCCCCCCAAAATGTCAATCTGTGGGGCTGACTTTGCCCCCCCCCCCGTGCACACGCCTATGATGCTAACCAGAAGTGCTATTAAGCGGATGTATAAAAATATTAGATGTTTTAACCATGTTTAGTATGCAGACCTAAAACTGTTAAACTGTTGTGTATAACTTGGATGTTTTCAATATGTTCTGTATGCTAAGCTAACATGTCACTAAAAGATTGTATTACTCTGTCTCCTGCCTGTACATTTATGTATGTTATAGTTGCATGGATCCATACTAGCATTCTGCTAAGGATCCAGATGCTTGTAACATGTTTTTGTTTGACCGTATTTCATTCAATAAAGTTCCATTCAATTCTGTTCAAGCAGGATTCTCAGTGCACACGCCAGACTGCATGTGTTAACTTTATGACAGTGATTATGTCACGAATAATTCCTTTTACAGACATGTGCACCCTCAGATTTCCATCATGCGCAAGCAATTATCTCCATTGTTCAGATGGCATATAAGCGTCGTTCCAGCATCAGAAAATGAGTATCTGCGCTGAGCTTTTTCTAGTCTCCGTCAATTTCAAAATGTCTGCAATGCAAAAGGTGATTTCGTACAGCAGTTTTTCTAAACAATTAGCAGTATGAAGCGAGTTTTTCTTTCACCTAATTAAATGATTAAAATTAGTTGTAGTTCTTGCTTAAAATGAAGTCCATTGGCTCCATTGTAGACTGTTGAATGCAAGTCTACCATGGAGTGCAGCCTGTTGAAGGTTATCTCAGAAGCTCAAATTGAAATACAGTTAAAACTCGATCTAACGAAACCCAATTTTACGAAGTTTCCGATCTAACGAAGGAATTTCGATCCCCCTGCCAATACCCACAAGGCTCAGCGTTATAATCAACCTGAATTAACAAACTAGCTTGGCCACCAAACCCAATTTAACGGAGCTTTTCTGGAAATAACCGAGTAAAAAAGCGGCGACTTCCTTCCAATTTTGCAAAGGGGGTTTTTCTTCGAGCGTGTACTCTAATGTTATCGGATTAAAACATCTCAGCGCACTATTCGCGGCCCTAGCTTTAGTTTGACGAGGCTGCACGCTGCGCCCATGCATGGGGCAATGGACTCTGCAGTCGGTAGCGCTCTTACGTACTAGATGGTGCCACGGGTGGCACTGGTTGGTTTCGCGATTTCATGGCACTAAATGTCTCCTTGCAACTTTCTGGCTCGCTTGCTCGCACAATCACTTCATTTGTTCTCTGTGCCTCCGCATATCATTTGCCCGTCATTGCTTCACGTAACCCTCTTTCTGGCATGCATCGCCCAGGTGCCCCCTATGTCCGGGCGAAATGGGAAGCTCCATGTCATGGCTGCCCTCACGCCACCCTCACGGACTTTCACATGCGCAGGAGTAGATTGGTGGCAAGAACAATTGCCTGGTAGCTCTTGGTTGTCACTACATTACAGTTTTAGATTTTGAAGGGCGAAAAAATCCCTTTCTCGATTTTACTATCTTTTTGATTTAACGAAATAATTCAAGCGTCCTAATCGCGTTGTTAGATCGAGTTTCAACTGTATCACTACTCTATACCACGTTTCTCTTTACGATATCCTATGTCTCAATGGAAAATTACTACTTTCTTTGTTAGGCTGTCCATTGTACCCACATGTTATGAAATGTATTGCTACACTTTATGGGTATTTTATCTAAGAAATTTAAAAAGTGTGTGTTAATATTAAATTGTGGGGTCCAACCTTCTGAAGCTGCAAAGTAGACTATGAAGGCTCCATATTATTTTTTGGGCGCTTTGTATTAATTTTGACCACCTTGTGTTCTTGACCATGCGTGCAAAGCATGATGCAGATGGACATTGCATTCAATCTCTCTCGAAGGGCAGCCGAAGTGGTCAGGAGTCAAAACCGTAGCCACAGAGCCACCTAGTGTATTGCATATAGAAGAGCAAGAAAGCAATGAGTTTGAATACATCTATTGATGCGATTCAATTGGTTGCCTCCTTTTTTTCAAATTTTTTTGTTTGGTTTTCAACACTTTGCCTTGTTTTCTAGGGGATGTGTCCAGATAAGATCGAACACGAGGTCCCGGTCACCATTCCCGATTCTGATGAAATTTACTGTAGGTCTAGGCATTACACCCAGAACAGTGGTTTCGCAGTTAGTTTTGCGGAAAAAAAATTTGTTCGCCTGAAAAAAAATATACAAATTTTGGCCGCAAAAAACGCTTTTCCGCCAATTTCGCGATTTCTGAATTTTGAGCGCACCTAGGGAAAAAACGGTGCACTTCTTCGTCATAATATTTATTCCCCTTAAAGAACAAGTGAAATACAATCTTATGAGTCTATTATTTCCCTTGCTTGTCGAAGCACTTTTGACGAAAAAAATCACAAACTTGGCAAATTGCACAAAATACCTGTATTTCAGGAATTTATTGCTGCAAGCAAGTTAAAGTGAGGATAATGAAAACCGGTACATATTAACTTTGATACTTTCGCTTTCTTGTAAAATAATTTGCGTGGTTTTATCGCGTTCCGTTTTACTCGATAAGTGGGCTGAAATGTAAGTAATTTACCAAAAACGCCGAACTTTGAAAATGATTTTCTCAAAAAGGCCATTTTTAATTTTTTTTAAATCCCTCTGATTGAAGTCAAGGACGTAGTCTACCATTCTGCAGAAAAAAACGTTGCATTATTTTGGTTGCTAACAAGTTATAGTGGGTCAAATGTGACCATGCCTGCCTAGCGTGCGCGTCGTTCGTTATGTGCTGAAACTCGGATATAAATTGCTAAAAATACTTGTACGTGACATACTTGTACGTGACATAAGCTTTGTCTTGCGATCAGCAGCTTGACAAACCCGCAGTAGCGGCCGCTCGATGCTGCGGGCGCTCACATTACATGAGTGCCGCTTCGACTGCGGATGAGCTCCGCTTGCGCGCCAAACTACGCTCAGAGGACGAAAGAGAGAAGGAATACACCACTGTGAAATATAAAGGCTGTTATGTGCCAACAAATGTCATAATATAGCAAGGACACTCTGCCGGCAATTTCGCAGTGTGCGCCTTCAATACAGCATGCATGTATTTCTTTCCCTCCCGTTATGCCCGCAGCCGCAAAATATCGTGATAAACGCTCGACTTGCGTTGAATATTCTATCTGCGGACGCACAGCAACACAGTATTGTAAAAGCGGTTCTTTAATGAAGCAAAGGACTTGGACACACTTCTTTTACAGCCGGCTGACACAAGTGTTCTGGCACGAGATGAACAACTGCAGTTTGAGTTGTTCGACCATCGGAAGCACGTATGACAGCTTTCTTCAGATGTCAATGGCTTTCTTTTGTGTCATATGTTGCTCATAGAATGAACGTAATTATCTTTAGGCCATCAGAAGAGAGAAAGCAAAACATGAGCGCACTACTGCAGGCGCTCACTGGGAAATTGCCGGCAGAGTTTTCGTTGCAGACTATGACATTTGTTAGCACTTAACAGCGTTTAACTTTCAGAGTGATGCATTCCTTCTCTCGTTTGTCCTCTGAGCGTAGTTTGGCGCACAAGCGGAGCTCATCCGCAGTCGAAGCGGCACTCATGTAAAGTGAGAGCCCGCAGCATCGAGCGGCCGCTGCTGCGGGTTTGTCAAGCGGCTGATCGCAAAACATAGCTTGCTGAACCATGACACCTG
The DNA here is from genome assembly GCF_013339695.2 of Rhipicephalus sanguineus. NCBI lineage: Eukaryota > Metazoa > Arthropoda > Arachnida > Ixodida > Ixodidae > Rhipicephalus > Rhipicephalus sanguineus. The sequence goes on from NC_051176.1 coordinate 285,345,440, forward strand.
GCTGCGCATTTGTTGGTGTGGAGCTTCTGATTTGTGATTATGTCACGTACAAGTATTTTAGTTTCAGCACATAACGAACGACGCGGACGCTAGGCTGGCATGGTCACATTTGACGCACTATAACTTGTTAGCAACAAAAATAATGCAACGTTTTTTTCTGCAGAATGGTAGACGACGTCCTTGACTTCAATCAGAGGGATTTTAAAAAAAAATTAAAAATGGCCTTTTTGAGAAAATCCTTTTCAAATTTCGGCGTTTTTGGTAAGTCACTTACATTTCAGCCCACTTATCGAATAAAACACAACGCGATAAAACCACGCAAATTATTTTACAAAGCGAAAGTATCAAAGTTAATATGTACCGATTTTTATCATCCTCACTTTAACTTGCTTGCAGCAATAAATTCCTGAAATGCAGGTATTTTCTGCAATTTGCAAAGATTGTGATTTTTTTCGTCAAAAATGCTTCGACAAGCAAGGGACATAATAGACTCATAAGATTGCATTTCACTTGTTCTTTAAGGGGAATAAATATTATGACGAAGAAATGCACCGTTTTTTCCCTAGGTGCGCTCAAAATTCAGAAATCGCGAAATTGACGGAAAAGCGTTTTCTTGCGGCCAAATTTGTATATTTTTTTTCAGGCGAACAAATTTTTTTTTCGCAAAACTAACTGCGAAACCATTGTTCTGGGTGTAATGCCTAGGCCTACAGTAAATTTCATCAATATCGGGAATGGCGACCGGGACCTCGTGTTCGATCTTATCTGGACACACCCTAGGAAGAATATGCCACTAGGGTTGATAGCCAGTGCTTGCAGGCGAATATTTCTATTTTTGCTACCACTTGAAAGAATCTGTAGCACTCACACCCCTCTCCATTCTATTGCTAACACCACTAAATGCCTTAAATTTTTCAACTATAGACTTTCGTCATCCGTCTATATGCACCCATTTATTCCAATATATCAATGCGAGTGTGGGAGAATAAGCTAAATAACGCGAAGAAAACCTACTTCATGGCCACGATTTTCTACTGAGCGGCTGAATACAAGTCCCATTATTGCCACACTGAGAGACATCTATTATTCAAGCACTGCAGAACACTTCAGGTGAATGAAAAAAATAAAAAAGCCACCACATGCAGTGCGAGCACTTTGCAGCAGCAGCTAGGTGTGTGTGGGGAGCGGGAGTTGGGTCTGTACAGCTGTGTGACTTTGCCTTGCTTCGATAGGGGCAAGGCAAAGCTGGCATCTCCGAGTAAACTTGAGCTGTGGAGCCTTGTGACGAGAGGTAGACACATAGGCCCTCCCAAGGAAAGTGGTTGCTGCACTGACACAGATGATTTCCCGTAGTCAAAATAACAGGCCTGAATTCAAATGTAACAGCAAAACCTTGGAAAAGAACATAAAGCAATGAGCAGACAAGGAAAAAGTGCTTTGGTGTCTGCTGAAAATACGTTTTGAATAACTCAAGACCAACTAGCCCAATAGTAGGTTAGAAGGATTGATTGTTGGGCGAGTTGGTAATTCATGATGAATGCAAATAGCGCGAAAAAACGTTAAGACTAGCGGCCAAATGCGCTTGTGGTGTAGCCTTCTTCGTCTAGTCTTACGTTTTTTCGCGCTATTTGCATTCATCAATAGTAGGTGTTGCTAATTTGGCTCCAGTCCAAGGCTTTCAGTTTTTTTGTCCACTGTTGATCATTTCAAATCTCTGTCTTCCTGTGATCCCCACGTCTTGTGCAAATATCAAAGAAATGTTGAAACCAAGTCTATGCAATACATGGATGGCACCTGGGCGTAGTGTGTAGTATTGAAGGTGCCACTACATCAAACTTATCATAAAATTCAACTTACCAAGACGGTAACAGTAACAAAAAGCCACTTTAAATTCAGTCATTGCACAGTTTCAGCCTCGAAAAGATAGGCTATTAACATGTTCTTTTTTATATATACCAGCATCCTGAAATTTGTATATTTAATTTCTAGTAGCAAACGAACTGTAAGGCACTTTTGGGCAGTGTGGTTGACCTCATTCTGTACAAATGGCCTATGATGGCAATGTTCCAGTATTATGTTGTAATAATGAAAAGAGGTGTAATATAGCAGAAATCATGGTTCTTAGAACGAACACACAGCTGAGTGTTGTTATAAGCTAATCAAATACGAAAAAAAAAACAATGCACACAACACAAAAGTAACATAATACAAAATTTATTCTCAAAAACAGTTGGGTAAACTGCACACCACAAAAACAGAACACAGTATTTTTCACGAGGTGAAAAAAATTGAAAATGGGAAAGTCGAAAAAAAAAAGCATTTGTGGTCCTACAATATAAGAGTAAATTTACACTTGTGTCTTTATGCCGTTGTCAAGAGATATTCTTTGGCTAAACGCAAAATACGTCGTCGTATGGTGTAATACCCATGAGGAATTTTCGCTGACTAGAGTTCACTGTACTCTAGTAAACTGCTTTCACAGCCAGTCTGCAATCTCTCACGAGTGGTACACCCATGAGTGGTCCCTGACCACTCCTGGCATATAGCACTCATGGGCTAGTAGTAGGGCATATACATCGTTTTCATTACAATACATACACTTCCATACAATCAGTTGACAAGGCAATATGAATAAAAATATAAATTTTGCTCTATCTTGTAGCACGTGCAGTTAGCTACATGCACTACACTTCCTCTTCACTGCCACAATTCTTTGCAAATGGCTCGGCCAAAGGTGTTCAAGAACACACAGATGTGGCACTAATGAACACATAAGACTGTAGGCACAAGTAATGCAGTCAAAATTGGGGAAAAATATCAGTCACCTGGGCTCCTACTGAGCATGTTCCACATTATGCTTTTAGCAGCACTGAGTACAAACATTTACACTGTAAACACACTATGGAAACACAGTCACAAACACTGCATTCTAACCACAACCATTACCCCTCAATGTTGCCTTTGAGTGTGGCAGCATGCCAAACAAGTGTCTCACCAACAACTGCTGTGGCAGCAAAAAAATCATGGCAACAACTTGATTAGTAACAAGTGAATTCAACTGCTGTAATATCAATAATGCACATAACTGTGTTTAGCTTGTGTGACTTCAACTAGTATGTATGCACTCAAAGCAACGTAGGTGACTCAAGATGAGATTACATAGGTGTCCTAATAACTGCAAGCACCACACGTTCACACTGCAGCTACAAATGTGCCCCTTCTCTAAAAAAAAATATATCACAGTAAGTTTATTGTTACTTATGCATTCCACTGACAAGAACTGCATAGTGTAGGCTACGATCTGCACAACAAAAGCTGAATTTATGGCACTAAAACGTAGCGAACAAGGAAATAGTGGCAAGTGCACTCGGAGTGTCAATCTTTTTAGGCCAGCCTACAAAGCAACACATCTTTCTTGAGTTACGGCCTATATTTGAAAAGGTAGGAAAAGGAAGAAATGTGGGGGAGAGAAAAGCCTACTATACATGGTATTGGTATAAGAATAGCAAATAATGCTGCCAGCTGTGCTAATGTCCCACCATATGCTAATATCTATTAGCAAAATGGGCACAATCAGAATCCATAGACATTGGAAATGCACACAATTAGTGTAATGCAGCAGTAACAAGTTAAGTCAAACTAGGCCCAAAAACATTCTACAAACCACACAACCTCACAAGGTTTGCTGCAGCACAGTACCGCTCACAAAGAAAAAAGATTTCTTTTTTCACCTTTTCTGTAATAAAAAAGAAGGCACACTTTGACTGCAGCAATAATCACACAGTTATCTGCTTCAGCAGCCACACTTGGATGGTGCAAAGGTGCCTTTGAAGGACGGAAGGCTTCAATTCTTGCTTGCATTCTTGGCTGCTCGCACTGACCGGCGCGTTGGTCCAGTTGAGTCGGTTGTTTTAGCCTGGAAATCGGACCAAAAATTTGCATAATGAGCACTAAGCAGCTCCACCTTGCTAGAAAACATACCCATTTACTTCTAAGCATGTGCTAAGAACCGAAATTTGGCAATTATATAAACTCCACTGATACATATTCATACATAACAATAGAAAAGCTCGGTTTTTAAAACATTCCAGTTATTCAGAAACACGGCAAGATAAGGTGTAACATTCCAACACTGACAGAGACAGGAGGCTTTTTTCTTCTTCTTTCTCTTTCCCCCGTTCCCCCGCCAAAGGAGTCCTTCATTGTCTTTGAGTCGCTACACTCTCCCTCGCTTTGCGTTTGTCCCTCGGCTGGATATAGGGAATCACATTGCTGATTGCAGCTATTTCCATGCCACCGTCTTCCGTTACGTAGCCGTTTTGGTCACCTTAAATGGTCCCAACAGTTTTGTACTATGACTGTCATAGCCTTTCCGTATCAAAACTAGATCACCTAGAGTAATATTGGGGATCTTGTTGTTATGACGCTTGTCAAACGCTCGTTTAAGCGACTCCCTGTGTTTTCTTTGGCTCTCTGCAGTCTTCTTGGTCTCCTCAAGGTGTAGTTTTGTCTTGATTTCCAGCGTGTCGTTTGCAGGCAGATGCGCCGGTTCACCGAAGGCCGCATACTGGGGACTGCATCCCAGAGCACTTGTATGGGATCTATTATGATGCGACACTGCTGCTTGTAGGCAACATTTCCACCCTCCTGGGAATTCCGGGTACATGCTTACGTATTGTTTTATGTCTCGTATGACCCGTTCTGCGAGCCCGTTGGCTGACAGGTGGTATGGGGCTGTGAACTTCAGAGTGATGTTTTTTTCCTGTGCCCACATTGCAAGTTCCTGGCTCTTAATGCCGATCCATTGTCAGATACAATGCATTTCAGTCCCTTAAACATGTCTCTGTTCAGTAGCGCTATGACGGTTTGCGCATTCTCCTTTCCTGGCTTGGCCGCAACAATCCTTGAGCATTCGTCAATGCATACTAAGAAAGACCGAGTTTTCCTCACGCCTTCGCTTTTTTTCTTTAGCTCAGCGAAGTCAACATGAACCGTCTCAAACGACACACTTGCGTGAGGTGGGAATATCATAGTGTCCGTTTTCTGCTTGTATTTAGTAGAGCTGTGCGTGCGAATCGAATCGAATATTTTTCGAATATTTCGAGAATGTTTTTCGAATACTTCGAAGCGAAATTGCAGTAAAAAGGTTAGAGAGGATTCCTAAGCATATTCTTATGATATAGCAACATAAAAGTGTTTCTTTTCGCTAGGTTGATGAAGCACAAGCGGGGTGGTGTTTCATAGTGGTCTTATCAAGAATAAGGCAATGTAGAGGCCGAATTGCATTTACATACATGATTTGGTGCAACCAAAGTGTTGCCGACAACACTTTACACGTGATACGCAAAGATGCCATTTCCTCAGCCTCTCCTCCTCTTTCAACTGCTTTGGAAGCCCAACTGATGTGGTGGACAAGGGTGTGCTCCCTTCATGTCCCGAGCTCCAAATCTGCCTCGTAGACGTCGATATATAAGAACATCTGAAATTTTGGATGCTAAAAAGCTTCGGCTTTCGATTTTTTGGACTTCCTGCCCAAATTTTAGGTCCAAAACAGCATTAATTGAGCCCCCACCTCTGCCACATCTTTCATCTCCATGTTGGAACAAGCGTTTTCTTGGGTTAATACATTTGCGACCGTAATGGAGCATGAAAGACAGCTTTGCCGCAATACCGGGGTGTGATGAAGTGAAGCATATTGAAAATCTAGGGACCACTTCCAATCGGACGTTGATCGTCTCAGCAAAATTCGACCGTAGGGGAGCTTGAAAGGCAGCTTTGCCGCAATACGAGAGTGTAATGAGGTGAAGCATATTGAAAATTTGAAGGGGTCACTTGCAATCAAACGTTGACTGTATTTGTTTTTGGGAAGTTCAAATAATTCGAATAGTAAAATTCCAGTGCGAATCAAATCGAATAGCAAACAGTATTCGAAAAATATTCGAAATTTCGAATATTCGCACACCCCTAGTATTTAGCCTTGTTGAGTTGACAATTGTGGCAGGAGCTGATGTAATCGGAGACATCCTTCTTCATTCCTGGCCACGTAAATCGCCTTCTCAATTTGTAATAGGTTCGCCAAAAGCCACCGTGTCCTCTTGAATATGGGCTGTCATGGTACAGCTCAAGAACCTTTTGTACCAATATAGCTGGAACCTGGAACTTTCCTCCTATGGGCATCAATTGCTCTGTACCTTCCCTGAGCTTTAGTAAGTTCACACTTTCTTTTTTCCCACAGCCTCTGATTACAGGAAGCCGAGAAAGTGCATCGGCATCTGATAATTCTTATGCGCTTCTGTGTGCGACTTCAAAGTCAAACTGCTGGATTTCACTGATCCATTCGGCTATTCTCCCTTTTGGTTGTGAAACATTCAGCAAATGGGTAAGTGCCTGATGATCAGTGAATAGTTTGAATTTTGTACCTTCGATTTAAGATCGAAAATATCTCATTGCTAGAACAACAGCCAATGCCTCCTTCTCTGTTGTGCTGTAGTTCTGCTCTGCCTTCGTAAACGTATATGAATAGTAGCCAATAACTTGGGCTCCTCTTTCATGTTTTCGCTGATACAGAACAGCACCTGCACCGAAGTTGGAAGCATCTGTGGTCAGTTCAAAGGGAAGAGTGAAATCGGGTAGCGTAAGGATTGGATCTGATGATATGGCTGATACTAAGTCATCGTAAGCCTTTTCACATTCATCAGTCCAAATAAAATCTGTGTTCTTGTGAAGCAACTTGTTCAATGGTTTCGCTCGGGCCGCAAAATGTTTTATGAAGTTTCTAAAGTGTCCGGCAAGCCCAAGGAAAACTCTGAGCGCATGTACACTATCTGGCTTCTTCATGTGCCTTACGTGCTCCACGGATTCTTCCTTAGTGCTTTTAGTAAATCCATCCAGGACGCGTCCAAGAAATGTAACTTTTGTCTTGAAGAACTCACTCTTCCTAAAATTTACTTTCAGTTTAGCTTCACTCAGTGCGATCAAAACAGCAGTCAGATGTTCAGCGTGAGACGTTTCATCTTTTGAATAGACTAAAATATCGTCGACATAGACGTTGCAAAATACTCCAAGAAAGGGTTTCAAGACGCCATTCATCATCTTTTGAAACCAGGCAGCGCTGTTCTTCCACCCGAAAGGTAAGCGATTGTACTCATATATGTCAGAGGGAGTGACAAAGGCCGTGTACATTTTATATTCCTCTTCGAGTGGTACCTGCCAAAATCCTTTGCAAAGATCTATTCTGGAGAAGACTTTGCAACCTCCCATTTCCTCAATTATTCCATCAATTCTTGGCATAGGAAAAGGGAACAGGTCCGTTTGGTGATTCAAAATTCGGTAGTCTGTACATAGTCTCAAAGATCCATCTTCTTTAGGAGCCAGCGTAATTGGCGAGGCGAACATAGACACCGATGGTCGTATTATGCCAGCATCTAACATCTTTTGGATCTCACTTTTCAACCAAACTTTCTTCTCGCGTGACATGTTGTAAGGCTTTCTCCTGACCGGTGTAACGTCTTTCAGCTTGAAAGGAACCGAAAATTTTGTTGTTGCTGGTGGATAGTTGCTTAAGCAGACAAGTTCGGGGAACTTGCGGCGTACGTCGTCTTCACATGTAATAAGGCGATCTGCGATACTCAATGAGGCGCACGTCTCGTTCGCCACAGTCACTTCATCATTCCAATAAAGGTTTAACTTTAGGGTCTTCATATCAGGTCGGGAAAGTAAAAATTTGTAGTCACACCCTTTTACTACGAGAGCGTCAATGTCAGCATTCTGGCCTTGAAAATAGACACTTGTTCTCACCCATTTATCGTAAATTTGTCTCGTCCCATCAAAACTTTGTACTTGTACCGACCTCCCTCGAATAATTTCTTTCCTCTTTACAAGTGCCTCATTTATGACAGACACAGATGCCCCACTATCTACGAGAGCATCAACATCTTCACCATTTACCTTTAGTTCGATATACAGAAGGTTAAGGGCCGTTAGAAAAACAGTCTCCAATTTTGTCGTCAGGTGGGACTGTGCACCCTCTTTTATTTGTTTTTCGTTTCAGCTGCATCTGGATGCGAAGAAGCCATATGCTCTTGGTTGTTACTGGCATCGGAGATTACATTGACCACTCGGTTTCGACCATGCCAATTGTCAGGATCACGTGACCTCCAAGGTGCCCTGTCGGGATGGTAATCTGGCCGACGTGGGTTCTGGGAATTCGAATCAATTGAGAGTTTCCTGAAAGAAACTAGAAGTTCCTCGACAGTTTTTGGCGATTGCACTTGTGCCTGTCTCTGGAGTTCCTTAGGAAGGCCGTGAATAATGAGCGGAACTATCGCCGACTCCGGAAGTTCCGGGTTTGCCATTTGAAGAAGCCGCCTTTTCTCATAAAAATACTCTAGGGGCTTTCCTGATCGAAATTTGTAAAAAATTGCTCGGTCCCACCTTTCAACAGGGTTTTGGTCGAAAGCTGCCAGGAAACTGCTTTTCCATTCATCCCATGTGTCGGTCTCGTGTCCAGCGTAGTGAAGCTCGTACCACTTTCGAGCCAGTCCGGCAAGGAATGGACGCATGTTCCTGATGCGCTCACTGGATTCTTTCCACGAGTTGTCCTCACACGCGTGTTTGTAGAACTTGATCCAGGTGTCTGGCCTTGTGCTTTCACCATCAAATGGATCAGGCTTTGCTATTTCCTTGTTGAGTCTTTGTTGTGCCTGGATGACGGCAAGGAGACTATCCATGAACTGCTGCTGTCGCTCTGCGTGCTGCTGCTGACGGTGGAGCATTTCCAGGAGGCATGAGCCAACGGAATAATCTTCTTTGCTTGGCGCAACCCTTGACGACGTTTTCAAAAGCGGCCGCATGATGTATTCTTGAAACTCTGAGTACTTCAGTTTCATCTTCACTGATGGTTGGTTGTCGATCTCCTCCGGCGTCTTCCCGGCTTTCTGAGCGACGAACTCACGTAGTTCGGAAGTTGTGACACTTTCAGGCAATTCATACGTTTCTTCATCCACGTCGCACGTCGAAAAATATGGCCTGTCACTTGAACTTCGGGATAAAGTCAAAGTTACCCCCATAGTTGCGTTCTTAATCCTGTCGAAGACTACGCCAATGTAACATTCCAACACTGACAGAGACAGAAGACTTTTTTCTTCTTCTTTCTCTTTCCCCCGTTCCCCCGTCAAAGGAGTCCTTTGTCGTCTTTGAGTCGCTACATAAGGTTCAAGAGAGGGCCTGCATATATACGCAATGAATCGCCCACCACATTTCTGTGCCTACAAGTCACCCTGTGCGTCTACGCATGACTATCTGTACTTTCTCCACATCATAAAATTGATGCAGATTTGGGGTGCAATCATTACATGGGGGAAAGCTTTAGTGAGAAGAATTTGGAGTACTGAGAATTCAAACAAGTTGCACAGCAGAACTCTCACAATGGCCACCATAAGCAGTTAGACAAGGCCTACCTTTGTCATAAGTGCCCATGCTCACTATGCAATGCATGAATTTCTAAACCTGGCACGTACATAAGGGATCATGAAATAGAAAAAAGAAAATTTGGAAACCACTCATTTCGGCATCTCCAATGCCCAATCTACATATTAAAACTATTCAAAATGCACTTTGCCAAAAGAAAAAGGATTTAGTCGAAGTAATATACGATTAAAAAGCTCAAAATCTCCCATGAACACCAGAATGCACAGGGCTAGGGCGCCACTCATTGTGTGGCTGTCTCATCTTTTCCACTGCTGAGTGCCTGCATCTTGGTGTCGTTCAAAACCTCAAAGTTTTCTCTGTCCATTCCCACCCTCTTCGCTTGCAATGAAAATCTCTTGGCATGTAATCGGTAGCATGCAACTCTTTTGGGTTCATTTGTCGTATGCTTCATCAGGCTGACAGTAGTACCAAAAGTAAATTCCCACACCTTCTCCCCACTCCCTCTTGATTCCCAGAGCAGAGCTCTCTCAGCTGCGTAGCCGCTGTCAGTTGCAGAAGGGAGTGGAAGGTTGGCCGTAGCTGCCTTGCCTCATATCGGGGTTGTTCACTCTTCTCAAGGATGGAGACGACTCCTTTCTTTGCAAAACAACTCGATATTTATATACAGGGTATATATACAAGGTTACATGGCAGCTATGTACATTGGAACTTTCGCAATATAACTCGGCAGAGCCGACAAGTGCATAGCACCGCTCCTGCGACAAGAACCCCCGTGAGGAGCCGGGAGCCAGGTTTTAACACCATCATTGCTCCTCCCAGTTTTCCCCACGGCAAATCAAAATCACTCAGACCGCTTATTGGGTCAAATGTAACTTGGTCAGCCGGAGGCCTCCACCCTCTCTCTCTGAAGCCTTTTGAGACCCCTGCCTGAGAGAGAGACGTGGAAGACGTCCGACAAACGACATTCTCAGAAGTGCACTAAAGAAACATACACGATGGTGGCGCCGTTCAGTTACCCTGCTCGTGTTCATACACTGTGCGGCCGGTTAACTAGCGGAGCCATGCCATCCCTCCTCGGAAACCTCTCGTATCCGTTGACAGGCTTTTAACAGACACTTTGCGAGATTTACTGGGCCACGTGCACCGTACTCGGCGACATCTCGTCTCTGTCGACAGGCGTTCACGGATCCTATGCGAGATTTATTGACGTCCCAGTCTTGGCTCCCTTCGCACTGCTTCCCGGACCCCCCGCGGGCTGCGGGCCGCTGCGTTGGTCGTTAAACCGATGGTCAATAGGGCGCGTCTTTTTGTTCGAACGGTTATGGGCAGCTGGGAGTGTTCTTCTGTCCCCGCGCCTCCTACATTCGAATCGGGCGTCGCTGCGCTTCGACTCTCGACTCCGAGGCTGGCTTCTCGGAAGCCGCCTTCTGGGGAAAAAACACAACTATCCCCCCCGTTCTCGACACGCCGGACCTTACACCAAACTTCTCACATACACTAGCATACTTCATCCAAAACTTCGGTACGCCTCATTTATATGGAACCTGCACCAGACGCATCTTATGAACAAATTACAATCTTTTCAGAACAAGGCAATGCGATTCATTACAGGTAACCATTCACAGTGTTCAAGCATCACGAATAAAAGCATGGACTAGGTCTTATCCCATTGCAGACTAGAAGAAAAACATGTGTGCCAACCTTTTTCAATCGGCTTTATCACCAACCAAGTACTTTCTTTCTCAGAGAAACTTTGTTGTACCAAAACAGTGGCAGAAAACTACATTGTTAAGGTGGCGGTCTCACTCCGGCGGCACGAACACGTCGGTTTTGTCACTTTTCCAGCTGACGCGGCGGCTGTTCTCCGTGTTTCATATAGTTGACTTATATATCATTGAAAAGCTTGATCTTTGTACATTTCAAATATATTTATTAAAAACAAGTCAACCATTAGTATTTGGGGATGGATAGCCAAGAATAAGCGCAAGTTACACGGTTTTGGCTGACTGTGCCTCAGCAGTGACCATTTTTTGAAAAATCTGCAACAGTTACAGCACTGTTCTTTGCGCAGCACATTCAAGACATATTTACCTATTTTCTCAACGTAGCAAATTGATGCTGGACTTCTACTTTTTTGTTGCTGAGCTTTTGAAAACAGCCAAATTTAGTAACTTCCGCAGCAGATTGTCCAGTAACTATTCGCTAGAGAAAGTTCATTTTCGGGGCGTATGTAGAGGATAAGATTTTCCGTCTGAATGCTCAATTTCATCGATGTGCACGTGCTACTTTTTAAATTATATTCATCTAAAGTGGGCAATATTCTCAATATAGGGACCTACCGTGGCCCATATTGGTGGAAAGCTACTGAACTTCCATGGCCGAATTTGCACGTAAGGAAACTAGGGTCCCCGATCTACCTCCTCGACGTAGCGTTTTTCAATAAAGTAAGCAGAAATGCGATACAAAGCTCGTAAACTCTCGTAATTTTTCATGCTGAAAACGTCAACAAAAGCGGAGTAATCTTCAAACTGCGCTGAAATCTCAACATGCAGAGCTTAAAATATAACAGTTACGGTCTCTTTATATAATTATACACACTAATCACACACAAATGCTGCAGGAACACTGAGAAATCTGCATTATTCCTATCACTACAACGAAAATCTTCCTCTAGCGCCACCTAGACAGACAACACGAAAGCGCTGAATTGGAAAGCTCCCCGTCTCCCCGACTGTGGCGTTCGAAAGCATTTTACCTCAAGGGAGAATGTCTTTTCTAACTTCAAACCATGCCCCAGCATCTGTAAGTCTTCTCTTTTTGTCTGCCCTCCGGAAGGCTGCGTGGGAGAGCGTGAAAGCTGGTGTGAACTGTGAAGTCCTCTGAGGGTATGGGGTGAGGGTCGTCAAGTGAAAAGAAAAGCCGTACCCTTGGAACGTCCCCCTCGTGTGTGTGCGTATGTTTGTGGCCCCACTCAGGCGACCACGAAAAAAGGAGGGGTGTGCAACGACGGACAAAAGAAAGCAGAAAAGCGGACAGTGCGCGTGCGATGCGAGGGAACTGAGTAGATCTGCGTGGGCGAAGTATGTTTGAATAGCACCTCAGTTTTCCTTTTTTTCCCCTTTTTTTAACAAAAAATGTAGTTTTTGAGAAGTGTGGTTGCTGGGCTTGTTCGTATGAATCCGCAGCAATAAACATCATAAATGCGAGATGAGGCACACATATATAGGAATGACACGACAACTGTTTTGTACTTGCTGTGTGCTCCTTTCTGCCATTGCTAACAAACTAAACACCGCACAGTTAAACTAACTAAATTAACAATAGATTTATACCTCCACTTCTACAAAATGTAGGTCACTCGAATTTCTTTTGTACCGGCTACCTTTCCTTTATGCGTCGCAGCATTTACCCCGGGCAAAAGTACACTCACAGAATAGATCGAGTAAAAAAGGACTCTTTTTGTCCCACAACAATAATCGTCATTTAATGTGCCTGCCTTTCCTTGCATTATCGCTGCGCGCCCGGCACTTTCTAGTCACGAACGGCGCGTGCGTTATCAGCGTGACAGCATTCCTGATAGAAAAGTGGCCAGCGCCGAGTTTTCAAGAAAGGAAACGCAAGCAAGCCAGATGACGATTATTCTTGCGGGACAAACAGACGCCCTTTTTACTCGATCTATCCTGTGAGTGTACGGCACGGTAGGAGTGCGTGTCGCGAAAGTAACCCATCACGTTCAACTGCGCTTGCTGTGCTCTGTACTTGCTAGATTAGGCTACAAGCGGAAACTTGGCAGGATACGCTCGCTCCGATTCGCCGTGTATCATATACTTTGGCAAGTTATGCATCGGACTGTTTCGCTTCAGGACGTGGGTCCGATTTCCGCCTATGCCCCGCCACGGTGGTCTAGTGGTTATGGCACTCGACTGCTGACCCGAAGGTCGCGGGATCGAATCCCGGCCGCGGCGGCTGCATTTTCGATGGAGGCGAAAATGTTTGAGGCCCGTGTACTTAGATTTAGGTGCACGTTAAAGAACCCCAGGTGGTCGAAATTTCCGGAGCCCTCCACTACGGCGTCTCTCATAATCAAATCGTGGTTTTGGGACGTTAAACCCCAGATATTATTATTATTATTATTTCCGCCTACGACGGGCGCATTTCCATGGCAACGAAATCCACGAACACCCGCGTATATATTTCAGTACCCCATGGCGGCGTTCCTCATAATTACATCAAGCTAGCTCCAAAGGGACGCGGGCGCTTGCGAACTCTGCCTCCGCCCCCGCTACCCTGCCTCCGCCCCCGCCTCTATCACGCGCACCTTTAGACAGCCTGAGGTTACAGCCTAGGAACTGCGAGCTCACTTTGCGTATTTCTCTGATTCATTGCTCTTGCTTTGAATTATTGAACTTTGTGGTGTGGAACGCGGTTTCTGTCAGCCCAGTATCGCAAACTTCACACCTAAATTTGTATACCTGTTTGCTAGAATCACAAATAAAGTTTACATAAAAAGCCTTAGTGGTAAGCTTCGGCCGTATTTGCGGTCACCCTGTGGCATGTGCGGGTACATATTCATTGGGATTTTCCGAATGGTCTACATCTCTTCTGGCACTTGGATTTGTATGTTTCGGCCCTAAATAGTACGCCTCCTAAGTTTTTTATTTCTTCAGTGAACCTCCTCAGGCAAGGTTTTACAAACGGCAGGTAGCATACATGCGTGATACGCGCTAGGGGTCCCGGTTTGTTCGCTGCTGTATATCCTTGTGCGCAGCCCATATCGGTGACTACGCAGCAATTCTTGCTGTAGCGGGAATTTGCGTCCATTGCTGATGTGGTGAGCAGGAAACCCGAAGTATGACATTGTTTCACACAACACAGCTTTGCCGTCGGAAGACAGTGACATCCGATTGATAGCCTCCGGCCGGAAATCTTAGGCGCGTGCCTGTAGGCTTGTGTTGCTGCACTGGCGGCTGAAATCAACAGCTATTCCTCGATATCTGCGCAGTGCATGCTGTTGTGCTCGTGAAACGCGATCGAACACCTCCTCTCTGTTTTCCTTGCTCAGCTCGTGCTTTATCTGCCGCCGCTTTTGCCTGAAGGAGAAACGTTAGGGGCTAACAATTCAACGTCTTTGGAAAGTCTGCCGTGCTGAGAACTTGCGATGTCTGAGGATAGAGGGTCGTAAACTCATTGCGTGAATCTTAAGGCTGACGAGCCGACGTAGCCGAAGTGGGACTTGCACCTAGTAGCCAGACAAGAAGAGAAGCGTTTTTGAAAACGATAAGTTTATAAAAAGTATAGTGGGTATCGTTGTGCATAAAACACGTTTACACGAAAGCGACAGATGCGCATCGCGTTCATGTAAGCCATGGCAATTCGCTAGGAAGGCGCATTGCACTAATACGTCAGACAGGGGTGGTTTTGCGAGTCCCGGTCAAATCACAGGCCGTAAATCACGAGGAGAGTAATGGTGGCCTCCCGTCGTGCGAACTCCGGGCCTGCCTCTTTCGCTAAGGGATTCATGTTAGCGCAAAGCAAAAAATAAACACTCGAGAAGGACGTGGGAGGGAGCAGAAAGGTCAGGCGCTGAAACCTCTCTGTTTCCTCCCACTCTTTCTGTAGTCTTTGTTTCTTTGTTCGCGCTAATATGTATCTCTTTATATAGTGGTTCATGAAGGAGAAAAAGGTGGTAATTTTTGTCTCCCGTGCTTGAGACACGGCTTGGCGCATGTATCCCTCTGACATCAACGAACTCGGCTAGCAACAAGTCTCACTAGCTCGCTATAACCTGACACCACATGGCCGCTGCGGTGTAATGCGCTGGGAAGGCGCATCGCACAAATGCGCCAGGCAGGTGTGGATTTCGAGGGGTAAGTCGACTCATGGACCACCTTACACAATTGAAGGGGAACGCCGGCCCCCCGTCGTGTCGGCTTCGAGTGCACCTCTCCGATACTATACGACAGCTGCGGGGGCAGAAAGCGAGGACTTCTCGGGATTCAGTGAGACAAGTTCTTTTCTTCAACATCCTTTGGAACTATTTTGTATTATGGCGAATTGATACTAACCAGCTGAAGTTTCAATTCAAATGAAATAAATGACGGTACGTATAGCAGGGAAAACTGTGCTGCTTAGGCAGTTGGCACGGGTTTGACACCGTGGGTCAGAGCGGCAGCGTTGTAGCACGCAACTGCCAAACTACCCGTCTTTCGAACATTCGGAAGCTTAGGTTACATTCGGAAGCATATGTTACACAGTGAAGGAGGAGCACACCTAGTCAAATAGAATTTTTCTTCTCCTACAGACGAACGAGAAGTTCTGTCGGGTATAATGAGGGGAGGAGGAGGGAGGTGGGGGGGGGGGGGGGGGGAGGTGTTACACACAACCACTGGGCGCGTTTCTTCCACGGGGGAAGGAAGGAGGACATACGGGTTTGCTTACACCCCGTGTTGCAGGACAGGGTAAAACTGAGCCGTGTTCCCAACAAGGGCCGCAGAAATAGCGTCACGGCCATTTACAGGGTACTATCACAAACGGCAGGGTTTTGACAACGGGAGAGAGATCACTGCTATCCTGGAGGCCGTCTCGTCTTTATTCTTTCTTTTTCTTCCTGTGAGACCACCCTGTCTCACGTTCCAGCACAACTGCAGTGACAACGATGTCTTCTGGATACTTTTGCCGCAGGAAGTTCGCTGTCAATTCTACAGCGTAAATATATATATACGACTACGTCTGAATAACCACAAAGCTCACGCGCGCACTCTGCCAAATCTCCCTTTCTCTAAACATCTGAGTTTGCCAGAACACTCATTCGACAAAATACGTGTCACCCTCCTGCAGTCAGGCTTCCGCAGTACTCGTGAACGGGAACAAAGAAAGTCCTATTTCATCCACAAATTTGAAACAGTGACACACGGCATAAATGAAAACATGGGGAACCTCTCGTTTCTTCGGTCGTGCAAAAGTTAGTAGACGGGAAATGAATCCTGACATGCAATTCGTGCCGGATGCTAAAATGGAGTACCGAACAAGTATCTGGGGGAGCGGACCGACCGGACACCTTTGCGTATTCTGTACTTATGTGTATTTTTTTGTTGACATGTTCTTCTTTTTTATGTTTTATCTTTTCTCGACTTTTCAGTATTCAGTGTATATCTTTCCCACATCTGACCTTTGCCTTTTTATTATTATATGGGTCATTCCATGCCGAATCACCCAGCGTTTTTCCGACCATCACAAATATGGCTGAAAAAATTTCCACGTTTTTCTTGAAGTTCAAAACTCGTTCTGCTCGTTTATTTCTGTTGCCAAAAATTTTCCGGCCTGTTTGTGAGAGTCTGTAGTTTTGCGAAGACTGAGCTAAAGGGCATCAAACAACATTTTTTTGTAAAGGGCGTTTATAGGATGCACTCGATAAAATGGTATTTCCGGCAAGCTAATGAAGTGATGTAACTGTAAAAATAATGACTTTTTTATGTATATCGATTCTTCGAGGGCTTTTCGCACAAGCAAAATTGAATAAAGTTGCAAAGTTTGATATTTTTTTCCAGGAACAAGGCAAACTCAAAGGGTAGAAATTAATTATATACTGGAAGCCTGTTCGACATACTACAAAAGAAAAATAATTTACTCGCTGAAGGTGTAGCAAATCGTCTGAAAAAAAAATTGCGAATTTCACTTTTTTTGAGAAAAGCTCTGTATTCATCGTCAAAAAACTTGCCTTGGTGGTCGGACTAAAAATATGCACGATACTTAATTTGAAAGCTCTATGTATTAGCTGAACATAAGCAAGTTACAAAAGGGTATGATTTTTTTAACTTGATAAATATTTTTTTGAAATTTTGTATCTCCACCAGCCTTTCGCCGACGTAACTCAAGCGGCATGAAGCACTCGCAAAGGCAATCTTCAGCCCATGCCCACTCACCTGGGATGCAGACGTCAAACATGGTGCTGTCTATAAAGTAATGGAAAAGGAAATGGGGTTGCTTTATAGACAGCACCATGTTTGACGTCTGCATCCCAGGTGAGTGGGCATGGGCTGAAGATTGCCTTTGCGAGTGCTTCATGCCGCTTGAGTTACGTCGGCGAAAAGCTGGTGGAGATACAAAATTTCAAAAAAATATTTATCAAGTTAAAAAAATCATACCCTTTTGTAACTTGCTTATGTTCAGCTAATACATAGAGCTTTCAAATTAAGTATCGTGCATATTTTTAGTCCGACCACCAAGGCAAGTTTTTTGACGATGAATACAGAGCTTTTCTAAAAAAAAAAGTGGAATTCGCAATTTTTTTTTTCAGACGATTTGCTACACCTTCAACGACTAAATTATTTTTCTTTTCTAGTATGTCGAACAGGCTTCCAGTATATAATTAATTTCTACCCTTTGAGTTTGCCTTGTTCCTGGAAAAAAATATCAAACTTTGCAATTTTATTCAATTTTGCTCGTGCGAAAAGCCCTCGAAGAATCGATATGCATAAATAAGTCATTATTTTTACAGTTACATCACTTCATTAGCTTGCCGGAAATACCATTTTATCGAGTGCATGCCATAAACGTCATTTGAAAAAAAAAAATTGTTGTTTGATGCCCTTTAGCTCAGTCTCCGCAAAACTACAGACTCTCACAAACAGGCCGGAAAATTTTTGGCAACAGAAATAAACGAGCAGAACGAGTTTCGAACTTCAAGAAAAGCGTGGAAATTTTTTCAGCCATATTTGTGATGGTCGGAAAAACGCTGGGTGATTTGGCATGGAATGACCCATATATATATATATATATATATATATATATATATATATATATATATATTTATTTATTTATTACGTTTTATTCGTTTTAGTCTTATCTTCTTCCTTTTCATTTTTCAAACGGGATAGGCTCACCCACACTAGATTTTTCAACCATAGGCGCCTCAGAGAGCCGCACTAACAGGGCAGGATTCCTGCACCCACGCCGCCACATTGACATAGACATGAGGGTTGAACTGTAGTTCTCAAACGGCCTCGCGCGCATGCACAATCTTTGCCCCCCCCCCCCCCGCCACACACACACGCAACGGCTAAGCGACAAAAGAACACCGACCCTTTTTCCCCCCTCTGGAAGTAACCGCAAAAGGCGCGGGGACCGGGGCTTGCTTTGCCATGGATGCACCCCTCGCAGCGAGTAATTGCTGCCGTCCAAGCAAAGGAACAATGCCCCCCGCGACCTTCAAAGGCGCGTCGCGGAAGCCGCACTATGCGCTTTGTTTCCTTTCTGCCATTTCTATTTTATTTTATTTTATTTATTTACTGTTATTTATTTATTTTTTTCCCGCCCGTATCTACGGCACCTGCCCCACTCCGCCGAAACGGCGCTTTTTTCCCCGTTTTCTTGTTTGCTTGCTCTAGCGAATGAGCCGAGAGGAACTGTTTGCCGCACTATACGTCACCACTGTCAACTTGACTTATTTATTACTTTCTTCCTTTCCTTCCTTCAACTAAGAGTGACCACGACGATTTGGGATGTTCGCACAGCGCCGTATTCGCTCATAAGCCCTCATTGCTCATACACCGAAACAACGCAGGGTTTCTAGGTTCGGTGAAATATTCTCAGAAAAGTCAGACACGCGTGCTAAGCAATTTTATTTACGTGCCGCTCGGGGTCCGAGCTTTATCTAATGAAGCTTAGACCTCCAGCGAAACGTAAAATAAAATTGCTTATATATATATATATATATATATACGAGAACAGGACTTCCGTGAGCATTTGCAAATCATACATAAAGTGTGAATAGAAGCCCTCATGTCACCATAATTATTTGGACAATAATTACTGCATAATTATAGCGTTCTCTCTGCAAAATATTGCTGTCAATTCTATCTCGAGAGAAATAAAATCTTCAGTACATAGTGTCAGGGTGTGTAACGGCATATAGAGTGGTAGACGTAAGTGGCCGTTTACTTGAGGAAGTACATAGAAATGGAACAAAGGAAAAGGAGAGTTTATTATGATGACCGCTGCCTAGCTCAAGCAGATGACTGCGTAGTGACAATCAGTAAATGAGGTAGGAGTAAACCACAGCGACAGAGGGGATTATTTACATATGTACACTGTACACGGAAGGATGTGATGTCTCATGGTTCGCTTGTGATGTGGCCTCCGCGATAGAGCTTGTCACCCAACCCCGCATTCCGGCACTGTATGTCACGGAGAGCAGCTGGCCTGGCAGCCTACGTGAGCGGTTTGCAGCGCAATTGTTCCTCCCGTGGAAAGAGCCGCACCGCTGGGGAAAGGGACAAGTGAGCTAGGGTCATCTCAGAAGGAGCGATAGAAAGAGGCGTCGTTGAAGGGGAGAAAAGAAAAGCAGCCCTTGCGGCAGCCAGCGTGGCTCAGCGCGTAAATAGTTATACTACCAAGAGAGAGAGGCACCTCTTTTCTGGACTGTTGCATGGGAGTACGAAGGTTCTCTGGGCCATGCATTTTTTTTTTTGGGGGGGGGGGGGGGAGCGGGGGGGAAGGAGGGGGGGGGGCGTCAAGCACATCTGAAACTTTTCAAAGGAGCAGCGGCGCCCCTGAAAAGAGTGGATTAGTTGCAGCAGGGAGAGGCTCTTCGCTGTCGCGACGGCCAGAGAGCGCATTTTCCTCTCTTTTTTCCAAACGTGACTTGGTGGCGTCTTCTGGTGGTTCAGAATGAAACTACACTGCAGTGGTACCCCCGCCTTAAAATGAGGGGAAAAAATAAATGCATTTCAATTGAAGCAATAAATGGCAACGAAAAAAGTTTTGTTACATCGCGGGCTTCATTATGCCTAGTGATATCATGGCATTCGAGATATTGAGGTTTGATCACTGTGTGCTGGCATAAAATTACTGTTCTGACCAGCATATATTACAAGTTGCACACTGAATAACACAAGGTGGTCTACTACTAAAATAGGTATATGTTAAGCTTGTTTATATAGGTAAAGCAGTGAAATGCATGTTTTTAAGCAATATATAGGTTTTATTCTATGCGGCTTATTATGCCCTACACATTACTGGAAAAATGACATGTGCTCATATTGTTGCCTAGGAAGAGTTAGTGATTTGAGAGCTATGCAACTTCACAAGAGAAGATCATCCACAGAATTCAGTTGCATGGCTGTTGTAAAAATTGCATTTCGGTTTTTACAAGAATCAGTAGCATATGTATCCATTCAAAACTGTTTTTACAGATTTCTTTAGGCAACCAGGGTTAAAATGTATATATTGCATTTCATAAATAAAGAAACAGTTTTAGCCATGGAGAACTAAGAAAAAAACAAACACTAGAGTATGGCTTATGAGTTTACAACATTCAGCGAGCCCGATATTGAAGGGGTCATGGATCACTCTTCCATGTAATCATTGAATGACCTCAGTATCAGACTTTAGTGCCTCATGAATCGATTGCTACAAAAATTTCTCATCCGACAAGAACGAGCGAGTTACAGGGGTTTGTCGCACGCTTTAAGTGCTTTTTCTCTTCTCTCGTCACGATGAGAGTGCTGGAAGCTATGCAGATAGAGATGGCACAGGGGGGGAAAGAAGTTACATCAGTGTGCATCATGACCTTGAGCACCCATGATGAGATGTGATTGTTCTCTTCAGTTGCGATTCCTGCATGGGAGTGGGGACCACTGCATATTGTTAGCAGACTAGGGAGTGCAGTGCCGGTACGTGGCGGCACCATGTGGCAAGAAGCGCATGTGATCCAAACGCCGCTCTTTATGCTGGCTATTGGCCAATAGCATGCTATCTGCTGTTCAATGTTAAAAAAAAAAGGAACACATTTGATTTCTTGCTTCTAAGGGTTGCAGTAATGTCATACACAGCTCTGAATGGCTGCAGTAACACTTTTACTGTGTCAGCGCTCATACTGGCGCTCGAAATTATAGCGCGAATGTGTAATTACACACAAGCGCAGAACAAACTCTGCTATGTCCTGCAAAATGTAGTAGCCTTTTACCAAACTTAGCACACTTCACTGCATAACATTGTACGACAGCGAAGCTAACCTTGTGCACGCTGCAGTGTGAAGCTATCTTGGTTTCCTCGTCAAGATAAAGATAACATGCCCAAACCGCAAATAACCAAGGCGACACACAAACACGGTGGCCTCCCCTCCCTTTACATCAGTGGGTAGGAGGAGGGTCCCGTGATAAGCTGTTCTGGTTCCTCAAAGCCAGAAAATTTTTAGAACCGTTGTCATTTGTTATCTTCATTTCAGGTGGCTGTTTATCAGGAGATTTATGGCCACGCCCGTACAACCAGGAGGACTGGTCAGAAATCGGGAGTCTCCTGGGTAGATCGGGAGAGTAGGCAGGAACGCAGCAGGCACCGGCAGTAAGCACAGGCCTCTGTATGAAAAGAGGGCGCCTAAGAAAATGGCAACTTTGTGCTCAGCTTTTAAACTCTCTTTGCCATGCGCGAATGCAAGATTTGGCTGAGATATTCACAGCAGTGCCTGCTATCCGCAGGATGTGTTTTCTCACCAAGCTCGAGAGTTGGTTCATGACCCCTTTTAACAAAGTCAGCGTGTCACTCCTTACCGTGTTGCGACTACGATTCTTAACTGACGAGCGTGATGCCTTGGTTGCAACTGGGCGAGGTGATGAGCAAATCTCTTCATCATGGGTGCCTGGATTTACAGCACACCTGAAATTAGATTAACAAGCTTTCAGTCATCAAAGTCAACACAATAAAATGAAACCAATAAATTTCTACTTTTGGAAATAAAGATGCTTCTTTTAGATCCTCTCCATGATTGCCCAAAGCAATAACAAACACTCAGCTGTAAACTGTAGTACTAATTATATGACACACATGGGCTTGCTGCTTGTTTCATAGCCACAAAATAAAGACTGGGCAACCATTTGCTAGTGTGTCGAATCACTCACTCAATCACATTCATTTACAGCTCCATCACTCTGGGTCATCAACATGGTATTATAATAAAAATCAGTTCTGAGGGAAATACATTGGCAACACTTATTAAATACAAAATGAGTAATACCCTTGTCATATGGGAAGGTTTAGTGTCATTTTTACCTATTGACATTTACATTTAATGTGGTTAGCTGGCTGCCACATGGGAGCACCAAATGTCATTCAACAGCAATGACTTGTGCAAATGAATGAGTTTGCTTAACTCATTCGAATGCGTTTCTGTTGTGAATGAGTACCCTCACTGAAGAGGGGCCATGAACAAATTACATAATAACAGGTAAATAATTCATTATAACAATTAATGTGTTTTTATTTTCAAGTGTCTTGTTTTATCTTATTGCCAAACAATTCAACTTAGCCATTCTCGAACCTTTGAGTGAAAATTGTTCCCAGCGATACTGTCAAGAGCGTTGCCAGACATGTCATGCCACGTGCTCAGTACTAGCTGTCAGTGAGAAGTGCAGCCTGCATACCATCAGTGGTGTCAACGCAGTCTGACAAATATTTGCTGAAAACAATTTTTACTACCACTTGATATGCATAATGCCATTTTTTTACACAAACTGTTACTTTTTTTTTTTCGTTCCAGCCTTCCCGCATCGTGATTGCCATTGTCTACAAATTACATTATCTCCTGCTCTGTAGCAGAGCACGGCACCTAATTTCATTTCATATGTCGAATGCATTAGATATAAATGACATTAAGCCTTCCCTCGTGACAGGGGTATAAGCATATACATCCATGCGTCAAGTTAACCAGCCAACGTATTCTTTATCTGACACTACATAAACGTTAAATCTGTAGAAGCAGCATTGCTTTTTGAAAGCCTTTAAGTGACTAGTGCTAAAATACAAATCAGTGATGATAAGACAAAACAATACAAGAAAAACATCTTCATACAAAAAAAAAAACTCATGTCATTCAAGACAAAGAACATTGGCTATAGAGAAAAAAAACCCTGAAACACCTCATGTCAGAACAATTTCAGTTGTATGTGGTAAGCAGGAAACAATCGAGCATATATATCCAGGTGTCAAGCTAGCTTATTAATTTTCATATGTAATCCATTCATAAATGGTACATTTATGAAAGCAGCATGGCTTTTGAAAGTGACTGGCTGGCGGTTCCTACGTGGGACTAGCCTAGTGGTGTGTAGTCTCCCCTGTGTCTTCTCTGGACTGAAATAAAGTTCCTCACCTCATTAGCTGAACCCCAATATTTAAATAGGAAAAATAGAGCATTGCATGTGTCACAGTACACATATACAATTGTTCATAGCATACTCGAAATACTGCAAGGAAACTCCTCATTTATCATTATTCATTGTAAGTAAAATATCTAGATGCAACTCGGGCAACAACCTTCCTACTAGCGAAATGAGGGACACCTCAACCAGAAAGGGAGGGGGTGTAGTACAGCATGATGAGAAATTAACTACAATAACTCATTTTTTTAACTTCTGGCTAGAAATTTTCTCCTGCACTATTTTGACATCTCTGAAACATGGAAATAGAGCAACTGACACAAGTTGAAGTTCAAATACATATTTGTAAATGAAACTATTCCATGCATCACTGTAATATGCTGCCGACATGAAACAATTATCAATATCAACATAAAAATTCTGCAACTCAAAAAATAGTCACTCGAGAAACAGCTGTTGCTTAGATGCCACACGTTACCAATTGTTTAACCACTGGCTTGCCGCTGCTAACTGGTGGTGAGATGTGATCATGCACGCCTGTTGAACCAGTGGTGCCAGAAGCATTCATCACCACCAAGGGGGGTTTAAAATTTTTTCAACCTCCTTTGTCGCTAGCCATCAACCACAAGGCTAGCTGACTTTTTCATAAGCTTGGAGTGCTTGCAGCTAACATATCCTCAAACAGGGTGGCTGCATGCAGTTGAAGTGAAGCCACTGCTGAACAATAATAATAAAAGTGAAACGTGGGACATTTTTGAATATATTTGTATTTTTTTTTTCATACCATGGCACAGTAACCCTCAATACACGACAGTCCCCCAAGTTGTAGGACAGGTAATAATATATAACCCCAGCTGCAACCATGCTACAAGCCAACATTGTAGGAATTTTGTTATTTAAGCTTTGTGTTTTTGACTTTGTGTTATGAAAATGTTAAATTCACTACACAGATGATACCAGTATATACTTTGAAGCACCAACAACTAAGGACTTGTCCATTAAAGTTACTAAAAGAACGCTCTGCTTGCAGCTTTCGCACAGAGCCCATTTTGCCCTGCAAGTACCTACCATCAAAACAAAGATGCTTTTGTTAAATATCAGTTTAATTCATTATTAAATACAGATAAAACTCGATCTAATGAAACCACATTTTACGAATTTCCCAATCTAACAAAAAAATTTCCATTCCCTGGCAAGTACCCTCAGGGTTCAATGTTGTCATCAACTCGAATTAACGAAGCTTTTGTGGCATTGAACTCGATTTAACGCAGTTTTTCCGGAAAAGATGAACAAAAATGCAGTGATTTCTTTCCAATTTTCACACAGACGGCTTTTCTTCAGACATGTGCTGTAATGCTATCACATTAAAACGTCTAGCCACCCTAGCCATGGCACTAGTTTTATTTTGATGAGGCTGCACACTGCAGTTGGTAGCGCTTTTACATATCAAATGGCGCTGGGCTGCAGTGGTTCGTTATTTAATGGTTTATGCGACAGATGGCACTGATTGTCTCCTTGGAACTTTCTTGCTCTGGCTCTGCTTGCTTTTCTTGCTCTGCCATTAACTGAATTCATTCTCCGCGTCTTTGAATAATGGCAGCTTGTCGAAGCTTCACGTGACCGTCTACCTTGCCTGTATCGCCTGGTCATGGGAGGAATTCATACTCGGGCTGCCCTCGCAAACTTTTCACACGCGCAGGCGCAGTATTAGTGGCAAATAAAATGCTGCGGTAGCTTTCGGGTGTTGCTACGTTACAATTTTAGATTTTGAAGAGTGAAAAATCCCTTCCTTGATTTTACAAACTTCCCGTTTTAATGAAATAATTCGAGCGCCCTCATCACTTCGTTGAATCGAGTTTCAACTGCATATCAAAGTGGTTTCCATACAGGGTGATTACTTACGTTGTTACACTGACAGCCAAATAAGTTAATAATGGAATATGCAGCCCTGTGTCAGGTATTTTTATATATTGATGTTTATGTATAGGGATGTCATACTTCACAAGCATACTTAAAAAATGCACGCACATTACTGGAATCTTAACCCCTTCTGCATGGAGCACATTCTGAAAATATAACATAAATAGGTTATATCTTTTTTTTTTAAGGCCCAGCGAAATGTGCAATGAAAATATGTTATAGGAAACTCAGGAATACACATCTAACACTTACAAAACCATGCATTTCAAAAGAAGGCTTTTAAAAATTCAGCTTATGCTTCAGATAAGGTTCACTGGCAGCTAATACACAACTTGACAGCTATGCTATGCTTCAGATACCACTGCTGGTTGTGATCGACATCAATCCAAACAACAAGTGCACCTGGAGATGGCTGAAGCACATGCAGCCAGCAGTGCAAATTATGAACATCGTACTCTGTGACGCTTCCAGCTACCTTTGCTGTTGTCTGCTATTCATTCCCAGCATGATTTGTTTAAGCAACAACAACAACTCATGCTAGGTGCTGTAAAGCAATATTTTAAGCTTTTTTTAGATTTTCGGTTTTGATGGCTTGGCCACCTACCTGTTTGTACTTTTTTGCACGTGCACTGCACTGGATGCACATGCCCGTCCTGCTTTATATACTTTTGGTTGTTTCAGCGTAACGAACTCAGTTGCAAGTGGGCGGTCTTCATTTTGAATATACAGGGTCCATTATAAAAGTAATGCGCATTTTCTGCGAAAAATAGATTTAGTGATTAGACCTGTACAAATGGTTAAGATTCTTCAAAATACTCTCCACCTGCATCAATACACTT
This sequence comes from Rhipicephalus sanguineus, assembly GCF_013339695.2. Classification (NCBI taxonomy): domain Eukaryota; kingdom Metazoa; phylum Arthropoda; class Arachnida; order Ixodida; family Ixodidae; genus Rhipicephalus; species Rhipicephalus sanguineus. Next base: position 285,371,778 of record NC_051176.1, read on the forward strand.
GCGGAGATGTGTCTGCCATGCCTGGAAGGCACCCTGAAAGTCCTCGACGAGAATGTCTCTCAGGAACATTGTAACATGCTTCTGAATGTTTTCCATGGTCTCCCAATGCTTTCCTTTCAGCTCTCTCTTCAGTCGGGGAAACAAAAAAATGTCGCAGGGAGCCAAGTAGAGACTGTAAGGAAGACGGGGGACCACGGAGGTGTTGTTCTGGGCCAGGAAGTTGGTAACGATGAAGGACGTGTGGCTGGGGGCATTGTCATGGTGGAGCTTGACCGTGTCTTTGATGTCAGCCCTCACGTGCGTGACCCGGTGATTCAATCTCTTGAGCCCCTTCAGGTAAAAGGCTGAGTTGACAGTTTCTCCCTGCGGTAAAAACTCAAAATGGACGATTCCTCGAGCGTCAAAGAAGGCAATGAGCATCGTTTCAATGAGAGACTTGCTCATTCACGCTTTCTTCTGGTGGGGGGATGATTCTGGATGACACTCGCTGCTCTGTCTTTTCGATTCTGGGTCTTACTCAAACATCCAGAATTGGTCTCCTGTTACGACAGAGTTAAGAAAGTCCGGCTCATTTTGAATCAAATCCAACAATTCTTGACAGCGCAAAACTCTAAGCATTCTTTCCGATCTTCTGCCAACACTTTCGGCACAAGATTTACGCAGACCTTGCGCATTTACAGATCCTGGGTCACTATCTAATGTACCGCAAATGTGAACATGTGTAGGGTGTTAGCAATTTGCTGGATGCTCAATCCACGGTCAAAACGCAAAACTTTGCGCACACAATCCACGTTTTCGTCGGTTCTGGTCGTTGTTGGGCGTTCCTGAACAGGGTTCGTCAGCGACCTCCTGCCGGCCCTCCTCGAATGCCTTGTGCCACCTCCCAGACTGTGACCTTGAAATGCAGCCATGCTTGAAGGCCTCTTGAAGCATCTGGAATGTTTCGGTTGCCTTCTTTCCAAGCTTCACACAAAACTTGATAGCGTGTCGCTGCTCAAGCGAGCACTCCATTGCGTCGTGTTACAAAGTCGAAAAGAAACAAAACAAAAATGTTTCACATGAAGGCACGTCTTTCTGATCACACTTCTTGAAGTAAACTGACAACTGGCTGCGTGGGAAGGGCAGACCCTCCACCACATTGCACGAGTGGTTTTACTGCACTGCCATGGATAGTCGCGTCAAAATAAAATCATGCGCATTACTTTCAAGGGACACTAAGGAGCAAAACGATTTTTTTTTTATATTAGTAAAGTACTCTTTCACGATACCACAAACACCACGCTTGCTGCGAGAAGACGCTTAGTAAGCTGACAAAAAGCGCAAAAACAAAATGTGGGTGGCGACGCCACCTTGAAGTTTCCGCACCATTCGCCGTGACATCACGTTTTGACGGCGCCTACTAGGGATTGCGTACTTCCTAATTGGTAAAAATGAAGTACATGGTTCTCTGAGGGGGCCATAGACATAACATACCAAGTTTGGGGTAATTTTGTTGAGCCAATGGCACCAAAATACGATAAGTACACTTTGAAATCCCTGACGTCACGCGGAGAGATTTCGGCACGAAATTTAAAAATGAAACTTTGAACTTGTTTTCTCCTCTATTAATAAACCTATGATGGCGAAATTAACGACGTTAGAGTGCTCAGAGCACAACTTATCTATCTAAACCGATTCATTGTTTCTCTTTAGTGTCCCTTTCATAATGGACCCTGTATAAATATAGCTCAGGAAAGAGTGTGAACAGAAATTTATTTCAGGAGTGCTCCGACCTCCTTTTATGTTTGTGCATATGTTTGTATGTGCCTGTGTACAGTTAACCCTTTGAGGGTTTACGCCGTGCATGTATGGCATCACCTAACAGGCACCAAAGGGTTTTCGCCGTAGTACGTGTACGACACTGCCTGTATGTTTAAAACGCGTACCTTTTTCGATTATTTCTCTTGCTTGGCATGTGCTGCCACACTTCGGGAATACGTGGACTTTTTTCATGCGCCGATGTCTCTCTGCTGTTGTTTCTTTCTTTCCTTCCAAAGCGGCGTGCCGGCTTTCGCTTGCGCATCCAAGCGCACGCACATGGCGCGGCTGGTTTCGGTTTTGTCCTTCAGGTGGTTATCGCTTCTCGCGCCCGCAAAACTGATGGCTGGCTGATTTCTAATCTCTCAAAGGGTGACCGCTTGTTACTCTTTCATTTATTGCTCCCCGGGGCGCAATTACATCTGTTTCCGCGTGGTGCTAAATTACAGAAACCATGCTGCCGTGGTTGCGTTTCCCGTTTTGGGGACTCGGAAAAACTAACTCCGCCTCGTTGGCGATAAGACGAATGATTATTATAGCTTTTTCACTCGTTTTGCTTTCTGGACGGGTGCACAACTATACAGTTTTCTTCCGTGCGCGCCGGTTGCTCTGCTGCTAGTGAGTCGAGCGGCGATTCTTCCGATGTGGACTCTTTCCCAAGTCTATTTTGTATGTCTGTGAGTTATGTTTAATACAAGGCATAATTTTTATTGATAAAAAATCGTATAAGTGTTTTTTAGGATTTTGCTTGATGTTACTCACGAATAAACCATGTGTATGTAACAACAAAAACGATTTTTTTGTCACTTTACGGTCACGCAAGAAAATTTTAGACAATTTTTTTCTGAAATAGAATCGTCTGAAGAATTTAATTCAGCAATAAGAGAAATACACATTTTTGGAGTGCATTTCGCGAAAAAATTCGACCCTCAAAGGGTAAAACTTGATCTAACAAAACCCGATTTTACAACGTTGCCGATCTAACGAAGACATTTCCACTGCCTGTCATGTACCTATAGGGTTCAATGTTGTCATGAATCCGAATTAACAAAGCTAACTGGGCACCAAACCTAACTTAACGATGTTTTTCCTGAAATAAATGGGTAAAAGCTGGTGATTCCTAATTTTGATGCAGACGAGTTTTTCTTGAGCGTGCACTCTAATGCTCCCACAGTAAAACATCTGGTCACCTTAGTCACAATCCTAATTTTCTTTTGACGGGCCTGCATGCTGAGCCCATGCATGGAACAACGAACTCGACAGTAGGTAGGGTTCTTACCTACCAGATGGCGGTAGGGGCAGCGGTTGTATACTGTCCCTGTAAATGCTCTCACAAGAACACTATGGTGGCTGCTTTCATTACTTCATGCTTTATGCAACAGATGGCACTCACTGACTCATAATTTTCTCGTTCGGCCTCCTCATGCAATCACAGAATTCATTTTCCCTGTCGTTGCATATCAGCAGCCTGTGATAGCAGGACATGACCGTCTACTTGGCCTTTATGCGGGAGCCTCCATGTCCTGAACGCCTTAGTGGACTTTTCATGCATACAGACGTGAATTAGCAGCAAATACAGTTAAAGCTGGATGTAAAGAAATTTTTTTCATTCCCCAACTCCATCCCCATAGAAGCCCATGTATTTTTTACCTCCATGTAACGAAGGCATTGCGGCAAATGACGTGGGTGTAATGGATTTTCCATGCTCATCATTCATTATTTTGAGCAGTAGATCTGCCAAAAGTATGGATAAATAATGCGTAACTTTTGCAATTGCTGAAAAAAAGCAAGCGGCGATCGTGAGAGGAATGCATGCAAGTGCAGTGTGCCAGAGCAGTTGATCCGGTGTGCCGCAATGATGATGATGATGAAAGCCGCTAGCTCCCCTAACACCGCTCTGTGGCAGATCTGAGTATTTTTCCCTTTTTTTTCCCGCTTACGCATCGTGACACCAGGTGTCACTGTTATGTGTACCTGATTTTGTTTGCTTTTTTAGGCTTGTGCGTATTGTGCGTTTCTCACAGTGATTGTTCACTTCGAAAATGAGTTCGGTGAGAAAGCGTAAAGTTTTGTCTTTCGAGGACAAGCTGTCGATCGTCAATGCAGTCGCCGCTGGCGAGAAGAAGAAAGACGTCGCTGCGCGATTCAACATTCCTGCCAGCACCCTGTCGACTATCTTAAGTGAGAAAGACAGCATCTGCAGTGCAGTAGAGTCGGGCACAAGCTCGACGAAAAAACGGATGAAGTTGTCAACGTACGCCGACGTGGACAAAGCCGTGCTTACGTGGTTTTTGGACACACGTACTCGATACATGCCCATAAGTGGCGGCATCCTACAACTAAAAGCGAAGGATTTTGCTTGCATCCTGGGCCATGACGACTTCATTGCTAGCAACGGCTGGCTGCAAGGATTTAAGAGCCAAAACGGAATCGTTGGGAAGATCATTAGCGGTCAGTCGGCCTCTGCCGACAGCGATGCTTGTGCATTGTGGGTGGCCGAGGAACTGCCTGGCGTTTTGAGCCACTATGAGGCAGCAGACATTTATAACGCTGATGAAACGGCCTGTTTTATCAGACGCTGCCTAATCGCACGCTAGCGCTTAAAGGAGAAGACTGCCCCGGAGGCAAGCAAAGCAAACTCCATGTGACGGTCTTGCTTTTTGCCAACAGCAATGGCAGTGACAAACAGGTCCCATTGGTTATCGGGAAAAGTGCCCAGCCCAGGAGACGAAGCGAGTTCCGGTAAAGTATGTGGCCATTTCAAAGGCGTGGATGTCACGAGCGATCTTTCCCGACTGGTTGAAAGACTTCAACGAAGACATCAAGCGACAAGGCTGCCAAATCTGTTTGCTCCTGGACAACTGCTCTCTGCGCACCACATTGACGGCCTTCAGCTCTCAAACATAGAGTTGATATATTTTCCTCCCAATTGCACAACCCTGATACAGCCATTAGACAAAGGAATAATCAACAGCTTCAAGTCCTGCCACCGCTGTCTCAGATAGAAAAGATTTTTCTGGATATCCGTTTTGAACGGAAAATGAAGATCAACATCTATCAAGCCGTCGAGATGATTGCCACGTCGTGCCAAGAAGTTGCAGCTCATACGGTTTCAAATTGCTTCGCAAAGGCCCAAATAAAGGTCGTTGAAACTGGAATCTGCGGCGACGAAGAGGAGCCTGCGAATCCAGCACATGTAACTGAATCGTGGGATTCACTACATGGGAACGGGGGAGTGCCCGACGCCGCCAAACTTGGTGTATTTTTGTTTGATGACAACAGCGCTGTATGTACTGCTGAAGAAATGTCAGATGTGGTGCTTGTTGAAATGGTGCAAGATCGTGGTCACAACGAAGGTGCATCAGAGAAAAAAGATCCACTGTTTGCCGCGCCCACCGCGAAGGAAGTGATGGTCGCGTTGGATGTCTTGCGTCGTGGCGCAGGCGCGCAGGATTATGAAGCTGCATTTCATGAATTAATTTCCTTGGAGTGCCGCTTGATGTCGTCATATATGAAGAAAACACAAGCCAAATCATGCAGTTTCTTTCTTCTGAATAAATGTGAGAGGTGAGCTCTTCTGAAGTGATGTCAGTCTCGTTTTGGTTTTGTTTTGCATGATACTCGCCGATTTTCACGTGAAACTACACGTAACGAAAACCTGTATATAACGAAATATTGCCGACATTCGTCAATTTTGTTACATCCAGGTCAACTGTACAATGCTGTGGTAGTTTTTGGTTGTCACAACTTTACCATGTTAGATTTCGATGGACCGAAAAATCCCATTTCTTGATTTTACAAACTTCCAGATTTAACTAAATAATTTGAATGTGGTCATTTCTTTATCAAATCAAGTTTCAACTCTGTGTTTGTGTGTGCAGACAAAATGTTAAAATTTTGGGAGTGCGAAAGTTAGAACCCCCCTCCTCTGGCTACACCAATGGCTGACGACATCGGCCCACATATGTTATGCCGCGCATACGCATATAACATGTAGTGGTGATACTCATGCACTTACACATTGTTGTCAATGTCCAAGCTGTCCCCAGTTCCCACAAGTGGTGCAAGTGGGCAAGGTGCCGGCAACTCTGGCAGGTGCTCTGAATCGCTGTCCATGTCCACCCAAGCTGCAGAATCGTAGTGAAACATTACTCATCTCAGCAGCTACAGGTCTCCTGCCTGTAGTAATTGTATGTAATATGTATCAAAATTAAGGACAGCATAATGGCAAAGAAATTTAGTTTTGTAAAAAGCAAGGAAGTGTGTTTACAAATGGCTTATGCATCAAACGTATGATGAAGCTTTTGGCTGATATATAGTAAAACAATGACAGTGGTGGCTCTGCCTTGGCTTCTGCCTGTCTACATGTGACATGCATTATTGCAAGCTGCCATCATAAAAACAACATAGTGCTAACAAATGAACTTTCAGCAGGGTATCATCTCTACTGTGCTCCTCAAATATGATTGACAGTTTTCTGGCTTTTTTTTTCCCTCTACAAACACTTGTGCAATATAATTTGTATACGCCATCTATCTGAAGAGTCAAGATGTGTCATAGGTCTCAAACGGCACTAAGCACCTACCAAGTGCATTGCCATCCGGTCTGTCCTGTATGCCCTGGATAGCTGCTACATCACGATTCTTGTGTGCTGCAATCGCTTCTTGTGCCTAGAATTAAGAATGCAGAGTTCATGAACACACATTGTAAGGCATCTGAGCAAGTCCCATCCCTAGTATCTGATAACTGACATTATAAAATTGAGGTCAACAGGTTTCCCTAAATTTGCATTTAGGCAATACTAAACTGTGGCGGATCAAAGTGGACCATCAGTACCCACTCACACGAAAATTTCCTAAAGTAGTGCTGTTTAAATATGCACACTCCAGAATTTGCGAAGTACAACAGAGGTATTTGTTATCAATTTAGGTGAATATGATAAGCTACAAAACTCTCTAAACTGCAAGCAACCATGGTGCTTTATATAGGTGGGTCCAACCATACAGTTTCCTACAATTAACTAGAGGGAACTCTGGTGCTGCGATCGTTCAGCCACCATAGAAATGATGGGTAGTACACGGATTTACCTAATCGTCGTGCTTACGGCTTCGAACGAACTTGCGGCTTTGTTTATTGCTGTGTTTTGGCATTCATTTCGGATACAAAAATGGACCGTTGTGAACTTCGTGACCAGATTTGAATTGGTGAGCCTAAAGAGGTTAAAGTGGTGAAGTGGAACTGCTGCCTTTTGCTGAACTTGGTCTTGCGACAAAGCAGATGCAGGCCACGCAGAGCCAAACGGAGTTGAAAGACCGAAGTTTAGACAAATCCGTGTACTACTCATTATTCCCATGCTGGCTGAAGCGCCATGCGTTGCAGCTCCCATAGACACTAGCACCAGAGTTCCCTCTAGTGCATCTATTGGAAACTCTATGGGTCTAGCACTTTGGCAAAGCCTACACATATGCAGTGCCACAGAGCTACATAGCTGATAAACATAAAAGACAGGCCAGCTGTTAAAAATCAAATATAAACACAAGCTATACATTACAGGAAAAAGCATATATTATTGCGATAGCAATTATATGGACAGTCTCGGCTGATTTTTGCCGTCGCCATCGCCGCCGTCATGCTGCGTATATGTACAGTAAAACCTCGGTGATACGATCACGGCTCGTACGAATTTCGGGGTGATACGAACTTTTCTGTGGTCCCGGCCAAAGCTCATTAACCTGCAATGTATTGGAGTACGGTTGTTGCGATGCGATTTGCACCCTGCGACGTTTGATACGAACGTACACTAGCGCACAGGTACGAACAGGTGCTGCCCGCGCTGTCGCGGAAGACCCGGCAGTCACGCGCGGGCGCGGGCATGCGCGCTGCGCGACCATGAACAGTGCGTCGTTGCCTCCGAGATAGTGCGCACGAATCTTGGAGTCCTTCAGGCGCCTTCGCGTTTAGGTTACAGGTGACGTTGACGTCGTGCTTTTTTTTCCCGACGCGTTGACTCGTGCTCCTGTGCTCGAGGCAGCAGCGTGTTTGTACTGTGTTAACACGTGCCTGCCACGTCGATGCAAGCCATGTCCCCGCGACCAGACGTTCTATGAGACAAGACTGAAACGTGGGCTGCGGGTCCGTCATGAAGTCCCATTAAAGGTGGACGAAGACTCCAAGAGACGAAGCGGAGGGTCTTGGCGAAAGAGCTTGGCCTCTATCTATCGTGTGCAAAGCGTTTTTAAATCACTTTCACCGCAGTACTCTCGTGTCATGCGGAAAGCGTAGTAAGATTAGGAAGGGGCTACTAGCGGTCACGAGGCACATAACATCTGGTTCATTAATTACACAGGCGCGCATGCACCGTATATTTACGAGTGCAAGTATGATCGCTGACGTCTAAAAAAATTACAGCATATCCACGGGTGAATGATGAAGAGCTTGGGCGAAGCTCCTGAAGCAATCATGGTCTCGGGATTCGCTTCTCGTTGAGCCTGTTTCGCAGCGGCGTCCTTGGCGCGCACCGTCACAGGATCCGCCTGGCTGCCCGCCGCTGCGCATCGTCCATGCTCCGCCAACGATCCGACACGTATGGCGACGATCCAGGAGAATGAGAGAGGCGCTCGCTCCCCGCGCAGCCCCGCGCAGCCAATCGGAGAGCAGCGGCACTTCCAGCGCCATCTAGTGTCGATTCACACAAGCGCCATATTGCACACAATACTATTGGACCAACGCCATCTAAGAAATGAGACGAGAAATGGTCATGACGACACAGACTGTGTACAGCGCCATCTAGAATATCGTCCCTGAACTGCAGTTTGTATGTACTTCTATGAGACAGCGCCATCTATTGCATCATACGGGAGAACCGTTTACGCCGGACAACGGAGACGTGACAAGGTTAGACTAAGAGGAGCTGCGCGCCTAAAACGTTACTGGCAATCATTCAGAGCTGTTCATGACGTCGCTGCGGCCCTGAAAAACACTAAATCAAAGCGTATGCCAACTTCCTTTTGTCGCATACTGATTTTCCATCTTTTCTGGTGATACGAATTTCGGATGATACGAATATTTTTGGTAACCCAGCGAGATTCATATCACCGAGGTTTTACTGTATAAGAATGTATATATACATCAATATCCCAAAGAAAATTAAATCAGAAAAATGCTTCCGAAGCGCGTTCTTACATGCAAGCAAAGTGCAATGTTTAACTGTCTTGCAAAAAAAAAAAAAAGGAAAGAAAGAAACAAAAAAAATTGGGCAGATTGGGCAGACCGGCCGCTGCCTCAATGATAGGCTCAGAGAGCACAGCAACAAAGTGGGCAAGACTCCCCCTGACGGGTTTTTGGCGCTACACTGCCATAAATGCACGTGCCGACCCAATTTTGAACAGACTGTTGTAGTTGGCAAGAACAAGTCCGAAATCACTAGATTAGTAATCCAAGCTGAACAGATAGACTATTTTGGCGAAAGTTGTGTTAGCAAAACGTCACTAACTTTGAGCAAAAAAGAATTAGACTACCTGCGCATGTGTTAAGCAGAAGCGGTCAATTTCGTCATAGGAGGTTTTCAACCCTGTCATGTTGTTGATTGTATTGCTGGTTTTTCATGTTATTTGCTAGTGGTCACTTGAATGTCGTGTGCAAAAAAGGTATAAAGTAGGCTTGGTGAATGAAAATAAACGTTTTTTGTTGTCAGTAGCGCCAGTGTGTGTGTCTTCTTCCCTTCGTCCTTGTCTTTTCGCGCCCACATCCAAGTACCAAGAAAAAAAGGATCAGGCAGACTCAATTCCCATTGGCATCTACAAAAAGTGAAGCATTGTCAGTGGGAGTGACTAACTCGTGAATAGAGACCGGATTTTAGGCAAACGCCTATTTTGTTCCTTGCGCTCCTATCGCGCCCTTTTAATATATGAGCATGAATTAGGGGTTAAGAAGGGCTTTTACAGTGTTTTCATAGTGCCTATAAATGCCTATTTTTGGCGTTCGTGCCTAAATACTTACAAATGCCTATAAATGCCTAATTTGAAAATTGGCGCTTATATGAACCCTGTTTAGTCTCAAGTTTCGCTTCCAAGTGCAGTTTGAGGCCGTTATTCATGTTACTGCGCAACACTGTTCAGAGCTATGGGGTTCAACCTAGTCCTTTAGTTAAACCAACTCCCAGCAATAATCGCTAGCAGCTGTGAAGTGGAACACGCCGGCGAGCATTTGCCGCCGCACTGATATGGTGCGAGAAATTGACGAATGCGAACCCGAGGAGAGCCGTTGGTGCAAAGGAGAGTGAAGAGCAAAAAAAAAAGAAAGAAAAAGTGATGTGCATGCAGCTTTTGTTTTGTTTGCAACTTACTTTTTAACCGTTCACTGTAGTAGCGTAGCCAGAAATTTTTTTCCGGTGAGGGAGGGATTCCGCCACACTTTATGCATGTTCGTGCGTGTGTTTGTGTGTGTATACATACCCCCCCCCCCTCGCCTGGCTACGCCAGTGGTTCACTGCCTGGGCAGAAATTGGCTCTACGCGATTCGACCCCGCCAAATGGAGGAAGAATCCCTACTTTCTGGTCGTTTAGTGGTCTGGCTATCTGCTTCCGCTCTGTCCTCAGTCATGCCGAAAAGACACCCAGGAGTGTGTTGATTCGACAGTGGTCGCTTGACTCACTGTGCAAAACACGGGAGAAGCCGTGTTCTGCGACCGTGCGAGACAAAGCGCAGTTGCACGGCTACGTTCACCTGTTGGCGCCTTTGTGCCATGTTAAGCAATAAATTTTTTTTCCTGTCGTAGATAGAGGTTGCGCACTCTTAGTTTGAAATTATTTGCATTTATGCGAAAGTTTATTGTGCCTATATTTACGATATTGGAGGCTTAAAACGATGTTTGGCCTGCCTATTTTTGGCACCTAAAACGAGCGTTTTTACTGCCTAAAAATCCGGCCTCTACTTATGAATCATGTACACATTGCACGGTATTAATATTACTGCTGACCTGATAGTTGCAGGATCGAATCCCAGCCACTGCGGCTGCACTTTGATGGAGGCGAAAAGCTAGAGGCCGATGAACTTAGATTCAGGTGCACGTTAAAGAGCGCTCCGCTACGGTGTCCCTCATAATCATATTGTGGTTTCAGGGCTTAAATGTGAACAATTATTCTTATTATGATATTATCACTATGGAGCAGCATGTTATTCAAAGAAATGATTTATTTTGCAGTGAATTACATAGAAGACAAATATTACATACACATATTTACATACAGCACATTATATAATGCCAAACCTCTATATAACAAATCTTTTCATAAAATCCTTGTAGATTTCATGAAAAGATTTGTTATATAGAGGTTTGGCAATCTCAGCTCCATTGAAAACCATGTACTGTTTTGCGATATGGCTAAGTAACATTCCACCTCAGTTTTGACTTAACCAAATCCGTGAACAGGGCATACATACACCTGGTTCCTGCATGAAAGAAGGACCAACAGACATCTGTCGAGAGGGAATTATCTTTTCCAGGTGACTTTTCATGTGAAAACGTTGCTGGTGAGCAGTGGGGAAAAGAAAAAAAAAAGCTGTGCTATCACGACAGTGTTGGCATAGTTATGTAACTGATGATGATGATGATGGTGGTGGCCTTCCCCTTTGTAACGGGTTGCCGTAGTTTGGTGACACCAAAACCGGCGTGACCGAGGAAAATATATAAATAAATAAATGAGGGAAAAAAAGAGGAAAGTCATCAAACTGGCTAATGAACAGTTTCTCAAACCGAAATGAACAACTACCGTAGGTACTAAACGCGTAGTGTTCCGCGCTGCCACCAGTACTCAAGGCGCTTCTTCGTCACCTCCACCACCTGCTGCAGTTCTCCCCCGTCTTCCACCCTGAAGCCCGGTGCGATGGGTAGTGCCAATGTGCCAGATGGCGAGAGAACCTTGTTGCACTCGAGGACTACATGTCTGAGCGTTTTGTCAGTGTCTCCACAGAGGGCGCACATTGTCACGAGTCCCTCTGTGAACCACACTCTCCAAAAACGTGTTTGCAGCACCCCCGTCCTCGCCCCTGCCAGCAAAGCACTCCCCTTTGAGTAACACCCCCAACTCTCAGTGTGTGGCCAACACTGCACTATGCCACAAAAAAATTTTTGAATGTAGAGGCTGGCTGACCAATGACTACCACTTCAGTGCATTGCCATATATAGATAGCACTGTAAGTGGTGTCAAGAAATGCCACCTAGCAAAGGAAACGGAATGCACTGCCATGCGGTCACTCCATGCCGACTGCACCCATCAAGCTGAGTTGTGGCCAACAACCCGCTATGCCTTTTTGTTTCCAAACGCTGCCTAATAAACGAGTGCGACTCTGGCGCGAAGCATTGGAAATGCACGTGGACGTGATAGCAGCCAGAAACAAATGCGCAAGTATGACTTATCACCAATAATCCTGTCGTCATAGGCATCTTCAACTATCTGCTTGGCTGCACGTGACATGTAGCGCCAGTGTAACAGGTACTGTACACTTTTAATAGGCAACACAGAAATGCATCTTAGTGCTGTTTGCTACTGCCTCCTTGTACGTAATTGCTTCAAGTGCATGTCACCTGCAGAAACGAAAGCAGCATCGATGTTGCTCCACTGACCCAACAAAATACCTGTGCACAGCTGGGAGTGACAAGGGCACCGGAAAACCTCCCTGCATAGACACTACCATAGCAAATGTGCATACGTATGGTACGGTAAGAGTCCCAGCATAGTGCGAGTGCAACAGAAGATGCATACAAGGTTACTTTTACTGTTGAAACATAGGAATTCAGAAATGTTTAACTGTGTGACTGGACGAAAACGTGAACATAGACACAGACAAAAAGCGCAGACTTCCAACTGACGTCATTTTGTGAAAGCAGGGGAATGCTATGACAGTCAGGCATCTGTTGTCTTCACACACAGAGTCTACATAGAGGTGGAAATACTTTGCCGCGCCTACAAATTTTTTTTAATGAGTAACAGGAACTTGTTAATTAACTTTTCAATGATTAACTTCAGGACAGTTGTTTATATAGACGAGTTGTTGGACACGCCAATTGAGGGTGTACCCATTTTTTAGAAATCCTCACACACAAAAAAAGAAAACATGCATCTAATTTGACATATTAATCATTGAAACTGAAGGCCCTGATCCAGGCGATATTGAATTCGAGCGTGCCAGGCCGGTACTTCACGTTTAAACTTCAAGTTATCTCAAATACACAAGTGCACCACTGTTTCATGGTGTGTGAGGTTTCGTGCTCACACAGTAACCAAATGTTGCACACATTGACCAAGAAAACCGCAATTTCCAGGACATGGGGGCAGCCAATGCAGCGCTTCTCACACATCACATGCAATAAATAAGCACTCCACTTGCGTATTTGAGACAACTTGCCCTTTTTTCCTGCATAGATTCTGTTGTGACATGCCTTTTTTTCAGTTTGTCAGGTGAAGTTCTGGTCTGATGTAACACAGTGGTGGAATTTCCTGCGCACCCGGTGCGCTCAGTTTCAATATCACCTCGATAGGGGCCTTCAATTTCAATTAATATCTCAAATTACGCGAGTTTTTGGGAATTTCTAAGAAATGGATATCCCATAAAATGTCACGTTCATATAAACTACCCTCAAGTTAATAATTAAAAAGCTAATTAAGTGGTTTTTGTTAACCATGGCAATACAACTTTAGCTGTGGCAAGGTATTTCTGCTCCTATGTAGAGTTCATATGTGAAAACAACAGATGCCTGGCTGTCATAGCATTTTTATTTTTAAAAAAATCTGTATTGTCTAAGAAAAACATTGAGTATATTACGTAAATAACCTTTTTTTTTTCCTGAACTACGCGTAACATCATTGGTGGAGGTCGACATTCCCTACACCCACCACGAAGCTTTGCAGTGGTTGCAACGCCAACAATTTCACCTCACCGCCTGGTCATGACTAGAGGCCGGATTTTTGGGCACTAATAAAGTTCATTTTAGGCACCAAAAACAGGCAGGCAAAACAATTTTTTAGGCTTACAAAATCGTAAATATAGGCACAATAAATTTTCACATAAATGCGAATAATTTCAAGCGAATACGTGCGCGACCTCTACCTACATCTACGACAGGAAAACAAATGTTATTGCTTAAGATGGCACAAAGGTGCCAACATTTGAACATAGCGTGCTTTGTCCCGCATGGTTCGCACTCCCGTGTTCTGCACAGTGAGTCAAGTGTCCACTGTAGAAACAACACACTCCTGAGTGTCTTTCCGGCATGACTGAGAAGGGCAGAGCAGGAGCAGACAGCCAGATTGCTAAAAGACCAGAAGGGAGGGATTCCTCCTATGGCCGGGTCGAATTGCGTAGAGCCATTTTCTTCCCTGGCAGTGAACCACTGGCGTAGCCAGGTGGTTGGGGGGGGGTTCAACCTCCCCTCCACCGAAACTTTGCTGTTTTGCGTGTGTGTATATACACGCACACGTACAAACGCATGCACGAACATATATAAAGTATCGTTGTCCCCCGTCCCCCCACCCTGAAAAACATTTCTGGCTATGCTACTACAGTGAACACCTTAAAAAGTAAATTACAAACAAAACATAAGCTGCGTGCACCTTACATTTTGCTTTCTTTTTCTGCTCTCCGCAGTCTCGCATTCGCCAACCGGTCGGGCCATGTCAGCGCGGCGGCGAATGCTCGCCGGCGTGTCCCGCTTCACTGCTGCTAGCGGTTGTTGGTTGGTTGAACTAGAGGACTAGGTTGAACACCAGAGTGCCCAACAGTCAATCTTACGCGGTAACATGAATAATGGTCTCAAACAGCACCCGGGGGCGAAACTTGAGGCTAAATAGCGTTCATATAAGCGCCAATTTTGAAAATAGGCATTTATAGGCATTTGTAAGCATTTAGGCACGAACGCCAAAAACAGGCATTTATAGGCACTATAAAAACACTACAAAAGCCCTTCTTAATTTCTAATTCATGCTCACATAGCAAAATAGCGCGATAGGAGCGCAAGGAACAGAATAGGTATTTGCCTAAAATCCGGTCTCTAGTCATGACGCTTCATCGACAGTGGCGGCCTCTGCAACTATCGCTACTATGTTTTCATCACGATTGCACATCCTTGCAACCCTGTCATGTTCTCCGGTGCAGATGGTTTGAATGTTGATGAATGGTTGTGCCTATGTGAATGTATTGGTACAAATAACAGGTGGGATCCAACAAATACACTTGCAAACGTTCTTTTTTTACCTTGGTGGCACTCCACGGGTGTGGTTTAAGACTTGTGAAAAAGAAATCACTAGCTCGGATCTGCCAGCACAGGCATATGGAGTTGTGCCCGTAATGTGCGACTTTCCTCAGCAAATCCATAGCGCAATGCGATCCTTCCAACAGCAGCTAATATATTTGTCGGGGTTTTATGTCCCAAAACTACAATAATGTTATGAGAAATGAGAACCGCTGTAGTGGAAGGCTCCGGAAATTTTAACCACCTGGGGTTCTTTAATGTGCACTTAAATCTAAGTACACAGGTTTCTAGCATTCCAAAAGCAGAAGACTTTGTTCGAATGAGCTTTGCTGTAAGCTACTGCCATCAATAGCAAATCTTGTTGGAGCCTTTTCAACAAGGGAATGTCTTCATCAGAGCCGCAACTTGAGCAATAGTTGCTTCTCTGACAAAGACAGCAGCTGAGCAACAGAAGAACTTGTTCTTGGCGTGGTTGGTGAGAGTATGAAGGCATAATTTGCCGCTGACAAGATGCACACAGAAGATGACGAGGACGACGACAGGGGCGCGGCACTTCAACTAAATTTATTTATGTCAGGACACAAAGAATATATACTGAAATACAACGCATGAGCCTAAAACCAAACATATCAAACAGGAGATTAGATTTCTTGAGCATTGGTTGCCCTATTAGATATGATTGGTTCTAGGTGCATGCGTTGTACCTCAGTATATATTCTCTGTGTCCTGACACAAATAAATTTAGTTGGAAGTGCCGCCCGTGTCTTCTTCTGTGCGTGTCTTTTTAGCGGCAAATTATGCCTTTATACGACTGAGCAACAGTTGCACTGACAGGTCCCCGTGTCGAAACACTGCCTCCAGGACATTTGTGCGGATCCGAGGCATGAGCGTCGGCAGGATTTTGTCTTGGGGGGTGCAAGCCTGTGTTGCATCGCGGCTGGGAGAGGGGGAGAGTGCTGGTGTGTCTTGAGGGGGGCAAGTGCCCCTTTTGCACCCCCCTGCCGACGCCCATGATCCGAGATGCACTCGAAACCTCTGCATGGATGTTTCAATCCCTTCCCTCTGCCGTTCACCCACGACGGCAAGTGGTGCCACCATTTGCCATGCACCGGTTCTCAAGGTGGCGCTGTGTGCAGTCTCAGAGTCACAAGATTTTGTGTGAACCGAGCCACGCTGGGACGTGTTTACCTTCCTGTCCAATAACCCCTTTGGGAATCGCTGGACTGCTGCCTGCCTTTGGTGCCTTGGCATGTATACCTTTGTGCTAGATCCGGTTGTGTACGCTAAGCCAAAGAGTGCTGCCTGGTGCTCGTGCATGGTCGTACTACGCTGATCTGCACTTGCCGGAGGCCCACACGTACAGAGATTTGCCATAGCTCTCGTGACCAGGCCCAGTGGTCATTGAGAGAGTGCGCAGTATAGCCCCGAGAAACTTTTTCCTGAGCGGTGTCTTAAAGCAGCCTTTGCCAGCTGAGACATGCTTCCAGTTCCCCTTTGTGTAACATCCGTGCATAGAACCCTTCAGTCCCCCACGTTGTGCAGTGTATTGGGGTGCCTCCAAAGGCAATAAAGTGCTTTTTTGTGTTCTTAGCTCAAACATTGTATATTCTGCTGTGCAGCGGTTGACGCCCTTGCTAGCTGAGTGCGCGTGGAACGGTGCACTACACGTAAGCAGGCGACGGCGGACGCGGCCCTGCGACTCGCTAAGCCTGAACACGCGGTAGTCTAGACTCCAGTGAGTTACGAGGCTACTACACATTCCGATTTCTGATCTCTTCAAGGCTTGATCTTCCCTTGAACTGCTGTCTAGTTCAAATGCAATCATCGATGTGAAGACAGTTGTCAGAAGTGTCCAACTGATGTAATCATGGCACATTTTACGCATGGAATCAATGCTACTTTGAACTTGTCCCTATATACCATTCAAATTTTATCTTTCGCTGTATTTGACAGGTGCAATCAAAAATGGTCAAAATTGACAGCACAATTCCACAGCAATGCTCACATCACGTTTCTAAGTTCATCTTGGTTAATCACAGTGTACTCTTTAATCGATGTAGTTTAAAGGGGCCCTGCAACGCTTTTTCAGCATGGTCAGAAAACGCTGCCGGTCGGTAGTCGAGGCTCCTGAGAACACGAGAGTCCACATTATAGCACAGCACGCAGTCTGGAATTTACAATTAATTTGCAGTCAGGTAGAAATCGCTCACTCTTCTCTCAACAAATGATGCCATAAACATGAAGTCCATGGCCGTTCGATGATTTGAGCATTGTGAGCTGCATAGTTACTGCAGCTGCCACAGGATGCCGCCACATGCCTGTGTCCGTGCTTGTGATCACACTGAAAGTAAGCCATGCATTCGAAGAAAAAGAAAAGCGCTCAAGTTCATGACGTGCGCTGACGAACGGATGTAGCTTCTTGCCCCTTTGTCATCCTCTCCCACCTGTGTAGCTTTCAGCGTGCTCACTGATACAAAAGGAGAGAGAAAGCTCTTGAAGCATGAGACAAATCCCGGTAACTCCACTCGTACTTGACAGATTCAAAAAATTTTATCCGGCACTCGATTCATGAGGCAATAAACTCCTTTAAGGAAGCCATTCGATGATTACTTGGAAAAGTGTTAGAAGGCCCCTTTAAGCGTCTGCCTTCCTTAGAACACAATCACATTCATTTTTATCATTAAATAATCATGTAAGCCTCAGCAGCCGCCGTCAAAATGTTTTGTGTTGTTTGATTTTCTTGCATACGCGGGCACTTCTGACCAATTATTAGTGGCGAATGCTGCCTTTAAAACATTTAATTTGGTGTTAAAGTGAACATGACTGCTTAAAACCGACTGGTGGGCTAGTTGGTACTCCATATCTTGTTTCAGAACAAGGAAACATGAGGACGTAAAGAAAGACACTAGGACACAGCGCTTATCCGAGTTGGCAGCACCTTGCGACATTACCACAAGTATGACATGGGTCGGGGACCTTGTGTGACGTTCCACGAGTAAAGTGAGTATTGTCGACGTCACAGACAAGTTTGTGGGGCACACACAATGTCACAAATGGCGGCCTATCGGGGCTACTGTTCCTTGCCCCCTCACTCTGTTGTTGGGCTTTTTATCAAGGTGGTTCTGGCTGCTTATGCCAGTGGCTTTTTAGGGACCACAGCAAGAATTTTTTTTTTTTTTTCTGAGGTGGCACTCTGCTTGGCAGGCGGGTGTGTCACATATCGTTTCAAAGAACGCGCCTGCTGTGTCACACCCTAACTCATACCGCCGCAGCACCCACGTCATCTCATTCTTTCCCACAGGGGCGCAGATTCAAAATGTGCAGTCTCAACGTCAGCAAGCGCATGTGATCTTACGGCTCCACTGGGGTGGGGCGCTAGTTTCTTACAATATCAGGTGGGCGTTTTGAAGTGGCGCCAAAATTGGTCATAATTAACGATGCTAGTATTAATTACGATACATCAGAGCATTTTTTGTTCAGTTTCGGGACTGTCAGACACAGATCAACTAATTAAAGCATAAATGTCAAAAACAAAAATTTGGCTGTCAGGGTTCCTTTAACATCCCAAATCAACACCTGGAGTACAAGAGATGTTGCAGCCGACGACTCGAGACTAATTTTGCCAACAAGTATATGGAATTAAGCACTATTGTGTATAGGCACACAGCTTTCTTTTAAATCACATTCTACGTCTACCCAAGTGTGGCCATCAGTACTGGGAATTGAAGCTGTGGTTTAAATTTCTGTAGCAGAACATCGTGGCCACTGAGAGAGCGCATGATGTGGACATCCTTGAAACACAGACACATGCAGCTTATTAACTGCTGCATGCGCATAAGGCTTTGCACTTTGGCTTACTGTCATGTTTAAATAGAATTATGAGGAAAATATGAAGTGAACAAGAAAAGTGCAACTATGAAGAAGAAGAACAAGAGCAAAAATAGAATTTGGTGTGCAAAAGAAGAAATACAGAAAAGAGAAAGACGTAGTGCTGAAAAAAGGACAGGGAAGAGAATATTAAGCACAAAGGAAGAAGCGAGAAATGCGCACAAGAGACGATGTGACCGACAAAGAAGTGGACAAAGCAAAAGGCAAAACAGTTGGAACGAGCAGAGCAGCGGAAGAGCTGGAGTGGAGACATGGTTTTTGCATGAAGACTGGTAGCAGTGGAACCGAGAAGAATGTCACCCAGCTTACACAGCAACACCCTGTAAGTTGTGTGGGCACGATCAAGAGTAGAGCGCTGGCCCAATGACGACGCCCTCACGACGGCTCGCCAGACATCCTACGACTATACCCCGTATAGAGTGCACAAGAGTAAGGAGCAGTACAGCTGCATCAACAACCCTGCATCGGTGTCATTCTTGTGCCAGATCAACGGTCCAGCTGATGGCTTTAGCAGCCACACCACCAACTTCCCAGCGAGGACCCTACCTGAACATGCGACTTGACATTGGAGCCGCAGCAACACCAAGGCGATAAACTGTAAATTCTATTTTCTTGTATGTAGTTTGTTGGGGTCCTCTTATCATATTTAGTGTGTTTTTACTATTTCATTATCCACATAATTCCTGTTTTGTGTTCCAATGAATGACTACGACACTTACTACATGCTATGAAAAGACTCAACATTTCACTTTTTCATGTTATTATATCTGCTGCCAAAGGGTTCTGTTCTTGAAGGCCTGCTTGATATGTGATTAAAAGGAATAGACCAAGTAGATGCCTCGCCCGAGTTGAAAACCACTCACAAATTCCAAATTGCGCTCACAAGCACGAATTAGAAGTGTTCGATGTGTGACCACCACGGACCCGCAATTTGCGCATGATGAGTGCCGTGCAGCAGCTGCTGCATGGGTCTCCTGCTGCTCACAAACTGAGTGCAAGTGAAGAATTGAATGACTCATTAAATTCAAAATGCAATTCACAATATTTTTTTAACACTGATGAATTGCGGAAGTGGATAAACAGAAATGAGTTATGGTCACAATCATTCTGACCACTTGTGGAACCGTAAGATGCCATACACAGAACCTATGGGTAGCACAGATTTAAGTTTGAGGACCCTTCATTAGAATATTAAGTGGTATTAAGCCTCCACCCTCATTCTTTTGAAAGCACCTTCTCAACCAATGATTAGCCCATCACAATGCACAAATATATGTAGTATGCATGCATTTGCAGCATGTGCACTGGTAAAGGTTAGAACAAAGCAGTAAAAATAAACTCCAATAAAGGAAACAAAAGCAGCTACAATAACCAATAAAAATGTACATTTATTGTAAAATAAAATGCAAGCAATTGGTCAAAGCATAAAAGCCGTTTGGCACACACGCACACGAAACCCCAAGAATCAGCGACGCCTGTCACGATTGCGGTTAGAATCGTTAGCAGATGAAGCTGGCAAAGGCTCGCTTGGTTCTGCCTGGGGAAGAGTCTCCACGCCCTGAATTGAAATCACGGGGGAAAAATGAAAATCAAGGGGGGAAAAAAGAAAAAAAAAAGACAACCTTAATTTTTGTTCTAAATCCACAGTTTACTTATTCATGCTGTTGGTCTATTATCACATACAGAGCCCCCAAGAATTAGACCTGAAATGTTCTGAACAGACAAGATTTGGTGTCTGTCACTCAGTGACAAATTCATTGAACATCTTCTCAGACACGTTATTTCACATGAGCAATTATTTTTCACTTAAAAACCTCCTTTACATGCCTAATTGCTTTTTCTCCCATGGAGGATAGGCTATGAGAAAAAAATAGTATGACAGCTCTATCCTCTCTAAAAAAGTCAACATAATAAAGTTCTACAGTTTAATTTAACCTTCAAGGAACGAACAAAATTGTTCAAATAATTTGCTGCTGGGGGACACAACACATTTTGTCCCTTAATTACTCACGCGTGTATATGCTAGTATGATCACTGCCATCTAAAAACTTTACTGGCAATCATTCAGAGCTGGCTATTACGTTTCTATGCCCTTAAGAAACAATAAACAGTACAACGCCAGTTAGTATGTTGCCCAGAGTCATATTTATGAGAACTGCTGATAACTCAAACTTTTGATAATTTAAACAAGATCCTGCGGTCCCCTCGAGTTTGAATTATCAAGAGGCTACTGTATCAGCAATGCAATTCATAAATATCAAGTAATGTAAATAATTTCCTTTACGGTATACCCCCCTCTGTTTACGTGCATTACGACAGCAACAGACCCAACCTTCAAGGTGACCCTTTCATGATACTGTAAGCAATATAATTTTATGAAGTTGAGCTGTGTGCAGGATACAAACACCCATAGTGCTGTCTAAAGAGTGCACCGATGCTGTGTGCTCTAAGGTTCACCAGCAGCAAAACACAGTCTATGAACTTGTGACCACAAGGAACCCAAAGACTGTTTTGGAAGGTTTAGGTAGTTAATAATATCTGGGGTTTAACGTCCCAAAACCACGATATGATTATGAGAGACGCCGTAGTGGAGGGCTCCGGAAATTTCGACCACCTGGGGTTCTTTAACGTGCACCTAAATCTAAGTACACGGGCCTCAAACATTTTCGCCTCCATCGGAAATGCAGCCGCTGCGGCCGGGATTAGGTTTAGGTAGTTCTCTGGTACTCTGTGTTTCAGGAAAACAGACAGCCCAAAAGCAAAGGTAACAGTGATGCGGCCATCATATTCCATGTGCACAAGGTGTCGCGTTCTTGAGAAAAAGAATTGAAAAGGATGGCATGTGAGTTGTTTAAAACACCATCACACAAGCCAATCAGCAAGGCCTCTGCCATTCAACACCAAGCAAACAGCATTCTGTGTCCCATGCCTCACAAATTGGGGAAGCAAGAAACCAAAAGTAAAGAATTGACAATAAAAAGATAGCAGCATTTTCTCTCAATTGTGCAGCCCCCTTGCCGAACATCCAGGAAATGCGGATAACAAAATTGCATTCCATGTAACCGAAACACTAAAAACTGAAACCGACCAACAAAAATGGCTGTTGTTAGTGTCACGGTATATTCGAAACGTCAGGAACTACTTCAACTGATCCAAAGGAAATCTGCCCTCTGTGTATGAGAAAAAAGTGAGCAAATGTTGGCCAGGAACAAACTGTCAACCCTCTCTGCTCATTCCCCACAACTACCACTTCCACTTCACTTAAAGGAGTGGTGACAGAAAATTTGTGAACCTCTGTTTTTTGCTCTTAATCAATGGCTACTGACTGGTTAATAGTGGCAACGAAACTCATTTGCCCCAACGCAAGACGAATGTTTCATTATATGCTCGTATGTTACGACTGGAGGCAGTTTCGATTTCGAAAAGCACTCGGTGGCTTCATGACGTAGTCGGCCAACTCGTTAAAGGGGCCCTGCAACACTTTTCGAGCATGCTCAAAAAGCGCTGCCGATCGGTAGTCGAGGCTCCCGAGAACACGCGAGCCAAATATCATAGCGATGCGCACGGCCTGGAATTTACAATAAATTCTCAAAGTCAGCTGAAAATCGCTCCCTCTTCTCTCGACAAATGATGTATTAGTCCGCAAAATATGACGCGATTGTCGGCAGTTCCACCATTGGCTGATGTTATAATCACGATAACACCCTCATTATTACTTTCGTTGTTAATTTTGAGTTCAATAAGTAGATAATATGTATGTTTATATTCTGTTATCGCGTTAAAAACACCGAACAAACATTAATATTAGCACTTCCGGTCTCACCGACAGCTCATCTGCTCGTAGTTGCGTGGTTACGTTTTCTTCGCCATGCGCAGTGCCGAAAACGTGAATATTTCTGTGCTTTTGACCATCGCCGGTTGCTGTTGAGAGTGGCAGCCGTTCGAGTGTTGCCTCGTCAGCTGGGAACTGCATCGTCGGCACGTTCTCATGACCGACCGAGGCAGCCGTGCAGCATGTCTCCGATAACAATGCTGCCGTCCGGTAATGGCGGCGCTTCGGGGTCGTCTACCAGTGCCGTCTTACGAGGCGGTGTATCGGAGTATGGGCCGAAACCGATCTCGGCTGTCATTCATTCCAAACGAGCGCGCAGGTTTGCTTCCATGGTTGGCAAAGCGATGAAAACACTACGGCGTTCGAGGTGCACACCCAACATTACCAAACCGACGTGCAGTTTTCAAGCACGCGCGATACGGCTCCGCTCGACGAGAACGACGCAAGCCGACCGGAAGTGGCAGCACAGACCACGTGGTTGCGCCCAGACGTCAGAGAGAAAAAAATGAAGAAAAAATTTCCGCCGGCGCTCTTGGGCGGAGCCTCGCTCGTCTGCGCTCCCTCCCTCGACTCGCTGCCTAGCTCTCCGCGCGCTCGCTGCGTTGAGTTGAGGGAGAAAGCTGCGGAACGTGATCTCTATAATTTGGTAACACCACTTAGACTTGACGGATTCGAAAAATTTTTGCGGCATATGACTCGTGAAGAGTCATACGTCAATAATGAGACTATTCCAATATAACTAAGAAAGGTGTTGCAGGGCCCCTTTAACAAATACTATCAGGTGACCGCGAGAGCCAGTGACGTCGCTGGCCAGCTTCTGCAATGTTGTCAGCGCTGCTGTTTCGTCTGCTGTGTTAAGCATGGTGTTGAGCGTTGAGAGTGCTTCTTTCCTCTATCGTAAAACTACGCTGCTTATCTAGTGCGGCGATGGACGAAAGAGCTGGGAGGAGTGTAAAAATCGGCCAGAAAAGCTCGATTCACTTTGCGAATCTCGTCGGTAGCGGCAATTTTGTTCTTGTTGTCGTCGTTCAACTGAGGCGTCACTTTCCGTGAGGCTTGGAGTAGCCGCAGCATTAGAAGTGCTGAAAAATTTTCGCTCCGATCATTCGTAAAGTAGCAGGTTGAGAGGTGACAAAGGAAGCAGTGAAATCACAACATTGGCGCTCTGTAACAGTGTTTATGCGTAACGTGCAAGTGAAGTAATGTAGGCTTTACTGACTCGTATTTATATCGGGCAACGCCGCTTTCTCAAGGCATACCAGTCCCACGTACGCACATCGGAGGGCCGAAGCAGTTATCTGTCCACTATGCAATATGATCCTGGCAGCAGAGAGCTTTAGTTCGTCTGTAGGCTTCCTAACGTTTGCGGATACCTGGTTACTGGAGCTGTTGACGGCTGCGGCAGTAGCAGCAGCCACGGAGTGTGTAGCAACATCTTGTGGCGTTTTGTCCAACTACAATATCTTTTTTGTTTTTTTTTTTTCCATCGTGTTGCTGTTCTTGTCGAGAAAAAAATGCAGAGAGAATACTGTGAGTTGCTAGTTATCTCACTGCTAATGCTTTACACAGTCAGGAAGCGGGTAAGTCGCTGCAATGTTATTTTGTAGGTCTCTGGTTAGGTTATGCATCATCAGGTGTCGCTACCAGCGTTGTCCGTCTCGTACACACCTCCGGTAACTCGACCAGAACTCGTGATGCACATTGTTTACAAGAAGGCCCTGCTCGATGACATCATCGCCTTTTGCTTCTATTTCCGATTCTGCACTTTCACGAACTTCAAAACTCAATCGAAACAATTTTTATGCTGTATTTGCGGCTGATATTGTACAGATGGCCCCTATATGCACCCATCAGTGTGATTGAACAGTCATAGTGTGTCCGAATTTTTGTGTCACCACTCCTTTAACTCCTTCTGTGCCATGCTGTTATCCCAAATTCTGACTCAAAATAGCTATACCTTTCCCTAGGAAGTTCACACAAAAATGTAGCAGATGATGTTTAATGTGATTATTTCTTGAAATCCTCAACCAATATTGAAAAATAAGGCACTAGAGGAACTGGAAGAATGAAGTCCAACAAAAGGCAAATGTTGTGTAAAAGGCACAAAAACTGAAAAATCTATGTTTGCCTGCACGTTTCACTAAAGGAAGATTGCGGACTGTGTGATACTGCACAAAGTAGAAGATCACACAGAGTGTTTTCTCACAAATCATGCACCATGTCCTTGCACCACTGCCTTGCTGTGTCATTGCTGAAGGCATCACCATCGCCATCGATTTCACTGTCACACAACAAGTACATCCCCAACATTAGTGTCCTCTTCACTTAAAGAACTCTACATATCATCTTCAGACAGACAATTCAATGCTGAAATTTGTTGTTCTCCTGAATAAGTCGACACAACCTGCACTACCAGCAGTGTTATTCTTAAAGGGGCCACGAACAACCCCTTGGGATTGGTGAAAAAAAACGCATTCTCTGAACAGCAAAAAATGCTATGAAGATTTTAGACAAATTTTGTACTTGTGCGCGGCATGCAGACTTTACAAGCGGAGTGCTAAGTTGCCAATTTCTCAAGTGCCCTCTCTTCATACAGAGGCCTCATTCTCACTCCCTTAGTGGGCAGGGCGCCCACTGTACGCCACCAAACAGCAGATTGCTGCTATTGACTGAGAGCCGACATAATTCAGGAGCAGCATTTCGATGACATGCGCTTCTTGCCCCAGGGTGTCGCCATGTGCTGGCACCGTGCTCTATAGAGTGCTAAAATTACACAGTAGCAACACTGGCGTGCATAGGAATCACAACGAGAGAGAGAGAGAGAGAGAGAGAGAGAGAGAGAGAGAGAGAGAGAGAGAGAGAGAGAGAGCAATCGCGCTTCATGGCGCACACTCAAAGTCATCACACACGCATTGGCACAGCTTCTTTTTCCTGTGTCATCCCTCCCCTCCCTGTGTAGCTTCCAGCGCACTTGTCGAAACGAGATAAGTGAGCAAGTGCTTAAAACGTGCAACAAATCCTGTAACTCCGCTTGTTCTTGATGGATTCAAGAAATTTTTGCAGCACTCAATTCGTGAGGCGATAAAGTCCAAGGTCATTTGCTGATTACTTGGAAAATTGGTTCAGAAGTCCTTTAAAGGCCCCATTTATCAACATGTTTTCATACCTCTACACAAAAGAATGCATTCTTTGTGTTTGAGTGTGCCTCAAAATATGTACTTCGGGAGCGAAAATCTGAAACACAGTTACCAACTGATTTTGAGAACAATAGATTCTGTGGCACTTACACGAGTTCTGTAGCGCCACCACCTGCCCCTAGAGCATATGTATAATTGTAAGGCAAGTTTCCGGCATGAACCAGACGTGCAATGCCATGAACATGACATCTGTGAATAAAATTTCTAAAGTGTTGCCTGGCACAAAAGTACAACTTTGGTTGACGAATCTTGACAAAGTTGTGCTGCACTCGGAAACAGTTTACACACTTAGGAGCCATCCACAAAGCGTAATCATCTCTCTCGTTTGCATTTCTTTGTTTGGAAACGCTGCGCTTGCTATTCTCCTGTCAAAAATGGAATACCGTGCTGATAATGTACTAGCTGCTATGTTCCATATGAGCTGCACTGCACAAGCCGTTGCTGAAATAACACTCTTGGAAAGATAAAAAATAAAAAAAAAGGACGAGAGGGTGTAGCAATATTCCATTGTACTCCCAGTCTCCAGTGTTTATTTCCTATACGGAGCATGCGCACACTGTTTTGCCAAAAAGCTATTTCTCTATCACAAATAGAGGAAAAATAAAATGAAAATAGTTATAAAGCTATAGCAAAATGGGGTACCATGACAAAGCATGTTGCACCATGAGCTATGGGCCCTTTTCTCCCCTCCTCCACACAGCTCGAGGGGCCTGTGTACTATTGCAGCATGGAGAGGGCAGATGACAGAAAGCACGGGGGCATGCCGAGTGCTGGAATAGCAAAGCATTTCTACATTTTTTATTGCGATAGCAATTATATGGACACTCTTGACGGGTTTTTGCCGTCGTGTCCTGTATAAAGTCCAAATTGATAACATCCCCTCGCGCATCCATCGAAGCAGAGAGGAAACGCCCCGGCCTTCTTGAACGAGAATGAAAAGACGTGAGGGAGGGAGGGGGTGTGACTTGAGCAGCAACTTTGAACTATGATTCTAAGGGCGCAGTCATGATCGCTGACACGCGCGCTATTTCGGCAGCCATCAGCTGGCGGCTCATGTACCCTTCTATGTGCTGCGCTCTCAACGTGAAGAGACTGTGCGGAAAGAGCATCTTTCCCTGGAGCAGCCGTATTCTCTTACCCCAGCGTTTTGTAGAGTTAGGCGAGATAGGATCCAAAAAGAGTTAGCTGGCAGCCTCACTTCGTATAACATTACGATTTGTTGCTCGAGCAAGGTAGCTATTTGGGCGAATTGGTCAAACTTCATCATAAAACAGCACAGTTGATAGTCAGCACTCGCGTCGTCAGTTCTTCCTTCTTCTTTTGTATGTGTGTGTGTGCACTGTTTTATGATGAAGTTCATTGCTTTGCCCTTGTGGTGAAACTGTGATTTTATTTTTCTTAAGCATATCTCTACAGCCATGGCTTGCACCCCTTATAAAATTGAGTTGGATCACAATGTGCAAGAGATCCTTTGGTGACCCACTGAAGACACACTCTTTGTTTGGTAGTTTGCGTTCGAAGATTTTTTTTTTCTTAGCAAATATCTCCATGTACACTTATTATGAATACCACTGATATACAAGGTGTTTACTTGTTCAATATGCCTCCATTACAATGAGGTTCAACGGTATTCTAGTTGACCTCCTATAGCCCTTGAGCTTTCACTGCAAAGAAAACTGTGGCTTCAGTCAATAGCTGTGTGGAATTGCGGGTTAGTCAAGCTTTCAATGAGTAAAATCACGTGAAACAGCAGTTTTCTGCCCTAGCATGTTGCATGCATCAAGCAGATGTGTGCCTACTTTGATGGCTGTTTGAAGCACCACGCTGGTGGCATAGCTCAGACCACGGCTGCCCAGAAGCAACATGGTAGAGTAGCCTTGCTCCTTCGCTTTCTCGATCAGTTCATCTATGTCCTGCAAAAAAGACAGCGTAGGAACTACTTAGTATTTTCCATTGCAACAGCAGCAAGCAAAATGACTACAATAGGAGTTTGTTTACAGTCCATTTTGTTATTGATTGAGGTATGCAGTAATAAGCTGCATAAATGGGACAAACTCACTGCAAGAGTTCTTGGTGTTAAACATATATACAACTGAACTGTTCATCATGAAATTCAGGTGAAGGACGCGTTGTAATGAATATCTCTAAGCCGCATTTCAGTGCATGCACTGGCTGCCAAAAAAAGGTGCGTTAAAAGCTTTTGCAGTAGAGGGTAAAAATAAGCAACTTGACGGACTAAATACCAACTATAAAGCATTCCTTGACACTCAACAAAAAATGTAAGCATTGCTATGCCCTTCCCTTGGTGCTAAAAGAACCAACAATTGTTCAAAACGTGTCACAAGACGTTGGTATTAATGAAAAGCCAGTAAATTATAGTGATACAATTGAGCATGCTGTTTGCAATTTAACTAGAAATTATATTCAAATTGGCACAGAAAATTGCAAGGAATGTTATGTCACACCATTTGGTATACACAGCCTTGGTGCTAATAGAATGGATGCAATAAAATTGGGCTGAGTGCGTGTGTATACAGCTTCTATTTAATCCCCAACATTTTCCAGTATAAGAGTGCAATTTGTTTATTGCATAGGCATAATAGATGCATATTACGAGGCAAAAAAGTTTATGGTAACAAGTGACCGTTTTTGTGGTAACAAGCAGAATGAAAGACCAGTGGCAAGTTGTGGCATCCCACATTGCATGGCAGCACACATGACTATTTTTCTTCATGCACAAGTTCATAAGGGCCTGAATTCTGTGGTCTTTAATTCAACACTACAGAAAACATGAACTTCAGAAACGTCACTTCAAAAACAAATTATGACTTTCGTACAGCTATGGCAGCATATGTCTGCTTCCCACCAATACTGGTATATCATCGCTATTATGCTAGCATATCATTGTTTCCAGTGTATGGCTCCATTCTCACAGATTCTAAATTCTGATAAGGAAGCATTCCACTTGGTTTTTCACATTACAACTGTAAATTGGGCACTTCAATACTAAGCTTTCCCTTGCACTACAGAAAAAACAGGTGCCATAAAAATTGGTAGTCAGTCATTTTATAGCATGCCTTTGTACAGCACCGTCATTGCAGTCCACATGCTTCTGTAACTGCTGCTGGAGGTGCTAGCACATTCAAGAGAAAAATATAGTTACATATAAACAATGTCTTTTTTTTTAGGTATAATAATAAATCCACAGGGTTAATTCATTTGTGTCATATAAAGCAGCATATAAGCAAGAGGGCACATACCTAATTTTGACTCCTTTCTTCTTTTACTTCTACAGCAAAATACTGCCTACAGTCTCAAGGTTTCTTTGCGTGTTCATACATTTTTATTGCCTCAAAAGTGAACATATAGCGCAGAAGTGGCTACCTTGCGACATCAGACATTAGTCACAGGTGTCCCTGTGAGACCTCCTAAGCTGTTGTCTTGCTATCAGATGATGGTTCAAAAGGGAGCCCAACAGGCCACGCTTCTGCCTGCTTTTGGGGAGATCCAACAAGATGGTCCAGGAGAGCCCACTTGTTAAAACTGCATCCTTTCGAGCAGACCGCTCAAGACTCCGGAGGGCCACTACCTTCAAAAGGAGCTCTTTGTGCGTTGATACTTTCTAATACTAGTAATCAAAATATTGAGCACCATTTTCTCCTTTAATGTACAGTACTCAAAGACAGAAATGCAACAATTTAGGGATAAGTAATGCATGTACTTCTGTTTCTACAGTCTTCAGTTTGTGTCACATTGCTGTAATTTCGACTGAAGCACTTCCATCGCAGCCAACATTACTTTTAGTGACTAGATTGTAGCGACATGATGTAGTCATCTTAAGCTACTGTGTATACCAGTCGTTAAGTTTCGATGCCACATTTCAATTTGTGAGCCCTGCACTTATTTTTTGTTGCACTGTATCTTTACAAATGTTTATATAATCAAAGACACAGCTCCCAAAGTGATAATTTTGAATGACGATGCAAAGACTTCCAGTATTTTTATGTGCCTCTGAAGTCCTAAATTGTCTGCAGCATCGTGAAATAGGTAAACACTA
The DNA here is from genome assembly GCF_013339695.2 of Rhipicephalus sanguineus. NCBI lineage: Eukaryota > Metazoa > Arthropoda > Arachnida > Ixodida > Ixodidae > Rhipicephalus > Rhipicephalus sanguineus. The sequence goes on from NC_051176.1 coordinate 285,401,798, forward strand.
CAGGCACAACCCATTGTGTGTATTGTAAGAATACACCACTCCTGTGAAGGAAGTACTTAAACTCCCTCCAATATTACCAAAAAGAGGTGAGCTTACAAGACCAGGAAGCATAATTTTCTCGTTCGGCCTTCTCATGCAATCACAGCATTCATTTTCCCTGTCATTGCGTATCAGCAGCCTGTGATAGCAGGACATGACCGTCTACTTGGCCTTTATGCAGGAGCCTCCATGTCCTGAACGCCTTAGTGGACTTTTCATACATACAGACGTGAATTAGCAGCAAATACAGTTAAAGCTGGATGTAAAGAAATTTTTTCATTCCCCAACTCCATCCCCATAGAAGCCCATGTATTTTTTACCTCTATGTAACGAAGGCATTGCGGCAAATGACGTGGGTGTAACGGATTTTCCATGCTCATCATTCATTATTTTGAGCAGTAGATCTGCCAAAAGTATGGATAAATAATGCGTAACTTTTGCAATTGCTGAAAAAAAGCAAGCGGCGATCGTGAGAGGAACGCATGCAAGCGCAGTGAGCCAGAGCAGTTGATCCGGTGTGCCGCGATGATGATGATGATGAAAGCCGCTAGCTCCCCTAACACCGCTCTGTGGCAGATCTGAGTCTTTTCCCCCTTTTTTTTCCCGCTTACGCATCGTGACACCAGGTGTCACTGTTATGTGGACCTGATTTTGTTTGCTTTTTTAGGCTTGTGCGTACTGCGCGTTTCTCACGGTGATTGTTCGCTTCGAAAATGAGTTCGGTGAGAAAGCGTAAAGTTTTGTCTTTCGAGGACAAGCTGTCGATCGTGAATGCGGTCGCCGCTGGCGAGAAGAAGAAAGACGTCGCTGCGCGATTCAACATTCCTGCCAGCACCCTGTCGACTATCTTAAGTGAGAAAGACAGCATCTGCAGTGCAGTAGAGTCGGGCACAAGCTCGACGAAAAAACGGATGAAGTTGTCAACGTACGCCGACGTGGACAAAGCCGTGCTTACGTGGTTTTTGGACACACGTACTCGATACATGCCCATAAGTGGCGGCATCCTACAACTAAAAGCGAAGGATTTTGCTTGCATCCTGGGCCATGACGACTTCAGTGCTAGCAACGGCTGGCTGCAAGGATTTAAGAGCCAAAACGGAATTGTTGGGAAGATCATTAGCGGTCAGTCGGCCTCTGCCGACAGCGATGCTTGTGCATTGTGGGTGGCCGAGGAGCTGCCTGGCGTTTTGAGCCACTACGAGGCAGCAGACATTTATAACGCTGATGAAACGGCCTGTTTTATCAGACGCTGCCTAATCGCACGCTAGCGCTTAAAGGAGAAGACTGCCCCGGAGGCAAGCAAAGCATTTTGCCAACAGCAATGGCAGTGACAAACAGGTCCCGTTGGTTATCGGGAAAAGTGCCCAGTCCAGGAGACGAAGCAAATTCCGGTAAAGTATGTGGCCATTTCAAAGGCGTGGATGTCACGAGCGATCTTTCCCGACTGGTTGAAAGACTTCAACAAAGACATCAAGCGTCAAGGCAACAGTGTTTGGAACACACCTGCTCACGTTGAACAAGCTGTGGATGAACAAAGCGTCGGTACAGGAGACTGGATCCTTTCGTTGCAGGTGACAGGAGCCATAGAACAAACAAGATCTTGAGCTCATAGTAAAACGGCATCCTGGAAATACAAAACAAAAATTTTTATTGACATTGTAGGCAACACCACATAATAATGTATGTTCTCATTACAAGGTATATCCGAGTGCACATATATTAGGCACTCCAAAACTTGAAAAATGTTGTGACGAATCACATATGCATAAGTGAAAATGTCTGTGGGATGAGCTATGCTATTCATTAGCATTTTAATTACTTAACAAGTGAATCATCGTGTTAAATCACAACCCAGAATTCTATCTGCCAAATGATAGCCGCCATAAATTTTAGTTTGTTCTTTTAGTGGCAAGCATCAGTGCCTCTTGAAGAAGTTTATGCATGAAAACGTGAAAACCACTCATATCTTCGAGTCTTGTCAATGATTTGATTTATCGGATGTATCCTACATGAAAAAAGATGTCTGCTTATGGTGATCAAAGCATAGTCAGAACGATAAATCTTCCTTTGAAGAATAATAAAGGATGCAAAATATCAGGTCGAAGGGCCTAATGATCCTTCTAATGTACCTTAAAGTTCTTGTCTCAGCCACACTTTCCTTTCACGATTAAAGCTTCAAGGCTCTTTCAGACAAATGTGCTGTTGCAAAAGTGAAATCGATTGCTTGCGTGACTTCGGGATATGGCCCAGTGCACATTATGTCAAGAAACTTCAACAGCACATTCTTTGCACATGATGGTTTTCTTCTATCTGGGTCTTTGGTCAAACACATCTCGCACAGGTTGTTCAATGGTCATCCAGTTACACCAGAAGATGTTGATCTTCATTTTCCGTTAAAATTTTTTAAAAGGCAACATTTTGAATATGAATTGAATTGTCCGTGGTATTCAAGTCATATTCAATGCAAGATTTTAATACTTGAAGTTGTTGAATATTTGTTTCTTTTGAAAGTTAGGTGTATTCATACATATTGGAGTCCTGGGAGAGACAAACGATCGGTGAATGTCCAAGCTGGGGAAGTGCACAAAGCATGCCAGTCTGGCCAGTGCAGAGAACAAAAACGGCAAAGGTGAACAGCTAGCAGATGTTGATGATCTGTGGCTGCTCTGTATTGTAAAACCATGGCTTCAAAGATACAAATCAGTGACAACTGCGATGTTGACATAGTCAAAGGCCATTAGCTACTAGACGCTGCCGATTTTTGGCCCCTCTGCATCATACAACCCCAACTTCAAAGCTCTCAAACAGTGAAAGCTGTGATGTCAATAAATTCGACACCCACTAATCACCATTCACAACTGACCCACCACCATCTGAGCCACTCGCCAAGAATGCTGGTAGCCCAGTACAGCCTATCCTGCTGCAAAGTGAAGACCAAAGCAATGAGAGGTGCCCTTGTTTACATTGGCAGGTACAACAACCGCTCATCGTTTGCTTGACACTGAATGCAAGCTGCACTTCAGTGACATTAAATAATACCAAAACATAGCAATACAAGCAGATTTTGCTCACATGAGCACCACTGCATTCGTGAGGCACTCAAAACTGTGATTGAGTTAGCACATATAGTATGTACCAGCTTACTAATCATTATTCGTACTTTAGTATGTAGTTTGTATTCAACAAACAAGATATAGGGCATGACTTTGCATGTATGAGGTCCCATTTCTAGACCGTGTAGTTTTTTTCTGGAATCAGAAATGCCAGCACTGACACAAACGGTAGCTAAATGAGGCAGCTGTTTACACTACTCCACCAAAGCGGCTAGTGCTCATTGCCCACTTGAGACAGTGTTTCACCTTACGAGATGAAACATCAAAGCTGTCCACATGGATAGCCTTCCCAGAAATTATGCTGGTTAGATCCACTATGGTTTCATTAAGCTCAGTGAATGTGTGAAATTCAATGACTGATGACATGTTTCAGTTGTTTACAATATTCAGATATCTGTAAGGTTCTATGGGGCCTCAACTTTGTGAGGCACAGCTAGTTAGAGAGTACCGAGCCCAATGTTTTATTTGTTTGATCCAGAGTTGTGATGCTTTGTCTCCTTTAAAGGGGCCATGAAGCATCCCTCGAGCTTTGTGAGAAAACACATGCCACGGGAAGCAGACGCTGCTATGAAGATCTCAGCTAAATCTTGCAGTCATGCACGGCAAATAGACTTTAGAAGCGAAGTGAGAAGTTGCCATTTTCTCAGGCAACCTCTTTTCGTACAGAGACCTGGCTTACTCTCTTCGGAGCTGCCAGTGCCTGCGGTTTGACGGCGAACAGCAGGTAGCATGCTGTTGGAGAAAGCCGACATAGATGAAGAGCGGCGCTTGGATCAGATGTGCTTCTTGCAGGGTGCTGCCTTGTGCCAGCTCCTCGCTCCATAGTCTGCTAACATTACAGAGTGAGTCGCACTATGAAACAGAAATCGCAACAGGGGAGAGCGATCGTGTTTCGTCACGCACGCTCAAGGTCCTGATGCATGCTGATGTACCGTAAAATCCCGAGCAAGCGCCCCCTCTCTCCCCTCCAGCAATTTTCACTGCGTCATTCATTCTTTCTATTTGCTCAAAAAGGGCGAATAAAAACACAGAATGCATGCGTATTCAACATAACATTTCATTAAAACACGGCTGTTCATTTATTATTTTTAGTGGCTCTTCCGCTGCCACCTTGAATTTTGATCCGCGACCGAGCAAGGGCCCCCCTCCAAATCTTGTCGGATTATCCTTCACCGTAAGATGGGTGCTTGCTCAGGATTTTAGGGTAACTTCTTTACCCTGTGCCATCTCTCCCTGTGTAGCTTCCCGAGCACTTGTTGGGACGAGAGAAAGCGCTTAAAGTGCATGGCAAACCCCTGTAACTCCACTTGTTCTCGACGAATTCTGAGAAATTTTTGCGCACATCGATTCGTGGAGCAACGAACCCCGATACTGAGGTCATTTGATGATTACCTGGAAAAGCGGTTCAGGACAGCTTCAATGGCACATTAAAATGTGAAGATGTAAGAGATGCCATTCAGTGAAGCAGATGGTCCACGGTGCTTGGCCTGCCAGCTAGAACTTGCTTGTGGCACTTTCTTTTCAAACAGCATCAAATAAAAGTGACATAGGATGATTCTAGAAGCTTTGGCCCGGCTGTATAAGTTAATACCACTTTTCCAGTACACAGTCTGTGGTGGTTACTTCTTGCCGTCTGTAAAATATGGCATTATCCTATGGTTCCATAGAATTCTTCTTGAATGCTTGAGATAAACTCTACTTCCAAATGTAAGCTTAACAGAAGATTGTACCATTTTTGTCAGTGCCATACAAAAATGTGTACGTGCTATGTGCCATCCTGGTCAGTTGGGTAATGGTTCCTGGAGCAAGCATACTGATAAAAATCAAGCCGGGTATGTACACTGCAAGAGCACTCATGAAATGTCTAGTTTTATGAATGGCTGTTCTGCTTCTTCCTTCTCTTGATAGCACAACAAGATCTTCTGGTAAGTCTGAAAATCAAGCAGCATGTTCATATGACTTATATTATTATCGAGCGATATCACAGCCTGCTACGTTTCACGGGCTGAGATGTAGCCTTTACAACATGTTTCACACTCTTTTTGTTCATTACAGGCAGGAACAGTATCTTTGGCGCTAGGGTTGTCTGCAGTAAAACCACACAAATTTCAAAAACTTTACAAATTGCAGATGGTGATATCCTCCGACAGTTTGACAAGTCCTTTGTCACTGTTCTCCACCTGATGTGATATACAGTTGAGTCAAAACAGTTGCGCACACCAGAACGAGCAAACTATGACGGTATATTGCAGATGCTTACAACATACTGCAGTACAAGAAACACAGACGGAACAAAACGACAAGGACGAGTGATGAGCTTGGTGTGGAGACAAAAGGAAAATTCTCGTGCACGGCATACTCTAACAGTGATGCGTGAGACGATGGCACGTGGGTCAGAGAGATTGAAGGAATAGAAAGAGCATTTTGTATGAGAAAAGTATCCGATTAAAGTGTCGAGTTGGGCGTGTTGGTACATTACTACAAGTTGTTTTTGATCTGGCTGTGTGTTTCATGCGCTTCAGCATCTCGCAATTATGTACCAACATGCCCAACTCACCACCTTAATATTGCACATGCTTCAGATGCCACCCAGTGATCAATGGCAGTACCATTGGACTGCTCAGGATAAAAAGCAGCAATAAAAAACAAAATTGAGCTGATTTGTTTCTGCTTACAAATGTTCATGGTATTTACAGTAGCACACTAATGGTGTTGGGAGATCCTTAACAAGGTTTCCAGTAATCTTGCGATGAAACTCACACATAGAGGTCAATGCTATTGTTGACTTTGTCTTACACTTACTCCTCGTTTGTTATTTTTTTTTTACTTGTAAAACATCTGAATGCATCCAAATGATTTTGCCTTCCTGTTGAATACAAAACAGGGTGGAGAATGAAGCTTAAAGCAATATGTCTCCCATTTCCATAGATGCCCAAAGTGCCAGCACTTGTGTGATATTCTCATCTCACAAGCACGCACTGCTACATGCAAACGAGACATAGGTTCAGCCTACTTACCAAAATGAAATAAAGATGTCAGAAAATGTCTCGATGCATGTGAAGAGAGCAAAGACTATCCAGTACATCATCCACTGTAGCTGCAAAGAAAGGTCAAAGTGCATAAGCATCCATGAAGCATGTATGTAAAAGCTCAGTACTTACATGGGACCTGACATCCTTGTTCTTGACGGCCTTGTAGGATGCATACGCAGGGTACAGCACGCCGAAGAGCAAGCTGAAGAGACGATAGAAACAATGAGCCAGCACAGGGAAGCAACAACAGCAAAACAGCAACAGAAGACACAAGCGGCCGCGCGTCAGCTGCAAAGATGCACCAATCGAAGGATTCTGCATTTGTGGGCTGGCAGTTCCAAGGTCACTCACACAATGACACTGTAGCAGAACATTGCAAAGCACCACGCAACACAATCTAAGTCAGAGTTGGAAATGCATGAAGCACACAGCTGCTCCTGGATATGAAATCAGAGCTGAACATTCCCAAGCAAGGAAGGGTGCATCTCTACACAGAGGCAAGCTCCTGCTCCCAAAGCCCCAAAATAATCGTCGGCTCCAACGAAAATAAACGGACTCCCCTCCCAGCAGGAAGTGGAGTTGTTCCCTCCTCTCCGAGACACACAGGCAGCAACAGCAGCTCTCCAAAAAGGTGGGTGGGGGGTCTGACCCCTCCCGCTGACACGCGCTCTCTACCATGCAGCTCACTCCATCAAGCAGCTTCTGCTGAAACAATGCCCGCCTGTCAGATGGCACCGGTTCACCTAAATGTGGGGCGGCTGCCAACATGTAGATGACAACGCTCAGCTCCACTCAACTGTGAAAAAATCAGCTGGACGGCAGCAGAATAGCAGTGGAATGCCTTACGCTATGCCTGTGCGTCTTTACAAATTGTAGTAATACTTGTCCCTGTCAAAAGTGGTGCTCTTTGTAGTGTTGACATTATGAAGTTACCCAATTTGCAACCCTAGGAATATAATCGATTAAGTTCACAGTATTATTAAAACCCACACTTATTCGACAACACGCGGGGAAAGTCACATAAGATGTGTCCAGGGCAGCAATGATAAATGTAGACGTATTATGAAGGTGCAGTAGAAATCAAAGGTGAGCGACCTACGTACCTTTATGTTGTTCACACTTTGTTTTTCAGAGCGATTTATGTTGTTCAGACCTTTGTTCTATTCAGAGCGATTGGCACAAGTGCCTACGAGCAGAAAATCGGGTAGGACGACGTTAATGTATTACACGATCGCAAGGCCAAAATGTCCATATACAGAAAGCCAAGTGGATGAGTTGCCGAAAATATGCGATAACGCGTGGAGAAACCTTTTCTGCAAAATCTATCCGACGTCCCTTATTTTTTTTTTTTTTTTCGTAGAACATATGTAGTGAGCATGTATGTACAGACAAGGCCATGCGGCGAAAACTGGAACACAATGCAGTCACACAATAGGAACAAACGACGGACCTGGCCTCACGAACACCTGCTGCCCGACAACAATGACACGCTGAGGACGCTGTTAGTGGCGCAGTAAGGACTTGGACATTCGGTGGTCAGGCAAAAAGAAGTAAATCCACATGATAGGGAACATAAAGACCGTTCCCACCTCGGAGGATGGCGAATAATAGGGACGCAACGCCACGACACTGTCAGAAGAGAATGACGTAATACGATCCCACGCTTCAGAACAGTGACCACACGGTCGAATTTTGGCAACTCGCGGGTCCCGAAAACCGGTGTTTAATAATTATTTCAACGAGTTCATACAGGTCGTTAATAAATACATCAAACACATGCAAGGGGCGGCGAGTTCTGGTGCCTACACACAGCAAACAATAGCTGCAGGCAGCGTTCTTTGCACAAATGTTTAAAAAACATGCTTTGAATGCAAACAGGACAGAGTGGTAATAAACAACAGCATCAGAGGCAACGGGCACGGCGATTAGATTTTACAAATCCACGACACAAACATGAATCTTCGTCTTCCAATCAACGAACTGCCAAAAGACAACAATGAAGGAAGGGTGTCTGTCGCTGCACTCACATGATCAGGCGAGATATGACGGTGGAAATCATTCTGCATATATCCAAAATGCTGTAGGGCTTGGTCCGATTTGAAAGGCACACGGCGACAGTTCCGAAGTTCAAACAATAACATCCACAATTTTCAAACAGAGCGTCGAATACGCTACGTCAGAACACGAGCTGGGCTGCAGACAGCGCGCCGGAGGCGACGCGCCACTTTCAAGCGCGGACGCCGCCATTGGCCGAGGCCCGCGTCTTGCGGCTTCCCATTGGACGCAGAGCGCACTCGTGCACCAGTGGCGGAGCTCCGTTCTGTCACGTGGCTTAGCACAAATTTTTTTTTTCTTCCTCCCTCCGAGGTCGCGCAGGCGTACTGAGACTTACGTGGCGACCTTTCAACTCTCGTATTATTCGTTCGCGTTTGGAGACGTGGTAGTGTTTTCGTCCAGTCCACGCAGTTTTCAAGTGTGCACTCTGGGCTCCTGTAGCCAGAGGTTGGATACTTAATATGTGCAATGGCCTACAAGCATCGCGAGGAGATTGTGGGCAAACGATTTCTGTGTGTTAACAGTGCGGGCAAAGGCAAACTTTCCAAGGCATCAGATTTGGATTGGAGGGCTGGAATAATCCGTGCAGCGTCACATAAGGATCCTAAACACCCCGAGCTTTCCGTAAGTAGCATTACGTTTCAAAGCGCGTTTGTGTGCCCAGGTTTCGTGCGGGGCGGGAAGGCTGTGTGCCGTTGGAACGTAGCGCATTACAGCCATTTTTGACCTTCTGCGCGCTCAATAGGAGCGCAAAAAAAAGCAACATTATTCGAGCAATTGAAAATTCTCGTGCAGTTGTTTAGCGAAATCGAGAGAGAGAGTTTGACAAATTATTTGTAGAGCGCATCTACTTGGGGACATCAGCTGTGATAAGGTAACGTCAAGTTAGTTTACTGTTAGGAGCCGCGCCAAGCATATTATAAAAAATGCAAGCTTTTAAGATATTTGTATTCTACTTTATCATGACGTGTTGCACTGCTAGCGCTGCTGCAGTTGTACAGTGCAAGAGCGAACTGCAGCAGCGTTTGCGGTGAGTGCCCGCGAACTGTTTACGTTTTCAGAAATGGCGGCAAAACGCTCCGTGCCTAGTGCAGCGCAGTTTCCTTTTCGGGTTTCTGGATTTGCGGGTTTCTTTGGCTCTGGGTTGTAATGGTACTGCACGCGCTGTGCGACGTGCTTGCGCGTTTCTCTTTATTGGATTCGGTTGAGCCGCAATGATTACGGAAAAGCACAATCAGCAGTTTCTGGTAGGTGCTTGCCTTCTCGAATGGTGGTGCTTTTGGTTTCCCGTCATGGCAGGTGCATACCTATCGGTGGGACACATGTTGAAGAGGTTCTTGCTCTCGCTTCGAGCTATAACAGCAGCAACTTCCCCGCGTCATTACTGTGTTAGTTTGTTGCATTTTCGTAGTTTCACATATAAGATTGCTTCTGAAGGTATTTTTCAAGATAAAGTTTGCAAGCTTATCAACGATGACATGTAGTACCATTCTTGTGTGCACATCATGATGCAGTATTGCGCCTGTATCGTATTTTCTGATTGCAGAACTAATAGCGCGCAAGCAGCACTTGTTTTGAAAATGCAGTCCGCAACCAGTTATAGGGGACACCAGTGCACAGAAGTAAGGGGTGGGGGGTACGATAATGAGGTGTATGGAATTATAATTGCGCGATCTACTGGGATAACGCATGAACACGCTTTGGAATCAATACATTTAATGCGCTCGCCCATACCATGCTGCGCATGCGGGTTCAGAATAATTGCGGGGTGTTCCTTCCCTTTTGCCAGTCGCTGTGGCGCCGATCGAGGAGGTCTCCGTGGGCGTACATGTGGAAATTTCTGGAATGGGGTCAACTGCTCCGTTGTGAGGCCCTTGTGGGGCGAGGAGGCCGCTGGATGTCGAATGTGCCGTACTGTAGCTGCACGAGTGCGTGTGTGTAAATGCATTCACTGGGAAACGGGGCGCATGCTTCCCGGGCTTTTTCGTAGCTCGGGCCGCAGGCCACGTTTGTTGGTTGGCCTTGTATGCACGCATCCTACACTCGTCCTTTGCCACCGTACACTGAGCTGCATATGCATGTGATATTCTTTGCTGGTCGATATCTGCTATAGTTACTTTCATCTGTTCTCGTTAGCCCTGTCCTTGTGTAACAGATTCTCAGTGACTACTAATTTAGAATTACGCGACGTTTGTATTTCACATAAGCATTCCAATAAATAGTGTGACGGCAACTTTGTAAGTATGATGACCGTTTGGCATGTTGAGGTGCGACAAAAATGAGAGATTCACTGCGAATTAGTACTTCTTTCTCTGTCGTTCGTGAAACTGTTACTGAAACTGGATACCGTATTGTTCAGAATATTGCACTCTGTGCAAACGTGTTTCCGCGTTGCATCCTTGTTGGCTAATTTCGAGTTTTGAATCTTCACGTGAGTCGCATGCGTGAATTTCACAAAGCGAATGATGAACGCATTGATTAGTAACATATCATGACACTCGCCACGACGTCTCTACTGATGTCGGATGACAGTACGTATAATTCACATGCACACAGTAGCTTAAACGTATGTTGTATAATAACTAGGTGAAATAGTAAATTCCCCAAATGTAGTGCCAAGCTGCAGAGGAGAGCCATGTGGGTTTCTGAAAGCTTCGCGCGTTAATTAAAAAAAAAAAAAAAGAAAGATCGTTTTTTTTTAATTCGATTGTGTAAGTTTTCCTAATATTCGAGGAACCCGTATGTGCTTACATGGTAGGTTTGTGCTACGTACGAATGGGGGTGGACTATAATTTCTCTTCCTCATGAGCGTTTCTCCACCTTGCAGGCTTGCGCTGAACTCATTTGCCATTAATTTCAAATTTTTTTGCACGTCTACGAGCCTGCGCTTCGTGTGTGGTTTCTTCTTCCGCAGTACTTTATGTTTGCACTGCACCAGAGACAGTCACCCTTACACGGGGTCAGTGAAAGCGCGCTATAAAATGCGGCTGTAATTTCTCTTTAAAGACGGCGCCGAAACGCTGTACAAAGTCTGTGATTTCGCCCCATACTTGTTCTCATTAATATATATATATATATATATATATATATATATATATATATATATATATATATATATATATATATATATATCTTAGTTGGGCCATGTCGCAACTGACTTGAATGCTATATATGCCTTTCTTTTGAAGAGCGATTTCTACCTAAAGTGATCTTTATTTTCACCTGACGGGGTTCACTCTCAATTTCTTCCTCGGAAGATAAATGCCGCTTAGATGACGTTTTCGATGAGCAAACCGAACTTGTCATCCGCCGTCTAGTTACCGAGAGATGAGTTGGGTTAGTTTCAATCGTTGGATGCAAAAATTCCACTGTTGCGTGGAAATAATTTTTGGTTCATAACGAACCCAGCCAGACGGTCATTGTTCTAAATTTTAGCTTCGATATTTTCTTTGTTTTTGTTTGTACTTATCGAAGTGGGTTCACTTAGTTGCACGCACAAATTTTCGTCACTCACTATATGCTCAGAACCAGCCTCTCGTATCCTGTTTTACGGTGCACTGAAGTCGCAGTGTGAAATGTGTGGTGCAAAGATGACATTAGCAGCCTTTCATATATTGATCCTAATTTTTCTTTCTTACAAATTGGGTAAGCGACGAAGTGGCGTATTCTAAAAACGCGCTGACTTAAAAAATCGCAAGCGAAAGAAGCAAAAGGAGAGCACAGGCTTACGGGACAAATCGTGTGCCCCGTGTTTTTATCTTGTTTCTTTAGCTCGTGAACTTTCAGTCAGCGTGTTTTTAAAAAATATCATAATGAACCAACTAGCCCCGTTTATCTATCTGACGCAGTGGCTATACCACACATGTCAGATTCATAAGCGTTGAGATGCTGCAGTTTTAGGACATGCATGATTTTGATAGCATTTCCTCGGTAAGGCATGTTCGCATTGGGTCGCATTAGCATGGGCAGAGAAGTTGCTCGACAGAGAGCGGTCTCTCTGCATATATTTGTAGAATCGTCGGAGGATTGATTAAAGTTATGTGGAGGAGGAGAGAGCGGCAGTCGTGCACCGCTCTCTCCTCCGCTGTCGAGCGTGTATGGCACCTTTCAGCTTCATTTGACCATCTTGTCACTACCACCCTGCCTAGACATCACACATCAGAATGCTAACCCAGCAAGCTGGACATTCAGTTCAGTTTGGTGAGGCTTGCGACTGACCTTGAAGCTACTGCGATATGTATTCTGCGTGTCGTGTTGTCGGGCAGTTTGCATTGGCTAGAAAACAAAAACGGCAGGCCATTTACATACTTATCATAATCGGAGCAAACTTGTTGACGAGTCGCGATCATCAGGCTCTTGACGTAAACATGCCTTACTTGTGACCCTTACGGTACTTGTCGTTGGGTTTTGCTTGTCCCTGGATTTTGCTTGGGTTTCCAAATTCGCAGCGAACGCTAGTCCTGTGAAACGGAGAGGGTCGATAATTGTGATGTATTGTCTTAGCTTTATTCCGAACAGTATCGTGAACATATATGGTTTTGCTGCGCGTACATCCTGCTATTTTTAATTAATTTAGCTATTCTCAGCCCCAGTTGTCTGCATCGGGGTCGGACACTTCTAAAGCGTGGCGTCGAATCTCGTGGACAGACACTGCATGTCCGTTTGCATTCCCATGGCACAAGTCCGTGTTGTCGGTCGTGGCTCGAACTCCCGTCCTTGAGAGCCACGGTAGCGCGCAGGTGGTGTGTTGCGCAGTGCGTCTTCTGCCGGGCCTGTGGCGGCCTTGTTACTGTGGCCTTGTTGCCGCGGCAATCACCGCACGCCTGTTGAGGGGGCAGCCCCGTTAGTACGGTGGCGCGGAGAGAGTGGTGCAGGTGGGGGCCACTTGAACTCCCCAGTCCAGCGCGCTTGGTTTCCGGTGCCACCCGCCAGCACTGGAATGTCTCTGGACAGCGCTCCCCCTCAGCTGAGCGCGCAGAAGCACTTTTCGTGCTCGGGCGGCCGAGGGCGTTGAACCTTGGGCTCGGCGATCGATTCCGGGGCTCTCTCTGCGCTGCTTCCTCGCCGAGCCACAGCTGGCCTCGTAACGAGCCCCGTTTTCTTTTCCTCAGGATCCCGTTTTCTGCCTTCTTTGCTGGCTCTCTTAATTAGCAAACGCTATGCCACGGCTGTAATTTCCTTAGACGGTTGCACCTAATGGCAAATGAGCGCCCTCCAAACTCGAACAGTAACTGCCGTTTTTTTGTTTTTTTTTTATGTGCGTGGATTGGAGCCGCTCGTCTTGTTACCATTTCACGTGAAAACAATGCTATCCGGGTGTGTCAAATATTAAATTTTGTCTGTGTGCTTTCAGCGCTGGGCGGTATTATCAGTTATATTTTATATGATAAAAAATGACTCTGCAGCCAGGATTTGTTTTAAAGAAAAAAGCAAAGCAACTAGTAAAATCTATGAACTGTACCAAACGGTACCGAGGATAGCATTACTAATCGGTCGGGAGTTCGAGGGCGGCCCCCACCTGCACCAACCTCTCTCCTTGCGCCACCGTACAAACGGGGCTGCCCCCTCAACAAGCGTGCCGTGACAAGGCCACAGATACAAGGCCGCGCGCTTGGCAGAAAATGCACACGGCAACACACAACCTGCACGCTTCCGTGGCTCGCAACGATGGGGAGTCGAGCCGTGGCTACACCAAGCACTTGTTTCATCGCAACGGGACCGGACATCCGCTGTCCACGAGACAGCGCCAGAAAATTTGACGCCGTGCGTTTGAATTGTCGAATCGGTATGCAGACAACTGAAGCCGTTGCCTGCTGAAATGAATGAAAACGGTTACGAACGCCATCCCTGCGGGGCCTTGTGGAACAGTCATCCTTGAAGAGGCTAACTTGGCCTCTAAAAGGTTTTGCCCAGCAGACTGATTTCTGTCGAAAATACAAATGTTGTAACTGACTTTTAGTAAGTTACACTGTCGGTCTGAGTTTTCATGAAAGTGAGATTACTCGGTTCATTTCGTGCCAAGCGCATCAAATGACATTCAAATCGGTACTGTTTGTCGAAAATGCGATTATATATATATATATATATATATATATATATAGTGTGTGTGTGTGTGTGTGTGCGTGTTAACGTAACAAGTAAGTTTTAGAATGCATTTGTCAAAGTGTAGCTAGTACTTGATGATGATATCTGGGGTTTAACGTCCCAAAACCACGATATGATTATGAGAGACGCCGTAGTGGAGGGCTCCGGAAATTTCGACAACCTGGGGTTCTTTAACGTGCACCTAAATCTAAGTACACGGGCCTCAAACATTTTCGCCTCCATCGAAAATGCAGCCGCCGCGGCCGGGATTCGATCCCGCGACCTTCGGGTCAGCAGTCGAGCGCCATAACCACTAGACCACCGTAGTACTTGGCTCTAACCAAATAAGTGGAAGATGAATGAAAAGGAAAAATGAAACGTTTGATGCGTTTGGCATGGAATAACCCATATCTGGACTTCTTAATGTTAACCTCGTAATTCTGTTAGTTGGCATACTACCACTATGTTTTGCATTATTTGAGGTACTTTAAGTTTGTGTAGTGAATAGATAGAGCAATCTGTTTTCAAGCGGGATTCTTCTTTGGAGAAGGCGATCGAGATGCAGGGGAAGTCGGGGCTCTGAAACGAAGTTACCTGACGAGACCAGTATTTTGTGCACATAATTTCGTACTGTCACTGCTATAACTTCCTGTTACGTTATTACTGTTTGCTGACAGCGCATATATATAGACCATGTTGATTTGTTGCTGCTGGCGCTTTTTCATTATTATTTTTTCTGTGGCTCATGCACTGACACTGTTTTTTGTTTTTTTAAATTCACATTGCGAACGTACGTTTATGTGGCTAGCGTGACGTATAGTAAAGGAGACCTTTACGCATGTCTGCCGAATCGCGCACTCCTGACGTCTACGCCACCGCACGAAATTTATGTTTAAAAAAATGTTCACCTTTTCAGCTGTTCTTTTCAGATGTGACGACAGACTGGCCAATGCACTCTCAGTTACAGGGGTAGACGTTTGGCCTTTGTTGTAACGCATAGTAACAAGTTTCAAGCGCTGGAAGAAGACAATAAGGACGAAGGAGACAGTAGCGCGCGTGTTACGTCCCTTCTTCGTCCTAGCGCTTAAAAAAATGTCTGGTTACGTGCTTGTAGCTTGCGCGGCAAACCTGACATGTCTGCGTACGTTTACATGAACCAGACGAAGTCGCCCGGACCAGAACCGGTTTTTGGATTTGTGTAATCTCTTACGGTTCGAGGATTGGTTGTTGGGTCAACTATCTTGTAAGCGGATACACCGTAGCGGTGGTCAAATGGTTGCAGCGTCCGCGTGCAACGCGTCTGGCCTTGACGAAGACAAATCTTCTTGCCGAAGCGTTGGCTCCAGCGACATTCCTTGTTCAACATTTCTCATCACCCGCGATGGTGGTCTGGTAACATGGTAAGCATGGTGCTCGACTGCTGACCCGCAGGTCGCGTGATCGAATCCCGGCCGCGGCGGCCCCATTTTCGAAGGAGGCGACAATACTTGAGGCCCGTGTACTTATATTTAGGTGCACGTTAACGAACACCAGATGGTCGAAATTTCCGGAGCCCTCCACTACGGCGTCTCTCATAATCGTATCGTGCTTTTGGGACGGTAAACCCCAACAATTATTATTAACATTTCTCATCACCTATGGTTTGCAGAAATAAGCATATTTTCTAACCCCGAACCACTATCGCTACAAGCGGAAGTGTTGTACTGGGTCAGCTCGCGTTTACTGCTTGTAAACGAGCCTGTATCGTCCTTTGTTATTCACTAGTCGTTATATTCCAACCCACCCGAAGCTACACCTTCTTGTAGCCGGGACTTTCGGGATATGATGGCGAGTTCGGCCTTACGTCAACCATTCCAAGGCCACGCTTCCATGGTAAGGTATCCCAATATTCCGGGTAACTATATACGTGACAACGTTAAATCACGTTGAATGATTAATTTCTGCCATTTGAAGAAAGCACATGTGGATCTGGGTAGCGCACCAAAATGCGTTAGCTGATGATGATATGTGGTTTTTAATGGCGCAAGGTCCAAGCGTGGCCAAAGAGCGCCATCAGTGATAGCGTGGTGCTTACGGAGACTAATGATTTACGATGATAGGCAAGATGCGTTAGCTCTTGCAGTCTTTAACGTCGAAGCTTCGTCCGCTTACCCCCGAAGATTCTCTAAACAGGTGCTTCTGGGCGTTACCGAATCCCGATTTTTTTTCTTACCAATTTGTTGAGTGCATCCACTGGTAATGTGCTTGCTCTTCTGTAGAAATCTAACCGCGTCAAACATGATGCACTAACCAGCCGCGCAGTGTGCACCCAAATATACTTTATAATTTTCTGACATAGGATCCGTTAATTGTTCTTTGTTCAATTGTTAACGTGCTGTTTGGCCGATTTTCCCGCAGAATACGGTATAGCTTGTGTTGTTGCAGCTGTGCACCTTACATTAAAAAAAAGAAGAAAAACGCTCATGCTTCACGCAGCAGGCAGTGTTTTGGGTTTTTCGAGAAGCTGGTCGAAGTCAGGCCACTTTGCATTGTCCTCATTTTTGCGTCAGACGTCTGCAACGGCAGGTCGAGCATTGTCTATGCGTGAATAAGCGCATGGATCGCAAAAATATTTGCCGAGGTTTCGAAGGTACCACAGTCCAGCGAAGCAAAGCACGAGATGCCCACGGCGCTGTCCACCACTGTGCCGTGTGCATACGCTTATACGGTCGGCGCGATTAAAAGCCGCGCGAAAGACATTCGAAATGGTAGGCATCCGCAACGACGACTCTGTTGTCGCAGATGTTCGCACTCGACGCCGTTCTCTCTCTCTCTCTCTCTTTTTTTTTTTTTTAGTAACCCTGTTAGGCAGGCCTGCGGCAAATACTTGAGCATGATTCATCAACTCAATATTCACTGTGCCTTTTCTAAAAGGGATGGTGCTTGCGATTGTTCAGTTTTCGTCGATGGAAGAGGAAAGGAGGGCAACTATCGTCAACGAAAGCTGATCGCTAATATGATCAGTGTAGGCAGCGTTCGTTTTCCTCGTTTGACTAAATAGATTCGCGGATTTTGGGCCCTGGTAGCTGGGGCACGTGGTCACCCATTGCTGCTCCGTGCATGGAAGTCGCGCTCGCTGCAGTCTGGCAACCATTGTTACTTTGCCATCCTTTGAGGAAATTGGTCCTGTCTCGGTGTTTTGTGCGTCGGCGAAACCGTCTATACGATCGTAGTGTGCTGTGCACCTATGAGACCGTTTTGGCTACCGTTCATGCAGTCTGGCCCGAAAATTTCTTCGGACTATTTCGCGACGAGTTTGCCTGTCACCAAAGGAATTGACTCGAATGTTCATTGCGATTCATCGTGAACGAACACTGCAAAAGGGCAGCGCTGTGTCGTCGACCGCCGACATCCTGTGGTCAAATATGGTTTCGTAAATTCCCTTTTTGACCTTGATCATACGCAATATACCTCGGAGCATCTGCTGTTCCCACTTTCTTTATAAGCGTCATCCAGGTTTCGAGTTGACCTTGAGCTCGCGCGCCACCACTATATGTTACATACGTTGGCATTCCATCGCCGGCACGTGTTAAAACGTGTCCTTCAATTATATGTTTGAAGGTCACACAGACAGGTGCTTTCTTGCCTGCAAATTCGTTCACCTGGTTGCGCAGTCCATCAGTAGCGGCTGTGTTGGCGATCATACAAGCCACACTGTATGCATTCTTTTCAAGGCTCGCCGTTCTCGTGCCGTTTTCGCGATGGCTTGGCTTAGTTTTTTTTTTTTTTTTTTTTTCCTTCGCTTAACGCTGGTTTCAGTGCTGCACTGCGGCATACCAGGGCGAATCATACTTTGTGTTTATGCGAAGAAGGCTGCCACAGAATTGTGAAGGGGCCGCCGCTGTGGCCCAGTGGTTACGGTGCTCGGCTGCTGACGCGAAAGACGCGGGTTCGATCCCGGCCGCAGAGGTCGCATTCTGATGGAGGTGAAGTGCTTAAGAGGCCCGTATACTGTGCGATGTCAGTGCACGTTAAAGAACCCTAGGGGGTCGAAATTATCCGGAATCCTCTACTACGGCGTCTCCCTTAGCCTCCCCGTGGATATGCTGTGATTTTTTTTCTTCGTATTTTGGCCACATTGACTCAGCAAAGGCCTGTGTCCCCCTCAACGGACAATATACTTCATTTTTGCCAATTAATAGCTGTGTAGGTCCTAGCAATCGGCCGTTAAAATCTATGACATCACATGAACGTTTGTGCGGCAGCTTCAAGGTGCACGGCGTCGCCACGTGCATTTTCTTTTTGCGCGTTTTCTCGCTTACCGAGCGTCTTGGAGCGGCGAGTGTTGTACTTTGGCATTGTTTTTCTGTTTAGTGTCCTTTTAAAGATCGAGGTCCCAAGACACGTTACCACAACATTATTTACCGAATGGATATTGTGACATATCAAGATTTGCCTGATTGTTTGTGCGCTTATATTTCCACACTTTTATGCACATTTATACACACCGGCAAATGTTCTATAACACCGTGTTTTCAGACGCGTAAACATCTAGCTTCGAACAGTATAAGGTGCACTGTCCGTTGAACCTTAGTAGCTCTTCTATTTTAATTTAATTATTCGCTGTTCTCTATATTTGTTCGGCTGGCTTCTTCTCCATCGTGCATATCCAGCAGTGGAGTTCTCGCGCAATCACTCTTGAGGATACCGTCACTTTCGCAAGATTTCGCGTGTCCCGGCACGAGATGCCTCGGCGGGTATATATATATACAGCCGACAGCGTTCCTGGCACTGGGCCAAGGCTGCTATCTTTGCCAAACACGCGAAATCTCGCGAAACTGATCGCATGGGAATACCGCCCCGTTACGTTGTTTCCAGGGCTCTAACTTTACATTCAACCTTATTTTGCTTGTCACTATCAAGACGCCGTGAAGGTAACATTTACGTGCTATGGTTTACTGGTTATTTTTCTCCTATGTGAGTCGACGTTTTTTTCCTGCGTACCTAGGAAAGAATCTTAGAAAACCAATGAGAGTTCCGCCTTGCCCGTGAAAAGTCTCAGCGCCGTTTCGAAGGCGGCCTGCACCGGCCAGATGGCACTGCACCTAGGTGACACAAGCGTAGTCACATTTTTTACCCACCTACATATTAGGTCGGCATATACTCGATCTGTTCTCAAAGCGTGACGTGGAAAACACACGCAAAAAAAAAAAAAGAGCAACGCATGACCGCACGGTTTAATCATTCTATAAACACCATCAAGTACGTGAGAGTCGTGCGCTATAGGAACATTATGTAATGAAGCGAAGAAATCAGTTCAGACTGGAACAACACACCGAACGATCGGATTAGTACTCGAAACGTTTGTGCGAAAGGCATTTCGAGTATTCATGTCATATGCGCTTGTTGGTGAATCACATCCTCGTTCTTTCATGCAATGTAGTACTTCTTCCGAGCAGCCTCCGCGGTGGTACGGTAATTACGGTGGTCGCAATTCGATGGAGGCGAAATGCTAGGGCCCCGTGTACTTTATTATGTGGAAGTTTATTTCAACCGGTGCAGCGCCACGTGAAAACAAAGCAATGGCCGAGCGGACAAAAGGACTCCTTTCGTCTGGCCCGCTGGGCCGTTTCTGCTTTTTCCCGTGATGCGCTGTACCAGTTCAGTACGACAAACCAACTCGCCCAATCTTCACGTTTAGGTGCACGCCAGAGGAGGTGGTCGAAATTTCTGGAGCCCCTCTCCCTTCTCCTACGGCGTGCCTCATAATCGTAGCGTAGTTATGGCGCGTAAAACTCCACATATTATTATTACTTTATTAATTATTATTATTACACTTATCTGCTGTAAATATTGTTCAGTATACCACTGGCGCGGCGCATGCGCGAGCGGAAAGGGTCATCTGTAGCGCGCCCGCTGAACGCAACGCATGCCGCATCGGAGGCGAGCGACCCTGGCGCGCGGCCAGGTTGAGGAAAAGCGCGGCGGCAGTTAGCAACAACGGTGTGTGTGCGCGCGTCTTGGACGCGCGCACACACACCGTTGGACGCCCCAGCGGCGGTTCCTCGTGGCGCACCCGGCATACCTGACGTCGCTCCCGGTATTACCACATCGGCGGCCTGGCTGATGCGAGGGCTTACGACCTGCTTACCGGGTACTCTATTAACACATAAAGAGGGAGAGAATTTGAGAGTCGCCTTTGTGATTTAGAACGCAAGGGTTTGATGTTTTGGTCTTCATATCTGTCTTTTCTGGCTCTGCTTTAACCAAGTGGGCTTATTCAAGTAAGGGGTTTTTTGGCACTTGGATTTGTGCATCCCTTCTCTCTTATATAAAATTCGATTCATTGGTGGGTATCTGCATTTCTTTCTTCTTTTGTTATGCATATTGATATTATAACAAGAATATTCCTTAAGCTATCGTCACATTGGTTGTCAATGTCACGGTACCTTTCGTCCGAAATGTGAAGGTTACTCTTGCCGACCTTTAGGCATGCTCGAAAGATAAAACAGTATATAGCTACTGCAAGGGGCTTGGAGACGGCACAACATTGGCGACACACAAGTACCCGAATAGCTGTTGTTGGGACAGCGCTCTCCAATATTTCGTATGTCGGCGTTGTCGTGCACTCTCTGAACCCATCGGGCAGAGGAACTACCAAATTGTGTAATGGTTAGAGTGCGATAGTGCATCACCCGAAATTAAGCAGATTGAGATTACATGCTCAAGCCGTAAGCTGTGTTCTATGTGCGGAGCATTCTCGCGAGCGTTTCTGCGTTTGTGGCGGAGTCCCCAATCAGCTGTGCCTGGTGGCGTTGCGAGGTTCCTGGTGGCGTTGTTCCAAGAGACTGCTGCTTGGTTTTGTTCCATCAACAGCCCGATGCGTGTTGGCTCCCTCGAGTGACGGAAGTTGGTAGATAGTAATCAGGTTGATCGAATTGAACTCTGCGTCAGGTGCGGTTCGTACGGCGCTCAGGCACTGCAGTTATCACTTCCAAGTAGTAGTTAAATAGCCGCCGCGATTACTTTTCTTTCGGAGCATATCGTTTGAAGAGCTTGGTCGTTGCAAGTCAGTGCGGCTTGTTTTGCACCGAACAAGGTAAACAGGAACTTCTTGCGAATCTTGTAATCCTCCCAAGCTATTACACCATAAAGTTGACCTCGCGACCGTCATCCTTTGAAGCAAATGAACTAAACAAATGGTGGAGGCGAGGCTATTTTAATGAAAATAAAAATGGCGCTATTTTCTGCAATCCATAAGGGTGCATGGCTAAGGGATTATGAGAGGAGGTTGAAGGTTTGAAACAACGCGCGTAGCGGCGTTCCCTTGGAAAGAATGCTGCAGAACAAAACAAACCAGTCGCGCCGTTTTTACTTTCATCTTTACCTCTGTATTGCGAAACGGAACCTTGCGGGAATGCCTCCGAGTGTCCCCGTCGCTGCAGCGACTGAGCTCGTATCTTGTCGATACGTTTTCTCATCGTAAGACAACTGTACTTCATAGGAAATAGGTCGTGCTTTGCAGAATTCCTTGTGTTACACAAGCCTTGTGCGTGACGAGATGCAGCTGTAAATTCTGCGAAACTATATAGTGCAGAAATCGCGTAAGAACCGCTTTCATTATGATGGACAACGATTGGTTGTGAAACTGGATCCCCAGCAGGGTGTCTTGGCTCGTGAGAAATGAAAAATCGCAGCGCAAGAAACAAAAGAAAGAAAGAAAGAAAATAAAAAAGAAAAAAAAAAGATAGCGCCCGTCCTGTCATGTACCTTTCTTCTTGTCCTCGTCTAATATAGCGCTACAATTTTTAAATAAGAATGTATCACCAACTAGCCCCGCAACGTGTTTTATTAAAAGAAAAAAAAAAAAACCTACCGAAGACACTTAAAAATATGGAGTGTTTTCCTTGGATTTCCGTACGCACGCCGCGCTATTTTTATATACTTTCAACTCTGCTCGCAGTTGGGTGCATAGCAGCTGTCCTGTGCACTGTCTTCTTCCTCGTATTATTTCTTCAATATCACTTTTGTTTA